>NC_138889.1:4883700-5483700 GCF_965194825.1 Balaenoptera physalus
ACATGAGGGGGCTGGGAGGTAGAGGAAACCAGGCTCGGGAACCCCGGGTTCTGGAACCAAATCCCAGTTCTGCCAACTAATCACTACTGGGGGCAAGTGGGTAACTTTCCTGAGTCTCAGTATTCTCCTCTGTAGTTCCTCTTGTTCTGCAACACCCAGCTACACCAAAGGGCCAACACACGACTGGACATCAGCGTCCCCTTCTCTCAACCTGCCACCCCCGAGACTCTCCATGCTGGTCACCAAGCCCACATCCAAGGGGCAGCAGCCTGGGAAGGAAGAATCACCAAAGCCAAACAGGCGAGGGCTGGGCGGGAGAGGAGGCATCAGAAAGAGCCGGAAAGGAGAAGGGCAGAGGGAGTGTCTGCAGGAGAGAGGTGTCCTCACACGGCCTTCCCGGGGCTGCCAGGACGCTTTCGAGGGATGGATTTCGGAGCAGAGAGTCACATTTCGAGATGTCCATCTCGTACGGGGCCAGCCGCCTGTGTACCACTGTGGTTTCGAGGAGCTGATCCACTGTCCCCACCTGCACCCTCACCCGCACCTGCTCCTTCGGCGCTGCCTGACCGGTGGCCTGTCTGCCCAGATGTCATCTCTCCTCCACACGAGCACTGACCCTTCAGATCACTGCGGGATTCTTTCAGCCCTGGCCTGCACCCTGCACTTGGCTAAACAGGAACCAAGACCACGTGGGCCGCCTGAGAGCTGGGGATTGGAACAGATACGCGTGCAGTGGAGACTCAGCTGCCTCCTCAAGCCCCAAGGCTGATGCAGGAACTTGCAGATCAGATTCTGAGCAGGTGCCATTAATTCTGAGCAGGGGGAGAGTGTAGGCAATGGGGACAAGGTGCCCAAAGGCAGAGTCCTCCAGGAGTCGAGTTGGAGAGTCCATGTTGGGGTCCCTCGGCCTCCCTAGAAGACAGTCCTTCCACCGGGTGGTTCAGGCTCCGCAGTGTGGACTCTTCCCAGGACGCTTGCTGGGCAGACCACACTCTTCAACAGACACCCAGACAGCAAAGAAGGGGCGGCCGACCCCGTGCCCACGAACCAAGCTCAGTGGGCTCTCTACCCAGATTCTGACACTGGGGTTCTGAGACTCATCGGGGGCTGATTAAATCAATACGTGTGATTTCCCTCAAGCCTGTGCAGACCCTTGGGAGATCTTCACTCCAGAACAACACGGTCTTTGGCAACCTGAGTCCCTACAATCTCTGCCGAGAGCTCAGCATCTCAAAGGTTTCCCGCCCAAATCTATATTTCATCAACATAGCATCCAATCCATCCTCCACTCAGCCCTGGGACCCTTCTAACCTGCCCAGAGAGGTGCCTCCTTTTAGGGTTGGTCAAGGCCAGTGGTTCTCAAAGTGGGGCTCCCAGATCATCAGCATCACAGCACCTGGGAACCTGTTAGAAAGGCAAGCTATTGGCCCCCACCCCAGACCTACTGAATCAGAAATTCTGGGGGTGGGCCCAGCACTCTGTGCTTTAAGAATCACTGGTCTAGACGTACGATCTCCTCTCTGCCATCAGAGCCAGAATACGAGGGAAGGTACTGGAGGCAAGAGGACCGGGCAGAGGCCTGGGACCCTGCTGAGGTCTGGGGCCATGGATGAAGGTAAGGAGAAGGTCTGCTTGCTCTCTGACGAGCTAAGAGGGAGGCTGGCTTTCCCCGGGCAGCAGAAGTTCAGGCGTCTGTCGCTCTGTGAGCCTCATCTGTCCCCAGAAGAGTCTGACCATGTGTCACTGCAAACACAGCTTGCTCTACCGCAGAGCAGATGTTCCCAAGAGCTGAGCCGTTTGAATAGAGTTAACGGGCAGCCGTAAATCATCAGCTGGAGACACGCGGAGGCTGCGGGGGAGATGAGGCCGCTTGGCCTGAGCTCCAGCATGAGAACTAGGTGTGTGCACCACTGGAGCCAGCATGCAGGACATCAGCCAAACAGGGGAAGGCTGGGCAGGGCTGGTCCTCGTGCCTGCTCGGAGCTCAGACCGCAGCCGCTCGCGCTACTGGGGGGATCCTGAGTGAGGAGCGGAGAACCCAACTGGCCAAGGTCCTACCAGCTGCTTCAGGGGGCGGTCTGGAAGGGCACCATGCCCAGTCCTTGGGCCCCCCTTCCCTCCTCTCCCTGCATGGTCCTCACTGAGGTTCTTCCCCAGGAGGGCTTGAGTTAGTGAGAGAGGTGGGCGAGGAAGGGAGCACAGACAGGAAATGAGCCTGGAAAGCTCCAGGACGCTTGGGGAAGCCCCGGGCACCAGCAGCCTGGAGGGGAGCCTTCTCCACCACCACCCATTCTGTCCTCCCAACTGCAACCTCCCCACAGTTCTGAGCTGAGCCTGATGCCGGATACCTTGCTGACCTCTGTGCTGAGGCTCCCCCAGGGCAGAGGTGCCAGTGCTGAGCCACTGTCCGCTGATCACACTGCAGGGTGCAAGCTACTCTGATCACCCAAGCTCAGCTTCTCCTGTCTTCATGTCCCTCTGCCTCCTCCCACCCCCACCCATGCCCATGGCGGATGTGCACTTGAATCTGAGTGTCCACCTGTGAGGACCGCTACTGAACCTGGAGTTCAGCACTGAAGACCAGTGCCATCACTTGGGACCAGTTCTCCAAAATGGTGGGGAACAAGGTACACTTGGTCGGGGTAACCACGCAGAGCCCTTTGTCAGGAGGGCAGAAAGGGAAGAAATCAGCCTGGATTTGGCAGGAAAGGGAGTGTAACTAAAATTAAAAAGATTTAGATTCTGGGCCTATTAAATGTGTGAAAGGATGCTAAAATTAAAGTTTCAGCAGAAGAATTCATATCATAAAGACTGGTACCACCAGAAGTATGAGACCAATTCCTATGTGTGGACCTCACGCAGTAAATGTTCCAGGACAAACTGCACCACTCTGGGATGCTTGGGCAAATCAGTAATACAGGAAGGGAACCAAGAGTTGTGGGAAAAGGTGCAGGAAGAAAGTTCTGTGGGGAGAGCTGTGGCTGAGCTGCGAGTCCCACCCCTCCCCCACTTGGGGTGACCGTCTCACCCCAAGGCTAGTGAGAAGGGGCTACTAGGAGATTCCTCAGAAAACCTGCACTGTGTTTCTTGCCAACGGAAGAAGCTAAAGCGACCTGGTGTGGGGTCACTCCTGAGAAAGTAAAGATGCACATGGCCCAGGTGGATGTGGCTGCATGACCTATCCTGGAACCACGTGTGCTTGAGAAGAATGTGTCTTCTGCTGCTGTTGGATGGGATGTTCTATATGTCCTTTGGGTCCATCTGCTCTAACATATAGTTTATTTTTTTTAATAAATAAATTTATTTATTTATTTTTAATTTTGGCTGTGTCGGGTCTTCATTGCTGCGTGCAGGCTTTCTCTAGTTGTGGCGAGTGGGGGCTACTCTTCGATGCAGTGCTCGGACTTCTCATTGCAGTGGCTTCTCTTGTTGCGGAGCATGGGCTCTAGGTGCACGGGCTTCAGTAGTTGTGGCCCGTGGGTTCAGTAGTTGTGGCACACGGGCTTAGCTGTTCCACAGCATGTGGGATCTTCCCAGACCAGGGATCGAACCCGTGTGCCCTGCATTGGCGGGTGGATTCTTAACCACTGTGCCACCAGGGAAGTCCCTCTAACATATAGTTTAAATCCAGTGTTTCCACACTGATTTTATGTCTGGGTGATCTATCCATCGTTGAAAGTGGATTATTGAAGTCCCCTCCTATTATTGTATTGCTTTATATTTCTCCCTTCAGATATGTTGGTGTTTGCTTTATATATTTAGGTGCTCCTATGTTGGGTGCATAAATATTTACAATTGTTGTATCCACTTGATGAACTGACCCCTTTATCATTATATAATGACCTTCTTTGACTCTTTTGACAGTTTTTTAGTTAAAGTCTACTTTATCTGATATAAGTATAGCTATATACTATACTTTGGTTTCTATTTATATGGAATACCTTTTTCCACCTCTTCACTTTCAGTCTACGTGTGTCCCTAAAGATGAAGTAAGTCTCTTGTAGGAGCCCTTTAATTGGGGCTTGTTTTTTTAATCCATTCACCCACTCTGTGTCTTTTTATTGTAGAATTTAGTCCCTTTACATTTAAAGTAATTATTGAAAAGTATGGGCTTAATTAATATTGCCATTTTTTTCATTGTTTTCTGGCTGTTTTGTAGTTCCTTTGTTCCTATCTTCCTCTCTTGCTCTCTTCCTTTGTGGTTTCATGATGTTCTGTGGTGGTGTGCTTTGATTCCTTTCTCCTTGTCTTTATCTACCATAGGTTTTTGTTTTGTAGTTACCATGAGACTTACGTAAAACATCTTACATACCTTCAGTATGCTGTTCCTCATCTGTAATGCACTGTGCAAAATATTAGTGAGCATGGCTTTCTTAACACAGCATTTTCTATTTTCACCCATCACTTCACAGTGACGTTTTGCCTCAAATTATTTTTGGTTTTGATTTTCACTGAATAAACCTGTACTTTTAGCACATCCCCAAAGAAGTAATCAGAAAGGTTCAATTTTTTTTAAGTAAATAATATTGTTCAGGTTTCCTTTTATACAGTTCTGTAGATTTAAAATACAGCTTCTGGGTCGAGGGGTCTGCAGAAGGGAGTGTGCTGGGAGAACCCACCAAAGTGCCCACACAAGAGAGTGCTCTTCACACCCAAAGCACAAAGCCACTTTGGGAAATCTCCAGTCAAGAATGAACCTTTCCTATGTCCTCTGCCCCCTACCTTTTCTCACCACTCCCCATCCACCTTCCCATCCATGGAGGGAAAAGAAACCATTCAGGAGGTAAGAGAGGAAGATGAGAAGAAAGGGCTGAAAAATAGAGAACCAAGCACATCCCTCACTTCGCTCCTACTGCAGGCTCCAGAGGGACCCCACCTGAGGCTCACCTGAGCCAAGGGAGGGGAGGAAGTTTAACATTAAATCTAGTTCAGCATTTTTATTATTGTCTTCAACTGGATATTGCAGTTTCTCAATTGAGGCTGTTGGAGAATTAATGTGTTGGTAAGATGTACCTGCTGGAGTATCCTTCTAGGGCAAGAGAAGATTGCACCTGCTGAGTAATTTTAAAGGGATGATGAGACACATAAAATATTAAGTTGCATTTTGATCGTGTCATGTATTGTGAATGTTCACAAGGCACTTACTCTGTACCGGGCATTTTCCCTGCATTGTCTACTGTAATCCTCCCAACAGCAACACTGGGTCAGGTGTTGTCATCCTCCCTTCACAGCTGAGGAAGCAGACACTCAGAGAGGTTAAGGACCCTTTCCAATGATACACAAGTGGAGAAGCCAAGGTGGAACTAATGTGTCTCTGATTCCAAAGCCTTTGTATCAAGTTAGACACATTCTTTCTGCCTACAGGTTCATCACAGTTTCTAAAATGTGAGGGTGAAAATCAAGGAACACCCACACATTTGTTTGCATGTGGCTACATTTCCCAGGAACCTACAAATTCTATCGCTTTAATGCTCAACCTTCACCTTCCCCCAGCCGCTTCCCCAATAGAAGCAGGTCCCATGGAGGAAAGAGTGTTAAAAGCGGGCTTTCAGCTCCAGCCAGAGACAGGGGTATGACATGTGAAAGGTGTTCCTTTTTTTCTTCACCACTTCCTTTGCAGTCACGACTGCACTTTAAAGAGAACATCAGGTTGGTGGAATTAGTTAAGCTCCAAGACAAATGTTATATGTTTGGTTTTAAACCAGGCCTCCTGAGTAAAAAAACCCAGCAAGCATATGACAGGGAAAAATCTCCTTTTACAGGCATTCACAGGCACAGCCAGAGGCCTCCGTAGGCTGAGGAAGACTTTCTTTTCTAATTTAGAGACTCAGGGGTACAAATAAAGTTAGGTACAGGTTAAAGAACCTGGCCAAACTTTTAAACAAATCCAAGTTTCTATGCGGCAGTCAGATAGAACAGACCCTTTATAAGGAAAGGACTTGTTTTGGTTTGGAGACTGTAAAAAAGGGAGAATCGTCCCTGAGATCCTGAGCTCAACCTCTGACACTCTAAGAATTGTCCCCAGTACCCTCCTGGGTCAGTGAGAGTCCTCAAAGACACCAACGACTGCAGCAAGTAAGATTCTGGCCAAATAATAGACATAACTCCTTCAGTCAACAACCATCAACAAGCCAGCAGCCTGCCAGGCCTCCCAGACAACACAGAGGTTAGCCTCTCAAGAGAATCTTTGAAATCAGGTACAGGTTCAGAGCCCAACTCTAAACTCACCATCTGAGCAACTCAAGGTAAACTGCTTACCAGGCCCCAGTTTCCTGATCTGTAAATTGAGCATACAGGCAATGCCCATACAAAGGGTAACTGTGAGGGTTAAATGAGATGATATTTGTAAAGCAGCTTGCACAGTTCCTGGCTGTTAATATTAAGTGTTAAATATATTTTTAATATATGTTTTAACACATTTAAAGTATAAAAAAATTAAATTTAAAAATTGTAAAAGCTGCCCTTCCCCAGGATCCCAGTCCCCAATTTAGACTATTGTGATAACTTTTGTGAGGGTTCAAAGAGAGAGCTGAACTTCCATTTCTGGGAAGATGGAGTAGACATATTTTTCCTATTCCTTCCACCATATACAACTAAAAGTCCTGGATAGAATATACAAAACAAATACAAGAAGACTCTGAAAAGTGGAAAGAAAAAGGCAGACTGGCGAGGGACCTCAGAATCTGATGACAACATAGCAGTCAGTTTTCTGAGCTTATTTTTTGCCTCGTATGTACCAGACTTGGAGCTGAAGAAGACAGCAAACAGACCAAAAAACAGACAAACTCCCAGAAAAACTCTTCTCTCTTTGGCCAAAGAACCTGGAAAAGGGAGCCTAGAAAGACAGAAAACTTGTAGTCGATCACCGCTCTACTCCAGCCAAATGCCACGGAAAAAGGCTGTGATCCAGGAAAGCTGGGTGGGGAGCTACCCCTCACCTGCTCCATCAGGGTGCAACAAGACACCCTCAACATCCCTGCATGGTACTGTCACTTAGAAGGTCAAGAAGGGCGCTGGGAGCTTCATCCCCACCGGGCAGTGATGTCACCTTCCCTTGGGGTCCAAGTGGAGACCAATGGAGTCCTGGACTTCAAGTCCACATGGAAATAATGAGGTAACCCCCAACCTGCAGAGTTTGTGTCAGAGGAGACAGGACTCACTGTCACCCAGCAGTAATGAAACCAACACACCCTCCCTCCCCTAGAGTCAGTGGAGGCCACGTGGGAAGCAGAACAAGGCACTCCTCCCCCTGCCAGCCAGGAAGTTTCAGTGGAGGCCTAGCAAGGAGCCAGAAATCCCCCCCATGCCCAGCAGTAATGAGGAGCCTCCTCAGGTGTCATTAGACAGATCCAGGGAGGGATTCAGAATTCTACTCTCACCTGGCAGTAGAAGGTGACCTTCCCCTGCAATCTTAAATGCGTATGTACCAAACAACAAAACTGCAAAATATGTGAGGCAAAAACTGATAGAACTGAGAGGAAAAAATAGACAAACCCACAATTATGTTTGGGGACTTTAATACCACTATCCAAAAATTAATAGAAAAATTAGACAGAAAATCACCAAGAGTATGAAAGATCTCAACACCATCATCAACCAGCAGGATCTCATGGACATTTACAGAACACTCCACCCAATAACAGCAGAATACATACTCTTTTCAAGTTCCCTCAAAACATATACCAAGATAAACCATATCCTGGACCACAAAACCAACCTCAGCAAAGTTAAGAGAACTGAAATCACATAGTGTGTTCTCTGACGACAGTGGAACCAAACTAGAAATCAATAACAGAAAGATAACAGGGAAATAAACAATACACTTCTAAATAATACATAGGTCAAAGGGGAATTCTCAAGGAAAATTTTTTTTTAAAAATTGAACTAAATGAAAACAATAATAACAGCATATCAAAATTTGTGGGACACAGATAAAGCAGTGCTTTGAGGGCAATTTATAGGCCTAAATGATACATTAGAAAACAGTGTAAGTCTCCAATCTAGGACCTAAGCTCCCACCTCAATAACCTAGAAAAAGAACAAATAAACCCAAAAAAGTAGAAGGAAGAAAACAAAGAGAAAAGCAGAAATCAATGAAGTTGAAAACTAAAATACAATATGGAAAAAAAATCAATGAAACAAAAAACTTCTTCTTTGAAAAGATCGATAAAATTGACAAAACTCTAAGAAGATTAAAAAAGAAAAAAAGACAAGATATAAATTAATAATATTAGGAATGAAATAGAGGCTAACATTGCATACTTCATAAACATCATGAAGATAAGAGAATACTATGAACAACTCTGCATACATAAATTTAACAACTTAAATGAAATACACTAATTTCCAGAAAAAAACAAACTATCACAACTCATCCAAAATGAAATAGACAATTAGAATAGTCCTTAACTATTAAGAAAATTAAATTTGTAATTTTTTAAATGCCCCAAAAAGAAATCTCTGGGCCCAAATGGTTTCATAGAGAATTCTACCCAAAGAAGATTTAGCACCAATTCTATACAATCTCTTCCAGAAAATGGAAGAGAAGAAAACACTTCTCAATTTATTTAATGAAGTAAGCATTATCCTGATACTAAAGACAACACAGAAAAAGAAAACACACCAGTATCCCTCATAAATGTAATACCAAAATCTTTAATAAAACATTAGCAAATAGAATTTAGCAATACAGAAAAGAATTTGACTTGACTAAGTGTATAATTTAATAGGGTGTCTTCCAGGTATGCAAGGGTGACTCAATTCACAATCAGTGTCACCCCCATATAACAGGCTAAAGAAGAAACAGCTCATGATATCAGTCAATATGGAAAAAGCATTTGACAAATTCAACACCTACATATGATAAAAACACTCAGATAACTAGCAATAGAAAGATCTTCCTCAAACTGATAAAAAGCATCTACAAAAACCTACAGCCAATGTACTTAATGGTGAAAAAATGAATGTTTTCGCCCCTCCAAGTCTGGGATCAAAACAAGGGCGTCTGCCCTCACTACTCTCATTTACAAAGTGCTGAAAGTTCTAGCCAGTGTAATAGGGGAAGGAAAGGAAATAAAAGGCATACATATCCAAAATGAAGAAATAAAACTATCCCTATTTTCAGATGACATTATTATATATGTGGAAAATCTCAAGGAATCTATGTTTTTAAAGGTCCTGGAATTGAGTGAGTTCAGCAAGCTTCCAAGGTACAAGATAAACATTTTAAAGTTAACTGCATTTCTACATACTAGCAATGAACACATACATACCAAAGGTACAAATACTATACCACTTACAATAACTGAAAAAAATTAAACACTTAAGTGTAAATCTAACAAAACATGTACAGAATTTTTATGTTAAAAACTACCAAATGCTAATGAAAGAAAGAATTCCTAAATAAATGGAGAGACATATCATGTTCATGGACTGTAAGACTCAACATAGTAAAGATGTCAATTCTCCCCAAATTTATATACAGATTTAACATAATTCTTATCAAAATGCCATCAAGGATTTTTGTAGCTGTATACAAAGTTACTCTAAAATTTAGATGGAACAGCAAACAAACTAGAATAGCTAAAAGAAATTTTGAGAAAGAAGAATAAGAGAAAATCATCTACCCAATTTCAAGACATTATATAGCTATAGTAATGAAGACTGTGTGTACTGGCAGAAGGAAAACTACACAGATCAATGCAACAGAATAGAGAACCCAGACATAGACCCACACAAATATGCCAAATTGTTTACTGATAAAGGTGCAAAAGCAATTCATGGAGGCAAATATAGTCTTTCAACAAATGGTGCTGCAAGAACTAGACACCCAGAGGCAACAAAATGAACTTCAATCCAAGTCTCACACCTCATTAAAACTTTCACTCAGAATGGATCATGGACTTAAATATAAAACATAAAACTGTAAAATTTTTTTCTTAAATAGGAGAAAATCTTTGGGATATAGGGCTGGGCAAAGAGTTCCTAGACATGGGACCAAAATCATAATCCACAAAAGGAAAAATGATAAACTGGACTTCATCAAAATTCAAAACATTTGCTCTGCAGAAGACCCTATCAAGAAGTCTACAAACTGGGAGAAAATATTTTCAAAACGCATATCTAACAAAGGACTAGTATCTAGAATATATATAGAACACTCAAAACTCAGTAGAAAAATAAATAATCCAATTAGAAAATGAGCAAAAGACATGAAGAGCCATATTCAAAGAGGATCTAAAGATGGCAAATCAGCACGTGAAAAGATGTTCAACTTTATTTGCCATTACGGAAATACAAATTAAAACCCCCTGAACTATCACTGCATACCTATCAGAATGGCTAAAATAAAAAAATAGTGATGGGAGAAACAAGATCACTCACACATGGCTGATGGGAATATAAAATGGTAC
This sequence comes from Balaenoptera physalus, assembly GCF_965194825.1. Classification (NCBI taxonomy): domain Eukaryota; kingdom Metazoa; phylum Chordata; class Mammalia; order Artiodactyla; family Balaenopteridae; genus Balaenoptera; species Balaenoptera physalus. The sequence continues at coordinate 4,894,113 of NC_138889.1, forward strand.
AGCCACTCCGGAAAACAGTTTGGCAGTTTCTTAAAAAACTAAACATGCAACAATCGTTATGACCCAGCAATCTGCACTCCTGGGAATTATCCCAGATAAATGAAGACATTTTCACACAAAAACCTATGCACAAATATTCATAGTAGCTTTTCTCATTATAGCCAAAAATTTGAAACAGCCCAAATGCCCTTCAGTAGGTGAACGCTGAAACCAATGTGGCACATTCATACCATGGGATATTACTAAGAAATGAAGAGTTACAAATTTTGATATTACAGAGGTGAAAAAAACTGAGCAGCATGTGTAAGGTTCACATTCCAGAGACACAGTCTCACTAAAAGACTGAGATCTAATCACAGGACTATAGAAAGCCTCCCTCCCCCCTCCAATATCTGGCACATTACTAAAGGTCTATTTACCAGTTTCTTTTACATCATGTACAGCCATCAAGAAAAAAATTATAAGACATGCCAAAAGGCAAAAAACACAGTATGAGGAGACAGAGCAAGCATCAGAACCAGACTTGAATATGGCAAGAATATTGGAATTACCAGACCAGGAATTTAAAACAGCTATGATTAATTTGCTAAAAGCGCTAATGGATAAAGTAGACAGCATGCAAGAACAAGTGAGCAATGTAAGTAGAGAGATGGAAATTCTAAGGAAGAAAGAAAAAGTAACGCTAGAGATCAAAAACACTGTAAAAGAAGTGAAGAATGCCTTTGAAGGGCTCAGCAGTAGACTGGACATGGCTAAGGAAAAAATCTCTTTGCTTGAGGATATTTCAATAGAAACTTCCAAAACTGAAAAGCAAAAAGAAAAAGAACTGGGGGAAAAAAAAAAAAAAGAACAGAATATCCAAGAACTTTGGGACAACTACAAAAAGTATAACATACATGTAATGAAAATACCAAAAGGAAAAGAAAAAGAGAAAGAAACAGAAGAAATACTTGAAGCAATAATGACTGAGATTTTTTTTGCCCCAAAATTAATGACACCAAACCACAAAACCAAAAAACTCAGAGAACACCAAGCAGGATAAATGCAAAAACAAGCAAACAAACAAAGACACCTAGGCATGTCACAGTAAAAGTGCAGAAAATCAAAGATTAAAAAAAAATACCTCTCAAGAAGACAGAGGTAAGGTTTAAAAATACCTTACCTTTAGGGACTTCCCTGGAGGTCCAGTGGTTAAGAATCTGCGCTTCCACTGCAGAGGGCACGGTTCAATCCCTGGTGGGGGAACTGAGATCCCACATGCAGTACAGTGCAGCCAGGAGGAAAAAAAAAAAAAAAACCTTACCTTTAGAGGAGCAAAGATAAGAATTACATCTGAATTCTCCTCAGCAGAAACCATAAAGCAAGAAGAAAATGAAGTAAAATATTTAAAGTATTGAAAAGAAAAAATGACCAGCCTAAAATTCTGTACTCTGTGAAATTATCCTTCAAAAGTAAAGAGGAATAAAGTCTTCCTCAGACAAACAGAAATTGAGGGAATTTGTTGCTAGACCTGCCTTGAAATAGATGTTAAAAGAAGTTCTTCAGAGAAAGTGATATAGGTCAGAAACTTGGGCCTACATAAAGAAAGGAAGCAAGCACATCAGAGAAAAAATTAGTAAAGGTAAAATAAAACTTTTATTTTTCTTATTCTTAATTGATCTAACAGATAACAGTTAGTTCAAAATAATAATAGCAACAATGTATTCAATTGTGTATGCTTGTGTGTGTGTGTATGTATTTATGCATATGTATAAGTGAAATGAATAGCAGCAAAGATACAAGGGATGAAAGAGAAGAACTAGGATAACTTTGTTATTATAAGGTATATGCAGTACCTGTGAATCAGTATAATGTTATTTGGAAGTGGCCATGGATTAGTTGTAAATGTATATTTGAAAATTTAAGGCAACCACTAAAAGAAGTTTAAAAAAAAGTATAACTGATATGCTAAGAAAGGAGAGAAAATGGAATCATAAAATACTCAATTAGAACCACAAAAGACAAGAAAGGAGTGGAAGACAAAACTAGGAACAAAGACAAGGGCAACAAATAGAAAACAGTAATAAATATGGCAGAGATTAATCCAACTATGTCAGTAATCACGCTAAATATCAACGGTTTAAATATATCAATTAAAAGACAGAGATTGTCACAGTGGATTAAAAAAAAAAAAAAGGACCCAGCTATATATTGTCTATAAGAAACCCACTTTCAGTATAAAGATACATATAGGTTAAAAGTAAATGAATAAATATACATCATGCTTGACATGATATTATACATAGAGAATCCTAAAGATGCTACCAGAAAACTACCAGAGCTAATCAATGAATTTGGTAAAGTAGCAGGATACAAAATTAATGCACAGAAATCTCTTGCATTCCTATACACTAATGATGAAAAATCTGAAAGAGAAATTAAGGAAACAATCCCATTTACCATTTCAACAAAAAGAATAAAATACCTAGGAATAAACCTACCTAAGAAGACAAAAGACTTGTATGCAGAAAACTCTTAAGACACCAATGAAAGAAATTTGAGACGATACAAACAGATGGAGAGATATACCATGTTCTTGGATTGGAAGAATCAACTTTGTGAAAATGACTATACTACCCAAAGCATTCTACAGATTCACTGCAATCCCTATCAAACTACCAATGGCATTTTTCACAGAACTAGAATAAAAAATTTCACAATTTGTATGGAAACACAAAAGACCCTGAATAGCCAAAGCAATCTTGAGAAAGAAAAACGGAGCTGGAGGAGTCAAGCTCCTGGACTTCAGACTATACTACAAAGCTACAGTAATCAAGACAGTATGGTACTGGCACAAAAACAGAAATACAGATCAATGGAACAGGATAGAAAGCCCAGAGATAAACCCATGCACATATGGTCACCTTATTTTTGATAAAGGAGGCAAGAATATACAATGGAGAAAAGACAGCTTCTTCAATAGTGGTGCTGGGAAAACTGGACAGCTACATGTAAAAGAACGAAATTAGAACACTCCCTAACACCATACACAAAAATAAACTCAAAATGGATTAAAGACCTAAATGTAAGACCAGACACTATAAAACTCTTAGAGGAAAACATAGGCAGAACGCTCTATGACATAAATCACAGCAAGATCCTTTTTGACCCACCTCCTAGAGAAATGGAAATAAAAACAAAAAAAAACAAATGGGACCTAATGAAACTTAAAAACTTTTGCACAGCAAAGGAAAACATAAACAAGATGAAAAGACAACCCTCAGAATGGGAGAAAATATTTGCAAATGAAGCAACTGACAAAGGATTAATCTCCAAAATTTACAAGCAGCTCATGCAGCTCAATATCAAAAAAACAAACAACCCAATCCCAAAATGGGCAGAAGGCCTAAATAGGCATTTCGCCAAAGAAGATATACAGATTGCCAACAAACACATGAAAGGATGCTCAACATCATTAATCATGAGAGAAATGCAAATCAAAACTACAATGAGGTATCACCTCACACTGGTCAGAATGGCCATCACCAAAAAATCTACAAACAATAAAGGCTGGAGAGGGTGTGAAGAAAAGGGAACCCTCTTGCACTGTTGGTGGGAATGTAAACTGATACAGCCACTATGGAGAACAGTATGGAGGTTCCTTAAAAACTAAAAATAGAACTACCATACGACCCAGCAATCCCACTACTGGGCATATACCCTGAGAAAACCATAATTCAAAAAGAGTCATGTACCAAAATGTTCATTGCAGCTGTATTTACAATAGCCAGGACATGGAAGCAACCTAAGTGTCCATCAACAGATGAATGGATAAAGAAGATGTGGCACATATATACAATGGAATATTATTCAGCCATAAAAAGAAACGAAATTGAGTTATTTATAGTGAGGTGGATGGACCTAGAGTCTGGCATACAGAGTGAAGTAAGTCAGAAAAAGAAAAACAAACACTGTATGCTAACACATATATATGGAATCTAAAAATTTTTTTAAATGGTTCTGAAGAACCTAGGGGCAGGACAGGAATAAAGACACAGAGAATGGACTTGAGCACACGGGGAGGGAAAAGGGTAAGCTGGGATGAAGTGAGAGAGTGGCATGGACATATATACACTACCAAATGTAAAATAGACAGCTAGTGGGAAGCAGCCACATAGCACAGGGAGATCAGCTCGGTGCTTTGTGACCACCTAGAGTGGTGGGATAGGGAGGGTGGGAGGGAGATGCAAGAGGGAGGAGATATGGGGATGCATGTATATGTATAGCTGATTCACTTTGTTATAAAGCAGAAACTAACACACCACTGTAAAGCAATTATACTCCAATAAAGATGTTAAAAAAAAAAAAAGATACATCATGCTAATACTAATCAAAAGAAAGGGAATAGCTATACTAATTTCAGACAGACCAGACTTCAGAGCAAAGAAAGTAATCAGGGATAAAGAGGAGCATTACATAGTGACATAGGGATCAATTTTCCTAGAAGACATAACAGTTCTTAATGTGAATGAACCTAACAACAGAGCATCAAAAATGTGTGGCAAAAAGTGATAAAACTTCAAGGAGAAATAGATAAACCCACCATTATAGTTGGAGACTCAATACCCTTCTATCAGAAACAGATCCAGAAGACAGAAAATCATAGGGACATAGTTGAACTCCATGTTGAACTCAACAGCATCAATAAACCGGATATAACTGACATCTATAGACTATGTCACTCAACAACAGAAGAACACAGATGCTTCTCAAGCTCATGTGGAACAAAATATTAGCAAATATAATCCAACAATGTATAAAAAGAATTATACGCCACGATTAAGTGGAATTTATCCCTGATATGCAAGGCTGGTTCAACATTTGAAAATCAATTAATATAATTCATCATATCAACAGATATATCTGATAAAAGACTAATACCCAACATATGCAAAGAACTCTTAGAACTCAACAATAAGAAACTGAACAACCTGATTTTAAATGGGCAAAAGACCTGAACAGACACCTCACCAAAGAAGATATACAGAAGGAAAATTAGCATATTAAAAGATGCTCAACATCACATGTCATTAAGAAATTGCAAATTAAAACAGTAACGTATTACTACATACCTATTAGAATGACCAAAATCCAAAACACTGACAACAGCAAATTCTGGTGAGGATGTAGAGCAACAGAAACTCTAATTCACTGCTGGTAGGAATGCAAAATGGTACAGCCAGTCACTTTAGAAGACAATTTGGCAGTTTCTTACAAAACTAAATATACTTTACCATATGATCTAGCAATTACACTCCTTGGTATTTACCAAATAAGTTGAAAACTTGTGTATACACAAAAACCTGCATATGATTGTTTATAGCAGCTTTATTCATAATTGCTAAAACTTGGAAGCAACTAAGATATCGTTTAGTAGGTGAATGGCCACATAAACTGTGGTACAACCAGACACTGGAATATTATTCAGCACTGAAAATAAATGAGCTATCAAGCCATGAAAATGCATGGAGGGAACTTAAATGCATATTACTAAGTGAAAAAAGTCAATCTGAAAAGTCTACATATTGTACGACTCCAACTACTGTATATGACATTCTCAGAAGGCAAAACTATGGAGGTAATGAAAAGATCAATGGTTGCCAGGGCCTGGCGGGGAGGGAAGGAAGGATGAATAGGTAGAGCACAGAGGAGTTTTAGGGCACTGAAAATATTCTGTGATCCACTTTAATGGTGGATCCATATACATTTGTCAAAACTCACAGAATGTACAAAACCAAGAGTAAACTCTCATAAACTGTGGACTTGGGGCAATAATGCTGTGTCAAGTAGGCTCATTGATAGTGGGGAGGTTGCGTGTGCGAGAGGGCCAGGAATATATGGGAAATCTCTGCACTGTCTGCTCAATTTTGCTGTGAACCTAATACTGCACTTTAAAATGTCTAATGCTTTAAGTATGTCTAATTTTTTTTAAATGCCACTACCATAAATCTAGCAGTTGAACTTCTTAGCATTTATCCCAGAGAAATAAAGACATTTCACACAAAAACCTGTACACAAATGTTTATAGCAGGGATTTTCATGTTAGCCAAAAACTTAAAACAGCCCAGATGCTGAAACCCACTGCAGTACAGCCATACCATGGAATACGGCTCACAACAAAGAGGAACAAACTATTGATTAGCAGTCGCCAGGGGCTAAGGAGGGGATGAGAGTGAGAGGAAAATCACTATAAAAGGGCAGCATGAAGACACCCAGTCATGCTGGAAATACTCTGTATCACCATTAGTATCCTGGTTGTGATATTACAGTACAGTTTTGCAAGATGTTATCATTGGGGAAATTGGGTAAAGGGCACATGGGCTCTCTCTGATTTCTTATAACTGCCTGAAATCTGCAGCTATCTCAAAATAAAAATTTTTATTTAAAACAATGACAAAAGGAGAGCTGAAGAGATCCAGAAATGGAACACGGCAGAACCTAAAGTCATGGCAGCAGGGGATGCAAAACACCAGCTGTCGGGGCCGCCTTGCCTTGCCCTGTCCTAAGAACCACGTGAAGCCAGTTCTCCTTCAGGACTGTGAGGGGTACTGGAGGTCAGGCAGAAGGAAGGGGGTACATACAATTGCTTTCAAAGGAGCCAGACAAAGAATAAGTTCTATATCAGACCAGAGCAAGGGCAGACACCCGTGGGAAAAAGACATCCACGTCCCAAGTTCCTAATTCAAGCTCAGCCCTGAAGGTTGGGCACAGGCTGGGGAGGGCAGGAAGGTTGGGGGGAGGTAGGCTGACACTCTGATAGAACCACAGATACAAAGAGTGGCTCCTTGTGACATGTCCTGCCCGGTCCCAGCTGTCCCTGAGCCCCAGTTGGTTCTTCAACACTTCCTTAAATGATCTGAGATACTCTGGTGGCCTCCATGCATTCCCACTTTTTACCCTAAGTTAGCTCAAGATAATGTTTTGTCCCTTGCAAATAAAAAAACGCACTGCCCCAAAAACCAAGGCTTGGGCTCTGACAATTTAAATAGCATGAATTAAATAATTGTCACCTACGAACAAATTCAATCCAGCCTACAGTTGCCCTAAAGCCACAGGACCAGCTTCAACACGGAGAGGCAGATGGGGTGGTTACAACAGTAATATCTTCTAACTGGGTGATGTGGTTAAACTTCCTTCCTCTCTCTGCACCGATTTCATCCTCTGTAACATGGAGGTCATAGCAAGATAGGAGGGTCTACATCTATGCCTTCCCTCACCTTCAAAAATCAACTTAGGGACTTCTGGGGTGGTCCAGTGGTTAAGGCTTCACCTTCCAATGCAGGGGGTGTGGGTTCGATTCCTGGTCAGGGAACTAAGTAAGATCCCACTTGCCTCGGGGCCAAAAAACCAAAACATAAAACAGAAGCAATATTGTAACAAATTCCATAAAGACTTTAAAAATGGTCCACATCAAAAAAAAAATCAACTTAAATGCCAACCATCTACACAAAGTCTGCCCTCGTTCATCTTCAAATAACTTCTCCCTCCTCTCAACCCCTAAAAACTTTATTTAAAACACTCCCACACTTCTTATCTTGTGTTATAATTAGATGAACATGTCTGATATTCCCTACTAAAGTGTAAATTCCCTGAGGACACGTGTTTGTTTTACGTTTATTTGTCCACCCATACTGCCTAGTAGGACACAGATAAAGTGGGCAGTGAGTTCTTTGTTGAAAGAATAAATCAAGGACAAACTGAGACAATTTGCTCCCGATGAGGAAGCCCTTTTAAAAGTATAAACCATAAATTACAAAGTGTAAAGGCATTGTATATACATTTATATGTGTGTATGTATGTGTGTGTGTGTGTGTGTGTGTGTGTATATAAAGGCATTTTATATATATATATATATATACGTATGTGTGCGTGTGTGTGTGTGTGTATATAAAGGCATTTTATATATATATATACGTATGTGTGCGTGTGTGTGTGTGTGTGTGTGTGTGTGTGTGTGTATGCACCACCTACTACGTGAACTGGGCCTAGTACCTTAACCTCTTTGGCTTCTCACAAACAAGGCTCTGTGGGCAAGGATCACAGGGAAGGTGAGGTTGCATTGTTTGCTTTTGTTTTTAATTTCTACCACTCCTAATTTCAACGGAATGAAATTGAAGGTTGGGTACAATAAAACCCCTAAGCCCCGGCACATAAGGCAAAACTGAGAAATCGGAAATGGAGAGAGGAATTGGGGGAGATAAGTTAATTGCAACCAGAGGTGAAACAGTCACTGCAAGTGGGCTCTAAATTGAGTGCTAAGCTTCCTGGTAGCCAAGGCAAAAAGCAAAATGTGATAACGCTCTTAGCTCTCATTGTCAGAAAAAAAGATCATACCGACACTGGGAAAGATAAACCCTTTCTAGGAGCTGCCTTTTGCAGGAATTAGGGTGTCGGTCCTTTTAAAAGGCTGATGAATAACATTGAGAGCAGCATCCTCAGCTGCCCCCTCCCCAAACCAGCTGCCCCCTCCCCAAACCAGTTAGGACAGGCCTCTAACCCAGGGAGGCCCTGCTTCTGGGGGAGGATCAGAAAGGGCTCCAGTACGAGCCAGCCCCCAGCCGACCCACCAGCTCCAAGCAGCTGTGAAATCGGCCAGTCACATCATTATTTAATGCTGTCTGACTGGGTGTCGGAAAATGCTTGCCTCAAACAACTATTTTCCATTTGGCATGAGGTTGGGTTGCTCTTTCTGACAATAAATTGCCATTGGATTCAGCTCTCTATTAAAACAGATCATGTCTCCTGAGTAGAAAAAAAAAGCTACGATAATAAACCATAATTACTGTGGCAGAAGGGCATGTGACAAATTCATCTTAAAAGTCATCAATTGTTTGCAAGTTAAAGAAGAGAGTGCTGCAAAGAGAGAGGTGAGAACTGGTCATGGTGGTGCCAGCGCTGAGGAAACAGCAGCAGCAGAAAGTCAGGGCTTCCTGAATCTGGGTGACCAGGTACCTGGGCTTTCACTGTCCTATTCTCTCTGCTTTTGTATGTTTGAAAATACCCATATTTAAAAAAAAAAAAAAAAAACTTTAAACCTAGGCGCACTGCAATTTATACTGCAAGATTCTGGCCATGAAAAGCGATCTGAACCCTGTAAAGCACTCCCCGGGTTACCCACTATTCACTGCTGCTGCTGTGATCCGGCTCCACGAAGCCCCAAGCGGCCTTCCAGAGTTCACACGCAGGCCTCGTCCGAGTCCTGGCCCAGGGCACCCGGTGACCCAGTGGACTCTGAGGGGTCCTAAAAGCACCTCAAACAATGAGCTGTTTGTTCCCAATCCAGTGGTGGGCCTTGGAGAGCTGGTCTCAGCCCCTTCAATGGCTGCCAATAAGAAACTTTGACCCTCAGTGGAGGTGGGGGGGGGGGGGAACCGGGGGCTCTGACCCTCCCAGGAGCGGGGGAGGGAGAACATGGCCTTGGCTCCACCACTAGTGGGTCTGGGATGGGAGGAAGGAAGGAGAAGGGGCAGAAATCGGAGGATGGCAGGGATAACTTTCCTGTCCAGCCAAGGCCTCCCTGCCTGCAGACTCGTGAGTTAGAAGCTGGAGTCACGAGGGATGGTCCAGCAAAGAGAAGCCTGGGTTTGCAGAGCCTGGAGCGGAGGAAGGGCTACAGCTGAGCGGAGGGGAAGGGCTGCGACCGGGGAGCCCCGAGGTCCTCAGAGGTGGGTGAACTCCAGGCAGCCTCGCCTCCCAGAGCCAAATTCAGAGAGACTGCAGGATGCACAGCCGTAAGTCTGGGGCCTCTGATGCAGTCTGACGCCACAACGCTTAGCTGCGCAAGGAAGGGGCACGGGGATGACCCGAGGGGGACCGAGAAGAGGGAAGCTGTGAGCTGACTCCTCGGCACCCGGCAGCCCTCCTCCCCAGGCAGCAGCCAGCGCGCTCCTGCTCCCTTCGACGCAGAAGAGGAACGTGCTTTGATTTTCTTAAAACAAACACTGCGCTGAGCAAAGCGATAAGCTGGGCCGGGGTTGGCTCAGGCTCCCCTGTGCAAGGGAAGTCTCACTTCATATTTCCACCACGCAGGCCCCGGGGAGCCAGCCGCGGCCCCTTCTCCTCTCGGGAGACGCCTGTCCGGCGAGGGGGGTGGGGTCTGCTCTGATCCGGCGACAGCAGCAGCCGAGGCACTTTTCTCTGCCGGCCGGGCCCCCAGGATCCAACAAGGAAAGAGGGCCCTTGAGGCCTGAAGCTCAGGAGGTGCCCCTCCCGACCCTGGGGGCTTGGAAGAGTGACCCTGTGGGGAGGGGGACGTTTCCCCTAAGAATCTGCCTGAGTCACACCCGCTGTGAGACGCCGGAAGCGACGGCGGGGCTCGGGAGCCGCGGGGGTGACCCGTCGCCGCCACCCCTCCCCGCCGGCCGCGCGCCCCCATCTGCGCCCTGCGTCACTCACGCTCCGCGCGCACCGGGCGACACGAAGAGCGCCAGGCGCTCGGTATTCCTTCTCACAGGTTATCCCACCTAGTCCACTCGGCGAACCTGCCAGGCAGGTACTGCTATCACCTCCAGGTACAGATAAGGAGCCAAGGTCACACGTATTCACAGCAGACCCGCCTTGAACCTGCCGCTTGGCTCTGGAGCCTGAGCGGAAAGGCGGCTCCGCGGCCCGGCTTCCCCAAGGCCCCGCACCTGCTCCAGGTGCGGGTGTGAGCCCGACCGCCGGCCACTCACCTGAGCTTCCCAGTCGCTTGTGGCCTTGGAGACCAGCGTTCCACCTGCAGGCGCCGCCTTCCGTCCCTCTCCCTCCGCTGGCTCCCTGGGCCTCTTCCTGCGGCCCCCTGGCCGGACCCCTCCCAGCTTCCGGCGTCGGGCCCAAAGCCTACGCGTATATACGCGTTCACGCATACGGGTACGTATACGTACATTTACGTTCGCTTTCGCTCAAAGGCCAATTCCACAGGACTTCCTTCAAAGGAAAGGAGGAATGGACTGCTCCCCTTTTCTATCCCAAATAGTCTTTTTATTTTTCAGTCAAGTGGGTCTTGATAAGCCAGCCCCTTAGGGTTACACGGAGGAGTCCGAAGGCGCAGATGCGGAGGAGGAGGGGGCGCGCAGGGAGCAGAGGGGGCCGGAAGGGCACGCGCCCCACTCGGAGATGACGAGCCCCGGCCTGTTAATGAGCCCAAGAGGGAAAAGCCCCAGTGCCGGGACGTCGCCGTCACTTCTGAGCGGTGACCAGCACAGTGCACCTGACCAAGGACTGGCTAGCAGGTGGCCACGAACAAAAGTGTGCTCCAAGGCACAGGGCGAGGAACGAGAATCTGCAGGAACGCGTCCATTCACGTGGAGGAAGTGCCAGGAAAAGACCAGTCTCTCAGGGTGGGACAGTGGTCGAAGTAGCTATAACTTGCAGCTATATACAAAGACGCTCTTGGTGACCAAAGAGGAATATTGGGAGTCTGGGACTGACATGTCCACACTGCTATATTTAAAAAGGATAACCAACAAGGGCCTGCTGTACAGCACAGGGAACTCCGCTCAGTGTTATGCGGCAGCCTGGATGGGAGGGGAGTCTAGGGGAGAATGGACACATGTATACAAACGGCTGAGTCGCTTTGCTGTGCACCTGAAACTATCACAACATTGTTAATTGGCTCTACTCCAATATAAAATTAAAAGTTAATAAAGAAAGAAAGAAAAAGAGAAAAAGGAAATCTGTCGGCACTCCCCACCCCACCGCCATCCCCCTCACCCGAGTAGACCACACACAGTGACCAGCCATCACAGGTATTCCTATCTGCTTCTAGAGATGGCTGGAATAGACCAGAATGTGCATGGCTTGATTTCACTTCCCTTAAGTAATCTCCCTGAATCTGTCCTTCCTGAGCTGCCTTCTAAATTTAATTTTCCAAGTAGATTTTACTACCAAAGAGAGGACAATAATAACAGTAACGATGGTTGTCTTATACTGAATTCTTACTAAGTGCTTTATAGGTGTTTCTCCCTCAGACAGTCACAAGACTCCTGTGAGTTAGGGTTATTTTGTAGACGAAGCTGTGTCTGCCTGTTGTTCGCTATTCACAGGCAGGCATTGACCTGAGTTGCTCCTCTGCAGATTTTATCACAGCGCCTTGCATACATGGCAGACTTTCAATTATGTGTTCCATTGAACCAGATTCAATTAACAACACTCAGGGGTTAAGGACACACCTCTTTACCCCAAGTTGCAAGTGAGAGCTTTTTTTCTTTATTAACACGGTAATAAAAATAGCTAACATTCATTGGTCTTAGTACTTAGTGCCAAGTACTGTGCCTAATGTTTCACATTCATTATCTAATGTAACTGTCATAAAAATCTTATTAGTATTTTCCCCATTACGAAGAAAGCCCCAGAGGTTTAGAGAAGCGGTTACAAAGAGGCAAAGCTGGGATTTGAGTCTGTGCTCAAATCATGAGTCAAACAACCCCAGTCTAGGGATTTGTGCTCTTTATCACTAAGCTAATCCCCAAAATAAACATATTAAAAATGAAATTCATACAATAAATAAATGGGAAGAAGATTCCCATAATCCATTGTTACACAGCCATCTCCCCTTCGCCACGATACCCACCTCTTTCACACAGATTTCCACTGCTAAGTGTTTGACGCACACCCTTCCAAATGTTTTTTGGTGTACATACATGCATATATTTTTCAATTGTTTTTGGCCGCACCTCGCGGAACGTGGGATCATAGTTCCCTAACCAGGGATGGAACCCGCGCCCCCTGCATTGGAAGCACGGAGTCTTAACCGCTGGACTCTCAGGGAAGTCCCCATACATTCATATTTGTTATATACATACATACTAGTTTTTTCACAATGGTATCATACTTATTATACTGATCTTCAATTTATTTATTTTTAACAATTCTAGACACCTTTCCATATGAGTATGTGTAGCTTGTTATGGGCTACATTGTGTTCCCCCAAAATTCGTATGGTGGGGTCCTAACCCCCAGTACGTCAAAATATGACTGTATTTGGAGATGGGGCATTTAAAGATGTAATTAAGGTAAAATGAGGTCATTAGGGTCCCTATTCAATATGACTGGTGCCCTTATAAGAAGAGTAAAGGACACAGACAGGTACAGAGGGAAGACCCTGTGAGGACACAAGGAGAAGGTAGCTGAAAGCCAAGGAGAGAAGCCTGAGAAGAAAGCAACCCTGTTGACACCTTGATCTTGGACTTCCAGCCTCCGGAACTATGAGAAAATTGCTTAAGGCACCCAGTCTGTGGTACTTGCTATGGCAGCCCCAGAAAACTAATACACAGCTTTATCACAGTTCTTTTCATCTGCCACATGGAATTCTTTTTGATAAATGTACCACGATTGATTTAAATAGTTCTCTTTTCGTAGGAATCTAAGGCCTCCCTTCCTTCTTTTCTTCCTTTCTTCCTTCCTTCCTTCCCCTCTTTCTTCCTTCCCCTCTTTCTTTTGTTCTTTCTTTCTTTCTCTTTCTTTCTTTCTTTCTTCTTTCTTCCTTTTCAATTACACACAGTGCTATAATGGATATCCCTAGGAATATTCTTGCACGTTTATGAGTGAGTGTTTCCATAGGTTACATTCATCAAAGAACGGTTCTCACGTCAACTAAGAAGCATGTTTTGTAAGTCAGTACCTATCGCCCGGGAGCTTTGAGTTTTGCATGCATGTAGTTTATTAAGTAATTCATTACTGTTCTTTTTCTGCACTCACTTGGCTTCCTGCTGCCCCTTTTATGTTGCCCGTTTCCTTTTTCGGATTGCACTGGACCTTTTTCATAGAGAAGGAGCTAAAAAGGAAAAGAGTCAGGCACAGGCTTAACTCCAGGAGGACGACAGTAGCCCTCAGCCTCACCGAAGTCAAGGAGGCTGCTCTGTCTCCAGCTCCAGCTCTTCGTCTCTCGAGTTCCTACACAATTCCTTAAACTCACAGAGGCCACACGAAGACCTAGGAAGCCATGTGACACTAGAAGTCAATTCAGTTGTCATTGCCAAATCCCTCCAGAAGCAGCTGCCGGTGGAGAGAGGCAGCGGCACAGCCATGTTGGAGAATTCCCTGCAGTTGGCTTCAAAGAGTTCAACGCATTAACGCAGAGACTCATTTCTGGCACAAAGCATATGTCCATAGTCTTCTCTCCTCTCCTCATTTCTCTTTCTTAAAAACAGTCAATACCATGTGATTTCAGAATGCTAGTCCCTGTTCGGAAACCAGACTCGCCATGTCTGTGACTCAGCATAAAGCCCCAGCTTTCCGGGTGAGGGCTCAAGGCCCGGTTCTTATCTGCCCTCTCCCACCGCCCCTCTCCGGCACAGCACCTCTGCCTCTGCAGAGGCCTCACTACCCCTGCTGCTGCCCTTGCTCAGGCTAATCATACAGTCGCTCCCTTCGACTGTGAGCCCTCTGAGCGCAGAGTCTACACGTCTCATGTTCCACATTCCTGGATTCTGGTGAGAAAATGATAAGTACGGAAAAGGGGGAAAGAGGAGAAAAAGAATAAGGAAGGACGCAGTGCCTGCCTCGAGGAGATGACGACCTTCCGCTCCACGCACACTCTGCCACCTCCCATCCCTCTCCAGCCTCCAGACTCAAGCTGGGCTGTCCTCACCCACCCCAACTCCTCCTCCTCTAGGAAACTTTCTGGACTACTCTGCACTACTTATTTATTTCCTAAGACTCTGCACAACCCTCTGAACTGGACTATAGGCCCTTTGAGGGCAAGGACCATTTCTTGGGCTTCTTTCTTATAAAGCTCCAAGCACACACTACAATAGACAATTATCGGACTAAACTGAAGACACTGTCCAAGAATAAATCCCTTCTCTTCTGATGCCTGAGACAACAGCTGAGACAGAAACTCGGCTGTTGAGAACTTCTGTGAGGTCAGAGACCCAGGAGGAACGATTCTCACTGTTTCTAGCCCTAAATCCTACCAACCTAGTTGTCACTTAACCAATGTCAGTTTTCTAATCTGCAGAATGGGAATAATAGTTGAACTTTATTGTTCTATTATCTATCAAGCTGCTGTGAGGATAGACCGCATGTAACATATAAATAATTATAAGCTATAAACACACACAACATACACAACATATAAAGACTTAACAGTGCCTGGGTGGGATGTAGAAAACCCCCCATTATTAGCAGCAGCGGCCTTATTATTATCCCACTTTCCAAACGGTGTCCAGGTTTCTCTCCCCAAGGCCCAGTATAAAGAGAATGCAATGATGAGAGCTACCCACTGGGCAGCAGTGCAGAGTTTAAAACAGATTTTGGTGTCTAGGTATGGGTTTGATAAGTAGAGGGAAGAAATGGAAATATTTAATATCACTTTCCTGGTCCATGACATCCAAAACTACTTTAGAAGTCAAGAAGGACTAAGGAAACCCCAGAGGCAGTAGCAAACCTATGTTGCAGTGAGATTCTTAAATATTTATTCTCCTTCCAAGGGCTGCCTGCAGATGGAAGAGTAGGTAGGCATACTTCGGATGGGACACTTCCCAAAAAAGTGGGGAAGCATGGAAATTTCCTAAGTATAAAGCCAAAAAATACATCTTCTTTTGTTTCAGAAAAAGTGACAGACAAAAGCTTTTGAAAATCCCCTTGGAGCTGAGATTTCCAATTTATGGAATTGATGAGTCTTCAAGCTTGAAAGGGACCATGAAATTACTGATCACGTTGAATGCCTCATCTAAAAAGGAAATGGACACCGAGAAAAGACAAGTCACCTGCAGAAAGTCACCTGGTGGTAGCATAGCCTAGAAAGAAGGTTGGGTCTCCTGACTCTCAGGCCATGACTGTCCAGGCTACCAGAGCCATGTGTAGATAGGTGACTTTTGAAGAAATAAGAGCAAAGTGACTCAGACATAGTGCCCTAGACTCATGGAGAGACTTTCCCATTAAGCAGTTAGGTATTTATCTAATTATCTCAAAGGCAATATGTATGCGTCAGACTTTCCCAGCATGGTGGGGAGAAAATAGCAGTGGCCTAACCATTGGAATCTTCATTTAGATAGAGATTGGGCAGCAAGGAGATTTACCCAGTTTGCTTTTAAGAAGGTTTTCTTGCCCAGAACAGTACATAAACCTTCTCATCCGGAAGATCCTCATTTTTCTCAGCCTGACTCCAATCCATTTGCCAATCCAAAGCAGAATGTGTTATACATAAAGCCACAGGATCCTTTATGGGTACCACATGGAGGCATAATATCTCGTAACCCAGTGGTATTGTCCCTAGAGTTAATATAACTCTGTTAACATATGTTCCTGCTATTCCCATCCTGAGAGATGTGTATTGAAATATATTATGCACAGTGTATGGTTAATGGAAAGATACAGGGGGTATATTAAAAAATAAATCTGTTTATATGACCTATGCTGAAATACATTTGAAATACCATACAGTTGCTTTCAACTGTATGTGGAGGAAAAGATAGTGAACTATCTCACTGTCTTTTCCTCTGATTGCTCTTTCCTTTTCCTTTCAACCTCCCATGTCTCCTTGTATGTTTTCTTGGTGCCAAGCTAACCACAGAATAGTAAGATTAGAGGGAGGGGGATGTGATTCCAGGAACTAAGGCAGTTAGTAAGAAGGTGTGGTTGGCAGTTAGGAGCAACAGGAGAAAAGAAAACTATCAGTCATCACATCCCTCTGAACCCTGGCAGTACTATATTTTCGAAACTTAATCCAGACAGGAGATCAAGAATTTCCACTTTCCTCTCCCCTTGTTCCATGGTCATATCCATGTGTCAAAGAATGACCTCATTTTACACTTCCTTTGTAAAGCACGGAAGTCACTGACAGGGAAAACATTGATCTGCAGTTTCCTCTGACACTTCTTTCATTGTCATACTCTGTACACAGTTCATTTTCAAGACCAGCTCACCCTTAACCGTATACATTTCTAGAACTTATGTCATCTTCTCCAATCCACTTACACTGCCCTGGTCTAGGTTTCATGGTCTTGAATCTGGATTATTGCCGGAGCCTCTTACTTGGTGTTTCTGCCAACAGTCTTTTCCTATCCTAATCCATGCTTGCTCAAGCTCACCGGAGTTGTGAGCTGATTAAAATCTGATCTGAGTTAAATATCTGATTTTAAATCTTTCCATGGCTCTCTATTGCCCACCAAACAAAGCACAAACTCCTTAAGGTGGCATGAAGGGCCTTCATGATGAGACCCCAGCCCAGCCTTCAAGCCTCATCTCCCACCACTCCACCCCAAGCACCCTGTAGTCCTACCATAGCAAGTACTTCCATTTCTGACACTCTCGTGCCATTGTCCATGCTGGCCCCACTGTGAGGAACGCCTTCCCTCCTTAGCTACTAGCAAATTCTATTCACTCTTTGAGACCCAGCTCCGGCATCATTTCCTCTGTGAGGTCTTCCCAGATCCTCTGAAAATTATCACTGCAACTTCTTCTCCTACAATCCCATAGACCTAACACATACCTCGAGACCTTGAGACCTAACACATACCTTCCCACGCCACATCACGGTCATCCGCCTGTCCCCCCAGTGAAATGTGAGCCTCCTGAGAGCCAGGACAAGAGGTTTCATTCTATAACTCATTCAGTAAATATGGAGTATGGAGACCTGACTGCCACATAGAAGTTGGGAGAACACATACTAGGTCCTTTACGTCTTAGGCCCTCAGCTTCTTCGTATGCAAATGGGCACAGTAATTTAACATCATGCATAATGTTAGTATGATGAATAAATACAATAATACAAGCAAAGCTCCTAACACAATCCTCGTATATGGTTAGTGCTGAGGGATGGCTATTACTGTTATATTATGGCTGTGTGCCAAGCACAAGTGCAAGGTCAATTAGGGCCCACCCGCGAGGTCCTCAGAGTATAACTGAAGAGACAGACAAACCATTAGTGCAGTGTCAGAAGGACACGGAGGTGCCGGGAGAGCGCAAAATGGGCCATCTACTATCAAGGCTGAAAGTCATTCCTGGAGGAAGGACTGAAAGGGGATGAATCTGAAACCACAGAGGACGGGGAGCAGCCTCCTGACATTTCCCGGATGAGACGTGATGCTGGCCTGCGCTAAGGCAGCAGCCGTGGACAGGAACGGAGGGGACAGCTTTCAGGACATCTGGGAGGTGGAATTAAGTCGTGTGACTAGTGAGTGATGACATGTGGGGTCCCTGCCAGGGGGAGTCTGGCGAGCACCGGCCCGGGGGAGGTTTAGAATGCAGACTCAGGAGCCATCCCTGTGCTGGTTTTCACGGAAGCAACCGGAGAGCGCGTGATGCAGGGGGAGGGAGGGGAGCGCGTGAAATGAGCTGCGCAGAGGGCTTCACAGAGCAGCATTTAAGGGCCAAAGGAGGAAGACGAGCTCATGAGGGCCACAACCAGACAGAGCGGAGGAACCCAGCACAGAAGCAGCAAGGAAGCAGAGAAAAGAATATTCTGGATAGTCTTAGTGCCGGTGCCCGATACCTGGCAGGTATACAGATATTTGTGGAGTAAATGAGTGAATCACTGAATTTAAATGACCCACTTAAAACTGAAGACATATGAAAGGCCTTTCATAGGAGTAGGTGCACGCCTATTATTTTACCCTAACAGCGTCTTGGGGTATTGAAGATCAAGGAGATGGCACTTCCCTGGCGGTCCGGTGGTTAGGACTCCGTGCTTCCACTGCAGGGGGCACGGCTTCGATCCCTGGTCGGGGAACTAAGATCCCACAAGCCACTCGGTGGGGCCAAAAAAAAAAAAAAAAATGCACATGTTAAAAGGAGAGAGGGACCTTGGACTTCATGGAAGAGTAGGGGAACCGAAGGGGAGAGGGCTGGCTGAGCTCCACTCCACGGAGGACAGAGGGCGTGAATGGCCTCAAGACACCTAAAAAAGAGTCAAGGAGACCAAGTCACCCAGCAGCTTCACCAGCAGTGGAACACCAGGCACTACGAGCCCCCGGACGCCAGGGACAGCATGAGAGCCACGCGGGGAAGACAGGGGGAAATGGGACAAGTCAAAGGACACCGTGAGGAAACAACCAGAGAATGAAATTCCAGGTGAGAAGCTTGACTGAATCCTATAAATGACATTCTTGGAACAACTGGGGAAATGCGAATATGGACTGGATATCAGATGCTGACACGGAACTGTTCGTTTTCTTAGGTATGATAACGGTATCATGTTTATAGTAGACTGTAGAAGACAATCTTTATTCTCAGGAAATGCAGCTGAAGTATTTAAGGGTGAAGTGTCAGGGTGCAACTCCCAAATGGTTTGACAAAAAGGTCTCTCGATGAAAGAGATGAAGAAAATACAGTAAAATAATAATCACAGATTCTAAGCAAAGGGTAACTCTACTCTTTCCAGTTTTGTATGTCTGATATGTTTCATTATAAAAATTGGGGGAGAGATTGAGAAACTCATTCTTCAGAACCTTGGAGAGTCATGCCCCAGAAATAGTTCTGCAATATCCAGGAAGCAGGAACCATGTTGACTCCTGAGGTCCTAGAGAAAAGGCAGTAGGCAGAGTCCCAGAAAAGTACAGAAAGTGGAGATGACACATTTCCTATTTTTTTAAATGTCGGGGACACAGCTATGAAAGGAACAACCTTACGCCACTTATATTTCAACACAGATTGGGAAATAACAGCTATGAAAATCCTTTGAGAATTCTGGAGGCAGCGTAACTTACTCCAGGTTTAGAGTAATAACTAATGGCATTTACTGAGGGCTTGCTACAGCCCAGGCACTCTGCTGGACACATCGGTCCATTGATTCACACAGAAGCTGCAGAGGTAAGTACTGTTATTCCCTCTTTTATAGTTAAAGCAATTGAAGCTGTGTCCCCCAATCAAAAGTCTCAGCACGTGTCTGGCTGCCCTGTCTACACAGAGCTCCCTAACTCTGGTCCTCACCACGTTTCTCCCCTCACCTTTCAGGGAGTGTGGAAACTAAGCCCAACAGTTACTACCTGGGGTGCTGCACGAGCCCTTGGGTTTTCCCTACCCCGGCCCACACCTTTGTAACCTGCTCCTTATTTAACTCTCTCCTCAAATTATCCTAAGTTGAGTGTGCCTATTTCCTGCTGGAATCCTGGGAGCCAGAGGGTGAGAAAAAGAGAAAGAAATGGGAGACAGGTGAATCATTACCCAACAGGTTAGTGGGTCAAGAAGCAACCCTGGTTGGTGGGTAAGGCAGCCCCTAAAAAATAGTAAGGCAAATTGGGAAAACTGGGCATGGTAAAATCATATTGGAGAACAATTTGGAAATAGCTCATAATGAAGTTGAAGATGCAAATACTCTATGGCCCAGAAATTCCACCCCTAAAATCTCTCACATAATACATGCTCTGGAAAACACGTACAGGAATCTTCACAGCAGAATTGTTTGTATTAGCAGGATTCTGGAAACTACCTAAATGTCCATCATTCCTATCTAAATAATGAAATAATATACCAGACTGAAAAGCAAGCAAACTAGAACTACATGTACCCACGTGAATGATGCCTACAGGCAGAACGTTAAGCAAAGAAGGTAAGAGGTTGAAGAACACAGGTCCCTGCAGGTTAATGCACATGCTACCCTGCATGGACGGTTGAAAAGCACGCCAAGCAAACTAGGCATTGTTTGGGGATACAGACACATGTAGTGAGAGAATGAAGGAATGGCTGGGGGTGATAAACACCAAATTCAAGGTAATGTTTGCTCCACCCCTACGCTGGGCAGAGGGGGGGAGGGGCACGAAAGGGCAGGCATCCCCAGGGGGCCTCGACTCTGCTGGTGATGTGTTATTTCTTACACTGGGTGATTAGCACCTAAGTTTTATTTTATTATTCTTTGTTCCTTATGTATGACTTAAATATTTAATAATTATTTTAAGGAAAAAAATGAAAAAAAAAATTCTGGGTTTGTTTTTTTTTTCCCCTGCCAGGTTTTCAGGGAAAATAAAGAGTCATGGGGGTTGCTGCACTCCCTTGCCAGTTTCACTCACATCTCATCATTCTTTTCTGCTCCTTTGACTCAAAGTAGCTCAAACCATCTGAGACTTCTGGGGCTTCTCTGAACTCTAGGTTCATTTGGTGGCAGAATGTTTCCAAGAGTCAAATGCCAGCCCTAAAAAACCTCAGAAAACGCTCCCCTGGGAAACATACCAAGAAAGCAGTCAAGTGCATGGGTTTCCTGTTAGGAGAGGTTACAGGCAGACTCTTTTCATTGCACCTCTCTCTATTATGCTTCGCGGATATTGCATTTTTGTAAATTGAAGGTTTGTGATAACCCTGTGTCGAGCAAGTCTATCAGCACAATTTTTCCGACAGCATTTGCTCACTTCATGTCTCTGTGTCACATTTCAGTAATTCTCACAGTATATCGAGTTTTTTCATTACTATTTTGGTATTTGGTATGGTGATCTGTGACAGTAATCTTTGATGTTAGTATTGCAAAGATTACGACTCGCACAGATAATGGTTAGCTTTTTTTTTTTAGTAAATGTTTTTTAGTTTTTTTCTTTCTTCCTTTCTTTCTTTCTTTCCTTCTCTCTCTCTCTCTCTCTTTTTCTTTTGCTGTGCCGGGTCATAGTTGTGGCACGCGGGATCTTCACTGAAGCACGCGGGATCTTTTCAGTTGCAGCATGCAGACTCTTTGTTGCGGCATATGGACTCCTTAGTTGTGGCATGTGGGATCTAGTTCCCCGACCAGGGATCGAACCCAGGCCCCACTGCCCCCCACTGGGAGCGCAGAGTCTTACCCACTAGACCACCAGGGAAGTCCCAATGGTTTGCAATTTTTAGCAATAAAGTATTTTTTAATCTAAGTATGTACATTTTTTGGTCATAATACTATTGCACCCTTAATAGACTACAGAATAGTGTAAATATAACTTTTATATGCACCAGGACACCAAAAAATTCGTGCAACTTGATTTATTGCGATATTTGCCTTATTGCGGTGATCCGGAACAGAACCTGCAATATCTCCCAGGTCTGCCTGTACAGGAATCAGGGCATGTTTGGGTTGTGTTAAGAAGTCCTTTAGAAACCACAAAACATTGCCTCAAGAACATGCTCTCACTCATCCCAAGAAATCTTTCAGGGCGGAAGAACGGAACACTGGTCACTGAAGAAAGGTCATTGTCTCCCTGCCGTACCAAGAGGCTGACAAGGCCTCCTAAAGCACAGCGGAGTAGAGAAGAGCCTAGTTCTGGAAGGAAGCAAACTTGGGCTTGAATCCTGGCTCCGCCACTCGCCAGGGTAACTGTACAAGTCACGTCATATTCTGAAAGACCAGTTTCAGCATCTAGAAGGCTGGATGGATCAACCCACAGAGGGCGGCTGTGAAGAGCAAGTGGGAGCGTGTTTGTAGGTTACACGCTGCCTGCACGGAGCAGGGTCCTCATAGTTCCAGAGAAGACAAGCTCCATCATCCCTCCTGGTCTGACGCATGTTCCCAGGGAAGCCTCCATCTGGGAATCGCTCCCTGGTGTTTGACCGGCCCCGGGCCCTGCTCTCCGTGTGTGTGTACCTGCTGCCTGGGCCAGATCCCCACGCTCTGCAGGCCCAGGCCCAGGAGGGTCCTTGACGGGGTCATGGCATCCCCCAGATACATGTCCTTAGGCCTCCCAAAGACTCTTTCCTCAAAATCCTCACCACCAGCAGCCCCACATCAGGAGTCTCTGCTTGATGACCTGTGGTGGTGACAGGTCCTCTCTGATGAGTCTAGAATCCCAGTCCCGTGGGGTCAGAAGTCCCAGGGAGCGGTGGCCTAAACCCCTGCATATACTTTCTGGGACTGCGGCCCACGTGGGAACAGGGGAGAGGGGTGGGTAGAAGGGGACTGTTTATGACAGCTCAGGGATGCGGCTGAAACCTCATCAACCTCCGAGCATTTGCCATCACAGTACTTTCACCATTTTCCCAAATCCCACTTTTCAGGAGGAGATTCCCTTCTCTCACCCTCTCCCTCTATCTTGCCCTTTCTGCCAAGATCGCTCTCCTTTGGAAACCAATAGCTCTGCTTCGTCCTTGGAATGCCGCTGGAAGCCAGGGACTGTTATCTCCCTCAACAACATTCCGGCCAGTGCTTGGAATGTGATTTACATTACTGACCACAAGCGCAGAATAAAACAATGCGAGGCCCTCCCAGCTGCACGCACGGGCTGAGCGGTGCTGCCGGGTGGGAGGTGAGGGGGAGCTGAGCTTCCCATGCAGCTTGGGGTCTCCTCCTGCCGGAGCCCCCGTGATGCAGGCAGGGAGGAGCCTACCCTTCCAGGGCCCCAGGACGGAGGCGGTAAGGGGTCTCCTCCCACTTGGGCCTCACAGTGGGTGCAGTGAGGGTGCCACCGCAATCCCCTCCGGGCCACGTGGGCTGGCAAGTGAGGGTGGCGTCTGGGGAGCTTGAAGGAGACGTTGGGCTCTTCTGGGACTTGCTGCTAGGACTGCCAGCTTCAGGCCTGACTCACCCAGTAGGGCTGGGCACAAGCCAAGGGCCATGGAAAGACTGTGGGGTTACACACGCGGCCGTGGGCTGTGCCAGCTCAGCCTGCTGGGGACCAGCCAGGGCTCGCTGGGCACAGGGAGCATGGCCCAGGGAATCAAGACCTTTATGCAATCATAGAGGCTTTTTCTCTACTGGGGCAAGAAGACATTCCTCTCCCGAGGAGGAATTACAAAGCAAATTGTTCCTGCCTCTCTTTAAAGGCCAGTGAGGTTAGGAAACTGCTCCTTCCTTCTCCAGAAAGCTTGAAAACACAGGCAGGTTTGTCTGCTTTTGACGTTTCAGTGTTAAGTCGCTGCCCCTATTACTTTGCCTGGGGCGCTCCTGAGCCCCCAGACTCGCTGCGGGGTGGGACCCAGCCTTCTCCCCTTCCTCTGTTATTTGCTGCAACACAATAAGAAATGTATATTGGTCTTTGTCCCCTGGTTCCTGACACACAACTCCTAAAGCACTTGTAACTTCCTTAGTGACAGAAGTGCTAGAAGTATCTTTTTGTTTTGATATTTGGTCTTTGATGCTGGTTCCTGGTACAGAGCTCCTTTTCAATCCCTTGCAGTTTCCAGTGCGAGGCAACCTCCATACAAATCCCTACACTATGTGGTTGGGAAGCTTCTGGGTTGGTCAACACATCCACATGCTGAGGGTGACGCACCCCAAGTCCACAGGGACAGAAGCTCCTGCGTCGGGACCCTCCTGGACCTCGCCCTATGTACCTCCTCGTCTGACTCTTATCTGTGTCCTTGATCATGTCCCTTATGATAAACGAGTAAACACAAGCAAGTGTTTCCCTGAGTTCTGTGAGCCATTCCAGCAAATTAGCAAGCCTGAGAGGGAACTGTGGGAACCCTCAACTTTGTAGCCAAGTAGGTCAGAAGTGTGCGGACCCTGGGGACCCATTACTTGCGATGTGTCTGAAGTGCAGGCAGTCTTGTGGGACTGAGCTCTTAACCTGCGGAGGCTGGTGCTAATTCCAGAAATGAATGAAACTATACGACACCCAGTTGGTGCCCGGAGAGTTGGAAAATTGGTTGGCGAGAGGAAAAAAGAAAAAAAAAAACCACATGAATTTGGTATCAGAAGTGTTGTAGGCAGAGAAACAGTTTTTCCTTTACCCCCAAACCAACCCATGGGAACTTTTCCTCACAAAGCTTTTGCTGGCAATTGCCACAATGGAAAACAGAAGGGATACCAAAAATAACAACCCCAGAAATGTGACAATGTTTTGGGTAATTTTACAGTTGCTGACTGCCAGCTTAGCCATCAACCCTAAGCCCCTCCAGATCCCGTCCAGGCCTCCAACTAGCTCGGAGAGTCATGCAGCTCTTCTGGCTACCCGCTCCTTCCACGACGACTTTCTATCAAGTGCCAAAGCTTTGTCCCAGCCCCTCCTTTAGACCCCTCACTCATCTCTGAATCCCAAATTGAAACAAAATAATCATCCACCAAAGTGTAAAGCATAACTGTGCCTAGAAACCCAGACTGTGAATGTTGGAAACGCC
Source organism: Balaenoptera physalus (assembly GCF_965194825.1). Classification (NCBI taxonomy): domain Eukaryota; kingdom Metazoa; phylum Chordata; class Mammalia; order Artiodactyla; family Balaenopteridae; genus Balaenoptera; species Balaenoptera physalus. Next base: position 4,919,082 of record NC_138889.1, read on the forward strand.
CTAAGGGAACAGGAAATCTACCTTCCTCACTTTGCAGATTAGGAAATGGGATTCCAGAGACAATCTCAGATCTGAGACCAAGGCAAGCTTCTGGACTCTTAGTTGGATGTTCTTTAAAATGTGTCACGCCCCTGCCGTGCCCGTACGTCTGCTAACGTGGTCCGACCAAAACAAAACAAGGAAGAAAGGAATATTCTCCAAACAGAATGAAACTTCCCTCTGAAAACTTGGGCTCTCTCCTGAGGCAGGTGCCCAGGAGCGTGCTGGGCCCCCTGACCTCGGTCCAGCCCCAGAGGCCGCCCCTCAGGCCACCTGCACACCCGCTCCTCTGGATCCCCTCCGCCACTCAGCAGGGTGTGCCCCTCCCCTGAGCCATCCCCTGGTCCCTCTCCCCACACCCCCAGACCCAAGTGCTCCTTCTCAGCCCCAGTCCGACCCCTCTTCACACTCACCACACCTGTCGCCATCTGCGTCTTTGGCAGCCTGGGCGCTGCGCGAGACAGGGACCCACAGGCTGGGGGATGGTGCGTGCTCAGTAGATCTGGGGAAGGTGTGTGTGGATGAGATGAAGTCACAGAGGCAGGACATGGGTCTTAAATACAACTTTATTGGGAGCAGGCCGTTGTCCCCGCAGCGGCCAGCTCCCACGTATACACAGTATACAGAGCCCAGCCAGTACCCAGGTCCTTCCATCCTTCTGCAGTACACACACGGAATGCAAAAGAACCAAACACAAGGGGGTCTCGGTAAACGACAGTGTCTAGTGCCTTCGGGAGCCAGTGCCCAGGCTGGGGGCACTCGGGTCCCTCCTCCCGTCCTCGGCTCCCCTGCCCCTGCTCCAGCATGGCGAGGCCCACGAGGTTGAGATCCTCCAATCAGTGCACACAACGGGCAGAGGAGGCAGGGGCTCCTGAGCCCAGACCCTTACTGGTCCACACCCCTCGGAAGAGGTTGCTGCAGCCCCAGAATGTTCCTCTTCTTCCACAGACATGAGAGACCACCTTTAACTTTTTCTCCATCACCAGAAACCTGTGCCTTGAGGCTTGTCTCTGCTCAGCCTTGGAGAGTATGGTTGGATTAGTGAAATGGTCACAGACAAGACACACCTCCCAAGTTGTCTTGCTCGTACTTCTTTTAAAAAGGAAAAAAAAGGGTAAAAGGAAAACATCACGACAGAAAAGAGCGCTGAGACCCAGCTTACGTCAGGAACAAGGTTAGCTGTCCCTCCTGGAAACGATCCATCGAGCCGCTCTCCTGGGGGCCAGGCGCCCCCAGTGACGGCACCCCCCTTCCCACCCACCCGGTCCCCGCCCCTTCCGCACGCCCCCGCGCCACCCTCTCCCCAACGAGGAGGGCTGCACCCAGCACAGGGTGCGGTGCTGTCGTCAGCCAGCGGGGGTCCACCTGTGCCCTGCAGCCCCGCTGTTCGCTCGCGCAGGGAGGGGGGTTCCTCCTCGCTCCCTTCTTCAAGGGTGGCTGCACCCCAGCCTCCGAGACCCTCCTGCCCTTCGCCCCCCGCGGGAACTTGTTCAGGGCTCAGCCAGGGTCAGACTGGGATTAGAACACCATCCCAGGCTCACCTGGCTGGTCGGCTGGTTTGTGGATTCTATCAGGGGAAACCAAGTAAAAGGGCTGACTGCCTTTCCCAGGGAAGGCAGTGCTGTGCTGTCACCTCACCGAGGTCCAGGACTCACTACCTGCTCTCAGAGGCAGACTCTCCCGTCTTCGTGCTGGGGCAGCTGCACCCTCAAGAAATACCCTGCGTGGCCAAAGAATCCCTAACTCCAAAACATCATCCCCCTTGGAGCTGTAGGAAACCTCTGGTTTCCGCTCCGCTACCGTGTCTCCGAGATAGACAAGTCTCCGGCAGTTCCTACTGGTGGCTGCCAAGGGCCCCTGGGTCAGCTAAGTGATTCCTGGTGTCTCCTGAAACCTGTCCCCATGGCACCCGAAGAGAGAGACCCTGTCATCGCATTTGGAGGCCCGGGGGGTGGCCGGGCTGTGGGGAGCAGGAAGCATGCACCCAAGCTCATCTCTGTGTGTGGGCAGCTCAGTCTACAGGGGATGACAGCCGGGGTTGCTGGAAGCACCAGGGTCCCCACTGCCCCAGGGAGGGACAAGGGTGGGTTCCCAGAGAGCAGAGCCTGAGGTAGCAAACAGTGAACCCCGTTGTCCAACTGCAGGAACTACAGCCTGCGATGCAACGTGACAGACCCCGGGCAAGACCGCACGTAGCTGTCTGGATGATGGCCGCTTGTTCGTTCAGCACCTGGCCCTTCTGGGCATGTCCCACGTCCCCCTCGTGGGGTCAGGACTGTGGCAATGCTGGGTTAAGGTAACAGCCTTATTTATATCTGGCTCCCTGGAGGAAGAAGCCATCAGAACTGGGGCCCCCTCCTCCCCATCCTAGGGCGACATTCCTGCAAAGCTCAGCCCCAGCCCCAGTGACAGCAGAACCCTCTAGATCTCTCCTCAAACTCCCTGCTTCGGGCACAGAATCCATCACCCCAGCATCTTTTTTTCTGATGGTCGGATCCCTCTTGAAGAAGACAACAGTCTCCCTACTGACCGCCTACCTCCACCTGCAAAGCCTCAGAGACACCTATGCGGAAGCCCTCCCACTAGTCTGAAGACTGGACGGCACAGGGAGAGGAGGTGACCCTGTAAGGGACGGCCGAGGGTGGAAGGAAGATGAGGAACTTGGGACTGTCCCCCACATGCCTCACCCCAAATGGAGCGGCCCAGGCTCCAGTTATACCTGCCCCCTGCCCCTCAGCTCTGCCCACCCCCAGCCAGTTTTCACTGTTCAGTCCACATCGGTCAGAAAAGAAAGTGGCTGAAAGCACCATAAAAACCTGCCTTGTTCAGAGACGGCTCAGAGCCCTGGGGCCCCCTGAAGTTGCCAAGCTGCCGGGCCTTGGCTCTTCCAGCAGCCTGCGGCCTCCCTGACGGGGGCCAAGGTCCCTGAAGTTCTGCGGGGAGGCGCCCATCCTCCAGGTCCCTGGGAGACGGGGCCCGGTGCCTCCTGCCCAGCTCCAAGCACCTCTCAGCCTCACCCCGAGGCTGGCCCCGGAGGAGCCGGGCGTGAGGTAGACTGTGCCTTAGTGACTTAGCTTCCCCGCCCAGGTCCTTGTCCCTGGATGTGGGTGACCTCGTGGCTTGGGCCCCGGCCACTGCCCTCTGCCCGTGGCCGCCCCGGAGGCAGCAGCGCGAGGGGCTGGAGAGTGAGGAGGCGGAGCGCTCCGCTCAGCACGGCCTCAGGACGCAGAAGTCCAGCTCCTGGGGCTTCCGGCGCAGGTTGCACCGGTCCCGGGCCAGCAGCCGCCCTCCGTGGCCCACGCACTTGAGCGGACGCCTCTTGAAGCCCCGGCCGCAGCTCTTGGAGCAGGGGGACCAGGCGCCCAGCTCCCAGGCCGGGCAGGGCTCCCCACAGGCGCGCGCATCCGCCGGCCGGTGGGCGGCGTCGCAGGCGGATGCCCCGCGCTGCCCGGGGGGCCCACGACAGTCCACGGGCCGCCGCTGCAGGCCGCCCCCGCAGCTGGCCGAGCACGGCCCCCAGCTGCCCGCCACCCAGCGCGCGGGGGGCCGGGCGTCCGGCTGCTCCACCTGATTGGAGAGGCTGAGGACGCTGTTGTGGAGCACGGAGGGGGCCCGGGGGCCCGGGGGCGGCGGGGCCCGGTCCTCCCGGGGCTCCTTGGGCAGGTAGAAGGAGTAGCGGACCCGGGGCGGCGTCATCTTCCCCACGGAGAGCACCTCCACGGTCAGGGGCTCCAGGATGGGCCGCGAGGCCTGCAGGCTCTCCACTGCGGTGCCCGTGCCGCTGTAGCGCAGCAGGCTGCCCTTCACCACCAGGTCCCGCTCCACGGCCGACACCACGAAGTGCCCGTTGAGCAGGTACTTGCCTTGGCTGTTCTTCAGAGCCAGGTAGTTGTCGTCTCCGATCAGCCCTTTGTAGCCGCGCTGGCGGATGTCGATGCTGGAGGCGCCCGCCGGGATGGCGACCACGAAATTGTAGCCGTGCCTGCGGCGGCAGAAGAGTAAGCGTTAGACCGATGCCTGCAGGAGGACCTTGCTGCCCTCCGACGCCGAGACGGGTTCCCCTCCCACACCCCGGGCGGGTCACGCAGGTAGCAGAGTACAGGGCCTGGCCCAGTCCATGGGTCACACAAACGGAGAGGTGGGGAGGCTGTCGGCACATCGGCCAGCACCCCCCACCCAGGATATGCTGGCTGCGCCTGTCGCCTCCAGAGGGAGCGGAGGGGAAGGGCGAGGAGGACGGGAGGGGCCAGGGCTGGGGCTGATGCAGGGAGGTACACACCCTGGAGGCAGGGACCTACACCAAGCCTTGGCTCGGGTGCCAGCTCCCTAATGACTTCAAGCAAATCAGCCTCTCTGGGCTCCAGGGGCCTCATCTACGCAATGAGCAGGTTAAAAGAGATGATGCCTCAGCTCCTTCCCACTCCACTAGTCTATGAAAGGGACACCTGCCATTTAGCCTGTGAAGAGAGTCCGGGGATCTACCTTTAATTCCCAGCCCGGTCTCCCCTGCGGGCCCCTGAGGGCCAGCCTGCAACACCATCCGCCTGCAGCACCCGAGTGCCCAGAGAGGTTGCACCCCGGGCTCGGCAGAGGGCACTGTGGCCAGGGGGCGGGCGAGGCTCCTGGACAGCCATCGAGGCCTTACTGCCACCGGCACCTGGACCCCCAAGTCCTCAGAGCCAAGCACACCCCTCAACGGAGACAGCAGGGACTCTGCTTGCCCCTGCTTCTTCCAGAGCTTGGGTCGGGACTTTGCAAGGAGCACAGCCCCCTGAAAATAAAGGGAACGTGCTGGACCTCGGAAAGGCAGGAGCCCAGGCTCAGCAGAGACATTTCTTCAGCTGATCTGGGCACCCATCTCCCAGGAGGGAGCTCCCTCAGTCCCAGCTGTTCACTCCACCGTCTCCCTGCAGTTTAGTGCCATTCTCGGCTTAATCCTGTCCCCAAGGCCAGGGCCTCAGGCTCAGAAAAGGGGGAGGCTGTCACATCTGTCCCCAGGTGTGTTTTGTTATCATCATCATGAACCTTTAGTGAGCATTTATTATGCAGCAGGTACTGTGCTAAGCGTGTTACTTGAATAAACTCCCTAATCCTCACAATAGCAGGACATGAAATATATTAGCATCGTACTCACTTTACAAGTGGGGAAATCTAGAATTCTAGAGATTGTGTCACTTGCCCAGCGTCATCCAGAAAATGGGGAACTGGGACTTGAACACAGGTCAGCCTCACTCTAGAATTCTAGACAGACCCTAACAACTCTGCCAAATGCCTGAATATCATCTCCAGCTAAGTGGCATCCTAGTCAAGCCTTCATCTTTGTTGGATGAATGAATGAATGAACATCATACTTGTAGCCGAGCATGAGTGGCCTCTGCAGCAAGGGTACTGGCCGGGATTTGACATTTACTCCATCTAACCCAAGCTTCCGACGCCTGGGGGCAATTGCACGGGAATTGCCCTCCTTCCCTCCCCCCACCCCACAGGGCCCAGGACTCACATGGGCTTGGTGAAGAGTCCTGACACCTTCTTACAGCTCTTATTGTCTCCCCCGCACACCCCACATTTGTCGAACTTCTTCTTGGAGCCCAGGTTCCCGTCGCAGCCAGCCTTGATGCACTTGCCTTGGACGCAGACCGAGGTGGAGTCAGGGGTACACAGTGTGCCGTCCACCACCTGCAGTGGCCCAGGAAGGGGAGAAGAGGAGCGGGGGCAACTCTGCCTGATGCTCCCCCAGACCTTGCCCCTGCCCTGGTCCCCTGCCCAGGCTCACCCACCTTCGGTGCCAGCACGTAGAAGTAACCGGTGCCGTTGGCTCGGCAGATGAGCTTGCACTTGTCCCGTGGGGAGACGCCTGAGTACTTGGGCACCCAGGCCACGGCCAGGGTGAGCCGGTTGGTGCTGTGGTTGTAGCCGTTGAAGGCCTGGCACTGCTCCTCCCGGAAGCTCTTGCCAGAGGCTGGGGAGGGGGAAGCACATGCAGGAAGCTAAAGGGAGGGACGAAGGAGAGACGCCCCTCAGGGGCGCTGAGCCTCCCCCGGCTCTAAACAGCTTCTCCTCACCCGCCGCCGAGTGGTCCTCATCACTGAAGCCACCCCACCTCAAAGGCCCAAGGCAGGCGGGGACCAAAGGATGCAGGATACAGATGGTAACGCATCCCGCAGGCAATGTGCCACCTCTCCCAGTGGTCTGCCCTTAAATTCCCTCTAACCGGAATCCTAAATAGAACCCCCCAGCAGTCTATTGAAACTGCTTTCAGAACGTTCTTAAATGCATAAAATACATAGCTAGATTACAAAGAATACCAATTACATTTATATACAACTATCAATATATTTTGAAACGTATTTGTGATCTATGTGCTTCCTTGTTAACCTATTAAGTAGCAAGATCCAACAATGAGTCTAAAACCCACTGTAATCGTGAGGTAGTGATGAGAACAAAGGCCATTTGAAGGAAAATCTGCAACAACTGAAAATATGCAACATATGAAAATGCCTGTGATTTCTAGTGGCAGAGCCACACGTACTGTGACTAGCATTGTAGTTTGTTGCCTAATTAAGAGAAATACTAAATTTTGGGTGGAAAGGTTAGTACAAACTACTAAATTTCTAACTGAAGGAAATACTAAATTTTAGATTAAAAGGTTAGTAAATATAGAGATGTCATTTTCCTCCCACCCAAGTTCATGAGGCTTGGATAAAGAATTCCTGCTTGGACTTCCCTGGTGGCTCAGTGGTTAAGAATCCACCTGCCAATGCAGGGGACACAGGTTCAAGCCCTGGTCCAGGAAGATCCCACATGCCGCGGAGCAGCTAAGCCCGTGCGCCACAACTACTGAGCCTGCACTCTAGAGCCCGCGAGCCACAACTACTGAGCCTGCGTGCCACAGCTACTGAAGCCCGTGGGCCTAGAGTCTGCAGCAAGAGAAGCCACTGCAGTGAGAAGCCCGCACACTGGAACAAAGAGCAGCCCCCATTCGATGCAACTAGAGAAAGCCCGTGCACAGCAATGAAGACCCAACGCAGCCAGAAAGAAAAAAAGAGGGAGGGAGGGAGGGAGGGAGGGAGGAAAGAAAGAATTCCTGCTTGTATACAAGTAAGAATGGTGTCTGAGTTTGAAACTGGGCTGTACCTATTCCAATCTCATTAAAAATAGCAAGAAACTGAGAATGTGGAAAAGATGTAATTTACTTTTATCCCAGCAAATTACAGACAGCTGATCGTGGGCTATAGGAAAGTCAAACAAGGGATATGTAACAGTTCCTTTTTTTTCTAAACTATATTACTTCCATTCTGCTATTGTTATTGCAAAGGATTATTCTCAGAAAACAAATTAAAAGCTAACCTATTTAAAAAAAAAAAAAAAAAAAGAACTTCTGCTTATGAAGATGGGCTTGTCTGTGCTTAACTAAGAGGGTTTTAGTGTCCTGACCCCTTGGGTCATCTAAACTCCCAGCCTCAGCATCAGAGGAAAACAGCCCTGGCAAAGGTGGCGAGGCCAAGAAATGATCCCAAGGATTCTGCACGTCTGCACGTCCGGACTGTGCCCTGGGAGTGAGAATCTCGACTGCAGGAGCTCTGTGGCCTCCGGCCCACCTCCCAGCCCGGCCGCGGCCGCCCCCGCTCACCTGAGCTGGGGCAGGACTCCAGGCTGCAGGAGCGGTATTTCACCCTCACTCCCTCGCAGTACTTGCCGCCGTTGGCGGGGGCGGGGCTGCTGCACTGCCTCCGCGCCAGCTGCACGCCCCCGCCGCAGGTGCGCGAGCAGGGCCCGTAGGGCTCCCACTTGGCCCAGGAGCCGTCCACCTGTGAGGAAGGGTCTGTTATGTCCCTGCGGGGTCGGGGCACCGCACCCACACGCTGAGCCTGCACGGGAGCCCCTCGGGGACAGCCTCCACCGTGCCATCCCACCGGAACGAAACCCACTTTGTGCCACGAGGGAGAGAATGAGCAGCAAATGATCCTGTGCCTGGGACGCACACGGCACTTCAGCCCGTTGATTAGCGAGTGCCCACTGCTCCCAGTTACACACGAGGCCGCGCGCAGGACAGGGGCCTGGCTGCGGAGGCAGGCAGGCAAGTTCCACCCGGGCCTCTGCCCTCGCCACGTGGGTGGTCTTGAGCAAGCAGAGAAACTTCCTTAAGTTTCAGGTGCTTCGTGTGCAAAAATGGGGCCAGCACATCGACCTCGGGTGTGAGGTCAGATGGAAGATTTAAATGATGCAGCGTGTGTGAAATTTCCTAGCTCCGCGCTTACCACCGTGAGGGAGCTCAGGGTTTCTCTTTCTGTGCCGCTAGTGTCCTTACAAAAGTCTCTGAGTCTAAAGGGTGGCCAGTAAACCGTGTCGCCATAGATATCTGAATATTTCTATTTGTAAGATTTCCATAATTCAGACTTTTCACCAAGCCAGACTGGTCTTCACCTCAATCCGGGGTTAAATTTGAGAAAGTTTCACTACAAGCAGATGTAATGTTTGTGCTAAGAGGAGATAAAGATAGGAGACTATTGAGCAATCCTGAAACTCTGTTTGGCTTTGGGGTGAATTATGCAGTGTTGTTTTACTTTTCAAGAGGGTGGAGAAGGGAGAGAAAATTTATAGTCTTCATTATGTTTTTCTTAGCCAGTTCTCAGCCCTGAATACACACGAGTTGGGCAACAGGGCCCAGGTGTACGAGGCTGGTGGAGAGGCTGTCACAGGTCACCGAAAGCCGCAAACCTGCACGGAGCCAGTCGGGAACCGGCTGCAGGTAAGACAGATACCTTAACTTAGGTAGATGCTCAGAGTTTCATCCTGAGGAAGGACACTTTCCCTGAACCCTGCTTTCTCCTCAAACCATAGCCCACCTCATTCATGCCTTCCCTTCCCCAGAGGCAGCCGCACCTGCTCTTTCTACCTGCTGCCTCCTCCGTGCCTTGCAGTACGGGCTCTGTCCCCATCGCACCATGGGAGCTGCTCTCTCAAAGGTCAGCAGTGACCCCTCTCGAAGGTCAGCAGTGTCCCCTCTCAACAGTCAGCAGTGACCCCCCCTAAAGAATGAAAGAGTCCGTGCCCAGGCCCGTGGTCCCCAATCTTCAATATTTAACTTTGCTCCTGTGGCTTCTGAGACGATGCTATGTTTTTTTTTTACCTGGCATCACTTCTTCCTACCCATTCCTACGGGAAACACTCCTGCCATGTGCCATTCAGTCACTCATTTGCCAAACATTTGTTGAATTCCTACCACAAGCCTGGCACCATGTGCAGCAAACCCCTGCCTTTGAAGCAACTGCATCCCAGCGGGGAAGACAGACCATAAAAATAAGCCTGTGCACATAGTGTCAGGTGGGGTTAAAGCAGGTGCTGGGAGCGGGAGATGGGGAGGGCCCTGGCGAGGTGGGCTGCCCTGTGTTACAGGGGGGCGTGGAGGCCTCACCGCTGAGGCGACATTTGTACAGAGGCCTGAAGGAAGTATGGGAGTGAAGCACGTCGATATTAGGAAAGAGCGACCCAGCGCAAAGGCCCCGAGGAGGGAGCGGGAAGGGCAGGGGCTGAACACGGAGACGGGGCTCACTGGGTCTGAGCGCGGAGTGAAAGCCCTGAAGGGTCCGCGCAGAGAAGTGGCAGGACCTGGCTTGCATTTCAAAAGATCCCTCTGGCTGCTCTGGAGGGAACCGTGTGTAAGGAGTAAGGTCAGAAGCAGGGGGACCGGTTAGGGAGCAGGCGTGATAATCCACAGGGCGGGGGGCGGTGGCGGGGAGGGGGTGACAGCAGAGGAGATGGTGAGACATGGTTAGGCTCTGCATCGATTTCGAAGACAGTCCACAGGGATTGCTGGACACGAGTCTGGGGCAAAGAGGCGTTGGCCTGAGCACCTGGAAGACGCCAGAGCAGGTTCGGGGTGGTGACGAGGAGCTGCCTTTTACAAATGTCGTATTTAGGACAGTCATCAGTTATCCAGATGGGGAGATGGAGATCCAGGGAGACAGGCAGTGTCCAGGAGAGAGGTCTGGGCAGCAAACTTGGGAGTCTTCAACATGTAAATGTAAATGGTGTCTACAGCCAGCGATCTAGATGAACCACCTCAGAGGGTGGCGTGGATCTTGATGGGGGCGAGGACCGAGCTCTGCAGCACCCACCCTAACGCTGGGAAACAGGAGTGTGGGGAAGGGGCAGCCGGGGGGGAGGAGGGAAACCGAGGCGGGTGAGGCTGTGTCCTCAGGGCAGAGAGCCATGGCCGGGTCAAATGCTGCTCGCAGGTCAGGCAAGAATCACCGACCAGCAACGTGCAGGTCGTTGGTGACCTTAAGAAGAGTTATTTCAGAGAAACAGGAGGACTGAAAGCCTGTTTGGAATGGGCTCCAGAGAAAAGTGGCAAGACAGGCATTGGTGAGAGCCGGTTCATACAACTCTTTCAAGGAACTTTGCTGTAAAAGGGAGTCAAGGAGAGAGACTGTGATACATGAGAACAGGAGGGATCGTGAGAAGTTTAGTTTGAGGTGGAAGAAACTACAGCAAACGTGCATCCTGTTAGGAACGATCCGACTCAACAGGGGACAATCCGATGCTGCAGGAGAGAGAGCGGAGATTGACAGGGTGCTTTCCTTGAAGAGACAGGAGAGGAGAGCGTCGGAGCACAAAGCACAAAGCCTGGCCTCAGGTGAGCGTGTGGGCAGCTCGTCCGCTGTGCAGGAGGAAAGGCAGCGCCATGGGCGCAGAGGCAGGTCCGACGGCGGATGCGGTGCTGGGAGCTGGTGGCAGTTCACGTCTGATAACTTAAATGCTTCGTTTTTCTTAGGGAAAGAGGAAGAAAGGTCACTGGCAAAAGTGAAAAATGAGGAAGAAAGAGCTGGTCATGGAAGAGAGAAGTGAAGGTGTGAAGCAACAGCTTAGGTGGTTGGGAGAGTGAGAACTCAGGAAATAAAACGTGACGTGACCCCTGAGCAGCAGGACAGGCCCACCGCAGCGTCCAGGTCATTGATTTAAGCTGAGGCCAGCGAGCAGGGCTGCGTGTGCTTCTCCGGCCGTTTTCACCTACGCTGGCACCACTGAGAAGGTGAGGGAGTCAGATGCCACCAGCGTGGTGGCTTAGCCCAGTGAGTACGATGAATGGGGACGGGGGCAGAGGAGTGTACGTGAAGCAGTGCTTCCAACAATGGACCACCGTGTCTCAGCTCAATAAGAGGCTGGTGAGGGCCTGAGAAGCCTGAGGGACGATGGAAAGATGTCGGATCAAGGGACTGTAGGTCAGATGGGACTGAAGAATTGCTGGAGTCCCAAAACTGGAGGGAGTGAGCTGGAAAAATAGGGCTTCAGTGGACAGAGTGGGACCCCTGAAATGAGATCTCTGGGGTGATTAATAGGACAAGCTTTGTGCTTTGACCTTGGCTGAGGAAGGCAGTGTCCTCCCTAAAGGGCCAGGGTGGAGGAGGGACAGTTCGCTCAGAAAGAAGGTTGAGGATAGAGTGGATTTGGCCCTGATGGATTGAGAGGTCCAGAGAGCTTCTCCCATCACATTTCCTGTATCCAGTATCCCCCTGACCTATCTCTTTATCCTCCGGCTCATCTTCCCAAGAGAAGGAACTGGCAGTGACTGGCCTGTCCTCAGGACCTTCCAGCCTCAGGGCATCAGGCTGGTGGTCAAGGCAACTAGGGGCTAGTAGCAAACCACCCTCCCAAAGATGCGTCCAATGGAGCGCTCATCCACGCAAGCCTGCAGCTCAGCCCACCTCCCAGACTCTGCTCCAGCTCTGCCTGTTCAGACCCTACTCATCCCTCGAGGCTCCCTTCAAATCCAACCTCCTCATCAAGGCTTTTTCAGGCCCTTCTAATCATCGTTAATCTCTCACCCCTGTTCTCCACGACACGTTCTCGCACTCTGTCTCAACACACAGCACACACCCCTCTGCGTCTTGGATTACAGTTACATTTCTAGCTTCCCCGCTAGACTGTGAGCCCTCTCTGACATGGCCCATGTTTCATTCGTTTTTCTGACCACCACAGTACTTTACCCAGATCCCTGAATAGAGTGGGTTGTTGCCTAATGAATGAATGAAGCTTTAATTAAACGTATATTCCCAGAACACAGAAGATTCTACATGATTCTGTACCATGCCCGTCTCAGGGCAATGGATAAAGTGCTTGGTGAATGCTTTTTTATTACTGATCCATGGCCTCTGAGTACATAAAACCCCAAGGCAAGCCCTCCCGTGGCCAAGGCAGGGGCAGGAGAGGGCTTGACAATCCCCGCCAGGATCAAGGGAGAAGATGGGCCTCTCTCTCATTCCTTTTGGTGGAAAAGCGCAAATCCCTTTGCTATCCCAACCCAAGATCTGGAGAAAATAAAGTTTTTATTATATTCAGAGAATATGTGGATTCTGAATTTGTTCCCGTTTGGGTGCTATTCCTATTTATCGGGAAAAAATAACTTTTGTTCATTTATGTTTCAACTTCAAAAACGACCAATCACAACAGAAACTGAAGCTTGGCTCCGGATGTAACAAATAGGATTCTGAGCCTGGCTCGCTCTGAGCCCACGGCTCCCCGGCCATGAAACACCCGCTGAGGGCAGAAAGGAAGGAGCGGGCAGTGAGCCAGTCCGAGCTCCAGGTGTTGGGCTCCAGGTGTTGGGCTCCAGAGCTCCTCCCAGGGTGCAGCTCAGGGCCGGGCCCGCTGCCCCTGGGAAAGCACCCCACCTGCCTACGGCCTCACCAGTTTCTCTGACCGGCCTCGTCTTTTCTCTCCGGTTTTGCAGTCAAGAAGGGGCCAGGACCGCAGCCAGGGCAATCGAGGCACAGAGCAGCAGTGAGATACAGTTACGGCCACACAGCAAGCAGTGTGTGCCGGGGCTGGTCCCCAGGACAGGGCCCCGGAGTCCACCCCCCGCCCCCCAGCCCACTCACCCTGTGCTTGCTGAGGCTGCGTCTCTCCACACAGGCCCCCTTGAGGCAGAAGCTGCCGTCCCCGCAGCTGGTGCCGTCGGCCCAGGGGAAGTGGCGGGTCTGGCACAGCGTCTGGCCCTTGGCCTTGCCCGTGCACCACAGCTTGCTGCAGCGCTGCATGTAGGGGCAGGGCTTGGAGCCCAGGCCGAAGGCCAGCTCGCACTGCTGGCTCAGGGGGTAGCTGGCACCCGGCAGGTCCTCGGGCAGGGACACGGGCTTGCTGGGCTCGTCCAGAAGGCAGTCGCCTGCAGGAGGCCAAGGGCGCTCATCAGGGGAGAGCCAGAAAGGTGGCCGTGGCCAGCGCAGGGTCTCGACGGGAGCAGGGATGAAGCCAGAGGAACGGAATGGGACCCGTCAGACGCCGTGGGCCACGGGGCACAGACGGGACGGGGCCGAGCCCGCCTCCCCGGGGCCCCGCTTACCGTGCCCGCTGTCCAGGAAGTCGGTGACGATGGCGGCGCTGCAGGCTGACCAGGGGTTGGCGCGGTCTATCTGGATGAGCGTCGGGGACATCATGTGGTTGCCCCGGAGCTTCCCGGACACCTCCTCGCACACCTTCACGTTGTCGTGGGGCATGTTGAACACGTGGCCTGCGGGGGAGGCGAGAGGCCTCAGAGGGCGGCACGCGGGCGAGCGTGGAGCAGCCTGAGGGGTGGGTGGGGGTCGGGAGCTAGAGGACCTGGGTCTACGGCTTTCAGGCGGGTCACTTCTGCCTAACGGTAGATTGCTTTGCAAGTGCCCTCAAGATCATGTTCCTGGGGACTTCCCTGTCGGCGCAGTGGATAAGACTCCACGCTCCCAATGCAGGGGGCGCAGGTTCAATCCCTGGTCAGGGAACTAAGATCCTACGTGCGTGCCACACCTAAGGAGCCTGCGTGCTACAACTAAGGAGCCCACGAGCCACGACTAAGGAAGCCATCTGCCACAATGAAGGCCCGGCGCAACCAAATAAATAAATAAATATTTTTTTTTTTAAATCATGTTGGGGTTTTATTGCTGTTATATTAAAAAAACAGAGAGAGAGAGAGCATGATCTCACAGGTCCTGCCCTGCCCATCGGCTGTGGGCTCAGTGAAGACAGCAGGGTAGGGAACCTACTCTCCCCTTGGCCCCTAGTTGATGAGACACTCTGACCGCTGACCGACACAGTGTCACCGGCCACCTGGGCTGGGGCGATCGGGAAAGTTAGCCATCATCAAGGCTGACTCTGACCCTAAGGAAGGAGCCCAAGGGAGCAAAGATAGACGTCTACCCCTGCCCAGAACACCCCGTGCAAACCCAGAAGGGCACTCCCTCCTCCCTCTCCCACGAGCCCCCTGCCTCACCCAGCTCGTGGGCGGTGGTGAAGGCCGAGGGAAGCCCGTCGTCCTCGATCACGGAACAGCTTCTCTTGGGGTCGCACATGGTGCCCACGTCGGCCATGCCCAGCGTGTCACAGGTGGTGGCCCCGCACAGGTCCTGCCCAGGTGGGGGAGAAGCAGAAGCCGGCCAGAAGTTAGAGACGTGACAGAAGGACCAGATGGGAAGGAGGGGCACTCGCCCCGCTCCGGGCCCCAGCAGGCCCGGCACTTCCCAGCCAGGCCCTTTGCCCAGGGGGCTGCAGGGCTGTCATTCATGGAATGCACGCAGGGAAAAAGCCTCAGGAGGGAAGCTCGGCGGCTCGCTGAGAAGATGCGACCCAAATTCTACCCGGGGAGGCCCTGGGAGGAAATTAGGAGGTACAGGATTACACTGAAAGGACCGTTGCTTTCTATAGACACAGCCTTCCAGCCCTGAAAACGGCAACTCCCCAGCCGGTTGAGGTTCCGGTCATGGCTCACTGGGCAGGAGGGGGTGGAAGGCCGGCACGACCCCAGCCAGGGTCGACTCTGGGAGCCTCGATCCTTGATGAGGGACTGCCTTTGGACCACCATGAATTAAGCTCAGATTCTCAGCCAAAGGGTCACTGGCCAAGGGCCCGCCCTGCCCAAGGCCCGGCTTCCGCGGGCTGGGAGTAGGCACAGCGAGGCAGAGACGAGCCCGGATCCAGACCCAGCTCCACTGGCCACAGAGGCTTGGGGGACCACGGGCTCCACGGCCGCTCCGAAGAAGATACATTACATGAGTAGTGACCTAAGCAGGAAGGTCCCTCTTTCTGCCCTGAAACAGCCTGCAGCGGGGCCAGAGCCTCTGGCAGCCCGGACGGAATACACTTCACAGATGTGGAGGGGTCTCCTGGGGGCACATCTCACAGGACTCAGGAGCATTATGGGCCAGCAACGCATCCAGGTGCCTTCGGAGCCCAGGGTTGGAAATAGGAAGAGACACCTGTACACATTCTGCTCCTCCTGAGAAGACACTTTGAACGGGTGACACTGGTACTCTCTACATCACATCCCTGCCTTTAACGTGGAGGGCATTTGACAGTTTACACGAAGTTGACGTGCAGCATCTCGTGTAATCCCCACCACAGGCTGAGGAGGCGGAGGTAGTATTACACGTGTACCATTTGGCGACGGTGGAGACCGTGACTCATGATCACAGCTAATCACGGTGGTGACTGAGTAAATGCTGACACCGGGCCTGCACCTGACACACATAGTGCTAGTTAATCCTCCAGCATCCCCTAGAGTCATGACTGCCACCGTCACCCTCCACAGACACCTCTTCAGAGTCCCCTGAAGCTCAGAGAAGCTCAAGTCCCAGTCAGGGTCTGAGGGCTGGACACTCACCCTGTCCGCTTCATCGCAGCTGTTTACCCAGGGTCTCCTGAGTCCGCGCACTGCGGGTGATTCCCCCGGGAGCCCAGGGGCTCACACAACAGGCACGGAGAGCTGTCCTCAGCTGTGTGTCTCCCTAGGGGTGTGTGTGTGCCTGTGTGTGTATGTGTGTGTGCACGTGTGCTGACATGGGGAAAAGGTGGGCAGCCAGGGCGTGTAAGGGGAGCCAGGGCACACAGGAGGAAACGTGGTCACAGCACAGAAAACCAGCAGAATGTAATCCCAAGCGCTCAGAGGTTTACCGCCTGAGCAGTCAGACTTGGCTTCTCACGGTCAGGTGATAGTCACACCTCCGCAGGAGTTCACGGGGATTCTGGCCAGAGAGCTTCCAGGGCGATCAGACTGAACCCAAGGGCACCTGAGTCTCTGGCGGGTAAAAGGCTGTCCCGCACTTGCTCACGGCTCCTCTGTCCCTTCTGGGAGGCCCCGGGGGGACCTCGAACTCCGGCCTCTTCCAAGTCCCCTTCCCTCTCCAAAGGCTCACTCCCCAGAAAGTTCTCCCTACGCCAGAGTTCTGAAACCCAGAAAACACCTGCTGTCAGGACGCATGGGGGCTGGCGCGGGGGAGGCTCACCTGACCAGTGGTTGAGGGAGCGTGGCCGCCGAGGAGCAGGCTGGGTCGGTGGAGCGGCCCGAGAGCGGAGGACGGAAGGGAGGCAGGGAGGCTCGTGCAGGGGCAGAGGGAGGGGGGCACGAGAGCACAGGAGCCCACAAAGGTGGCCGCCCTGAAAGTTCTAGCCTGGCGGTCACAGCCGTAGGGAGAGCCTGCAGGACGAGCATGTCACACTGTCCCCGGGCCACCATGTGCACCCAGCACTGGCCTTGTGTACAAGAGGGCACGGCAACAAGCACCAAGAAGCCCAGAGTCTGGTCCTGGCCCATCACGCTGCAGGTGTGTCCCTTCGGGCAAGTCACTCCTGTCCCCTCGTTCTCCTCCTCTGCGGAAGGGCCAGTTCCCAACTAAAACCCAGACGGTCCCAGCACCTGAAGCCTCTGCTTCTTCCCGACCCCAGGGCGCTCAGCCCCCCACCCCCGGCCTCTGGGTTATAAAAGCAACACCCAGAACGGTCTGCTTGTAGAATGGAAAGAACCCTAAAGCTGATCTGGTCTGCTGACCCATGCTATGTAGTTGATAAAACTGAGTCACAGAAACGTGAAGTCACCCACATGGAGATTCAGAGGCCCATCCCCTGCCCTGCTCAGCGGAAAAGGCTAGAGCAGAGCGAGAGCTCAGGCCGGAGTCCCGCGGCCGCGGGGCAGCCTGCCTCTGTGGTCAGGAGGTCCTTAAAGCCAAAGGCCGCCTTCCTCTCGGGGAGTGTGGATTCTCTCTGAAGCAGACATGCAGCTGCAGGCCCTTCCTGGCCAGGAGCAACCTGTTCTTTCCATCAAGAAATCCCAGT
Source organism: Balaenoptera physalus (assembly GCF_965194825.1). Classification (NCBI taxonomy): domain Eukaryota; kingdom Metazoa; phylum Chordata; class Mammalia; order Artiodactyla; family Balaenopteridae; genus Balaenoptera; species Balaenoptera physalus. Next base: position 4,936,200 of record NC_138889.1, read on the forward strand.
TTCCCTGGATCAAACAAGAGGAACAAGGCAAGAGCCGGCAAACTTCCCACGGGTCGGATGCAGCTGAGAGCAGCCGTCCCGCAGTACCCAGCCCATCGCTGTGGGAAGACCAGCTGCGTGGGGTCAGAGGTGCTGCCTGGCCCTCTGCCTGGCCCTTTGCCCCGAGTCAGGACTCAGATGGAGCCTCGCTGGGCCTCCACACTTTGAACTCCCACAGGTGGCTGTGCAGGGTCCCACGGTGCCTCGTTTGTGGCCCTGTGTGTCTCCACCCTTCTGGAACGAACTCAGATGCACTCAAGCTGCCTTAACCTCTTCAGCTCAGGCACTTGTCTCCAGAAACTGAAACAGTTCTGGTTCCTTCCACCTGGAGGGCGTAGGCACTGCCCAGCCCAGCCCCTCACTATTTCTGGTGATTTGCCATTTCTTCTTGTAGCTGCAACTGCCTTTCCAAATGACCCAAGAATCATCTTGGCCAAGAACTTAATCCTCCTGGATTATTCTTTTCTAATTGTCTCTTTTTATAAAAATAATTTAGGACTAGAGCCGCATTTTGGAAACAAATCAATAAATAAGGATAACACCTCGCAGCGGCCTATCCCATGTTTACCAAGATTGTGCGCTACACACGCACCACACCTCCCCGGCAGCTGCCTTCCTTACGGCCTTCCTTCCACCTCCTCTCACTTCCCCCGCCATCTGCTGAGATGCTCGCGTGTTCAACGGTAGGAAGAGAGGGAGACCCACAAAAATCAAGCACATTCTTTTTTTAATGTGGCAGAAGATACATGTTCTGATGGAGCCAACTTCCTGCTCACACTGAACTCCTACGCGTGCGAGGCAGCACTCATGTTCACGGCCACGCCACAGCTTCCAAGAATTCTACTCACAGAACTTCAGAGCCGCCCTCTCATTCTGCAGGTGAGGAAACTGGGGCTCCGTGAGCTAAGATCACTCCCCCAAGGCCATGCCGCTATGACGTAAAGAATGGGGTCCGCATCCGTGCCTTTTGACACCAGGCCAGCAGGGGCCTTTGGTCTGGATGGCACCACACGACTTAGGGTATCCTAATCACTGGTGAAACCACCCTGCACTTGTATTAACACTGCCCCACAGCCTGTTACCCAGCTGAATCTCTCAGGCGTCACTGGATGTCTTCATCCAACTCAGAATCCACTTCTGTTTGTAATCTCCAAGGATGGGAGGGCGTGGCTTTGCTAGAAGAAAAAAAATCTAGCAGTTCAGTGCCTGGGCAGTGTGACTCAGGACGCCTGGAAGAAGAGGTTAGTTCACGCAGGCAGCTTCTATCAGCAGATTCTGTTCCACTGGGATAGAAACACCTCAAGATATACAAAGTGGTATCCCAGCAAGAGATGGATGAAACCAAACAAGAATTTCATCATTGAGGAAGCAGAGCAACCTCACTGCAGGAAGACCAAACAACTTTCTCCAGAAGCCGTCACTTCAAGGAAGGGTGCGTACCACGTCCAACAGTAGCTGGCCTTCATGCACAGACGCTATTCTGAGCACCTCACCTCCTCGCTTACAGAATCCTCACAGCAGCTTTATGAAGGAGATGCCATTACCAGGCCCCGTTCTACAGATGAGACCCGGAGAAGATGCGTAACCAGCCCAGGGTCAAACAGCAAGCCCAGGTTAGACTAGGAGGGAGGGGCCGAGGGGGGGCTGAACCCAGGCAGTGCATCAGCAGAGCTGGGCCCTCCCTACCCTTTCATGCTGCTTCCAGGGCACGTGCTCCCAAAGAACGAAGGGGCTGGGGGGTCTCAAGAGGGCAAGGTCGTCCATTCCGGACCCCCTGCCCCCAGAGCGCAGGCTGGTCATGGGTGGGGAGAGGCCGGAGAGGCCCGGGGGGAGGGGAAGGCAGGATTAAAGGCCACGAGTGCTCTGGGAACGGGGTCTGCGCCAGACTCCCAGCCCCACACCTGCACAGACACTCTGACCCCAGCCCTGCCGTGCACCGTCTGCCGGCTCCTCCTGGGCAAAGCCTGATGGTAAAGAGCCAAGATGAAATGCCAAAGAACCCGAGGCTCCCTCTCCCAACCCTGCAGCGTCAAAAGTTGGATGAACAGTCCCCAGGAAGGGAGGTGAAACTACCTGAGCACTCAGCTCTGTGGTCCTTTCACTGCATCAGCACCTCCCTCCTGCGAACACACTGAACAACGGCGACACACATGGGCCCATCGGAGGCGCTACAAAGATGTAGAGAGGTCCTGCCCGGAAGATCAGTGGGACTGGCAACTGTGCAGCCCAGAGTTTCCACACAAATAGGAAGTGGTGGGCATACCTGCAGGGGGATGGGGCAGAATGCTTTGAAGCAGGGCCGTCTCAAACCTAAGCTCCGGCCAGGGACCCATCGGTGATGACGGGACAACAGCAAACATACTGAGCAAGACTAAGGCAGCGATGGTATCAGCGGCACCAGTCCTGGAACACTCGGTAGCTCGTCCCCTCAACAGCTCTGCCAGTCAGGTACCCTCGTCATCTTCATTATCCTTGTTTCACAGATGAGGGGTGAGTAGTTCAAACAGCTGATTCGCTCACTGTCGTTGCTAAAAGTGCAAGTGCCAGGATCCCAACTCAGCTCTGCCCGACTCCACGCCTGTGTTCTTTCCATTGCGCCCTGCGACCCGGGCAAGGTGTCACAGCAAGGTGAGCATGAGGGCCCCATGTGATGCCAACAGCTACAGAGACGTTGAAAGGCAGGGGAAGGGCAGGACCTACCGAGGAACCGACCTCGCTGGCCCTCCTGACTAACCAGCGTTTAAAAAAAGAAAGAAAAGATTACAGGGCACATTCCTCCCTCCAAACTTCCTCCCCACCCTCCCCCATCACTCCCGGCTTGCTTATTTGCTGTAAGTAAGAAACGAGGCAGAAGAACTATCACCCTACAGGCCAGGGAGAATCATCTCTCCTCCTCCTCCCTCCCAGAAGGAGTGGGGTTGAGTTTCCATTTAGTGATAAAGATTTACAAACTATGAAATGCCAAATCTACAGCTGTCTCTCTCTCTCTCTCTGCTAACATCTTCCTCCAAGACCTGACTTCAAAAAAGCTTCTCACAAAAGACAAAAACTCTAATTCGAAAAGATACATGCGCCCCAATGTTATAGCAACACTATTTACAATAGCCAAGACCTGGAAGCAACCTAAATGTCTATCGACAGATGAATGGATAAAGAAGATGTGGTATATTTATACAATGGTATATTACTCAGCCATAAAAAAGAATGAAATCATACCATTTGCAGCAACATGAATGGATCTCGAGATTATCATACTAAGTGAAGTAAGCCAGACAGAGAAAGACAAATATCATATGATATCACTTATATGTGGAATGTAACAGAATGATACAAATGAACTTATTTACAAAAACAGAAATAGACCTCACAGACATAGAAAACAAACTTACAGTTACCAAAGGGGGAAGGGGTTGGGGGAGGGATAAATTAGGAGTTTGGAATTAACATATATACACTTACATATGTTTTTTATATATATATAAACATATAACACATATGTACATATATAAAATAAACAACAAGGTCCTACTATAGAGCATAGGGAACGATACTCAATATTTTGTAATAACCTATAAGGGAAAATTATCTGAACAAGAATATATATATATATATATATATATATACACACATATATATATATACATGAATCACTTTGCTGTACACCTGAAACTAAAACAACATGGTAAATCAAAAAAAATTAAAAGATCCTGGCGACTTCCCTGGTGGCGCAGTGGTTAAGATTCCATGCTCCCAATGCAGGGGGCCCGGGTTTGATCTCTGGTCAGGGAACTAGATCCCACATGTATGGTGCAACTAAGAGTTCACATGCCACAACTAAGGAGCCCACGAGCTGCAACTAAGGAGGTTGCCTGCCACAACTAAGACTCAATGCCACCAAATACATAAATATTTTTTTAAAAAATTAAAAGATCCTGACAAAATTATGATTCTTTTTATTGTGTTGGGAGATGTGTGTAAAATCCATATTATTATTTTATCATTAGCATTTCTTTTGTCGGAACACTAAATTTCACTGCCATGCTGCAACTAGTTGATTATGGAAAGAACTGGCCTCTGTTTCAAATGAGGGTCCAGAATGCGGATCCTTTGTGCACAGTGTAGAATACGTATACCTCCCCACAAAACCCAAGGCCAGAGCGGGAAGACAAGTGCCAGCCTCGGGACGTGAGAGGAGGAAAGGTGAGAGCATGAGTGAGGAGAGGAAGAGAAGAGAACGATGACAGAGAGCCTGCCTCGATGACCCCACAAGAGGAAGAAGACAGCGCGGAAGAAATCGGGGCGAGAAGGGGACGAGGCAGCAGCAAGCACGGTACTCAGCGCGACAGGAAAAACAAGTAAATGAAGGAATAAGCAGGCAAACAAAAACCCACAAACTATGAATCCTAAAAAACAGCCAGTCCCATGGAGGAAATGTCACAAATAGCCAACCAGAAGGTGGCCTGAAGGAAGGGCCTCCTGCAAGGTAGAAAACAAGCTTCCTGTCCCATCACCACCACCTCCTTCCTTCTTGCCTTTCCTTCGGTCCAGCATCTGTCTGTCCCTTGTCCTCAGCTTCCAGACTCCGGTGTTAAAGAGAATGACCCCCCTCTGGGCTTCCAGAAGACAGGGTCCGAGCCTTCGCCAGGGCACTTACACCGCATTGTAATGGGTTGTTTCCTTGTCAGGGGTCCCTGACACACAGTGAATTCCTGGAGACCAGAGGCCACATCTTAGGAGTATCTGTAGCTCCACAGCCCAGGATAGTACCAGAAATAATAGATGCTCAATAAGTGTTACGAGAATGTATGGATAAGTGAATGGAAGCCAGCGGACCACAAAGTTGCCCAAACAGCAGAGGCGCTAGACCTAAAGAGAGAGAAGACCCGGAGAAGTGCGGTCCCACTGGACCACTGCCCGGCACAGCAGAAGCCATAGTAACTCCTCCTCTCAGAAATAAATGTCCACACAGAACGGCTGGCTCTCATTCTCCACAGATCCTGGTTCCAGCCCTATGTGACCTCACCCTGCTGTTATGAGCTGGAGGCTGATCGCTTTGCAGAATCCAACGTGCACTCTTCCTATGGGAATGGACTTATTCCGAATCTTTAAGGAAACTCCTCCAGTTGTCAAAATCCTTGCTGTAGGATCCATTGTTTCCCCTTTGTGGACAGTAAAGGATCCTCCCTGGGTCTCATCTTCCCAGTGTTTTGATTTCAATACCTCACATCCCTCCATCCTCCTGCAAAGGGGAAAGCAGGCTCCCCACAGCCTGGCCCGGGCTTGTTTCCACCGCTGCAGCTCTGAGACGTCGGAGGGGAACTCCACGCCTGCCAGGCCTACCCTCCTCCTGCTCTCTGCTGGGCACCCCGGCACCGGGAGCTCCCTGGAGCTGCTCTCACCTCTTCCTCACAGGAGGAGGTACCACCCGGCCAAGCCTGACCCCTTCCTAACTGCTTCCTCCCCGTGAGAAACACAACCGGAGTGCAATCAGAAAGAGGCAATCGCCATTTTTCCAATTTCTCTGGGGCAACCAAGAGATAGGTGACTCTAAAGGGACTTCCCTGGAGGTTCAGTGGTTAAGACTCCACACTCCCAATGCAGGCGGCCCGGGTTCAATCCCTGGTCAGGGAACTAGATCCTGCATGCCACAACTAAGAGTCCACATGCCGCAAGTAAAGATCCCGGACACGGCCACGAAGATTCCATGTGCTGCAACTGAGACCCGGCGCAGCCAAATAAATAAATAAATGTTAAAAACAACAACAACAACAACACAAAAAACGGTGTCCGTCAGCTCAAGGTCCTTTAGAGACAAAAGGTAATTTACAAAATAAGCACCTTTGTAAAAAACATCTTATCCAAACAAATTATATATATTCTTTTCAAATTTTAGTTTGAAAAAGCATTGATTACACCACTATTCCAATAAATAGGGTTTAAGCAGAGAAGCTCACACGTCTGATTTAAAGGATTCCTCCCCACCCTTACAGAGTAAGACAAAAATCCCTCTTGCGCTGGAGCAGAGAGGAGGCTCCAGGTTCCTGGAGACCACGTCGGCCTCCGTCTAGAAAGAGCAGCTGCGCGCTGGTGTTCTCATCTCATACTGTACCTTCCCCGGGGAGCTCAGGAATGAGCCGTTCCTAAGGCCCTGAGAATGCAGCAGGCCCTGAGGTCTGTACTGGCAGGGAGGTGGAGGAGAGACGTTTGCTCTGAAGCATGAAGCACATACCGGCATAATGGGCCTGCCGACACAGCCTCCCCACTCTCTGGCTTTGCCCTCTCCACGCCTAAGGGAAAGACAGGTTCTAAGAGTCACACCATGCACATCCCTGCTTCCGACCCAAGTGGCCACACATCTTGTACCCATTATGCATGGTCGACGTAGCCCCCTAGGGGAGGTCTGGCACACACCGCTGACAAACAGAAGCTGTCACGCTGTTTGATTGCTTCTTCTTCAAAAGGCGGATCCTTCTGACGGCATGGCCCATAGCCCCAGCAGGAGTGCTCTTCCCAGGGCTGGTTCCAAAAGTCAGCCTCCCCACCAGGCAGTAGAGACGGAGGTCTGTTACGCTAGACCAGTGAATGGCCTCCACAGGGGCATCCCAGGTAGCAGATGGGGCAACAGCTGCTTTGCCCATTAAGAGATCCTGTTCTTGGCCTTTGCTTTTTCCCCAGCCATCTGACTGCCAAGTTGGGCTGTGTGCAGAGGCTGAAGCCTCCTCCTTTGCGGCTTCCCCGTGACTCAGGCAGTGCTTGTAGGCGCTGGGCAGTGACGGCTCCACAGACCTCAGTTGGAAGAATGAGCGCAAGGAAACGGCCTCGGGCCAAAGGCCTCCCTAGAGGAACCAGGTGGTGGGAGGAGAAGGCTGGGAAAGGAGGAAGCTTAGCTCCAGGAAGGGCCCAGCTGTGCCAAATGGGTTAGTGTGGACGTCTTCAGCTCCTGTTCCAGCCCCGTGCGCGCCAGTCCCTCTGGATACGGTGGAGAGTCAGGGCCCCGTAGGTACCCAAGGATTCCTTGCCACCCCCAGAAGCCCGTGGTTATGATGTCAACAAAACAAGAGCCTGGCAGGGATTCAAACCACAGCCCCCAGATCAGAGGAAGCAGCAGGTCACAGGGATGCTCGCCTTCCTCCCAGTCTCCTGTATCTGAGAAATTTCAAGAATCCAAAAACACAGCACCCAGTCACTGCAACATCTACGAATCTAAATGTTCAGTAGATCCATAGCAAAAGGCAGAGCTGCTCTTCTGATCTGCTTTTTTGATCTGTCTTTCTAATCCCAAGGCTCAGTATCTTTCCAACCCTGCAGCTGGGATCTCCAGATGCTCTGCCCTGAGCTCACTCCACTTCCGCACTGCCAGGGCCAGAAGCTGGAGCCCCGTAGTAGAGCACCGTCATAGGAAGTGTCAGTGAGTCTGGGTCACGAGCAGCCCTGCCCGCTCTGCCCAGAGCCTACATCAGGGCCCGGGGTCACACTCCACCAACAGGGACACGGGAAAAGTGAAAGAGATGTCCTCAACTCGGCTCTAAGTGAAGCTCCACTTGAAACTCCAAGCCTCGAACCGTTTGCCTGCCCTGAATGGACCAGAAGCTCCTCAAAGAGGAGACAGGCCCAGCACAGACGGGTGTAGGAGAAGCAGCAAGGAAGACGGAAATGTTGCCTGTACTTGAGTCTGTCCTTTCACTGCAACCCACGAAAAATCCCAAACGAGCCCCTCTATCCCAATCCAGCTTTCCCAGGCCCAGGACAGATAGAGGGTAACGACATGTTACCCACGAGAAAAGCAGCAGGCGCTCAACTTCCAGTTCCACAAGCAGAAAAAAAGAAGCCTGGGAAGGATATGTCCGAAAGGACTTAGACGCCCCCTTACAGTAGGGGCGGACCTCGCCAACACCATCCTCAGAGCGCCTCCTGTCTGCCTTGGAGACAAACTGCGGCTCCGGGGCGGCAACTTCCTGGGTTCCGGCCCCTCGGCGCCGGATCCAGGAGGCGCTCATTGGCCGCGCCGGGCCTACACCTTCCGAAGGAGCAGGCGTTCCTCTGACCGCCCACGTGCATCCGGATGCACTAGAGCCGGAGCTCCACCGAGCCCAGGAGCCGGCTCTCCCCGGAAGATCCCGAGTGGCAGTCGGAAGAGATCAACGAGATTTCAACTCGGGGGTGGGGGATGGAGGTGATTGCGCGCCACAGAGGGCATTTGGAGAGCTAAGGGCAGTGACCTCCCCCCCAAAAATGGGGGCTATCTGGGTCCAAAGAGGTGACAAATCAACTCACCTGCCGGGTGAAGAGGATGGCGGTGTCCCAGTACTCAGGGTGCTTGTCACTCACTTTGTTCAACTTCTTCTGCCACGCGCAGAAGTTGCGCAGCGTCAAGGCCGCGTTGCCCGTGACCTTGGGCCCCGTGTCGCGGTCTCCGAGAAGCAGCACCTTGACCACGACGATGTTGATGGGGTTGAGGATACTGGGATGGCGGTAGAGCCGCGCCGCCGTGGCCAGCAGCGTCAGCAGATAATGCTCCAAGTCCGCGCCGTGGAACTTGACCATCGACTCGTCCGCCACCACCAGCGTCTCCACGTACCGCGGGATAGACACGAAGCGCTTGGCGCGCCCGGACCTGCGCGGGCTGCGACCCTCCCCTAAGCCGATCCGCGGAGGCTTGTAAGGATCCAGGGCCCGCAGGATGGAGGGGTTCCAGCTTGAGGCCACCCCGCAGCGAGACGTGGGACCTGCGGGAGGCCCGCCGGGGGTGCCCCGGCGCTGCAGGAGGTGTGCGCGCTGGCCGTTGCGCTGCGCCGCCGGCGCCCTGGCGTTGGGCAGCGGGCTAATGACGTACTCGGCGCCTCGGTAGCCAAAGGCTCCGCGTAGCCCCCCGCACAGGCTCAGGGCGGCGAACGAGTCCGGCTCGGCATTCACGTCCCCAGAGTAGAAGCAACGTCGCAAGTCCGGAGAGCTCCCCATGAGTCCCTGGAGGGGGACGCCCAGATGTTCAGTGGCGAAGGCGGGCGCCAGGAACTGAGCATCCGGCGTCAGGTGTAGGTAAAAGTCCTCCTGAAATGCTGTGATCTGAAAAATGAGTCCCTGGTCGCCGGAGTCCTGGGGACCCCGCCAGTAGTAGTGGCGGCCGTTGATGTCCGGGTCCAGTCGGATGGGGACCACCACCTCTCGCTCTGGCTCTGAGCCGCCAGCGGGTGCCCCGGCGAGAGCCAGCGTTAAGATGCCCAGCAGAAGCATGGCGCCGGGCGGCGCACAGCAGCGCTCTGGGAAGGGCTCGGCCGGCTCCCCGGCCGCCGGCACCGTCTCCTCGCAGCCCGTACACCGGAACCACCGACGCCTGGGACCGCCCGCAGCTCCCAGAAAGGAGAGCCCCGGGGAGGCAGACTCCTCGCCAGCAGCGAGCGTGCACCGGGCAGTTCGCGCCTCCTACCTGGCCTTTCCAAGCAAAGCGCGCCCTGGGAGCTTAAGTACAATCGCTGTCAAGTGCAAGGACGAAGATTTGCAGCCGAGAACTGGAGGGAGGTGTCGGCCGCTCCTCCGAACCGCAGCCGCTCCGCTCGCAGCGCCGCAAACCAGGCGCTGGGCGAGCCTATTAAAGGCCCCCTCCTCTTTGGACTGCCCAGTCAGCGCCCTCCCTCCCTCCCCTCCCTCCCCTCACAGCCTCCCAAAGCTTGCAGCCTCCTGGGGCCACCGAAGAACTCGGTCCCGCCTCCCGAGCGGAGAGCCACTTGGCGGGGAGGGAGTGGCGTTGAGCTGAGGCAGGAGGCGTGGGCTGGCCAGAGAAACCAGCGCCGGAGTCTGGATTCGTGTCCTGCCCTCGCGCTAAGTCCCAGTGCCCGACACATCGGTCCGGACCCACCATCCGGCCGCTCTCTGGGTCTTAGCCTTTATCTCAAGGCAGTTGGGGTCAGGAGTCGGACATGAAGACCCGCCGCTGACCCCCTCACCCCTACCGCTGCAGCATCCCTGTTTCCTCATCCTAGTGTCCCCTGAAAGTCCCGGAACCAAGAATTGCCCCCTGTAAATGTGCACACTCCCGGGCACGTGGAGGGACCTTCTGGAAGCCAGGGCCGCCCAGGTCCACAGTCTGCCATGGGGGCGGTGGTGTGCTGGCTGGGATGATACTGACGGTTAATTTTCAAGAACTTTGCCAGTCGGCTGTTACACAGTCATTCCTAACATTTTAATTATGTGAACTTATAAATTACGTTTAATAACAAGCCCCATCGCTTCCTAATTATTTCTGCAGGGTTATCTGGGCTCTTGAGCCTCAAGGACAGCCCCCAGCCCCCCGGGGCAGGAGAGCAGAGGGGTGGGAGTACGATGGCAGGATTGAGTGGTGCGCCATTCCGCATGGCCCCAGGCTGGGGTGTCACGACGGGGGCTCGGACCAGGCCCTGTGGGATGTTCACACCACCCAAACGGGCAGACGCTGCCACTCAGGGCTTGAGGGAGGGAGGGGAGCCTCCGTGTTCAGCCCTGACCAGCGCACCGGTGCAGAGGGGGAGGCAGAGTCAGAGGTGCTCGTCCCGCCCGGGAGGCGCTGAGGCACTGGTGGACGGTGGGAGAATCATGAAGAAAAAGTATTTCCGCCCTGACTTCCTCTCATTTGATCCTTGACCAAGTAGACGCAGGACCCCGGAGTGCGACGCTGAGGGTGTGTGGGTGGGATGGCCGTCAGGCCGCAAGCTCGCGCTTACTGTGCGGGGAGGCTAGGAGCCCGGTTTCAGGCTCTGGGCCCCAGGTCCTCCCTAGGCCGCCGGAAAATCCACGTCTTTTCTTCTGACCAGGAAGGAGGTCAAGTAGAGGAAGGAAGCCTTTCCTAGTCTCTCCTGATACCGAGAACATCTTCCCAGAACCAAAGGGCTCTGGGTTGAGTTCGCAAGAGGAGGGGGCAGGACAGTATGTGTCGCCGTGAAGCGTGAGAAGGGGGTGTTCGGAAGAAGTTTGGAATTTTCTCAGGAAAGTGGCTGCTGGCGAGTAAACAGCCCTGTTGTTGAAGGGAAGAGAAAGCTGGGACGGGTCCACGGCGGAGAGGGCTTTCTGCCCATTATCTTCTCCCCATAAAGGATCCCGTCTGCAAGAGCCCCCTGGGGCCTTGGAACAGGAAGAGTGCTGGGATGCCCGCGAGTCTCCTGGGGCCCCTCTTCAACCGAGATGCATGGGGCTGAGATTCATTCTGCGAATGAGGAAGAGACGGTGTCTATGCTCTGTAAATGAGAGAGAGAGGGTGTGCATATGGAGGCCGGTGAGAGAGAGAGTTCACGTTTCCAAAGGCCTTCTGTGTTTGAGTGTTTAAAGAGGGCCTGTAATTAAAGAGAAACTCAGACAACCAAGGGCAATCGTTAAGTCACTTATTTAGGGCAAGCAATTGTTTTCCTACACCCAGCAGTTTCAATGGTGAGTTACAAGGTTACTTTCACTGTGATCCATGGGGTTTGGTAGGGGGCCGTGGCATGTCACTCATGATGGCAGGCCCGAGAGAGGAAGCCTTTCCCCAGCTGTGGGCCTCGCTTCCCCTTCCCCAGTCTCACCCCAGCTGCTCTCACCCCCTGAGCACAGCAACAGGCCACGTGGACGTCCTCAAAGGCACGAGCATGCACTGAGCCCTTACTCACCGCTAAGCACTGCACCAAGAGTTTTAGATGCGTTCTTATTTAATGCTGGTCTCTCCCCGCTTAGGAAGCTGCAATTCTGCCCAGGCACTTTTACCAGGGGCTCCTAAGCAGGAATTGAGGCTCTAGGGAGATGCCGAGGTAAAGCACAAAGAACACTTGAGGAGAAGGTGGGAGAACTCTGCACGGACACTCCAGCGCTATCACTGATCTGATTCTCTGACCCTACACTTTCTCATGTGTCAGAGGAAGAGGGATTCTCCTCCATCAGAGGTCTTCGGTCGGAAGACTGCATTGGAAACCTCTGGTCTAGGTGATGTCTGTGATCACTTCGAGGTCAAATACCACCTGACTGTTCCAGGCCTGTGGAAGGCGGCAGAGCGTAATGATTGGGAGCCCAGGCTCGGAGGACCCAGTGTGCATCCTGGCTCCACCCCATCTTAGTTGTGCCATCTTGGATGAGTTACTGTACCTCCTTAAGCCTCAGCTTCTTCACTATTAAAATTAGCGCAATAATACTACCCATGTCCTATACTTATTATGAGGATTAAATAAGTGAATGCTTAAAAAGTGCTCGGAAGTGCTGGTGCATAAAAAAGCTTTCTCAAAGTTATCTAGTAGTGCTGTGAATACACTTATTAGCTATTATTATGAATTATTATTACCACCAAGCTTTACTTGACCTACCGAGATGATTGCATCATCACCTTCTGAAGTTTCTGGTATTTCTAGTGGGAAAGGAGGAAAGCTAGTGGGACCACCTTCTCCCAGCTCTGCTGGGCCTCCCAATGTCACTTTGGTGGCCCCGCTTCCATACTAGGACACTGCAAGTGCCACCCTCTTACTTCTCCCTGTCCTCCAGGATGTTAAGATCTTTGGGAGATAAAAAACAGCGCTTCCCCCAAAGAAAGATCGGGGCCTGACCCTGCTGTCAGATCTGAATACCTCAGCTTGGCCTTCATGCCCTTCACCTACTAGGCTGACCTCTTCCTGGCCTTCTGGCCTCAGCCCAAGTGCCACCCCGTCAGAGAGGCCTTCCTAGGCCACCCAACCTAACAAGCCCCAAATCGTGATTATGAGTCCGTATTTTATTTTTCTCCACAGCATTTACCTCTATCTAAACCTGTTTTGTTCACTTGGATCTTTACTTCTTTATTGAACCCCCCAAACTATAGAATAAGAGTGGGACCTCCTCTGTCTCATTCACTGTTACCTCCCCAGGGCCTGGCCCAGCGTTTGGCCAATAGGGAGCTCTCCATAAATACTGAGTGAATGAATGAATTCGCCCGATTCTAATCTCAGCTCGGCCACTCGCAGTGGACACGGAACTTCAGCTCCCAAATGGGGGTGAGGCTATCTCCCAGGAGAATTGTGAGCGCCCGCAACTGCTCCCATAATTATTAATTCCCTACACCTCTGTGACGGAACCTCAGCCCAGCGCCCTAGTCACCCAGCCCAGGACCCTCGTGTCATAGTTGAGGCCGCTGAGGTCCAGAGAGAGAAAGTTCCTTGCCAGCAAGCTGCTTTGCTCATCTTATAAACTCATTGCTCTTTACCCTTTCCATGAAAACCTGGCTTTAGCTAAATTAGTTAGTTTGGCTTCTTCTGCTCCGAAGCTGTTACTTCAGCTCACCATCTCCCCGACATGGGATGCCCTCCCAACCTCACCTCTGCTTGTCTCTATAACTCTCACCTCCTATAGGAAACCACTTCATTTAACTCTCACAGCTTTGATTATGCCTTTTTCCTTAGTTCCTTCAGCATACGTGTGTTCCACTTCTAGCAAATGAACATTCAATTCGAACTTGCTTGCCTTTCGCTAATTAAATGTTAAACCCTTTTCCTGGGACTGGGCTGCAGCCACACTGGACCTGAAATCAGCAAAACCGGGGCTTCCTTTTCTTTCACGTGAGTCTCCATGACAGTCCCCAGAGCAGCTGTGGGTGGCTTGGCTGAGCCAGGTGTGTGCTGAAGTTTCCAGGTAGAAGATCAGCCCCGAAGGGCGATGTACTGAGGCCAGAGGATACAGCCACAGGATTCCGTTAGGAGACTTAGAACTCACTTCTTTCAGATTCTGCTTATTCACCAACATCAGGACCAAGGATGACTTCTGCCCCCTGTAAAATCGAGCATCCTGGCGTATCTCCCCAAACAGGAGATAAGAATTAAGGAGAAAAGAGAGTGGGAGGGAAAGTAGGAAGAAGCCCTACAGTCGAGGCAAGATTTCGGTGGGGAGGGATGTCTCTCAGCTCCTCAGATCAGGTGTTATTAAATCATTGGTTTACCATGTTAGCATTTAGATCAGAAAATAGATTTAAGAACGTACCATTTTTGCATGTGTGCTGTATGTCTCAACCATTCTCCGGCAAAGATCCCTGAAAGTCCCAGGTGTGTTTAACCTGCTTTTCATGGAAACTGTGCCATGGAGACGGGCAAAGCAGATAACATCCACAGAGGCATTAGGGAAGCTTTTTTGAAGGCTCAGGAAGTGTTAAAGGCATCATCCGTGGGCTCCCAACCAGTGCTGGAGCTCTTGGCCAGTCTTCCCCCAGATGTGCAGACAGCTGGGGCAGCTGGAGCTTCACCTCAGGCCCCACGAATTATAGCCCTGGGCCTGGCTCCGTTCTTCTCTGCTCACAGGAAATATTTAACTCTATTTTTCCCCACTCTGTTTTTCCTCTGAGGCTCTGTATTTAATAGACATCCCTCTGGTACTTAAGTCCTGTATCTCTTCTCTTAGCTGCTAGGCGGTTAGAACACAGGGTCCTGACTTGGCCTGGGGACGCTCACCAGATAATAGTTCCAGGCTTCCTCCTTCTTGCAACCGGAGTGCCCCCTTCAACCGTCTTAAATAACAGCCACCACACTCATATCTCAGGATCCCCAATTTAGTAACTTATTTCATAGATTTACACACACACACACACACACACACACGCCAATGTAAATCACTGTGGCGCTCTTGGCTGTTCGGGATATCGCTGGCCTTCGAACTGGTGCAGGAGCAACACCTAGAATGGAGATGAAATGAGGCTAAATCCTCAACTCCTGCCTGGGGATTTAGAAAGCAGCTCGTTCTTTCTGCCAAGCAAGCTTCTTGCTGCTCTGCTCCTCCAGTATATGCTTTCCCACCACCATCAGCATCCAGAATAGTAGCTTCAAGATTGGGCTTGGACCAGAGCCCCAGGCCCCCTGCGTGGTCAGTAGAAAACACTGCCTCTAAACATCAGGATGTCAGAAAAGGCCCCAAGATAATTTCATCATGCCTCCCAAGCGCCATGTTCTTCTCCATCAACCCATTCTCCTTCTTAATAAAAAATACTTGACATGTACAGAATAGCATGTGATCTGTAAAGGAGTTCATATTGATATATATTATCTGACTTTATCCTCACAAAACACTGGGGGAGGGGGGGGGTGGGACAGGAATGAGTAACATCTCCACTATGGGTAAGAAAAGCAATTAACTTGATGGCCCTAAAGTGACTGAGCTACTGTGCTTGGAGTTTTTACAAAAAGTCACAGAGAACACCCTAACATAGCAGAGGAGTATTATTTAATCTGTATTCAAAGGGCATTTTTTCTGTTGTATTCATTTTCACTTCCTTCCTTCTAAGCTAGGGCACTAAGGGAACCCAGCTCAATGGAACTCAGCATAGAGCACAGTTTGCTCCAATGTAGCGATCCCGAGCCTCTTAGGGACCACAGAGGATGTCGTAAACAGTGAGAAACCTGATCCCTGGAATCACCCAGGCGCAGACACACACTCAGAACTTTGCCGGTAACTTTGGGAGATTTGTAGACCCTCAGAAGCCCATCCCTCTGCTCCTGGAGGCTTAGCAAGTCCTGCCTGCGCCCAAACAAGAGGAGAAATCTCCTCTCACGCCTGCTGTTAAAATACTTGAACATCAGATAGGCCACAGCAGGACCTGCGCAGAAAAAAAGCAGCCCTGATGTGACTGAGGGTAGCTCACTGCCCCAAACTGCAGATCTGCAAGCCGGCGCCCAGCCCCAGCTCTGGCGGTGGGTTGTTTGGGGGTGTCAGCTAAATGGCCCCGTCTCCTGCAGCTTTGAGTTCCGTGTCTGTCTACGAAGGAGGAGGACTATTCTTACTGTCATTAGTGAGGACCCATGGAGCCCACAGAATGAATAGCATCATTTGGGACGCTTGTCATTAGAAAGTACGATACCGTCCTCGCTTCAGGAGTTTGCCAAGAAAACCTGGGGCGAGCTGCAGGCTCTGGCTCTCTTCCTGTGGGTAAAATGGGGGGGAGGGGGCATGTGGCCCGTGGAAACCCCGGGGGCCAGCTCTTCCCGTTCGCACCCCACCCTGCCCCCTCCACCCTCTGCTTCCCCATCCACCCACCCCCACCCCCGCCAGGCTTTCTGTCCTCTCTCCAATTCCTGCATCCTCACTTGGCTTTCTCAAAATCTGCTGCTGCCACCAGCTTCATTTGCACTAAGGTGCAAGCAACTGGTAACAGCTTTAAAATGTTCCCCATTCACGTATCTTTACACCTTAAAAGGATCAAAGCCTTTTCCAAAACAAAGTTCTGACAGTAGGATCTCAGAGAGTGGCCACCAAGTGAGGTGCTTTAAGAGGGCAGGAGGGCGAGAGGGTGGCACAGAGACCTTCCCAGGCAGGGTCACAGCCCAGCTCTGAGGGCGCGGGTCTCAAAAACAACGAGAAATAAACCACCTGTGCCACATCTGATTCGCGTGCGCACCCTGCTCTCACCCATCACTCTGTTCCCTGGGCCCGACAAGCTGGAAGGGTTCTCACTGAACCTCCCAGGACTGGAGGGTGTCCACTGAGGAAGCTACTGTCCCTGCGTGTTTTCTCTGGCATCGCATTTAGAAATGCTCCGTGAACTGCCTCCCCTTGGTCTGTCCCTAATGGGGTCAATGCACGTAGGCCTCTCTGCTTCACCCTGGAAGCAGAGAAGCGAGGGGGCAAAGGGAACAGGTGCCATGGACGGCCAAGGTCAGAGCAGGAGCCAGAGCAGCAGAGACAATTCCCACCTGAGCCTCCATGACCCAACATTCACGGACATGCTTACAGGACATCAGAAATTAAAGGGCAGACCGGGAATTCCCTGGTGGTCCAGTGGTTGGGACACTGCACTTCCAATGCAGGGGCATGGGTTCGATCCCTGGTCGGGGAACTAAGATCCCACATGCTGCGTGGCATGGCAAAAAAAAGAAGAAAGAGAGAAAGAAATTAAACGGCAGAAAACCCTGGTATTTAACTAAAGAACGGGACTTCCCTGGTGGCACAGTGGTTAAGAATCCGCCTGCCGATGCAGGGGACACGGGTTTGATCCCTGGTCCGGGAAGATCCCACATGCCGCGGAGCAACTAAGCCCGTGCACCACAATCACTGAGCCTGTGTGCCTAGAGCACACGAGCCACAACTACTGAAGCCCGAGCGCCTAGAGCCCGTGCTCCCACAACTAGAGAAGCTGCATAACGGGAAGCCCGTGCACCACAACGAACACCCAACGCAGCCAAAAAATAAATAAATAAATAAAATTATTTATTTGACAAAAACTAAAGTAGAACATAGAACGAGCCCCTGACCAGTCCGTCGGGAAAAGGAAAGCTGCTCTGGCTCTCCTGGCCCGGGCCCCCTCCCACCTGAGCAGGGGTCCCAGAGCAGAGCCCGGGTGCCCAGCAGATCCCCGCTTGCTCCCAGCCGGGGCACCCCAAAGCTCTGTAGCGAGGCAGGATGTCGTCTCCTTGGTCAAGGCTCTTGCGCTCTGCCCGCCCTCGCCTCCTCCTCCCAGCACCACTGTGCGGTCTCCCTGGTCACTCTCGAGAGTCAAGAGGTGACGGGATCCAGTAATGTCACTCCTTAGCCAACCTGGCAGGATCAGCCCAGCAACCCGTCCAGTACTTTCCAGCTGTGGTTGGTGAGACGCCAGACATGAGTCACTCCAAGTAAAGACTTCTCCCTGCTCCCCTTCTCTCTCCAGCCAGCTAGGAATCTCCTCCTTCACCAGGGCAGCCCACCCTCACATCCAAGTCAGCCAACAGACCAACTGGAAGACACCTGCAGACCACAGAGCCCAGGTGGGTGAAAATCATCGCATCTCATCAAGGAGAACCAAGGGTGCTGACTCTTCGGGAAAGACCCCAGAATGGGGATCAGACAGGCTGGCCTCACCTGCACCCTGGGAGGTGCGAAAAGAGAGGAAAGTGAAGGAATGGGGAGATGCCGGGAAGATGAGTAGAAACTTAGGAGGAAACAAAGAGGATCCTTAACTGCGCACACATTAGTAGAGCAGAGCCACACTCACAGCTTCAATTACCCATCCTGGCAGCCAGCTCCACACCCGCACGCCCGGCCCCACCCCTGCATGAGCCTCGTGGCTGTGTTCCCATCCCCACCAGCCGTCCCAGAGGGCGCTCAACAGGTCTGAAACCAAAGGTATCACTCCCACGCACATTCCCAAAGCATCCTGCACGTACACATACACCTCGTGCCGTTTTCCGCAACTGGGGCAACGGCACCTCTGTCCACCTCATCACGCCGTGCGTCAGCCCCACCTCCTCCCTCCCCTCGGCCCCCCGCAGCATCACCAGACGAACTCAAAGACTCCAGGGCGTTCCTGTGCGTCTCCGCCGCCCCTTCCTTCCCTCAGGCGCACACCGCCGCTGGAAAGCGTGTCATAACAGGCCCCCGTTACTCCAATCTCTCCCTTAATGCAATGCTCGTTCTACACAATTGCTGGAGTCATCCTTCTAAAAGATGGATGCAGTCATGTCACTTCCTTGCTTCCAAGTCTTTAATGAGTTTGCATCGCCCTCTGGAAGAAAACTCAAGTGCGCAGGTAACAAATACACCCCTCGCACCTGCCCCAGCGACTGCTTCACTGCCCGCCACCCCCGCTGCTCCAGACCTGCAAGACGCACTGAACTCCGTTCCTTCCCAAGTGCAAAAGCTCCTTTAATGTCATTGTGTGTGTGTGTGTGTGTGTGTGCACGCGTGCGTGCACTGGGGGGTATAGGTATGAGCGGGTGCGTGGGGCGTGCACACACACACACACACACACGACAAGACGTGGGAAAAAAGCCTTCGATATTTCGAAGCTTCGATGCTAATTAAAAAGCTTTTCCATGCAAGGGCACCAGGCCCTCCATCTGTATCCTCTTCCCCTTCCTCCCCAGACATGTGGCTGTGCAAATGCCACTCTCCTCCTAAGTCCTCAGGCCTCTCCTGTTTCCCCATCACCTTTTGAGGCATTCGGAAGATACCTCCACATTCTTAGATAGTATCACTCAGGGTGAAACACTCCTCTGTAAGTCACTAAATATGGCTAAAGTCTAAACACTTTGAATTCTTCCTTAATGGAAGGTTCTTTTACTGGAGAAAAAGCAAACATACCAAGGAAGAGTTCTGAGTGAAGGTAACATGCTGGTTGACGAAGGATGCTGAAATACACCAGCACGCCTCGCTGTACCCACGGACTGGGGCTCCGCCGCCAGGCCCGTCTCCAGGCAGCACTGGGACTTGGGTCGTGTCAGACGAACCCTCTGAGCTCAGGTCCCGCTCTGCAGGAGAAGGTGGCGTTAGATGGGACACAGAGAGAACGCCGGGCTGAGAACGCACATTCAGGCCCTGAATCTCCTGTCTGACGACCAGCTGTGTGACTCGGGAAGGAGGACGGTCTTGCAGGTCTCAACCTCCCCATCTGTAAAACGGGAGGATGGAGAAATGACCTCTGTCAGCCTCATCTAATGTCTGCCGTCCTCTTTAAATTCTCAAATCCAGTGAGCTTGATGCAGACAGAGAGGACTGCAAGGAAGAATGTTCTGAAAAAAAGAAATGAGTCCTGGAACCTCAGGAAGTGGGATGGGTGGGCAGTTTGCACTAGGCCCAGGTGTCTAAGAGAAAAATATCTGGATTTTTTAATCCAGAATCAAGAGAATGCTCATTTCCTCCACTGCCCAAGAACACCTGGAAAATAGAATGCATGGGGCCCTCACGTTCTCATAACATCATCCCCCGCCCAGTTCAGAAATCCTCTTTTAATTTGAAAAAGAATAGACACATGTGTAAGTATAATTAAATCACTTTGCTGTACACCTGAAACTAACACAACGTTGTTCATCAACTATACTCCAATATAGAATAAAAAGTTTTTAAAAATCCTCTTTTAACACCCTTTCGAGTGCCCCCATCTATCACTTAGGAGCCCTGGTGTGTGTCCCTGGCCCCCAGATTTCTCGCTCAGGCTACAGCCATGGTGTCTGAAATTCCACCATTAGTTGTTTATTTTTTTTGGTTCCCCTTCCTCCGGTCTCTTAAAATTCAAACACTCCTAGGGGTACTTGCTATCAAACCAAAGGGTACATGACTTGGATTCCTTTCTGTCAATGAGAGCAGGTCAGGGAAGCACCCTGGACAACTCTGAAGAAGAGAGAAGCTGAGGGTGAGGAGAACGAGGCCAAGATAAACTCCAGAGACTTCACGACCTTTAGTCCACCAGGCCAGGGCCGGTAGATAACGATGAAGACAGCGATGACGATGTGATGGAAAACAGTGACCATTTACATACGCCTACCGTGGGCCAAGCACTCTTCTTAGCACTTCCCATCCTAACTCACTGGGAACATATTTATAAAAAGTGGATCGTTTTTATATCAAGTCCCTTGATGACCTTGAGTAAGCACTTCATCTGCCCTGAGAAGTCACCCTCCATCCTGAAATCCCAGCTCCTTTCCTTCATCCCTCTTTTCTTCCCTCTGTTACAAGGAGAAATGCGTGCAGCGTTGCACGTTAGTACAATAAAATATATTTAAATGTATGTGTGTGCCTGTGTGTGTATAATCAGAAGTGGTTAATTAGACCCATTGTTTAGAGAGACTTCAGACCCTCTTGCATCGGCTATTAAAGGTAAATGTGACAAGACTCCCATCTGGTGGTTAGAATCAATAATGAAGATGTAGAGGAAATAGATTGTTTTCATTCATGATTAAAGGACGCATGAAAGCCAAACCATCCTCACAATTAAGGTGGTCCCGGGCCCTGGAGACACCGCGGCTTGGTCAGCTCTCCAAGACTGCCAGGTAATTTGAGTTGAGACACACTGGTCTGATGAAGACCGGAAATCGGGGTGAAGGAAAGATGGTGGGAAGGGGAAGCACTGGTTATAACAAGCAGGACAACCACCCAACACCTCCTTCAACCTTCTCCGGGGACTGGGTGTGAGAAACAGAATGAACACTTAGATTTATGTGCACAATTGTGAAGGACTGCCGCCTCAGACTTGCATGATGTGATAGAAATGTCTAACTTTGGAAAAAGTTGCTCTGCAGCGGATAAATGTCACATTGAACAGTGCCACCTGCTGGCCATTTGGTGGTAAAGCAATCATGACCCAAACCTCTTGTCATTCATCTTTGTGGCCGTCGTTACCGCATGTTAAGACTCAAAATGCGCAAGTGACTGGCCGGTTACGGTAGTGACCACAGATTGTCATCACGGATGCAGCCCACATGGATCTGGGGCGACCTTATATTTGGGGTGCCCCACAATGAGCCCAATACTTGGCAGTTAGTCGTTGAATATACAAAGTAGGAACAAAAAAAGTCTGTTTGCTTCTGCTCGTTATATTAAAATCAATCAACGTCTGGTCAGCAAGCAAGTCGACGTCAATATCGGACTAAAGTTTGTGCTAGATCTGGTTCTCCGTGATGTAAATAACAGGATTGGGAGCGTGCCCATTGAGACTGTCTGTAAACACCAGAACAGTCAGATGAAGGTAGGAAAAATAATCAGAGTAGCTAGCGCTGCACAGGAGTTAGGACATTGAACTTAAAGTGGCCTCAAGAATATGAATTACAGATTTTCCATATACCGGGTGAAGTTCCAAAGGTTCCAAAAGATAGAATACTTAGGACTAAGAAAGAATTAAGCAAATAAAAACACAGAGGAATGCTTGTGTACGTACAAGTGGCGCTCACAAAACCCTGCATACCAAAGGGAATACAAAGGCACATCAGCACAGAAGTGATGTCAAAAACCAAACCCGAACTGCTGGGGGTCTGAGCTCACTAGTGAGACAGAGAAGGACCAGGAAATCCTCCCTCTGTTATAGGCAATGTGTGGGTCACAGCAATTAACCAAAGTTATAGAAAATGAACATGAATTGACGCAAAAAAAGGCATTATTTTGTTTAGAAAAAAAGAACTCTGTTTATATTTAAATGCCATCACAGGCTTTTGAGAAAAGCTGTTTGTTCCCTTCTTTGAAATCAAAATCCTAGAGGCCCTTCCAGCTCTGTAATACCATGATTTAATCTTTGGTTCTAAACAAAGAAACGCTAATTCAGTGTAGGACATCATCACTAGAAAAATATTATATTTAATTAGTAGTTTATGAATGCGACCTTAGTTAAGACCGCTGTTTCCACCACTTATTAACTGAGTGAACCTAAGCAAGTTATCTAACCTCTCTAAACCTATTTCTTTATCTGTAAGATGCCTTTTTCAGAGGCTTGTCTTGATGGTAAAGTGAAATCATGTTTGTGAGCTGTTCAGCACAGTGCCTAGCCCACAGCAAGCAGTCAAAAGATGGACGCTATTATTACCGAGGATTTAATGGAAATTAAATTTAAATGAGTCTTTAGAACATTGCCTGGCTCAGAGTAAGCACTCACTTTTAACAGAAAGGTATGAATTGCAAATGAAATTTGAAAGTAATACATTTTTTTTATCTTCCTGCAGTGGGTACCATAGCATTTTAGGAAAATTTTTACCACTAATTATGTGTCTTTGGGTAAGTCACTTAACCTCTGAATTTGTTTCTTCTCTGCAAGATTTGAGTGCAAATGGATCACATGGCCACTAATGAATGGATCTTCCAATTGGAAGGAGATTCTAGAGATAGCAGAGCTTAGGATACGTTATAAATTTATAATATATACTCTATAAATCTCTAGTGATAAGCTAAGAGATAACCAGTTACTAATAGTATGAGTTAATTAAAAACTTAAAATTCATAATAAACCTGTAGTATAAGGTACCATAAACATAAACATCCTTTAATTATTTAAAGACTAATTAAATAATAAATAATTGCTAGATACAGAATTAAAGACAGACAGAGATATTTTGATTTTCATTTTTTATATAATTTCCCCTTCATATTCAGAGCAAGAAATTATGTTACAATTCTTATTCCACATGAATCACAGACACTGAGTCTAAATAATCTCACATTCCAAATTTGAGGACGCCAAATTAATGTCGCTCTACTCTAATTCAGAGGTCAACAAACTGTTTCTGTAAAGGGCCAGATAGTACATATATTTTAGAGGCGCTTAACCCTGCCCTTATAGTACAAGAACAGCCAATGTGTAGATGAATGACTGCAGCTGCTTTCCAAAAAAACGTTATTTATGGACACTGAAGTGTGAATTTCATACCATTTTCAAGCATCGTGAAATCTTACTGTTCTTTTTCATTTTTTTCAATCATTTCAAAAATGGGGGTGGGAAGCATCCTTAGTTTGTGGACTATACAAAAGCAGGCAGCACGCAGGATTTAGCCCACGGGCCATGGTTTGCCAGCCCCTGGTGTAATTATGCATTTTGGGAAAAAATGTGGTAACATAGGAAATCCGCAACTGGCAGATACCCCCCTGGGATTTTCACGGGCCCGTTGTTGCATTTTGTTTTGTTGTACTGTTTCTACCTGCCATTCTCCTGAGGGCTTTCACCACAAGCCAGGGACCCCCTCTCAGTCCCAGCGGCAAGGGCACTAGGTGGAAGCATAGCTAAGGTAAGCCTGACACCTTGAGGATGCAGCGCAAGTGGCAGGCACCACCCTGGAGTTACCAGCAAGGCACGTACAGCTCCGGGGAAGGGTGGATCCAGAAGGGCGGAGGGAGGCCAGCCACGCACGCTCAGCCCAAAGTCCACCACCCGACCTCTCTCCAAAGGAACTTCCAAAGAGCTGTCTTTGGAGGCATTTCATTCTATTTAAAAACAACAACTCCCAGAGCCCTCCCAGCTGAAACCAGGAGGCCCAAGGATGTCCAAGACTTTCCCTGGTCTGGTTAAATCTCCCAACTGTTGCCTCCCCAACGAAGGAGAAAGAAAAAAAACATAAGGACCCAATTACTATTGATAATCAGGAGTTCTACTGGGGGGCTGGGGTTGGGGGGATGGTGAACAGGGGACTTTAGGCTCTAGGAAGCAAAGACCGATGATCACAGTGTTACAAAAGGCCTGCAGCAAATGGGATTACTCATTGCCTGCCCGGGTCAGACTCCCCCAGGGCTGTGATACCATTGTCCTGGGATGAAGTGTTTTGCTCATTTTTGGAAAAGGATTGAAGAGGCCATTCTTTCCATCCCCCTGCCTCCAGAAGTGTTCCCCCGGAACTCCAGTTATTCCTGTCTTGTAAATTATCCAGGAAAGAAGACTCGGGAGCATGATACGATAAAAAGCTCATCCTTCCTTTCATCTAACTCAAAGCCTTCTGTGTTTCTGAGAAAGCAGAGGGAGGGGACACTTGGAGGGAATTTGCCAGGACGTGCCCTGGGATTCTGTAGTCGCTAAGGAACTTTTGTGTCTGTGAGGGGCTCCTGTTTTCAGGGGTAAGAAGCCCTGAGAGTCTCACACTCATGCTGATCCTGCATAGACGGTGAGGGAGCGGGATGGGCTAAAATGAAGAAGGGGTGGCCCCAACTGTCTGTCGGCACCGCAACCCAGGCGGAGAACTGGGCAGCTGGGGTAGGTGAGCCGGCAAAGGTCCTGACCCCCAGGAGTCTCCCACACTGACAACTCAGAGCCCATCCTCAGAGGACAGGACCCTTGGCCCAGCCCAGACCTGTGCCATTAGGACTGGGGTGCCAGCCAGTGTTGTGTTTTGTGGTCTTGAGAGAGGACCGTACCATTCCCCTCTCCAGGTTCCGGCCCCTCTCATCCCAGGGAGGTGACGTTGTGGGACAGAATGAATCAACTCTCATACACACTGGTACCCACAGCCATGGGCAGTGCGATGGGGGGTGGGAGTGCCACCTTTCTTGAGGTCCCCAGGCAGCTGAGTGCTGTTCCAGTTGAGTTTTCAGGGCCAGACACGAAGCCCCTGGAGCTCAGGTGCCCTCCTCGCCAAGTGCTTACCTGCCCCGGGGTGATTCCACCCTGCTGCCACCTCCCCTGGTGTAATTTACCCCCGTGCTGGGTTCTGCCCCCAGCCCCCGACCAGGCAGTCACAAAGTCCTTGGTTGCCTTAACCAAGGTGGTATTGCTTGCCCCGATCCGCAGCTTGGGGTGAAAACGTGTCTTTTAGCAGACAGAGTGACTTTAATATGACCTTTCTCGCCTCCCTCTTTTGCTTTACAATGAAAAGCTCTGGAACCTTCTCTGGAGATCTCTCTTCTGCACAGTCAGATCCCCGGAGTGACACTGTCGCTGGGACCGGTGTGAGGGTCTCCTGGGGTATGTGTCCCGGGCACTTGGCCTCAGAGGAGGGAGCGACTGGGGTCTCCCCAAGGACGCTGGTTGAGGGGCCCGTCCAGCACTGGAGGAGTTAATGTGGGACCGCGTAAGCGAAGGGGAAAAAGTTGGAGTTGACACTTAAAGGGGGGCGGGGGGGGGGGGCGGGGGAGCGAGCCCCGCTGACTCCTGATTGGTTTTACATTTCATCCAATTTTTTTTTCTCTCCTCTCTCGCTCCCTCTTTTCAGTTTCTCTCTCTGATCCCAGGGGAGGGGAAACGGGAATAGTGAGAGATCAAAAATAAACCTCTTATGTCAAAGCCGGGAAGGAAGTATAAATACGAAGGGCTCGGCAGCCCACTCTGTGCTTCCCGGGGTGGGGAGAAGGCAGGGGCGGAGGACGCGCACGCGGCCGGGGCGCCAGTTGCTCGCGCTCGGCTGGGCGGGAGGGCGCGGGAGCAGCGGCCGCGCCAGCCGGAGGGGCCGCCCGGGGACCGCCGCCGCTAGGCGCCCACCGGCCACCCGGCCGGCCCGCCGCCCGAGCTCCCGCCCGCGGGGCCAGCGGCCGGGCCGCCAGCACCTGCCCGCGCCGGGCCCGCTTCCTGCATCGCCCGCGCCGCAGCCGCAGCCCCCATGCCCCGCGCCGCCCCCCGGTGGCCGCCGCTCCTGCTGCTGCTGCCGCTGCTGCCGCTGCTGCCGCCGCCGCCGCCGCCGCTCGCCCGCGGCGCCCCGGCCGGGCCTGCAGGCGGGGGGCCGGCCTCGGCGCTGGTGGTGCCCACGCGGTTGCCGGGCGGCGCGGGCGAGCTCGCGCTCCACCTGTCCGCCTTCGGCCGCGACTTCGAGCTGCGCCTGGCGCCCGACGCCAGCTTCCTGGCGCCCGAGTTCAAGATCGAACGCCTCGGGGGCTCCGGCGGGGCGGCCGGGCGCGAGCAGCAGCTGCGCGGCTGCTTCTTCTCGGGCACGGTGAACGGGGAGCCCGAGTCGCTGGCCGCCGTCAGCCTGTGCCGCGGGCTGAGCGGCTCCTTCCTGCTGGACGGCGAGGAGTTCACCATCCAGCCTCAGGGCGCGGGGGGCTCCTTGCACCGGCCGCACCGCCTGCAGCGCTGGGGGCCCGGGCGCGCCGCCGCCGCCGAAGCCCAGCCCTTGCCCGGAGCGCCCGAGGGGGAGGCGGAGAAGGGAGAGGGTCAGAGGCAGGAGGAGGCGGAGGAGGAGGAGGAGGAGGAGGAGGACGAGCAGGGCAAAGAAGAGGAGGCAGAAGGCGCCAGCGAGCCGCCGCCGACCCTGGGGGCCACGAGCAGGACCAAGCGGTTTGTGTCTGAGGCTCGCTTCGTGGAAACGCTGCTGGTGGCCGACGCGTCCATGGCTGCTTTCTACGGAGCCGACCTGCAGGTAGGACTCGCTCTACCCGGAGACCCCGGTCACCTCCCAGAGTCTCCAGATTCTTCCCTTTCCGTCCCTCTGAGGAAACCCTTCGCGTTCCTCACCCCAGACAAGGTTCTTTCCTTTCTGAGAAAGACCAGTAACTCCTTCCCTGACCCCTGACACCTGGGCTACCTCCTGCTCCTCCCACGCGTCCCTGCCAACTTAGAGCGCAGGCCCTGGGCGTCCGCCTCCCTGCTCAGCCCCGTCCCTCACATCCTGAACTGAAAGTGGGTTTTAAAGCACCCCCGCCCCAGACACCTGCCCCTCCCAACAGACACGATAAGTGAACATGTGGGAGAACATCCACCCCACCCCCATCTCTCCGCCCTCTACTGTCTCCAGACCTGGGAGGCTCCCAGGGAAAGGCAGCTGGGATGGAAAGATTCCCTTTGCCTACAGAACTGAGGCTGCCATAAGTAAAAGACATTGTTTGCAGGGAGTTGAACCTGGAAAGGGGCTGCCCAACTTCTGTGTGCCCAGCTGGTTCTGATCAGGGGCACGGACACCTTGCCAACCTGGCGCTCAGCCCTGGCAGAACTTGGCAGTGCCAGCATCAGCACAACAAGGGAGGGGAACAGAATTTCTGCCTGGGGGCTCAGCCCGGGAAACTGAAGCTTCAGTGGAAAAGGGAAGGAGAAGGGGGTGGGGATCTGAACTCCTCTGGTGAATGTTCCTGGTGGAGCCAGAACTAGCCTTGGTCCGCCCGAGCTGCTCTCTGCCCAGACACAGCTCTCTACTGAGCTGGGGCAGGAAAGCTGATTCCAGGGGACAGCTCCTGTCGCCAGGCCATTTCCAACTAGATTCCAAGATGGTGCAGCATCAGCAGGAGGTGTGTGTGTCACCCTACACCCCAGCACCTCGTGAAGTGGAAGGGTTCCAGGAGAGGCTGCGCTTTTCTCCTCCCTGGGGCAGCACAGAACCAGAGACGTGCGCGGTGGAGAAGAACTGACCTGCCCAGCGGTCATAGTTTCCTGAAAAAGGCACCTTGGCCGCTGCTGCAGCTCAGTTGCTGCCTTTTCGGTGATGGCACTCTTGGCTGGGACCCTATTCTCGGCTCGGCCTGTGCCCAGCTGTTGCGGGCACCGAGTGCTTCGGCATCCCCTATGCAGAATAGCCTAGACGAGGCGCAGCCGGCCCTCCAGCTTCTCGCCCCATCCTTCTCACTCTGTGGTCACTGGGAAATGCATTCTAGATGGAAGGATGGGAAGAGCTGGCTGCTGCCGGGGCCGTTAAAGCCCTGCGGGCTCCGTGGGCGCTGTCCCGGTATTCGGTCCTCCCAGAGCACGGGAAGGCGGCTTGGAGCCGTCAGCGCGGTCTGCCCCCGGGACTGTGGGTCTGCACTGACTGAGTATCTGCTTCCCTGCCTTCCATGAGAGCAGGGGGAGGCACCAGCCGCCTTCCCTGACTCCTTTCCACAAGCAAGTCCTCCAGAGGGCGGCAGGGCGGTGGGCTTCTCCCGTCTCAGGTGAGGATGGCTATTCCGGCTACCAGGGGCTCCATCAGAAAGCACATTCACCGCAAACCCAGAGCTGAGGGGCTCGGCCCCTCCCATGCACGACTCCTTTCTGACAGCTGCCTGAGAACGAGGAGGTGGGAAAGCCAACAAGAACCGGAGCAGCAGCAGAAAAAGAAACTTGCCTTCGGTCTTCAGAGCCAGAATGTCCTCCCTGACGTTTTCCTACCATCTCACTCTCAGCTCAACGCCCAGACACTTCAGATGCTGTCTGTTTGCCTCCAGCACACACTCGGCAGCTCCGGATGTCAGAGCCATCTGAAAGCAGACGTGCTTGCTGCCGCCAGGGCTCCCAAGCCACTGAAGCCAGGGGCTGGGCTGGGTTCTGCCCAGGTCTGCTGCACCAGACGAGTTGACTTTCTCTTCGCAGAGCCACCCAGGAGTACTTCCAGCCTCGTATGACCCCTGGCTGGGTGACCCAGAGCACGCCTGTCCCATCTGTTCCCCCTGCACACACACAGGTTTCTGGACTATTCACAGACTGGCACCTCTGCAGCTGCCAGCTCCCTTGGGTCAGGAAAGCGTGTCACAATAGGCATCAGGCACCTTGAAGACTGAGGTCCTCTCCCTGGGCGGGCGGGGGGGCTCCCTCTCTCCTTGGGGCCAGCCCTGCCACCTCCCCCTTGGTCTCATCACGTCACTGCCTGCATCCTGCTGTCACCGCGCTGGGGTGGGGCAGGGGCTGAGACACAGCTGTTTCTATGACTGGCCCCTGGCCCCTCTGCTCTGACCGCTCACCGGCTATGGAGGTGCCACAGAACAGACTTGAACTTCTCAGCTCCATTCCCTGGGCTTCCTGGCTCAGCCAAGACAGGAGTGGATGTCAAGGGCCGGTTCCCCGAGACCTTGCCTTCCCAGACCCACCTCCCGAAATAGAGCCTAGTTCTTTACAAGTAACTCTCCGAGGGGCCTCCTGGAGACTTCATTCATACAGATGGAAAAAGCTTCGGGGTGTCCCGGCAACGGGGGTGTGTGAGGAGGATGAAGAGGGCCTTCCCCCTCACCTGTGAAGCGAGGCGCCTGCACTAGGTAATCGATTCTAGCCTGAACATCGATGAGGCTGCTTCATGGTGAGTCTTCTGGAAAGTTCAGCGCCACGTGGAGAAGCCACCCACTGAGCATGTTCAATCTGCATAGTGGTTTCCACGCACCGCCTGGTGGAAATACCTGTGAAGGGGCGGAGGAAGAAAGGCCAGCTCTCGCAGCGCCCGAGGGCGGTGCTGGTTCACTGAGCCATGCCGCCTCCTGAGCACCAGGAGGGTCTGAGGCCCTGGCCCCCCGACATCATCCACGCTGTGGGAGTGCGTCACCGAACCCAGCAGCCCAAAGACGTCCAGCCACAGTGGGAGGCCAGGTCCTGAGAAGGAGCCGCCTTCGAGGCCGAGGGAAAGAATCAGCCGCGCACAAGGCTGGTCCCACTGCTAACGACAGGGGAGTCCTCCAGACTCTGTACACTTGAGTTCAGTCAATCCCTCGACAGGAGGGGCCCTGTCTCCCACCTTCCTCTCTGGCTTCACAGTTAAGGAGCTCAGACAAAGGGGCCGTTCTGAAAGGAGGGACCACCTCGGAAGAGACGGTTAACTCTGTCTGCATCCGGCCGCAGCTGATTGTTCCCTGGATGAAACCGGAGCAGGAGAGGGGCGAGTGGGGACTGTGCTGCGCCCCATGGTTGGTCTGGGAAGCTGTCCTGCCAGGGCAGCAGCTGCAGGCTGAGCTTCTGAACTCACTGCTGAGCAGGGAGGGTCCCCAGAGAAGACCAGAGGAGTCCCAAGATTCAGGCTACTAGCAGGTGGTTTCAGGGAAGGGCCAAGTCACAGCCATTTCGTCTCCCCTTGCCCTTGCCCCCTGGGGAAACGCCTCCCCCGCCAGCCCTAATACCCGAAGTGGCCAAGTACCCCGGCTCGCCCAGCACAGCCTCCATCTGGGCCTGTTCATTCTGGCATAATTATTAATAGTCTCATCTTTCACTCTCAAAAGTGTCCTGTTTTGGATAATAACAGAAACAGACACGTGCCCAAGTCTCCACAGGCCACGTTATATGCATGTGAAGTATGTTCCCCCACTGGCAAAAGACCAAGTCTTCTCCATCCCTTTGGTCTGCTGCCATCAGAATGATGGATTATATGAAGTATTTCCCAAAGAGAAGGCCCTAGTATTCAACCGTCTTTGATTCACCACTTCCCCCTCCCCACCGGGGGGAGGGGGAGTTGGGCAGAGACAATGTCAGGGGCACCCTGGCTGGCTTGCTTGCATGCTTTGTTCGGGCTGTGCTGCAGTTTTCCTTGCAGCAGCAAAGAGGGTGGCAGTCAGTGCCATGATGAAGAGCATAGACTTTGACAGGAAATAGACATGAGTGGCCTTGAGCGAGTTACCCATTTCTCTGTACCTCGATTTCCTCACCGGCCTGACAGGCACAGTTATACCAATGTCCTGGCAGTGTCTGGAGGAGATGGTAAAATACGGAAGGCACCTGACCCAGAGCCTGGCACATAGTAGGTGCTCGGCGAAGCGTGGCTGGCGCTAGAGTTGCCTTGGCTGATGCATTTGTTAGAGTAGGAGGGCAGGGCGGTCCCACGCCGTCAGAGCCAGCCAGCGCTGTGCCAGCTGTGCTGTCCCACGCAGCACAGGACCTGCCTTTCAGCCTGCTCTGCCTGGACTGTATCCACTGGACTCCTTGTGGTGCTGGTAACTGCGTGCTTTG
Organism: Balaenoptera physalus; assembly: GCF_965194825.1. NCBI lineage: Eukaryota > Metazoa > Chordata > Mammalia > Artiodactyla > Balaenopteridae > Balaenoptera > Balaenoptera physalus. The sequence continues at coordinate 4,966,933 of NC_138889.1, forward strand.
GCGAGGTGGCCTTGCCCCTCGCTGCTTGGAGGACGAGGAGGGATGAAGGACATCTGTGCAGGACCCTGTCTTTTCTCCATCTCTTCTTTCCTCTCCCTTTGCTTCTCCCTCCTCCCCAGCAGTCTCAGGCCCCAGAGAGATGCCAGAAGGGAGAGTGATGGCCCCGTTGCTGAGGCCGCAGGGTTTCCATGTTACCACCCCTCCTCTCCCTGCCTCTCCCAGGCGTGCTGCGAGGAGAGCGCTGGGCCCACAGCGTCAGGGATGACGTTATGAGCAAAGGAGCTGCTGGAAGTGCGTTTGGCCCGGGCCCAGCCTTCCCCAGACTCCCGCCATAGCTGGCCTTGGCTGCACGGGAGGGAGCTCCGGGGGAGGAATCTCCTTGTTTGTGTCTCAGAGAATCAGAGGGCTATGTCCCAGCCTAGCTGGCGGAGTGTCTTTTCGCTCCACCAGGTCCTGGGGGCACCAGTGGAGAAGGAGGCTCCCTGAAAAGTGCCCACCTTTCCCTAGGGAGACCCAAGGGCAGGAGATCCCCAGGCCATATTCCAGAGTCGGGTTGTGTGACCACCCCGGCCGGGCTGGCCCTGGGCTCTGACCTACCCGACCTGATTGTGGGGAGGTTGTCTGCAGCCCGCAGCCCGCGCCCAAGTGGTGCACAGGGAGGTATAAATAGACAGGGCGCGGTAGAGCAAGCGAGCTAACCTTCTCCTTGACTGGCTCCTGGGCCCACTCTCTGTGGGACTGGAAGTCAGGCCTGCCCTTTCGGACCAGGAGATGCACTGAGAAGCGGGGGCTCACAGACCCACGGCCGCCCACCCACCCAGGCCCAGTGGCCCTTCCCCCAGGGCGCTGTCAGATGCACAGGCACCCGGGCCACCGTTCCTCAGAGGAGCCGATGCAAGGGTGGCAGGGCATCCCGCCCCCAAAAGTTCAGTGAGGCAAGACAGAGGCGGAGGTGAGCCGGACCGGGACTGGGGACTTGAGCAGAAACTCTGGACCACACTGTCCTGGCAGCCCTCTTGCCATGGGAATTATCTTCTGAGAAGGCAGCCAGAAGGACCTTCAAACGTCCTCCTGTCTAACCCACCTCCTGGAAGGAAAACGACTCTCAGGCCAGCTCAGCCCCCCAGTTGCTACTCGGTGTCTGGAGAAGATGATGTAAGCTGCCTGAACTCAAGCACGGAGACTCCAAGGACCTCGGTGTCGGGACGCGCCCCCCCATGCCGGCCTTTGTGCAGCAGTTTGTACGTGTGCACCTCTGGTTGTCATCGGGGACGTGCCCATCGCATGGTCTCTGCTCGTCTGGCCAGGCAGCTTGGGAACCAGACCCTTCTGAGACCTTAGGTCTTCAGTTCCTTATCCTGAGCCTTCGGGGACTGCTTCGGAGCATCTGGCGTCTCTCATCTTCACACCTTCTTTGTAAGACATCAGCTCCCCAGTTTTGAGATTGTGAAGGTGGGACTGAAAGGAAGGCCTCCTGTGAGGAGAGTTTCAGGTTGTCTTGGAAGAAGTTCCCGGAGTTGGCCCCTGGTCCTTCCTGGGGTAGGAGACCCCGGACGCAGCAGAGGCCTGGAGGAAGTAGCCCCAGCAAGCTGCCACTCCTCAGCCCTCGCCCCCAGTTGCATAATGATGTGATTGCTTGTTTCCCTCAGGAATCCGACTCCAGGGGCTGGTGCCAAGTTTCAGCTTTGCTGATAAGATGTTTACATCAGCCTAAACATAGCTGGAGTGCTTGACACACTAAGTAACCTGCCAATCCCTGTTTGTAGGGCTTACAAAATATCTGGCTGGTTGCCTGCGAGGTGAACAGACAGATCCCATTCACAGACAATGGGATTCGTCTAGAACTCCCACACATGGCCTCAGCCCATGGAATGTCCGTCTCTAGCCTTTCACCCTCCTTTCCTTCCTTCTTCTCCCACCTTCCAGAACACCGGAGGGAAGAAAGAGAGGCTACAGGAGGTGGTGCCCTAGGGAGCAGGGAGCAGGGCTGGCCACACTCCTGGCTGAAGGCCTGAAGGCCTGTATGCCTCTGCCCCATTCGTCTCCTGTTCTGCGAAGGCATCCAAGAGGACTCCCTTCTGGAGGTCCTGGAGGCAGAAGAGTGAGCCCCATCTGGCCTCGCCCAAAGCCTTGGGAGCAGTTGGCAGCCCAGGGTTGGGGCAGAGGCCAAGCACCGATGTCACCGCCTTCAGCTGGCCTTGGTGGGACTGGAAGCGATGGGAGCCTGAACGCCTGGGTCTCACCGACCCACCCAATTCTCTCCCACCCCAGGCAGAGGGGAATGAACCCTCTGGGCTGTCCAGGCAGAAGCCAGGAGGCCAAGCCCTGGGAAACTTACTGAGAAGAGTGTAGACCTCAGAGAGAGACACGCTTGGGCTGGCACTCCGGCTTTAAGAGCTGCGCGGCTGTAGACTAGTTATTTAACTTGCGAGAACTTCCACTTCCTCGTTCGTGAAATGGGGATGACAATCCCTACTCCCCAGAGTTATTGTGAGCATTTAATGAGGTGACACGTGCACCGTCTGTGACTGGTGCAGAGCAGCTACTGTTAGGAGTGATCATCAGAGCAAAGTTTTCCCGTCCTGAAGAGTAGGGGTTACCCCAGCAGACATCAGGAAAATTCTCGACGGATTTTAACCTTGAGCGCTCAGATAATTGCTTCTGGGCTGAGGGCGGAGAGGGGATGGGTGGCTGGCAGGGAGACGGTTGGTGTCAAGGTTAAGGTAGAATCACCAGTGCCGTCCACGAGAACTTTCTGTGATGATGGGAATGTTCTGTCTGCTCAGTCTGCTGCAGTAGCCACGAGCCATACACGGCTATTGGCGCTCTTGAAACGTGGCCGGTGTGGCAGAGGAGCTAGGATTTTAATTTTATTGAATTTTAATGGATTTCGATGTCCATGGCCACATGTGGCTGGTCAGGATGTTAAACGCTTAAGCTTTGGAGCCAGGCGTTCTGGGTTCACATGCTGGTTGACACACTAGGTCTGGGACCTTGGGCCACCTACTGAGCCGTGACTTTCTTATATGTACAATGAAGGGAAGTAATGCCAGGGCCTCGGGGGTTTTGTGAGCCTTCACCGAGATGCTATACACCAATGCCCAGCACACAGGGTGCATAACTCGATGTGACGGCAGGGGCGGGCGGTGGCCAGATCTACCCCTCCCTCTCCACCCCTCCTTCCTGCAGAACCACGTCCTGACGCTGATGTCTGTGGCGGCCCACATCTACAAGCACCCCAGCATCAGGAACTCCATCAACCTGATGGTGGTGAAGGTGCTGATCGTGGAGGATGAGAGATGGGGCCCCGAGGTGTCCGACAACGGCGGGCTGACGCTGCGCAACTTCTGCAGCTGGCAACAGCGCTTCAACCAGCCCAGCGACCGGCACCCTGAGCACTTCGACACGGCCATCCTGCTCACCAGACAGGTCCGCGGGCCTCTGGGGACCGGGGGCGGGGGGGAGGGTGCGCCGAGGGGCGCCTCGGCCGCCCAGACACGGGGACCGGCTCCCTGCTGGCCCCAGCTGGACACCAGGAGCCTCGTGTGCGGACCAGCAGGAGGAGGAGGTCACAAGGACATGTATGAGGCATGTGCGGGGGAAGGAGGGGAATTCGTGAGGGCTCTTCTCCAGAAGTTTGTGACCAGCTGTCTGCTGAGGTCATAACAAGAGGAAACGGGCTCAAACTGCCCAGAGAGCAATGTGGAGCTGGAACTAAGACAGGAGGTCCAGCTGCAATGGGGGTTAAAGCCGGTGGAGGTAACCAGGGTCCCCTCAAGACTTCCCCAATGGCAGTAGGCCTGCTCATCTCCCTGGTGTGGTTTAAACAGATGGCTTCCTGAAGGCCAGCAAGTGTGATCACGTGCGGAGACCCTGCTCACCCCCCAGGCCGCACGCACAACCCCAAGGCGAGTGCTGCGTTTTTAGCCCCACTTTACAGCTGGGGAAACCGAGGCACAGAGCGGCCACCCCGTGGCAGCGCCCAGTCAGGCCCCGGCCGCCTCGCTGTGGGGTCCACACCCTTAATCACCCGCCAGGCTATCCCACCTCCCGGCACAAGCTTTCCGAGTCCCCGGCAGCCCGAGGACACGCCGACACAGAAGGAGAAACGGCCTTTGGGGAGAAATAGGGATTTGGCTTAAAACGTGTCCTGTGTCTCCGGAGGCGCAGGAATGGGGAGGGTTTCCATCCTGTGTCCGTCCTCACGTCCCTCTCTCTCCGCGAACAGAACTTCTGCGGGAAGGAGGGCTTGTGTGACACCCTGGGCGTGGCGGACATTGGCACCATCTGTGACCCCAGCAAGAGCTGCTCCGTGATCGAGGACGAGGGCCTGCAGGCGGCCTACACTCTGGCCCACGAGCTCGGTAAGGCTCGCCACACCGGAGGCCTGGGCTGCTGCACTGGGCGGGAGGACCCGCCCTCCCGAGTCCAGCCAGGGCGGCGCCCCCAGGACCCGGCCGCCTCTTGGGGCCACCCCTCCTCGTTCCGGCAGGGTGACTCTGCCCTTGTGCTGTCTCCATCCCCACCCTGAGCACGGGGCCATCCTCAGAGGTCACCAGGGAAATGCCAGTGCTCAGGTAGAGCCGTGGGGCCGCATCCCGGCTAAGCAGTCAGGATTCTGGAAGGTCAACTAGCGAATGACTGAGACGGGTGTGAATCAGCACAGGCCCCGGCAGAAAATAAAGGGACCCCGGTGTTCCTGGTGCTCTGAGAAAGCTTCCTGGGAGAGGAGAGCCAGGCAGAGTGGGCCGGGAACAGTCTTTGAGGAATAAGCGGAGCGGCGGGGTGGTCCCTCGAGGTGCTGGCGCTGCTTAGGCCTTCAGAGGCCCTCTGCCCCCTGGGCAGACGGCTGAGGGCAGTGGAGACGCTGGGCGGACCGCGGGTCTCGTCCTCCCCAGGGCACGTCCTCAGCATGCCCCACGACGACTCCAAGCCCTGTGCTCGGCTCTTCGGGCCCCTGGGCAAGCACCACATGATGGCGCCCCTCTTCGTCCACCTGAACAAGACGCTGCCCTGGTCCCCCTGCAGCGCCATGTACCTCACGGAGCTCCTGGACGGCGGGCACGGTAGGTCCCCCAGGCTTCTCCCTGGCCGGCGGCCGGCACCTGCAGCGCAGGCATCTCGGCCTGGGAGAGACTCAGGAGCTGTGTCCCCGCCACCCCGCCGGGCTCAGTGTTCCGACCTCTCCACAAAGCATGCCCTTCCTTGGCCCAGCTTCCAGCAGCCCCTTTAGATTATCCCACAGAGCAGGTGGAAGTAGTCTGAGAAGGTCTGTCTGGAGGAGGTGGGTTCGAACAGAGCTCGAAGGAATGGAAGAATTTTTGTCGTGCAGAGGGGAGAAGGGAGCTTCTGGCTGGAGCGATAGATCACAGGGTAGCGTGCAAATGGCAGAGAGGCAGGAAGTGCCCCATGAGGGCACGGAGTGGGGCGAGGTGCCTGGTGAAGACAGCCTGACTTGTTGAGTAAAGCAGTGAAAACACAACTGGTTCTTGATTCTTGATACAAAGATAATAGATTGTCCAACATCAATACTTTGGCTTTATTTCTCCTGGCCTGGTTTTTAAGAGTCCATTTACATCCCCAATTATACTGTGACATAGATTTAGTGTTACGATTAGCTGGCCTTCCCTAGGTAAACGCTGAATGCATATAAGATGTTCTGGATACCAAAAGAAATGCAACCCTTAAAAAAAAATTGCTACTGATAGTCAAAACTTGGAGGAGCTTCTGTGGATGACTGAGTGTTGACAGTTTGTAGGTGGAGGTCAAGGAGGCCTCGAGTGTGATGGGGGGGACCCCTTCTTCCTATTCCTCTGCTTCCTCCACAGGAGACTGTCTCCTGGACGCCCCTACCTCGGCCCTGCCTCTGCCCACAGGCCTCCCAGGCCGCAGGGCCCTCTACGAGCTGGACCAACAGTGCAAGCAGATCTTTGGGCTGGGCTTCCGCCACTGCCCCAACACCTCTGCTCAGGACATCTGTGCCCAGCTCTGGTGCCACATGGATGGCGCCGAGCCCCTTTGCCACACGAAGAACGGCAGCCTGCCCTGGGCGGACGGGACGCCTTGCGGGCCCGGGAGCCTCTGCTTGGATGGCAGCTGCCTGCCTCAGGAGGAAGTAGAGAAGCCCAAGGTGAGGGACGGCCACTGGGAGTGGGGGACAGGGAGGGGGAGGGCTGTTTCCAAGGAGGAAACCACACCTGAGAGCCATGAACTAAGAGACTTTGGGCCAGGGGCAACTGTGAGGAAAATCACTCACCTCTGGACAAAGCAAAGCGTATTTATCCAGAGTCGAGGGGAGCTGCTCAAGACCGTACTCAGAGCCGATGGCTGATGTCGCAGGGCTCCGGGCACTCAGGGGACTCTGCCTTTGGGGCGGCCGCGGAGCTGACTTGAAGGCCTGTGAGGCTTGGTGCTAGGTGTGGAACACTCCAGCGCAAGAGCAGTCGCGGGCCCTCAACAAACAGAAGCCGTTATGAATTCTATTATAAACAGGTAGCGTGACAGCAGAGGAGGGACATCCAATCAAGAACGAGGGGAAAGTATTCGTATCCTACCCGTGTCGGAGCTGAATGCATAGCTAGGGGTCAGGAGAGTGAGAGTAATTGTGGGAACTCCTTGCTCAAGGAGGAGGGAAGGAGGAATCAGAATCACCTCTGACCAGGCAGAGAAAACCTGGCAGAGTAAACGCGCAAGGAAAGGCAAGGCAATGCCAGTGAGAGTTTTTAAACGATTTGCTTCTTCGCCCTGCTCTTAATACACCCGAACTGTGAGGCTGATCACATTTCTCTGCGAGTCACTGAGCCATCTCTGAAACAGCATCCACCGGGTTCGCAGCCTGGGCCCGGCCCAGCTCGGAATCACCAGGGTGGCCTGTGCGCTCACCCTCCGGAGGGCTGTCCTCAGCGGTGCTTCCGTTGCACTGAGGCCCGCGGGCCCGCGTGGGCGGGTAAAGCACATGCTCCTTCTAAGCCTGAGCCAGGACGGGATCCGCGGATTCATTCTCAGCCCCCTCCCAGCCCACACCCCGACACTGAGCTTCTCCCAACCCTGTCCTGTGGCGTGTGCTTCACACGTTCCTGAGGGGAGAGGCAGGGAGGGAGCCCATCCAACCTTTCCCAGCACCCCAGCCAAGCCCAGTACAGGGAAAGGTGGCCAGAAAATGATCACCGGATGATGCTTATCACCTATGTTTAAGGGGAAAAGACAGATCATAAAATACTATATATACATATGTGTGTGTGTATATATATATATGTATATGTATATGACAGGATCATATCTGTGTAAAATAAAACCTGGCACCTTCATGATCCTATAGTCAGAGCAAAGGTACAAAAGGATATTGATGAAAATCATGTCAATCGTTTCATCTGGGTAGTGGTATTTTGTAAGCGTTACTTTCTTTTTTACACCTTTCTGTATTTTTCATTTTTTATATGAGCACGTATGACTTCTGCAACTTTTTTAAAATTATTTTCATTTTGAAAACTTAATGAACCCACCCAAGGCAATGCCTTGTCCTCAGGGTCAGTTGTAAAGTTGGAAGCAACTCTAGTTTATTTCCCAGCACCATCCTACCCCTGGACCTGGCGGCTGGTAGACTAGTGGCCGCACCTCCTAGAGATGAGTCCTTCAGACCAGAACCTACCCGCCTCGGCGCCGGGGCATCTGGGCCGCGTGCACCCCGGCCGTGGGAGGCGGTCGTGCTCGTCGCTGGATGTTTAGCAGCACCCTGTCCCCCACCCGCTCGAGGCCAGCAGCCTACGCCCTGCCCAGCTGTGACAACCACAGGGTCTCCGAACACTGCCACGCGTCCCGGCCGATGGAGAACCGCTGCGTTAGACCCAACCTTATTCCCATAAAAGTGTTTCACTCAGCAACTCCCGTTGAGCACCTTGCAAAGGGCAAGGCACTGTTGTAGACACCAGGCGGCCAGCCGCGAGCAAGGCCAGCACAGACTGTGATCGGGGAGCCGCAGCTGCACGGGCCACACAGCCCCTGCACAAATGAATCACGCAGTTTACAGAACTGCACGCACCAGGAAGGGCGCAACTAGGTGAGGAGGCCTCCTGCCCTCTGCTCCCCACTCAGCGCAGCCTTGTGTGTTGCAGGCCGTGGTGGATGGAGGCTGGTCCCCGTGGGGACCCTGGGGAGAATGTTCACGGACCTGCGGAGGAGGAGTACAGTTTTCACACCGCGAGTGCGAGGACCCCGAGCCTCGGAACGGAGGGAGATACTGCCTGGGTCGGAGAGCCAAGTACCAGTCGTGCCACACGGAGGAGTGCCCCCCTGATGGTAATCGCCACGCCGGCCAGAGCAGCTGCTGTGTTGCCTGCAGCAGATCCCCAGAGGAGTGCGGGGCTCTCCCGGGCGCAGAGCTTTCCTGGGTGCAGACATAAATGGTTTAGAGCAGCCCATGGCGACCCAGGACAGTCCGGGGAGAGCCTGGCAAAGGAGAGACACTGCCCTGGTCTTCCAAGATGTGGAGATGGAGGGTGTCACTCCCAACCAAACTTATTCATTAGAGCTGGGGGAGGGCTTTGCAGAGGGGCGAGCGTCTAGGATAACGTCTGAACCCTCGTCTGTATGCAGAATGGAGGCGTTTTCCAAAGCCAGGGTCAGAGCCAAACCTCCAATATCTTTCCAGCCAACATCCAGCTCAGGGCGGAGGGAAGATTTCTGCATCTGACCCTAGCGCGCATTCCCCCTGAGAAGAGTTGCCCATCTCCCCTTGGAGCGTGGTAGCTGCCTGGCGGCGCCTTCTTGGGAAGCAACCCCACCTCTGCCTCTCCTGGGGATGTCCTCCCCAGTGCCTGCTAGAAAGCCCACACATTAACTCAGGGGCAGCAGACGACGTGAGAGCAAATCATTGCAGGTCTTTTCCCCACCATCCCATCCAGCTCCCCTTGTGCAGCCCCAGGAAGTATTGGCAGGCTGCAAACGACAAGCAGAGAGACGCATCCAAGCGCAGAGGCGCACTGGCATTGGAATGGTGTCTAATGAGGGAATCTGGAGGCTTTGCAGTTTTGCAAGATGAGGAGGATCAGTAACGGCACGAAGCTCTGGAGCTGTGCGAGTCTGCCTGGCACACGCGTGAAGCGTTCCCGGGGGAATGAGAGAGAGAGAAGGGGGAGGGGAATGGATATAGGCATGCGGTAGACACGGACCGTAGGTGATACCATGATTTCAGGTGCACCGGGACCAGCCATCTCAGTCAGTGAGTGTTTTGGTGCCTCTTGTGTGGGTAGAACTGGAATAGGTGATATAATGACATAAGAAGCATGTTCTCTGTACTCAGGGAACGTGCAGATCTTGTTAGAGATCCAAACCCCTTTTACAGAGCAATTAAAGGTCAATCTGTGAGGCACAGACCCCAGACTGACAAGGAATCCAGAGCGAGGAGAGGCCTGGCCTGGTCGGCAGCTTCTTGGGGAGTCAGGGCTGAGCAGGGCCTGGAGGGCTGAGACAGAGATGAGGTGCAGGAGGACGTGTTGCGATGGGGGCTATGATCCCCCCAGGGCACGGCTGAGCAGAGTGGGCCAGCGTTTCCAGGCCAGCCAAGGGTGCGTAAAAGCTAAAATAGCCTCAGGAGGCTCTCTGTGCTGGCTGTCCCATCAGGTCACCTGGGAAGCTTTTCCAAACACAGAGGCCCAGACGCCTCAGGTGTCCTGACTCAGAATCTCAGGAGGAGTGCACGGCCACCCGGGATTTGAAGCTCCACAGACCATGCAGATGTGCAGCTGGCGTGGAGAACCTCAGTAGTAAGAGCGGGTTTAACTTCAGGATTGTGGAAGGGAAAAGCCCAGGTCTTACTTCAGACAGATTGTTCTGGAGGCAGCGTGCAGCAGGACGGGAGAGGAAGCAGGCTGTGTGTCGGAGGCTGGGCACCAAGTCTCGCAGGAAACCACAGGCCTTGGCTTGTGAGCAGTGGACCAAGATGCTGACAGTGGGAAGGAGACATTTAAAATCACAGATCGTCCTGAGTAGAGTACAGGACTTAATGACAGGTTGGGAATAGTGGATGTAGATGCGCAAATGTTCAGAAGATACCAGGGTTCCGGTCTCAGGCTGGAATGCGGTAGCATCACCAAATGAAAATCCAGCCAGTTCTTCATATGGAGAAACCATATGGAGTTGGGCCTCGCTGAGCTGGAGGTAATGGCAGCATCTACAAATGCAGCTCCCCCAGAGAGACCCAGAATTATAGCAAGTGGGGTGTAGAGGCAAGGTCAGAACTAGAGATGTAGATCTGGGAGCCTTTGGCCACATGTCCAAGGAGGTCAAGATAAATCACAATCAGCAGAGGCCCAAAAACATAACTCCACGTGTCATTCCGTGCTTCCCCTGTCCCCACCTAAATTTGTTCATCTGTAAAGCAGAATTAATATTCTCCCCAAACGGGAAGACTGTTTTCCCCAGAAAGCCCAGCTGAGGCTGGCTGCTCCTTTCCTTGCCCCGTGAGTCAGGGCTTAAGTCGGTGTCTAGGAAAGTCGGGCCCAGGTGACACTGGACCTGTGTCCTCGGGTTGGGTCAAGTCCGGGAGGAAGAAGGGTGCCCGGAATCTCGGCATTTCTCCCATGGGGTCCTGCCTGCTTCAGCTCAGCCTGTTAACTCCATGCCCTCTCGCCCTCATTTTAGGGAAGAGCTTCAGGGAGCAACAGTGTGAGAAGTACAATGCCTACAATTACACGGACGTGGAGGGGAACCTGCTGCAGTGGGTCCCCAAGTACGCAGGGGTGTCCCCCCGGGACCGCTGCAAGCTCTTCTGCCGAGCCCGGGGGCGGAGTGAGTTCAAAGTGTTCGAAGCCAAGGTGAGGATCCTTCTGGAACTCAGGTGCACAGGTGGGGAGGAGGGCCCCCTGGCCTGAGCCCAAGAGTGGGCGGCGTCAGTGCTCACTGGGCCCTCTGACCGCCCCCCCCGCTTCCCCGCTGCAGGTGATCGACGGCACCCCGTGCGGGCCCGAGACTCTGGCCATCTGTGTCCGTGGCCAGTGTGTCAAGGCTGGCTGTGACCACGTGGTGGACTCGCCTAGGAAGCTGGACAAATGCGGCGTGTGCGGCGGCAAAGGCAACTCGTGCAGGAAGGTGTCCGGTTCCCTCAACCCCTCCAGGTGGGTCTCCCCGGAAGTTCTGTCCCTAGCTGCGCGAGCGGACCGGGCTTTGGAGTCACAGGGGCCTAAGTTTGAGTTGTGGCTGCGACTCCATCCCCGCGGAGCACTGAGCTTCAGTTCCTTCATAAAACTCGGCGTCCTCTCGATCTCAGAGTCGCTGTGAGGAGGCACGAGATGGGCAGAGCACTTGGCCCAGGGTCCGGCCCGCAGAGATGACGGCTCTCAGGGCAGCCAGAGGCCACACGGATAGGGATGTATCTTCTCTGAGTCAACTGGCAGTAGAGCTACACTGAGTAACCGGGACTTTTGCCAGAAAGCAGCTCTTCCAGGCCTGCTGTGGGAAGGACATTTCACCCTAATCTGGCGGGCCCTGTCCTTTCTGCGGGTGGATCTTCAGAAACGGGGGGCCCACAGGGGGGTCTTGGCAGCCTCAGGGCTTCATGAATCTGAGAACTCCAGACGCTTTCTCCCACCTTAAAGCCACACGTTCATAAAGCTCCTATATCTGTTCAAGTGCTTTCACTTCTGTGGGCTCGACGGATTCCTCAAATAAGTCTATTGGGGCCAAGACCGTTACGCCCCTTTTACAGATGAGGAAGCATAGGCACAAAGAGACTACATGACTCTTCTAGGGTCACAGTGGTAGGTCATGGCGGCCAGAGGTGAGCCTAGGTTTACCCATTCCCGGGCGGGCTTTCCCTGTCCCGCACACACTTCCCGGGGAGGAAGGGCTAGCGCCTGCGGCCGCACTGCACCCCTAGCTGGCTCCCTCGCTCTCTCTCCCCTCATCAGCCTCAGAAAACAGAATCTGCCTAAGGCAGACAACTCAGGAGTCTTTTCAAATTTAAACTCAAAGGATATAGAAAGAAGAAGCACGGGGTGTGGGACAGTCAGACGTTGGGTCCCTTCGCAGAGCTCTCTCAGGCATCAGACATGGGGCCCGGGGTCCCTTCCCAGCCGCCCGGTGGGCGCGAGGCAAGGACAGCCAGGAGCAGAGTGGCTGTCGTCCTCAGTCCTCTCCGCCTCCCTCCCAGCCTGCGAAGCCAAATACTTCTACCCCAAAAGACAAGAGTAAGAATTAAGGTTTCTCCATCCCACATAAAGCCCCAGACCCACAATAAAGTTGGAACATTTTCCCCAAACAGCATCCCAGCACCCCGGGCAGCCCCGCTCGTGGTGCTGGGCACGCCCAGAAGAAGGCTCCTCGGAGCAGGCTGTGTTGCCTGCTTCCTGCCCTAGAGCCACGATAACCAAATACCAGGAACTGACGGACCCTAGGAGGTGGCGTGACGCGTCCACCTGGTCAGCTTCTGGAATCGGTGTGTGGATCAGATCTTTCCACGTGGGTGTGAGCTCTGGGATGAAAGTGGCCAAGCAAAGTTTACACCAGTGCAAGGAGCTGCGTGTGCCTGAGATCTCTTTTCAGCCAAGAGCCCAGGTTTGGCAGCAACGGCACAGCATTCACCCCCTCTAGGCTGCCTTCCCCTCTGTGCTATTGTCGAGATCGAAACTCCAAACATTTGAAATAGAGCTCCCAGGCCAAGCAAAAGTCCCGGTGTACCAAGTGTTTCTGTCGGCCTCAGCAGCTAATTTACTGGGCACTTTGGGGCGACTACTTCCTTATTCGCTAGCAAACTTTTGTTTGCCCACCCCCAGTCCCCGCATGCTGACTTCCTGAGTACCGGGCTGGGGAGCCACGGGTCCTAAAGGTGTCTTCCTGTCATAGTTATGGCTACAGTGACATCGTCACCATCCCAGCTGGCGCCACTAACATTGACGTGAAACAGCGGAGCCACCCAGGGGTCCAGAACGACGGCAATTACCTGGCCTTGAAGACCGCCGACGGGCAGTACCTGCTCAATGGAAACCTGGCCATCTCCGCCGTGGAACAGGACATCCTGGTGAAGGGCACCATCCTCAAGTACAGCGGTTCCATCACCTCCCTGGAGCGGCTGCAGAGCTTCTGGCCCCTGCCTGAGCCCCTGACCGTGCAACTCCTGACAGTCCCTGGGGAGGTCTTTCCCCCCAAAGTCAAATACACCTTCTTTGTCCCCAATGACGTGAACTTCAGCATACAGAGCAGCAAAGAGAGAGCGACGACCAACGTCATCCAGCCCCTGCTCAACGCGCAGTGGGTCCTGGGAGACTGGTCTGAGTGCTCCAGCAGCTGTGGGGCCGGCTGGCAGCGGCGGGCAGTGGAGTGCCGCGACCCCAGAGGCCAGGCCTCCACCACCTGCGACGAGGCTCTGAAGCCGGAGGATGGCAAGCCGTGCGGAAGCCAGCCGTGCGCCCTGTGACCCAGCGGGCGGGCCAGGCTTATGCTCGTGGACTCGGGGCGCGGGGTGCAGACCAGGGTCACGCTACGGTGACCCCACGTCTGGGGGTGGCGTGGCCTGCCTACCCAGGCCCCCCGCTGCTGCAGCTGGGCATGAATCCATGGGGGGAGGAGAGGAGAGGAGACAGACCACAGATGCTAAAGTCTACTATCTAGTGGGTTGGACCTTGCTTGGGTTCAAGTAGAGGGCATAAGTTAAAAGGTAAAGAGTGCTCTTACGGACCCAAAAGGAAGACTTGGTCAGCCTGTTTGCAAAGGACTAACAAAGTTAAACGAAAAACGTTTTTTCTACTTGGTTCCCTCGTTAAATAATCTACCTCAGAGGGGAAAAAATTAGTCAAAGAGAGATGTGGAGTAGGGGTGGATGGTGAGTGTCAAAGCAAGCACTGTAGCTGCACCCCAAACTGTCTTCAGAAATGACCAGGAGTGTCTTCAGTATTAAACCCATCGCCTGGAGGGCTGCGAGTCGCAGGATTGTGGAGAGCCCCGTGTTCTCAGGCTCCCACCTGCAGGGGTGGATCCATTTCAAGTATTTATACAAATGTGTCTCTGAACTAAAGTGTGATCTTGCGCCAATGGAGTGGTCTGATCTGGTTCGGTATTTCTTTGGAAAGGGCAGGGGACCCAGGGCCCAAGGACAGAGGCTAAAACTAGGTCGGCTCACCTTGAGCACAGCCAGGGAAGCGGGCACCTTGCCTGCACCTCTGAGGCCTCCCCCGAGTTCTCACGTCTGCTGAATCCAGGTCATTCGGGCAAGTCTTTATCTGCATAATCTAGACCAGCGGTTCTCAAACTTTAGTGGGCATTAGGGTCATCTAAAGGGCTGCTTGAAACACAGATGGCTGCGCCCCACCCCAGAGTTTCCGATTCAGCAGGTCAGGGGCCTGAAAATCCACATTTCTAACAAGTTGCCAGGTGACATGGAGGCTGCTAGTTTGGGGACCGCACTTTGAGAACCACTGCTCTAGTGGAAACTTCCAGCTCTGAGATAACAAAACGTTATTCTCGAGAAAGCCCGTGCCACTCCACTCTGCATATGTCCTCATCCTCACATTTACATACTGACCTGGCAGAGATACAAGATTCTCCTAGCATCTGAGGTATGCCGCACCTGTTTCTAAGTAACATCATCCCAATGACCTCAGCTCCTTCTCTCCACGCCAAATGTCATTCCCAGCTCACAACTCTTCTAACCCAGGCAAATTGCAACTGTCCCAATCAGCCCTTTTACATAGCCTGACCTTCCCCACTAGCCACCTGAAACCTGCCTGAGAGCCTCCCAAATCCCATCTTCCCTCCACGTCACCTCATCTCTTCCTGGTTAGACAAAGCCCCCAGCTCGACTTCCATATGGTCTGGTGTAGAGGGAGCTCAGTCCTTGGTCATAGTGGGCGAAAAGGAACAGACAACATCAAGAAATGACATTCTACGGAAAATGAGGAAAATACCTAAATTTGCATGGTCCCTTTTCCTGTCACCATTGACCCCACCCCCCTTGTCCTTCCCTTTAGCTTTCTCTCAAGACCCCTTCAAGTAAAAATTGGCCTGGGCAGAGA
Organism: Balaenoptera physalus; assembly: GCF_965194825.1. Taxonomy (NCBI): domain Eukaryota; kingdom Metazoa; phylum Chordata; class Mammalia; order Artiodactyla; family Balaenopteridae; genus Balaenoptera; species Balaenoptera physalus. The sequence goes on from NC_138889.1 coordinate 4,981,935, forward strand.
GGATGCTACATGGAGCCCCTGTGTAAATGAGGAAAAGGTGCCCGCTGAGAGGACTCAGGCCGTTGGGACAGAGGCAGGGCAAACAGGATTTCAGCCCCTACCGTGCCCTCAGCTGGTCGTCTTTGTGTGGTGCACACTCTGCACGGTGGCCGTGGACACGGTGGCCGCTGACCACTTTTCCCTGACTGCCGGCTTTTAGTGAGTGGGAGGCCGGGCTTACCTAAGCATAAACAGTCACACACTCCGGCATGTTGATGACGACCAGGAAAGCCAGATCTGTCCTTGCTGTGAACCAGCTCTACTGAGATTGATTGTATGTTCCTGCAACCCTTCATCTCCTTCCATTTCTCACTCTCCCCCAAATAATCAAGGCCAGGTGTGTCCCCATTAACCACCCACACCAGTCCAGCTCTGCCATATCTAGAGCCTGCATCATTACCAGGCACAGAGTTTGCCCTGGAGTTCAGCTGGCAGCAGGGCTGCTGATGTGCAAAGCAGAATGGAATCCAGCTTGGCTCTTCCTTGCTGTGTGGGCTCAGTGAGGCTCACAGAATACGTACTTGTTTGTGTCTGGAAACTCAACAGCTGCAGCTCAGGGACTCAGAAAACAGATCTGCAGAGAGAGACCATGCCATCATTTCCCCCAGCCTACCACGACCACCCTTCTAGCCCAGAGAAGGGAAGATTGCATTTCCTCTGCTGAGAGCTTGCATTTTCCAGCTAGAGTTCCTCGCAGAAATGGTAGTGGTGCCTCCTCGCGCAAGTCCACAAGGCCCTGACTCAGCAGGTAACTTGGTCATTCCTCTGGATCCTCCGAGCTCCTGCCAGAAATATTTCAAAGGTGGTACATTAGCATCGAAGTCCATTTCCAACCCCTGTCCACGAGACAAGTGAATCCTTGTCTGGGGTTTATTCTCTGTCCTTTATTCTCCTGTAGCTGACCAGAGGGCTTTGTGAATTTACAAAAGCATGTTCCCCGGCCCGCTTTAGTAAACCACCCTTCTCTCCCAGAGGTGATGGGAATGTCTTCCCACTAGCTCCACACCTTGCTCTCTGATGATGTCCACTAGGTTTTAGATCCTTCGTGTTTGGGCATTTTAGCCAGTGGACCCTCTTACTGAGGATTTTTCCTCCTTCCAAGCATCCAAACATTAGTTCTTCTTGCTTTCCCCTGGAGCCCTCTTCATTTTTACCAAGCCTTCCTACCATCACCAAAACAAACAAATAAACAAAAAAGACAGGCACAAGAGGAAAGTTCTTAAGAATATGTTGTCTTTTGCTTTGTTGTGATATCTCTGTGTGGTCCAGACAAACAGAGTGGCTTTGTCACAGCTTCACTCTCAGGCCTGTGAAGTGAGGTGGTACCTCTGCTGTGCGCCAGGCCTTCGCACGCGGCCTGAGTCCCCCAGAGTCCGAGTCTCCCCTGGTCGCGGGGAAGGAGGCTCCTGAGCCCACAGCGATCTCGGCTCTGTATGCTATGCCTCAGATCTCCAAGCCCCTCCGGGAAGCAGCGGCGCACCCATGGCTGTTGGGGAATTAGGAATGGTTTGTCCATAAGAGTGACCAGAAACATGGAATTTACCAAAGAGAATCAGGGGTAGTGCTATCCTTGGATTTCCAGATTTCTCCTGCCATAGCCGCATCACTTCCTCTCGCCTCTAGGGTGAGTTGAAGCTAGATTACTAAGTACATGGCCAAAGTCAAACACGAGATGGGCTGAGCGTGACGAAGACTGTGAAGACAGCATTTTAGGCAAGCCTAAATCACTGTCTCGACACCTGGCCTCCTCCACCCAGGCTCTGCTCCGTGCGGAGTGGAGAGACGTGTATCCCCAGCAGCGCCCTCCTCCCCTAATTCCACCGTCGATTAGACACTCAGCCAGCCCAGGGTCCTGAGCAGGCACTGCCCGTGAGTCCTAGGAGGGGAGAGAGGCAGTAGCACCCACGCCCGGGAGGCACGCAAACCGGGGTTCACTGCCTGTGGTGGCCTCGGCTGCAGGACGGCGTGTCTTTCTGAGAAAGGTCTCTCCTAGTACGGCACCTTTCCCCGTGGTACTCCACTGAGCTTGTAGCTTCGAGAAAGCTGCCCACGGAATGTGAGAGAGAAAGAAGGCACCAACCTAAGCTGATGCTTTAGCTGGTTCAATCTAGGTAATCACTAGACATACTGTGGTCAGATCGACCTTGCATACAAAACAGTTCTAAACAAAACGAAATAACTCGCAAAGGGAACTGGAAGTTGGAGCGCTGAGTGAGCAGGGCAGTTGGGTTGCGACCCCCTGCTGCCCCTGCCTCGCGGGCACCACGTCAGCCCCTCCCAGGCACCTGTCTGCTTTTCAGGTCAACACTTCTTCCCAACAACCCGGCCAGGCTGATCAGAACAGGTGCGCCCCGTTACAGCTCTGTCCCTGCTTCTTCACATGGGGCCCTTCTCTGATACTCCACTGGGGAGGTAGTGGGCCTTCCCGGCTTAAAACTGAGTGTCAGCCAACCCACACCCCCCAAAACAAGACCCTGCTCAAGTATTGGGAAGAGAAAGATGAGACCCAGTGCAAAAGTAAAGCCTAAGCTGAGATGCTAGTGCTGGAAGAGAGGAACACAGGAGCCTTCAAACGCACCTGTCTCTTTTAGCACATACTTTCCCTCAGGCCTGGGGCTCAGCGACGAGAGACAGGAAAGTTCTGGCTAGTCTTCCATCCCCACGAGCTGCCCAGCCTACCCCTGGCAGATGCACAATTGCCCCAGGAAAGGAGAGAAGAGTCTTCCCCAGCCCTCACCGTTCCTCATTCCAAACAACTTGTAAGTCCCAGGGGCTCTGGAAGAGTTTGTCCTCAGCCAAACACAACTTCCTGTTTCTAAGAAAGGGAAGAAAAAAATAGTTGAAAGGGTTTTTAGACACTGGAGATGTTGAGTTTCTGTAAACGCAAATGAATCAGACACATGTGGAATAAATTTCTCCGGAAGTAAGAAAAGATGCTGTGAGTCTCTCTTGCTGGACCAGAAAGTGGAAAAAGCGTAGCTGAGATGAGAGGTGCATCCGAGGCTAAAAGGAGAGAGAAAAGCCGTGTGAATGTCGGATCAAAGAGAGGGACCCGGTGATGACGAAGGTCAGTGTGGGCCTCCGAAGACCACGTCCTGAACTTGCTTATTTATTCCTCACAACTTCTCCACCTCTGAAGTCATAGATTTAAATATCCTGCCCCCCAACCACAATTTACGATCCTTCCCGACCTCTCACTGCTCCCCCTACACTTATTCTAGGGACCCCAGATCCTTGACGGCCCCCCATACACACGTCCCCATCTTTATTTCTCTGCCTCTGTTTCTTCTTTCCCTGTGTGCTTAAAGTCCCTGTTCCAGCACCTCAAGCTCGATCTTCCAACATTCCCACCTTCCTAGCCCCGCTGACTGTCTGGGGCTCCACAGCAGAGCCCACGAAGACCGTTCCACCCTCTGCCTGAGGCTCGCCATCATGACTCTGGCAACCAGGCTCCACACCACCGAGCATGTGGGACCACCGTGAAGCTGGCATCTCCAGTGGAAGCTCTGACCAGCCACCCAAACAGGCTTCCCTCGTCGGCTCTGTTGCTGCTTCTCTACAAGATTATCTTCCACTCTCTCCACTCTCCTCACAAGCTCAGGATCCTGCTGTGAGTGGAAGACCTCACCTCCACCTACTCAGAACCCAACACTGCATCTCCCATGATACAAGGAGAGAGGGGACACGGTCTCACTGTTGACAGGTCAGGCTACAGACACGAGTCTAGAGGAATATCCTGATTCTGCCTTATTTTAGAATCAAGAGGCATATTCCAGTAACTATCAAGTCCGTCGGAGAGTGGAGATTCAGGACCTTATTAAATTAATCTCCCAGGTCCTCCAGGGCACAGCACGTCAGGTTCTAGGCATCCAGGACTCCCTACCCCGTCATCCTTGTCCACCCCTCTGTTCTCCACCACCCACCCAGAGTAACGCCTTTCCTTGTGCTTGTTCCCTGACATGATTTATCAGTTATTCCACTCTGTCTGGTTTCACTGCTCTATGGAGCTTGACCTTCAGATCTCAGGGTGGAGGAAGGGAAGGTGGAAAAGCCCTCATGGGGACAGAACCGAGAACAACAATGACAGCAGCCTTTCCCCCATGCTCGCCCATCTCTGGTGTGTTACGATGCTGAAAGAATGCCTCCCTCTTCTCCGTCTTGTGTTATATTACCAAAGATCCCTTCTATTTTTCTAGCCCCCGAATGTGCTAGATCTCAGAAAAGGGATGGGATGAAAACAACAAAACAAAACAAAACCCTGCCCCACAAGAGAATGAAAGTCATCCTACAAGAAAGCTCAGTGTCTTACCGCCAGTCCTAAGCCTTACCTGTAGCTCTATCTATTCTTTAAAAACCTATCCTCTTTTCCTTTTTCTGTTACATGTTGAGGTATTTCCGCCGGTCAGAATCAATCCCTTCTAGAACCCAGAGCCCTCCACCTTCTCAAGGTCCTCAGCCCATATATAGTCTGCCCTCTGCCTGAAATGACCTTTTTCCCTTTTTCTACTCCCCTGACTTCAACAAATTCCTACTTATTCATCAGTTCCCAGATTCAAGGTCACTTAGTCAAGGAAGCCCTCAGGTTAGGTGCAACACCCGCACGGCCTTGTGCACTTTGCTTTTCAAACACTCCGCTGGACCACAGACTCCGCAAGGTCTGGACCACACCCTGTGCTCACTGCATCACTCACGTCTGGCCTAGAGCCTGTCATGCAGCAGGCACTTAATACATGAGAAAACACGTGATCAAGTTTTTTTTCTGTCTTACAAACAATATGTTTACACCTCCCCACGTCCCTCTCTGTTTCTTCCACCCTCCTCACCCCGTAACAAGCCAGCTTTCCCCACAACTGCCCACAGGACTGCTGGCCAAGGCCGGCAGTGACCTTGCTAAGTCTGCAGACATTCCTCTTCCGGCTGCCTGCGTCCTCACCTCCTTCGTGGTTCCTGTCCCCCGCTCACTCCTAACTTGTGGAGATCCTCAGGGTCCTACTTACTCTTCCCGGGGCGGGGCGGTGGTGGGGGGTGGGAATTTCGTATGGTCACGTGGTTACGGTTTTTTCCTACATGCTGATCACTCCCAGATTTAAATCCTGAGACTGTCAGGGGTCCCCAAGACCACCCCATCATTCTGAGATTCGCTAGAACTCCCGAGACTCAGGGCGAGTTGTGCTCATGGCTGAGATTTATTAGAGACACAGCGAGGATACCGGCCGAATCATAAGGGACAGAGACACGGGCGGGTCCAGAGGAATCCGCGTGAGGCTTCCGTGCTCTCCGCCTCCCACGGGGGCCGCATGGAGCTCGCTCTTCCCCAGCAATGAAAATGCAGCCACATGCGTGTGAGGTTTCAGCCCAGGGACGCCCAGGAGAGACTCAGAGCTCAGGGCTGTATCCAGGGGCTGCTCATGTGGACGCCCTCCGCCTCACACACACCAACATGCCAGACTCCCAGAAGGAAAGCCGGCGTCCAGCATAAACCACAGGGTCTGTGCAGACAGTCTAGGAGCGGAAAACCAGCCTTGTCAGTTCACTGGTGACGGGGACACCCTGAGAGCCGAGGTTCCAGACACCAGCCAAGGGCCAGCCAGCCGTGCCATCAGGTGTCTCTAAGGACGGCGGCCTCGGGCCTGCTGTGTTCCCTCCTTTCCGCGCAGGCTGGCTCTGTCTCCTGAACCACAGGCCCATATGCTTCCAGCTCCCCACCAGACTCAGCGGCCTCAAACTCACCCTCTCCCAGCTGTCGTGCCTGTTCCCCGCCCCGCCACCCGTCCTATGCACTGGCCTCCACGCGAACCGCTTCCCTCTAGTCCACCAGCTGCTCAGGACCCCCAACCCGGGACGGAACAGACAGCACGTCCCACCCCTCCCATCTGATTCTCACGTCATTCAGAGTTCTCTTTTAAACCTGAACAGTGGATCATTTCCCTTCTCCACTTAAAGCCTTTAATGGCCCCCCCGATGCACTGAGCACATAAACGTAACCCTCTCGGCAAGACCTGCCAGTCCCCGAGCGACCTGCCCCCCGGAGCTCCCCGTCTGATTTCACGTCCCTCCCTGCTCTGGTGACACTGTGTCTTGTCAGTTTCTCTCCAAGTCCTTTCTCACCCAGGGGCCTCACAGGCACCCTCCCCGAGCCTGTGATGCCCTTTCCTCGGCTCACGCCAGGCTCCCTCCACTCATCCTTCACGTTGAAGGTTGGCGGTCGCGTCCTCAGAAGTCCTCCCCTGTCTTCCGTAGTCTAAATGAGGCCCTGTTACTCTCTTCCGTAACAGTAACTACATATGTCTGCGAGGAGCGTTCATTTCATGCCTCCCTCTCCCCCCCCACTAGACTGCAAGCTCCATGGGGGCGAGGATTCTGTGTTCGCCCTGGATTTCCAGAGCCAACAGGCGCAGGGCTGTGTGCGTCTCCATCAGGTGGGCTGCCATAACACAGCACCGGAGACTAGGGGCTTAAATAACAGGAATCTGATTCTCCCTGTTCTGGAGGCTGCAAGTCTGAGACCAGGGTGCAACCACAGTCAGTTCCTGGTGAGAACCCAGCTCCTGGCTGGCCGGCAGCCCCCTTCCTCCGTGTCCACATACGACCTTCCCTCGGTGCATGCTCACGGGGAGAGAACCTCCTTCAAGTTCCTCTGTAATTCCCACCGCCTATAGGACAATTCCTGAGGCCCTCAGCACAGCTTCTGAGCCTGCGGTGACCCGGCCCTCCTCTCGGTCCGGTGCCTCTCTCGGCAGCGCCCCTGCATAACTCCCTCTTCTGCAGGAGCACGTTCAGTGCCCTGGCTGCCCTCACACCCCTGCCTCCTACGGGGTGGCTCTCTCCACCGTGGCAGCACACCTTGCCCGCAGCCCCTTCACAGCCCGGATCCCTGCAGCTGGGGTGGTGCAGCCAAGGATGCCCGGTGAGCAGATGCAGTAAAACTGCCCAAAACTGTGCTCCTAGGAGGTGAGGAGCTGCCGGAGAGGACAGGAAACGAAACACATGCCGGGGGAGGAAAGAGCCGCACACGTGAGCTGGGGGGAGGAGGCTGAGACCAGCTCGGTGCGCGCACTCAGCTCGGTGTGCGCTGCGCAGTCTCTCGGTCCCTGGCTGCCCGCCGGCGGAGCAGAGCCGGCCCACCGCGCCCCGCTTCCACATCCCGAGGGAACCAGCGGGGCCTGCCGCATCTGTGTGCGTGTCCTTCCCAAGTCCCGTGAGCGGTTAACGGGTGAGCGTGGCACACAGTGGACGCTCGGTGCACAGACGTCCTTCTCCCCTCTCGCTGCTGCCCGTTCCCAAGCGCGTCCCCTGACCTCCACGTCACACGTGTGCCTCCAGCCCTGGCACCTCTCCCACCGCATTTTCCTGCTCCCCGGACAGCTGCCGTTGCCCTTGCCATGTTGCACACTGTCCCAGCGGATCCATGTGGATGAAGCGGTGCGTAATTCCTTTTGTCTGAATAGCCTCAATCTATCTACTGATGGGAATGAAAACTGAGGATAAATTTGCTAGATCTTCAGCCTCCACTGTGTTCCAAGTTGAAAGCTGACTTGGATGTCACATACGTGGCAAAAGGGTGAGTGTGTGTATTAGAAAAGCTGTAGACTGAGAGTTAGGTGATCTGGCTTTGAGCTTTGTGTCTGTCATTTACCAACTAAGTGAACGTGGGCAAGCCACGCAGTCCCTCTGAGCAACAGTTCCTTCGTGGAGAAAATGTCCTACCAACCTCAGATAATTTGTGTAAGATTTAGATGAAAGAACGCTACGTGAAAGTGCTCTGCACATTATCACGTGCTATGGAAGTGGAGGGGATTCAATACCCTAAGTCTTAGGAGAGTGGAGGCATCACCTGCTGGATCAGGGTTTTGGTAACAACCAAATCCCTGGGTTGGAGGAGGCTGTAGGCAGAGGAAGAGAAAGAAAAGCATAAACTTACCTAAATTTAGAGAACACTGGAATTGGTGGCGTAAGTTCTCTGCGTGATGGCAAGTTGGCGAGAATTGGAGGGAACAGAAGAGCCACCCTGGCCATGTCTGACTCAGGGGTCTGGGGCTTCAAAGCCAGCGCCAGGCTGGGCAGACGTGTAGAGGGTGGACCACCCTCCTCCCCCTCTGAGTGTGGAGACTTGGGAAATAAACACAAGATCTGAGGATCAGAATAGACACTTTATATTTTTACAATAGCAAGAGATTGGAAACTCCCAAATGCCCGTCCATATGGGACTAGTTAAATAAATTATGGAAATTCCTTCAATGATACACTATGCAGCCATTTTAAAAGGTGAAAAAAAACAAGAGGATGTTGAACACTATATATAGTATGCTACCAACTGTGGGGCAATGTATGATTTATTTGCTAATGTACGTTTAAAACATGTCTGCAGGGACAGGAGACACTGTAAACCCTGGTGGGCTCTACAAAGGGGACTAAGAAGCTGGGGGACAGGAGTGCGGGAAGATATATATGGCCCTTTGTGCCTTTTGCATTTTGAACTGCGTGACTGTGAGACCGCCCTGTGTGTGCGTGTAAGTGTGTGCATGAGTGCATGCACGTACGTGTTTGTGCGTGTGCATACCAGTTTTACTGGACTGGATCAACGTCTTGAACCTGAAGCCAATGGACTCTCTCCTTCCTAATACTTAGGTCTCCACCCTAATTTCAGACCCCATGACCCGCACATGCAGAAATCAAATCCAGACAGCAACACGCAGGACAAGAGCAACAGAACACATGCTGTCAGTCCCTGGGAAACAGCCAAGGGCTGTGGACAGCAGTGCCTTTCTCCCAGTCTCAACAGTGGGAAGAAAGGGCTCGGACGCTTCTCCAACTGGATGGCCTTTCCCTGCCGTGTCGATATAAAGGGTGGGATGACAAGCATCCTCCCTAACGGCACAAGAAAAGTCAGCGTCAAGCGGAGGAAGAAAAGATGAGCCACACATGTGAAACAGTTGGGGCTGGGGAGGTGGGTGCGAAGAAGGAAGCTGATGGGAGTGTGCAAAGCTAAGTTAAAGGATTCTGAGAGAAATTAAGTGGTGTCAGCGAGTCGTGGGTCACAACTTCTGTGAGGGCCAGGGACCCAAATATTTTCTATCGCGTCCGTTAGTGAGACAGAAGAGTAAAGGGGATACAACTTCTGATCTGGCGTAATTAGCGAGGATGCTGACAAGATGGGAGCCTGATTCAGTCTGGTTCTAAGGAAGCCCCTCCCTCACTGCCCCTCACTGCATTCCTGCTCCCCACACATAGAAATCTCTCTTCATTCGGTGTTCCAACGTTCTGTTTTACATTTGGTTTTGTTCAACTGCTGTGTCTGCTTAGCCAATTTCTGCTTAGAAGCTAAAGCGCCAAGAAACTACACGAGAAGAGCAGGGCCTGGGCAGGATCAGAACTGCCGGAGATTTTGCCACCAAGCCTCATGCACCAAGACTGCCAGGAGAGCTTTGGAAATGGAATCAGTCTGAATGCAGCTGATGAGAAACATATGAATGAACGAAGCCAGTACAAACAGAAACCGTTGAGTTTCCCACCGCAGTAGCCTGGAGTGGCTTCCCCAAAGTTTCTACTCAGATGCGTCTGCCTTTCTGTCACAAAGAGGACTCATGCCCCATGGAAACATCTCCAGATCCTGCTGATTAACCCTGACCTCCCAAAGCCCACGTCCCCTCGAGTCCACTCAGCGCTCAGGGTGCAGTTTGCCCAGGAGCTATCTGGTCCCTCTGTTTGGTACATTTTTATAGGGGACAGGTGGGAGGTAGAATTTGGTCACAGTATGGTGCCTCCTCTTCCCTGGAATTGGAAAAGGTTACAAAACCTCACCCACTGACTAGGTGTGTCCCCATCACCCCCAAATAAAAGTCCAAGATGTCTCCCAAATGTAGTTGGGGAATTTGGGTCATTCTCCTGTAATTTCCTCAAAGAAGCATACCTGATATCAAACCATCAATGGCAACATTCATTGTAACACGTCTCAGATGAAGTTGTAATAAAGGAACATGATTATTTGCCTAGAGCTAAGAAAAAAAGAGTTAGGTAGTAATAAAACCTGAGCAGAGGTTGTCTAGGAACTTCCAAGGAAGAGGGCACCCTGATTCCTACTAATACTTGCACTGGAGCCCAGCCTGCTGTGTCTACAGAGTGGAAAATTACAACACTCCCAAGAGATATTAACTCCAGACAGATGTGGTCCTGGCAGTGTCCGGTTTCCTTTTCCTGATTCCATCTTCACCATGCGGCCTTTTCCATCTTAATTGAGAGCAGTTGGCCAGCTCCAACGGCCCTAACAGACCGCGGCCATTAGCTACCCGGACATTATGCTTTATCAATCAGGCACTGTGTGTTTAGCCGGCATGATTTTGGGCAAATGCCACATAGGGATTTGGCATCTGCAAAGCTTTGGTTCAGACCTGGGACCGATGGTGACTGATGGTGCTGTGATTCAATATTTAGTAATCATCGAGCCGCCAGTCCAGAAACAATTAAACCACTGGTCAGAGAGTTGTTCTGCTTCTTAGGTTTTCTGAAGGATAACTTAGCTACGTGTTACTCTGAGCATAAACATTACGCTGACCTCGATCCAGGAATTTAAACAGTGTCATTTAATGTAAACGCTAGCAAATACCTTCTTGCTGAAGTGGTCTGTTTTCGGGATGGGTTAGGGTTTCTTCTCTCCAAAAGTACTTTGGGGCATTGGATTTTAAACTCACAGTCAGATCTGCATTTCTTCTCTCATTTACATGGCGTGGCCTCCCAAGCACCAGTAGCAGCTTGTAAGGTTGAGGGAGCCCCCTGCTGATGGCCTGGGTGTAACTTCACAGCACATGGCAAGGAAAACTGGGTGAAGTCTCAAGATCTCCTGAATCTGAAAACTGTAACCTGTCTCTAGACCCAGAGCAGACTTTTGCTGTGAAAATCCAGGCTCTAGAAAGGTCCTTTATTTCCTCAAAGTATCCACATTTTTTCCGATTTTACTCTTCCGGGAAGTAGAACAAAGAAGGGCGGTCTGTCTGTCTGTCTCTCTCTCTGCAACTGCATTGCCCTGATCCACTCCAGGACAGTTCTGCTCTGTGTGTGTGTCCTGGAGTAAAGGAGTGGGAGCTGCCTGAGTATATATAGAATCCCAGAATCATGGGACTGAATTTAGGAACATTTACCCTTTGTGGCGTGTCCAGACGAAGAACTCTGATGAGGCCACAGCTTGAAAGAGGAATTCTTCCCGGCAGCTGTGGCCTTGATTCTGGAGGTTAACAGCTTAACACCAGGGTGTGGTGCCCAATTCCGAAGTCTGAAAATTAGTGGTGATAAGGGCGGGCCGCCTGCCAAGGCCTGCAGTGTGAATCCCAAGAGAAGAGCTTTCTATTTTGGGACCTCTCTCAACCCAGCGCACGCTGTCCTGTGCTTTGATGCGTGTCCCACCTCTTCGTCTACACGCTTCTTCCTCCAACTCTTTTATTCCTAAACTTTCTTGAGTTTTCAACCCACGGACAGTGACGACAACTTACTCCCTATCCCATCTAACTCTCCGAAAAGAATAGTCATGAGGTAATATGAGTCAAATACCTGACCCAGATGTCAGCAGGAAGAACCAAGGATACAACTTCCCCTACCACAAGCATCAAAGAGAAGGGAGAGGAAATGGCAAACAGAGTATCAAACCTGGATGAAAGGGAACAAAAGAACAATAAGGTCCTTTTCCTTGAGCCGGCTCCCCTGGAAAGAAAAAAGAAAAGTGAAATCTCGTGCCCGCATAATGTAGCCAACACTGCCAATAACTGCATGCAAAAGGAGCCATCTCCAGAAAATCAAAGATCAAAAGGTCTTCGGTGGTCCCCAGTTCCTCAGGGACTCCCCATTGCCCAATAAAGTCTAAAGTCTTTAAGAGGGTATTCAAGTTTCTTTACTTTTTCTGCCACAGTCCCTACCTGACCCAACACATGTATGCAGAGCTCACTCTCACTCTGGCAGTTAGACCACTTTCACCTCATGTTTTCCTGCTCCTGCTCCTTCCTTCTCCTTTTGTCAGGGGCCTGCGCATCCTTCAAGCGTTAGCTCAAATGTCCCATCCTCCGTGAAGGCTTCTCCAGCTCTCCCAGACAGAATAAACTCCTCTCTCCCTTAGGTTCCCGAAGGATTCTTGTTTATATCCTGCCTCCAACCCCACCGTCATAATACTTATGTACGGTCCTGAGAGTTCAGTCTCCTCTGCGGTTTATAAAGTAAGATCCAGCCACGCATTCATTCCTGCATCTTCCCTCGAATTCCCACCTCCACCGGGTCTCTCCATGCCCCACCATTCCCCATCCTCATTCCTCCTGTAAAGGGACTATCATAGCTTCTTCTGCATAGGGGATTCTCAATACACTGCTTGTTCCATTAAATTACGTTAATAACTAAGAAGATTAGGAGATTACAGTTCACTTCAAATACAGAAGAAGGGCAGTACCCTGACAACGGGCAAGTGAGATATTACTTCAGACCCTAAGTAATAAGAACCCTCATTTGTCAGTTCCAAGATGGCTCATCTAGAAGCTGCTCAAGATTTTTAATTTCTCCAGGTTACGGCCCCTGCCTTCTACATGTGACCATAGAGCACTAAGAACCATTTTTGAGCAACTGTGAATTAGGAACCATTCCCCACCCACCTTGCTCAAGACAGTTTACCGCCATCTGCTAGAAAGTTGTCATTAAAAACGACCCAAATATGCTATGAGCAGGGGGCAAGTGCTGACCCCGGAGTTGTGCAATGACCAGCCCTAAGTGGCCTTAAACATGAGAAGTTGAACATATCTGTGGACCTAAAAAATTATTCACAACCTAAAAGTTGAGAGTTATGTTTTATTCGGCGGGAATTTTTAGGACTTCAAGCCCGGGAAGCAACATCTCAAGTAACCCTGAGAAAACTGCTCCAAAGAGGTGAGGTGGGAGCCAGGTTATATATCAACAGAAGTTTTGCAACAAAGGGCAGGGAGCCAGAACATCAAAAGATTATTATTTTTTTAAAAATATTTATTTATTTATTTGGTTGTGCTGGGTCTTAGTTGCGGCAGGCGGGCTCCTTAGCTGTGGCATGCGAACTCTCAGTTATGGCATGCATGTGGGATCTAATGTCTGTGAGTGAATCCCTGGCCAGGGACCAAACCCGGGCCCCCTGCATTGGGAGCGCAGAGTCTTAACCACTGCGCCACCAGGGAAGTCCCCAAAAGATTATTTTTAATGAAAGAAAACCAGATACCCCAAGTTAAGGAATTTAGCGCTTTTCTATGTATGGGAAGATGCAAGAGTCTGGGCTCATGGAAATCATTCCTTTGATGTGCACCTCAGCTATCTGGGGCCAGTATCCTGTGCTTTCTCATCCTGAGTCTCCTCAGGGTACACCATGGGGAGTGGCTGCAGCCTGATGGCTGCTAGATGGCAGGTATTCTTTCCTTCCTGAGTTCCCTCAGGGCTCACCAGCTCATATCCATCGCAGTGGTGGCTGCAATCGGGTGATGACTGTGACATACTTTCTTTACTGATATGGCAGGAAATACTCCACCTTTCATATGCAATCAGTGTTTGTCCTTCAAGATGGTCATCACAGTGGTACATGGACTTTGGAGTTCAAATCCAGGTTAACTATTTTAACCTTCAGTTTCCATACCTCTGAAATGGAGCTAATAAAATCCCTCTTCATCAGGTTGCTTTTAGGATTAAATGAGATTTTGAATATCAAGTACTTAATGACTCACAACAAATGTTCAGTAAGTGAAAGTTATTCTTATTACAGTAATGCTTCCATAATTTAATACATTTCTGAAAGTTTTCTTTTGGAATCACCTTCAAAGCCCTTTTATAAGCCACATGTAAAAATCATGGGGTTTTTTTTTCTAATTATTTTAACTCCTTATTTTGTGCTAAAATATTACCATATTTGAGTCTCCATTTTATTAATCAGATTTATCTAAAAATTATATTTAGAGGTTCACAAAAGTCAAATCGACTGTTTAAAGAAAAAGTGTTGCAATCACTGACTATACACTTCAGGTACTTATGGAATTCCAAAGGCATGGTTCAAAACTCAAATGTTGTATAAAAAGCACTTACATCAAAAAATTAAAAAAAAAAAAAAAAGCACTTACATCTTACTCAAACATCCCAGACCCATTATTCTCCACAATATCTAGAAAAAGGTTAGAACCACTGTTCCCAGCTTAATTCAAATCAAGTATTTACTGAATAAATATATGAAGGTTATTGAGGGATGACAATTGTAAAAATCAGGTCTTCTGAATCCATAGACTAGAATGCCAAGAAACCCAAAACTGTGGAAGCAACCCAGCCTGGAAGCTGAGTTAAGCTGACATTCTAGAGGCTCCAGGGCACTTCAGTGGAGGGATAGTCTCTCAGCTCCCTTCTGGACCTGAGAATAACTTAAATTATTACCTCATATTCCAATTTTTCACTGCTTAGCCAGAGAATGTCCTTGAAAGGTCCCTGGATTCACTCACAGACACTGACAAAGCTCTGATTTTTCAAGAGTGATTATTATTCATTCAATCAACAAGCACTTCCTGGCTCCTCTTGTAGACACAGCACTTAACACCGTAGGAGTTACACGGAAGATAATGCATGAACCCTGACCTCGTGGGGATTCCACTCTAGAGGAGACTAGAATCTAGAATTCCAATGTGCAAAATGTCAGTTCTCATCTGTTTATAAGACTACAAAGAATCTATCATAAGTAATGCAATGACTCATTGAGTAAAGAGTAGAAACAATGCACGCTATGGAGAGAAAGACATGAGTGGGAGTGGTCATGGAGGTCCCGGAATGAAACTCAGCCTTAGAGGATAGAAATGCTTTCAACAGGCAGCGAGAAGGCCGACTATTCCAGGGGAGGGGGCCACTACAACAATGGCATAGTGATATAAGTGGCCTTGGAAAACGGAAAGTGGACCAAGATTCAAACAGAGGCTAAAGTAAGGACATAGTCGTTATAGAATGGGAAAGGTAGTTTGGGACCATATTGTAAAGAATCTGAATGGCAGGAATTCATACTTAATCCTATAGAGTCTAGGACGGGACACTCCCCTGTTGTACGCTGGAGAAATTTAGGCAGGAGATATGGAAATGCTAAGCTTTCAATGGGCCCTTTTGACATGAGCTCCAGAGTCAAAGGGCTTCACAGGCAAGTGGGTCTAAATTTTCTGCCTGGAAAAAAAAAAATGGGGGGATTAGCTGTACATTTTAGTCTTCCGTGTTCACCCTGGCCTCTCTGACTGAGGGTCACCAGTAATGGGCAGCTGAAGCAGGAAAAGCCAAAGAAACTGAGAGCTGCTGGTGGCTGGAAAGAAATTGTTCCTGGCAGTGAAATCTGCCCCTTCGATGCCTGGGATAAAGCAGTTGGGATTAGGTGGTTTGCTGGGCCCCATGGCATGGTCTGTGGCGCTGTCAGCAGTCTTTCATCAAAACATGACGGTGTAGCGCGCAGTGGTGGCTGGTTTATGTTCTGGATATGAAATGCAGGCTTACGTGTCCGTCTATTTATATGTGCACCCAGGCCTGCTGGATGACTGCCATTCCATTCAAGGGAGGTGAACTAAAACCCTCTGGTATAGCACGCTGGGACACACACCACACATTCCTGGAAGCAGCAGGCAAGAAAGGGTTTGACCTGCAGCCACAAAAAGAATCCAGTAGGGGAAACCACACAGTGGCCTAACAGACCACAAAGAGGAATCCATTCTCAGAGTGTGGAAAGCTGGTCTTGGCAAAAGCAGTAGGTGGGATTTTGAACAAACCACACGGATTCTGAAAGCAACATGAAGGGCCCTGGGGGCACCACCTGTCCCATCTGCATCAGCTTCATCGTCCAACTCCAGTCTTGTCGAAATCCTTGCACTGGGAGCCCACGTAGTTTGCGCTGACTTCATTCCACCATGCCTTAGGCATACCCTACAACAGAGACTAAGCCAATTTCAACCCAAAGGAGAGCAGATTGCAGAAGTCAGCATGGTTGGTTGTGTGGGAAATGGCTACACGGAGTTTGAAGGCTCCCAGAGTTACCACGGGTCGGCAGCGTACCCTGACGAAACCCGCTGCTTTCGTGGACTTTCAGTTCCAACCGCCAGCCTCCCACTCCTTTCGGATTCCCCACCCTTGAGCATTTATAGACAGACCCATATTTTATTTTATTGGCTACCCCCTGCCTAATGCTTTCCCAGGTTACCAGGACCGAATGCTGCCTTTTTTGAACTGGTGCTCATCTCACGGCACTTTTCACGTACCTCGTTTTGTCTCATTATTTACATACACAGCTTTTCCCCCACTAGTTTGTAAACTCCTGTGGGTGAGATATAATCGCCCTCTCCCCATATCACCTTAAACATCAGAGATATTCAATAAACTCTTACTGAAAATATATACAAATATATTTTGTATAGTTGGGAAGCTATAAATCATCTAAAAAAAAAAAGGAAACTGTTGAAGATTTGTGAGTGGGAAACCAATTAGGAGACAACTGCCATAGTTCAAGGGGCAGTTAGTGCATGTCTGAAGTCAAGGGGGCGGAGAAGGAGACGTGAGGCCTCAATACCTGTTGCTGACTCCTTCACTGACTTTTAGAGCAAAGTGACACTTAAGCAAAGCACAAATCACCTCCAAGATGAAGATCACAGCCAAATAGTATCGCTGTTTGTCCAAACTCTGACTTGCTCTGAACGGATAATTGGGTATTAAAACCAGTACTATTCTAATAAAAAAGTAGAGGGGACTTCCCTGGTGGCGCAGTGGTTAAGAATCCGCCTGCCAGTGCAGGAGACACAGGTTCGAGCCCTGGTCCGGGAAGATCCCACATGCTGCGGAGCAACTAAGCCCGTGCACCACAACTACTGAGCCTGCGCTCTAGAGCCCACGAGCCACAACTACTGAGCCCACGTGCCGAGAGCCCGTGCTCCTCAACAAGAGAAGCCACTGCAATGAGAAGCCCGCACGTCGCAACGAACAGCAGCCCCCACTCGCCACAACTAGAGAAAGCCCACACGCAGCAACAAAGACCCAATGCAGCCAAAAATAATAAATAAAATTATATAAAAAAAAAAAAAGTAGAGGGACAGTCAGGTTTGGGGAGGTGACCACCAACCTTGAGGAAAAGAAGCAGATGTGAGGATTCTTCCCTCCAGACTCCCTCACCTCCATCCCTTCCTTTCCATCCCCACAGTCATCCTTTCCCCAGCCAGTCTTCACATCCCCTTCTCTCCCCTGCCCCTTGAGCTAAATGCTCACTAACTGTCCCTTGAACTGCGGCAGCTGTCTTCTAATCGGTCTTCCACTCAAATATCTTCGACAGTTTCCAGTTTTTTTTCTAGGTAATTTATAGTTTCCCAAACATGTCCCACACATTTCCACCCCCAGATCTTTGCTCAAGCCTTTGCGGGGCCTCTGGCCTATTTCCCCCCATATCTGCCTATTCAAATTTTATTTATTCTTCAAGATTCAGTCTAACCACATCATCCTTCATTGAGTCTTCCCTGAAATTTCCTCCTGGAAGCAATTTCTCTTTTTCTGAACTCCCGTAGCACTTGGCACCTTTCTTACTGTACTCAGCACACTCTGTAGTCCAGTTTTCCATGTACATCTTTGCTCTCCAATTAAAATGGAAATTCCTGGGGACACAAACTTTTATCTTATCTCCCATAGTACCATGAATTGTTAATTTCATATATGTCCTCCATGAATACTTGCTGAGTGAAGGAATGTATGAATGAATGAGCATATAAAGCAATATAAATAATTGAATGAATGGGATGGACTGTCAGTATTTCCCAGACTTAGGGAAAAGGAAAGTCACTCCAGATACTTATCAGGTTGAACCTCTTACCTTTACCTAGGTTAATTATTATTAGCCTCATTTTAGAGACAAAGTAACCGAGGCCAATGTAGACCAAATGCTTATGGAAATCATATTGCCCAACGCAAGGCTCTTTATTCTAGGCCATTCTGCTCAATATTAGCCTCTATTTTTTAATCTCTGGCATGTATGTCATGGGATTATCTTCAAGAAGACCAGAAAAGATACCCCAGTTCTTTTTATTCCCTTCTCATTAACCCCTTTTTTTAGTCCCATGCCTTCATAGAGGGTACAGATGAGCACTTATAATAGGAAGATGTCCTACTCTATATAAACAAGGCAGACAGGGTCTAAATACATCCAAAAAGCAAAAGTCTTTCAAGATCAAAAGTAATTCCCAAAGAATTCCCTGGCGGTCCAATGGTTAGGACTCAGCACTTTTACTGCCATGACCTGAGTTCAATCCCTGGTCCAGGAACAGAGATCCCGCAAGCCAAGCAGCTCAGCCAAAAAGAAAAAAAAAAAAAATAAGTAATTCCCAGATTAGAGTCTATGGATACAGTGAGGAGGGAATTTTATCAGATGAAGCGGCCTAATTGTGCAGAATGTGAGAAATCAGCCAATCACAGACGCCTCCATCAGCAGGCAGGGCCAGGAAAACAGCTGTCTGCAAGTGTTCCTGTCTCTCCTGGCCACAACGCCACCAGGACCTCCTTGGTAGATGGTTCCCTGGACTTGGTTCAGAGCCCACGAATGGAAACTCTCAGGGCAAGCTTATTCTTCTTGCTGCTGGCAAACTGCCCCAGAAGCATTCCAACCCCCTGGGCTCCACCGGGAAGCAGGCATCAAATCACAAGAGCAGAGCACCAGCTACCAGGGACAGGGTGCACCTGGCTTGGTAGAGGCCCCAGGCTCCAAGAAGTGAGAAGATCACTAAACAGGCTAATTCTGCTACAGCAGGAAGAGTTAAGCCTGCTCCTGAGAAATCTCTGGCAAACGTTCTCACGGTATGATTTGTGAACAGCAGCAGTTCCCGATAAAAGCTCAGAAAGAAGATAGTAGTTATTAACACCCTTTGGGCTGAGGCCTGCACCTCTTTTGACAGTCTTTCTGCATGTTAGACAAAGGGGTGCAGAAAATCAGAAAGATTTACAGGCAGTTGGGGGTTAGTGCTGCAGCCTGGAATCAGAAGGTAGTTCTCACCTGGCCCTTCTAAGAGACAAAAAGCTAAATGGTTCTGTGCGTCTATGTCCCCAGCCGTAAGACGGGTTTTCCTGGACTGGGACTGTTGTGCTTGTATGGAAGATGCCAGATCTACGCTCCGAGCGTCAGCCAAATGTCCTCAAGCCACATCAGCCTGGAGTGGCAACCGTGATGGTCACTTCAGGCTCAGTTCTCAGCGGTAACAAGAACCTTCCTCGTGGGCTGCTTCCTCCCGGCAGCTCAGTCCCCGGACGCCGTGCCCTTCCTCTGGCTGCGGCGACGCCACTGGAGCCCCGGTCTGGGCTGTGGGCCGTGCTGACCTTACAAACCCTGGTGTGGCATTCTAGTGCTCGGCTCCGGCACTCCCCTCCCCAGAGGGCCCAACTGCTCCTCTCCGGTTTCATTCCACTCTCTTCTTGGGCTCCCACATCACACAGACCTTGAGGGAAGTACCTGACTGGTTTCTGCAGTTCACTAAGCTTCCTTGAAGGGCTGGGGTAAAAAACCATTCGAAAGGCGTCTCACCATGTTACACTCTTTTTTTTTTTGGCCGAGTCCCCTGCATTGCAAGCGCGGACTTGACCACTGGATGGCCAGGGGCGTCCCAGTACACTCTTCTAAAGTGTCCTTATCTTAACGTTGAGGACATTTTAAAACATAATCACTGTGCCTTCATCACACTTATCAGAAATAACAATAATTCCTTAAAGTCCTCTCCTACCAATCCCTATGCATATTTCCTTGATTTTCCCAGTCTTTTTTATTGTGGATCTGTTTCCATCAGGATCCAAACAAGGGCCTCACGATGCATTTGGTTATCTCTTCTCAGTCTGTTTTTGTCCAATAATAACTCACCCTCCCTTTTTCTCTAATGCCATTTTTGTTGGAGCATAATGCATTATTAGTTGGAAAAACTGGGTCATTTTTCCTACAGAATGTCCCACCTTTTGGATTTAGCCAATTGTATCCTTGTCATTTAAGTAGTTCTTCCATCCCCCATATTTCCTACAAATTAACAGCAGTTCTAATGACTTGATTAAAATCAGGATCAGTTTTTTAGGCAAGAAACATTATAAGAGATACTTCCTGTTGCATCACCACATATAATGTTTGTGTTGTCCCACTTTTAGGGAGGCTAAGATTGATCAAAGGGTGTAGGTGGTGTCAGCCTGACCCTTCCATCATAATGCTCCCCACTGACATTTCAGCTAATAGTTTTAGCCTCATTAATGGAAGTTGCCTAGATCAATTATCTCTTTAGAGGTGGAAAATGGTGCATTTTTAAAAATTCTATCATTCCTTCTGCATTTATTGGTTGGAATTCTCCTATTATAGGACCTACTTGTATCAAAGATTTAGTTACCCCATAATATATGGCATAGGAAAGATAAAATACTTTCTCATTATTTATTCATTTTCAGAATAAAAAAATATTACCCTAGCAACTTCCAATGGCAAGCCTATTAGGTTGTTTGTGATTTTTTTGGTTTCATTATGAACTCATGGTTTTTATGAATTTGACGGGTTTTAATCCATTGAAGTTATTATTCATTTTGATACAGAAATTGCCCTATTTTGGCCAATAAGGGCCCCTTTAAAGTGGTTCCTGTGTTGTTTTGACATGACCTCTAATAGTCTGGAAGAGTTTCCTTGCAAAACAAGTGGTCCACGGCTCATCATGTAGATTTCTTGTCCCAGACCTGGAAGCAGCCATTTCACTATGGGAAATGGTATTTAGAGACCCATGTCAGGATTTTTTTTTAATTAAGCATTGCAAACATAATTGAGAGTTTCTGTGCGGACATCTCTTGGATCTCATTGCCCTTTTTTTTTCCATTGGAGGTAAATACTACCATGAATGTGTTATTTATCCTTCTTGTTCAAGTTTTTATTCTTTTACTACATATTTGGTATACATACATACTGAACGGCATTGTCTTGCAGATATTTAAATCTTATAAGATGGTATTACACTGTGTGTATCTTATTTCAACCAGTGTTTTCCACACAATACTATATTTTTTATATTTACCCATATTGGTAGATATATTGCCGGTTCATATTAACTGCTGCGTGTTATTTCCTGGTATAAATATAACACAGTTTTTTTCCTGTTGATGAATTCTTTGGTTTTCAAATTTTGCTATTGCAAACAATACTGCAATGAATATTCTCCATCACACCTCACTGTGCATAGCATGAGAGTTTCTCTAGGGTATATTTCTAGATGTGAAACTGCTCAGTCTTCGGGTATGAGCACTTTCAGATTTACTAGATACTGCTAATTGCTCTCCGAAATGTTTGTGCAAATTGATACTTCCACCAGCAGTGTACAAAAGTTCCCACTTTCTTCCTACAATCTCACTCAAACTTGGTATTATCAGACTTTTTAATTTGTGAAGTGATTTCTCCTTGGCATCTTAATTTTCACTTCTGTGACTGCTAGTGAGGTGTGTTGGCTCCTCACGTGGTTGTCTCTATTGCGTGTGAGAGCATAGTGGTTAAGACCATGGGAACTGAAGCCAGACTCCTAGGCTCAAGCTCAGCTCCATCACTTAACTATCAGTGATGTTAGGCACACTATTCAGCCCTTTCTGTGCTCGTTTCTTCATCTGTAAAGTGGGGGTGGTAAACACCTGTCTCATAGGGGCATAGTAAGGATTAAATGAGTTAATATATCTCAAGTGCTTAGGACAGTGTCCAGCCATCACCATCATCATCATCGTTATTGGCTTGCCGGGGTTCTTTCTATATTCTGGATACTATTTTCTTTGTCAGATTTTGCATTTTAAATATCTTTTCCCAAATGTCTGCAATTCGTCTTTTTACTTTGTTTTTGGTATCTTTTGTTTTTGCAGAAAGTTTTTTGTTAATATGATGTAATAAAATTTTGTCCTTAGTTTTTCTTATGCAGTTCAAGGTTTTGGTGTAAAGCCTAAGAATCTTTCTATACACAAGGTCATAAAGACCTGTATTTTCTTATAAAAGTTTAAAGTATTTTTTCTTTTTTTTTTTTTTTTTACTTGTAGGGTTTTAACCCACCTGTGATGTAAGAGAGGGATCCAACTTTGTGTTTTTCCACACACATAATCAATTTTCCAAGCACCATTTATTGAACAGTCTTTGTTTTCCCATTTATTTATAATTCTACATTTATTACATATTGTGTCCACATATGTGTGAGTGTGTTTCTGGGCTTCCTATCCTGTTCCATTGATTCATTTTCCAATTCTTGCACCATCCCACTATGTCCGAATTTCTAAGACTTTTATTTTAAAATAAGCCTTCATATCTCATAGAACAAGTCCCACCTCTTCTTTTTTTTTTTTTTTAACATCTTTATGGAGTATAATTCTTTACAATGGTGTGTTAGTTTCTGCTGTATAACAAAGTGAATCAGCTATACGTATACATATATCCCCATATCTCCTCCCTCTTGTGTCTCCATCCCACCCTCCCTATCCCACCTCTCTAGGTGGTTACAAAGCACCGAGCTGATCTCCCTGTGCTATGCGGCTGCTTCCCACTAGCCATCTATTTTACATTTGGTAGTGTGTATATGTCCACGCCACTCTCTCACTTCCACCTCTTCTTTTTTGAAATGGAATCTCAGTTCTTGGCCCCTTGCTCCTCCACAGAGTCTCCCGGAGCCTGAAGGACAGTGTAGACTGTGTCTAACATCTGAGAAATCTGGCTGGTAGCTGCTCTGACGGCGGAGCAAAGGCAGGCATTAGGGGGATCCCACATCCCCAGAATTTATCTGAGTGAAGTGTGGAGGTATTTCCCCTGAGCCAGGTGTGGGCCATAGGAAAGACTTGTCTTTGTGGGATCATCTTAGACCCATGTAAAAGGGCCAGCTTCTATAAAGAACTAGAGCTGATGGTAAGCTAAGTAACCCGGTGGAAAAGATGCACTCTCCCATATGAATGAAATTGGAGATGAGAGATTCCCAGAAACAGAAGGTGTCCAAGAACGCCCACAGAAGACCTCCATGATAGAAGAAGTCAGCTTTAAACCTCCGCCCAGTCCAGCATGGTCTGATAACCAGCTCGTAACAGGGCTGGGCCAGTAGGATCTTTCCTTTTGCTCCCCTCTCTTTCCCTGCTTCAATTCTAGAGGAGCCAGAGACCACCTAATGAGTGCAAGGGGAGGAGGAGAAAATCTAGTCGAGGAAGCAGATGGCACACATACCGTGCTGTCTATTCCCATTGCAAGCTTTCCACCTGTTGCAGACTCAGGCTGGGGATGAAGATAGGTAAGCTTCAACTTTGTGATGCTGGAAGTTTTGACTGTTACCTGGGACTATATATCTTAATTCATAAACTGAGACCATTTCTCATGATCAAAGGACTTTTTAGTTGGAGTGGCCAAAAAAGTGAATGAGTTTTCGTTTATTCAGTGGCAAGAAAGAATTGGTCCACAATTCAGCTTACGAGGACAAGAGCAGGAGGCAAATAGTGATACTGCACAACTGTATTCCATGGATCCTACTCACCTGAAGTACTTTTATCTTTATTACGTTGCTGAATTAAACTTGCTAACATTTTACTTAGGAATCTTGCATCTACATTCTTAAGTGTGGTTAATAGATAATTATCTTGTCTTGTCCTTGTCAGCTTTGGTATCGAAGTTATACTAACTTCATAAAAAAATATGGGGAGCTGTCCCCCTTTTCTATCATCTGAAACAGGTATAATATAAGGATTGTATGTTTGTTGATGACTTTGTAAAACTTGTCTCCAAAACCATCTGGGCCTGACTTTGGGGTGACTTTGGGGTACAGGAGACTGGGTAATATAACCTATAATTCCACTTAGGTACAATAAGGTCTCAATCGCTGGGAAGCAAACAAAGGTGGGGGGCCATTCTCCCTCGGCATCGTGGAACCCTCACCCTCCTCTTAGGCCCCCTCAGGTAGCATGGATAGCCCAGGGCTCATGATGGAGGGAGAATGCCAGTGCCAATTTGGATATCAAATTTTAGCAAAGCTGGATTTTTTTTTCTTTTTAGATAAAAATTAAATAGAAATTGAAGAAAAAGGAAAAATATTGCCTCCCATACACCAGTGGAACCTCTTATGCACCCCATCTTTGGAGACCACCGCACTAGAGAGTGGACTGAACATGACCTGCAGCTAAAGCAGTCCGCGCAGAGCCTCTGCGGGGAAAGGGAGAGGCAGGAAGAGGGGCTGGCGGTGGCAGCAGCCACGTGCAGGTTTTACCTGTGAGTCTGATCACAAGAGTCCCTGAGCGCACTTGCTAACAAAAGAGACTCCCAGACTTTAGCCCAGACTTACCAAATCAGAATCTCAGAGTGGGACGGGGGTGGGTGCCTGGAACCTGTATTTTCATTTTAATAACCACTCCAGAAGTCTTGTAAATGGGCAAGTTTGGGAAACACACAAAAGGAGAATAAGCATGGGCTTTGGAGTTAGGCCAGAGCTCCATAATCACTCACCCTTTAATAGTTGTGGGCTTAGAGTGTGCCATTTAATCTCCCTGTGCCTCCATGCCCTTATTAAGAAAAGGGGGTTAGTCGTACCTCCCTGGTAGGGTAGCCATAAGGATCAAATGAGAGGATTCATGTAAAACACTCTGTACAATGTCCAGCACTTGGTAAATGGTCATCTTTTTTATGGACAGGCTTCTGGTGGAAGATGTGAGGCTTAAATTTCCAACCTGCAAAACATTCCTCCGTGAGGCTGAGATGAAGGGACAGCGCCTCAGTTCTTGCCCGTTCAGCACTCAGTCCCACTTTCCTGGAGGCAGCAACTGTTTTTCTTAGAGAGTCACCACCACCTTCCAGTGCCGTTCAGGTTGATGGATCTGACCCTGCCCTTCACCTCCAGGGCTGAGGGTGATCAAGGCCTGGCCAATCAGCATACTCCTTTCCCCATGGCCGCCATGACTGGTTCTGAATAAGGAGTATGACCCAAGTTGGTCCAATGAAATTCCAGCGTGGGACTTTTCACTAGAGCTGTGAGCCTGGAGCTGAGCTGCCAGCTGCCCTCTTGCCAGAGGAAGAGAGGGCCCACCTGAGAACGCAGCAACAGAGGAGACAAAGGCTGAGATATGGGGAACATGGGACCAGAGCTCAAAGGAACTTTGAGCCCTGGAATCGAGACGTGCCGAAGCAATTCCATCCTGGGAATTTTCAGTTATGTGAGCCAACAACTTTTTTTTACTTAAGACAGTTTGAGTTAAATTTTCTGTTACTTGCATTCAAAAGGGTTCTGACAATGAGTTTTAAGGCACTTCTATTTTAGTCTTCAACTTACTGTATAATCATGTAAGCCCCTTTCTTGTCTGATACATTTCCTAACTTTATTAGGAAGAAGCAATCCCATGGCCTTAGCATTTAGACTTGATGGATAATGGAAATTGCTAAGGCATGATCACTCCCTGGGGATTAGACAACTCAAATCCTTTCCATCTAAATAGATTCTTTTCTCTCAGGGTGAGAAGGAGCTGATATTTAGATAGGTCTCTGTTTTTGTTCTCCAAACTCTGAGAAAGGTTGCCGTTAAAGGGCAACACAACAATTAAAAGCTGTTGGATACGAGAATGACACGCTTGGTTGGTATGCAATACTGTGCAGCTGAGATGATTATTCTCAATTAATGGGCAAACATTACACAATTGTCTCTTTCAAGTCCAGAGTGCTAATATATAATACACAATCAGAGGGCATTGTACATCGGAATATAACTCATTAGCCAGGGCCAATTCTTTACCCCTTAGAAATAAAATAGTCTGTTGTTTATGAAAGCCACAATTTGGAGTCTTTTAAATTTGCAGCTATAGACCAGGTGAAGGACTTCTATTTGGAAAGAATCCAAATGGAATTGGGAACCGAAATTCCTATTGGGAACTCATTATTAAGCCAAAATCAGTGTTAGTAGAATGGGGGTGGGAGGGAGACGGGCTTTCATCTCCTGTGCCTCCCACCAGGAACCCCACTCAAGGACTCTTAGCCAGTCTGGCTGAGGCAGCATCTGCCCTGCTGAGGGACATCCCAGAATGGACATGTCCCTGTGTGACTGCTCAGGGAACGCCAAATAGATTGGGTCATTTTATTCAAACCTGGGGGACTTGGCTGCCCAGGCACATGCTCTGTGGATGAACTCCCTTTTGCTTTAGTCCACATGGCTGCCGAAGTCTGCAGCTCAGAGAGCAAGGGAAAGAGGTGAGGAGAAGGCAGGGCGGGAGATCAGAGAAATCTGTGGAAGAGGATTGAATTACTGTCGGATCACAGGGTGTGGGAGACTCTGGGACAGATTGATGGGAGAGCCTACCCGGCTGGCAGAGACCTGAGAACTGTCACAGATGGTTGTGCTGAGCCAGCTGCCTTGCCTGTGCAGGCAGAGCACAAGCTAAGTGGGAGCAGGGCATCTTAACAGTTACCAAAACACCCAGTGGTATATCAGCCCACCTAACTGGAAAACGAAGCAGGCCTTTGGACTCCAAATCCCCCAGGCCAAAGGCATATCTACAATGTTACCCAGTGTCTTGCTTCACAGGGCATGTCTCTTATCAGTCTTTCAACAAACACCTATTAGAAGCTTCTAAATGTCAGGGCTGGCTGTGCTAGGTGCTGGGGATGTGAAGGAAATATGCACAGTACTCCCCTCTAAGGGTCTCACCACCTAGTAAACAATTATAAAAAAGGGAAAAAATGCAGTAGGAGCTGGGGTAAAGGAGAGCACAAGTACTACAGGCACCCAGGAAACAGGCACCAGCTTATGTTAAGTTGTTATGTAAAGCTAAAGAATTTGTATCTCCAAACATGCATGAACCGCTCTTCAAATTCCACCCAACAGTTGTCTCTCATCCAATCCAGGCTCATACCTATGACCTCAGCATGGTAAAAATATCTCCCATGGCCCTTAAGGTCTAGTAATAATTTAATGTTTTGTTTTTCTCTGTATGTTCTCTGATGTGTTTTCATATCTCCGATGTCTTTCTTTTTGAGGGTGTTATTTACTCTGGTTGGTAGGATATGATATTAAAAGGTCAAGGCTTTAATTCTGTGGATCATTTAGCTTCATTTGCAAAGAGAATTAAGCCCCCACGATCAGAGGTTTACCCCTCAATCTAAGCCAGAGGCTTAGCAAATGTGAACTGTGTCCTTGCTTACTGGGGCCAGAGCAAGAGACAAAAAGAGGTTCGCTCCATCCAAACCCATCGTCGTTACCAGATATTATGCCATTGACAGGACACGGCCATTAGGTGGTTTGGCAGCGTTACTGTGCTCATAAATAATGGTAAATATGAGCGTGTGTGTGTGTGTGTGTGTGTGTGGGCATGTGCATGTGCACATGTAACATTTTGCAATCTCCTTGAGGGCAGTGATAATGGTAATTATTATGAACGGACAAGTGTAACCCCAGATACTGACAAGGCACACTCCCTCATATCTCTCATGTCTGTGCTCAGCACCACCTCCTCAGAAAGCCCTTCCCTGATCACCGCTAGAATGTACATTCACTGGGATTTTTGTCTGTTTTGTTCACCGTCCACAAAATTAAAGACCTGAACTTGTAAAATGTCATCTTCCACTGAGTACCTTAAACAACATAGTCAAGAAGAAAGATGTCCTATATATAGGATGAATAAACAACAAGGTCCTACTGTATAGCACAGGGAACTATATTCAATATCCTGTAACAAACCATAATGGAAAAGAACATGAAAAAGAATATATATATGTATAACTGCATCAATTTGCTGTACAGCAGAAACTACCACAGCACTGTAAATCAACTATACTTCAATAAAATAAGTTTAAAAAAAAAAGAAAAGAAAGATGACCAAGATGTGAAAACAGAGAATCTACACGGAGAAGAACACAAACATTAAATTGTTGCTAGACCTGAACGGCCTGGGGATAGTTTGACCCTGTTGAGGTCATGGATATGAGACTAAAGGGAGAAGAGAAAACCGTTGGACGGACATAATGGAAGACGTGGCATCTGAAGAGTGGTTTATGTGGCTGAGGACAATAACGAACTCTTCAGCTTCACATCACAACTTACATGAAATGGTGCTACCTTCTGTGTGCAGCTCCTAGAACAGTGCCTGCCACATGATAGGCACTCAGTAACTTCTTATTGAATGTCAAGTGCTCTTCAATGAAGTTTTTATTTGTTTCCTGCCATTTAATTTTGTAAAAGGGTAGTATGTTGACATAGTTCAACATTCATTTTAGTGTAAAAAGGCAACACAAGGCCTTGTTCTTACCATATTCTCTGCCTGACTGGTTCCCACCCAGCAACCACGTCCTGTAACCATTTTTATTACTTTCCTTCCAGACTTTGTTTATGCAAATCAAATACAACTATATTTTTATTTTATTATGCAAAAGATAACATACTATCTACTCTGATATTAACCTTGCTTTTTTTCATTCAATAATATAAGTTGATGAATGGGTAATGTGGTATATTTATACAATAGAATATTATTCTACCATAAAAAAGAAGGAAATTCTGCCATTTGTGATAACATGGATGGACCTTGAGGGCATCGTGCTAAGTGAAATGAGTCAGACAGGAAAGACAAATACTGCATGATCTCCTTTATATGGGAAATCTAAAAAAAAAAATCATACTCATAGAAGTAGAGAAGAGGTTGGTGGTTGCTAGAGGCTGGGGGCGGGGTGGAGAAACTGGGGTGAAGGCAGTCCAAAGGTACAAACTTCTAGTTCTAAGATAAGTAAGTTCTAGAGATAGAACATACAGCATGGTGACTATAGTCAACAATACTGTATTGTACATTGGAAAGTTGCTAAGAGAGTAGATTTTAAAAGTTCCCATCACAAGAAAAAATAATTGTAACTATGTGAGGTGATGGATGTTAACTAAATCTATTGTGGTGATCATTTTGCAATACACACGTACATCAAATCATTATGTTGTACATCTTAAACTAATACAATGTTATGTCAGTTGTTTCTCAATAAAATGGAAGGGAAAGATATAATTTGGAGATTCTTCAAGTTCAATTTGGTGTCTTCAATTTTTGTTTTTGTTTTTTTTTTTACAGTTCCAGTCAATTCTACTGTTTAAATGTTCCACAGTTTATTAAACCAGCCCATGTGGATGGACACTTGTGTTGTTTCCAATCTTCTGTTATTAAAAAACAAAAGCACTCTATACTATATAATAGTATAAATTCCCAGAGATAGGATTGCTAGGTCAAATAGTTTATGTCTTGGTAATTTTATATACATATTGCCAAATTGCCTTCCAAAGGGGTTGTGTAAATTTAAGTCCTCACCAGCAATGTAAAAAAAAATGTCTGTCTTCCCACCACCTTGCCAACAGAGTTTTATCAAACTTAGAGTTTTGCTAATCTAGTAAGTAAAAAATAATACCTCAGTATGGTTTTTATTTGCATTTCTCTTGTGACACAGAGCACCTCTTTATTTCTATGAATGGATGGATACTTCATACCTTTCTTATGTTTCTGTTAGGTTAATCGTCTTTGTATACTTGGCTTATGAGAAGCACATTACATATACGGAGATTAGCCCTTTCTCTGTAATGTGAGTTTCAAAATTTTTTTCCAGTGGTGTGTTGGTCAGTGTTTAGTAATGGTCTCTGGGGAAAATAAATCCTGGTTTATAGCATTTGCCAAGTTCCATGATGTAAATATTCCCACCACAGCCAATTTCAAGCTACCAACATGACATCACTAAATGTGGAGTTGGGGAGAAACGTGCAACACCAGGCCATTATGTAATATCTCCATGATACAGACACAACAGATGTAAATCACTCCAAGAGCATGGATGATAGCAAAATGTAGTTAAACAATTAGAGTGATGAGTCTTTGAGCATATATTACCTTTGTATCATTCTTTATTTAATTATAAGTTTATATAACTTAGTTTAAAATAATGGCTGTGGTTGACAACCAGCTTGCAAAATTTCTAAAATTTAATAATCAGCTCCTGTGAGCCAGTGCAGGCCATCTCCAACACCCCACTGCCTTTTATTCTATTTGTTTTCTGCCTTTTGACTTTTTTTTTCAAATGATGTTTTTCATCCTGCAAAGGTTTCATTTTGATGTAGTTTTATTTATCAGTCATATTATTTATGAGTTCAGAATATTAAGTAACAGTTAGGAAGACCTTCCTCATTCCAAGATTATAAAAGAGTTTTACCACGTTTTCTTCTGACACTTTTATGGTTTCACTTTTACGTTTAAATCTTTAATCCATTTAGAGTATATGCTAGTGTATGGTGGGAGGTGCAGCTCCGACTTGCAGTTTTTCCATCCAGTTATCTCACAACAGCTGTTGAATAGTCCATCTTTTCCCACTGATTTGTAAAGCCATCGTTATATGATGCAGCTTTCTTGATTTTAATGAACATGGTATTTATCATTATTTGAATGACGTTTTAATTATGATTATAGTTTATGAACAGCTTCCCTGTGTCTGCTCATTTGATTCTTTAACCTATAGTGGTAGGTTTGGTAGATTATAATAGCCACCATATTTTCATGCCCAGCATACCTTCCCATCCTCTGTCTCTTGAATCCTTTAGGGAAACTCCCCCTTCATGCAATGTGATCCTGGAGAGACAGTCAATTATGGTACACTGGCCAAATACTGTGTTATATATGCGATCTAGGCTGGCCAATCCAAAAATCCCAACACACGGTAATAGGCTAGGGTTTGGACATCTGACCTGAGCAAGGCAATATAATCTTCCCTGGGAATGATATTTGAAAAAGATTTTCTGTTGGAATTGTTAAGCTGGGAGATAAGTTCTTTAGATCTTCTTAACGGACACATAAATTAAAGCTATCTGAGAAAAAGCCAAACAAAAACAAGCAGAGCTAAGAAATGGAGAGCCAAAGAGTTTTAAAGGCATCATTTGGGTCTTTGGATCCAGCCTTGCCCAAAAGCCAATGCCCTTGGACAACCAGGAATAAAAGCCTACAAATTCCTTTTTTTATTTTTAACTTATGTTAATGTGTTCAATATGGCTTCTTATAATTTGCAGTCAAAAGCGTTCTAACCCTCTTCAATTGATATTACTGTTCCCACATTACAGAGGAAGAAACAGAGGCTGGTAGAGGTTAAATTCAATCAGTGTTAATGTGCTTCCCGCTCTTTGCTCTTACCTTCTGGGACCCGTCCTTCCAGCACTGGCAGCTCCTCACTTCGTATACTGTATCCCAAAGATTTTCCGGTGATGACTGGGAAGAAAGGCCATATTAATGTATGGAGGCTGCTTACTATCTTCTAAAACAGGTAAGATTCTAAATTAGATCTGTTCTATTCCTCCTCATCAGCCTTTCTTTTCCTGTGGCAAGGTGAAAATCTCCCTGACCTGACTTCTCAATACGATCAAGGTTTTGGCTTTATCCTTGGTATCTTGGGCTGGAAAGGTGTAAAAGCTCATTATCCAATGATGTCACATTCAAATCAGCCTCGGAGCGTCTTTTCATATTGCGAGGAGAGATTTGATCCTCTAAAGTCCCTTTATAATTGGGAATTTCTTTATACTATCTAGAGTAGAATATACCTTAAAAACATTCTGAGTTAGAACCAGGTCCTCTAAAAATTCTCTTTCCTATGGAACAGCTAATACCTAGAGCTTCACAATTAGAAATGTTTTCTTTTAGCTTGAAATACAGACTTCTGTTAAAATGCAAACAGCCCCTGGACAGGTTTACACTCGAGTCTTATTGGCTATGTGCACTTTAATGTGAATTCATTTAGCAGATTGGAACATATTTTCACTGAGGTAGTAGGAGGCAAAGGAGGATAAGTAGTCAGAGAAGAAAAAGGAGAGGAGAGGCAGGGGATACTAATGATAGGAGAAAGAGTGAAGAAATGGAGAGGTGAAGACAATTACTAAAGGTTTTCCTCCCAAGTCACTTCTGAGATACAGCTGTGAACCACAGTCAGGGTTAGGACAAGCTGATATGACAGCTACCATTAGGAGTGAACTGAGTTAGACCCTCTGAGCTCTGAGGGGAGGATCTAATTCAGCACCAGAACCAGCCATATCATTATCTTCACGTTTTCTTCTACTTGGTCATTTTTGGCATTGCTCAAGACCCTTCAAGAGCTGGAATTAATACGCATCCAGAAATCAGACCCAACCATTTGTAGCACGTAACTGCAGCTGTCCCACACTGTCAGCAGGCGCCAACTCCCTGAGCAATTTACTACCTGGACAGAAGTTCATTTCATAAGCTTATCTGTTCTCAACTGTCATCCAATAACCTAGTGGATTCCTCATCTATAAAATTTCAACTCTCCAAGCAAGTTCCTATTCCAAGCCTCCTTACAGTGGCTCAGAGTGTCTTTGCGCCACCATTTTTTAGTAACTACACACACCTTCACTTAGGTTACATGCCAAGTGCTCTGATGCTCTTTGGTGAAAGTCCAAGTGAAGGCAAAACTAGGTTAAAGAAAAGACTTCAGCAAAATGGCAGCCTAGGAAGCTCCAAGTTTTCATTCCCCAACAGAAATGTTTTTTAAAAAGGCAGAAACTGTCTGAACTAATCTTACTGGAGCTCTGGAAAACACTCAAAGTTTTATAGCCACCAAACAAATACCCAATCAAGAAAAAGCCATCTTGGGGCTTCCCTGGTGGCGCAGTGGTTAAGAATCCGCCTGCCAATGCGGGGGACATGGGTTCAAGCCCTGGTCTGGGAAGATCCCACATGCCGCGGAGCAACTAAGCCCATGCGCCACAACTACTGATCCTGCGTTCTAGAGCCTGTGAGCTACAACTACTGAAGCCCACGGGCCTAGAGCCTGTGCTCTGCAACAAGAGAAGCCACCGCAGTGAGAAGCCCGCGCACCGCAACAAATAGTAGCCCCTGCTTGCCGCAACTAGAGAAAGCCTGCGCACAGCAACAAAGACCCAACGCAGCCAAAAATAAAATAAATTTTAAAAAAGAAAAGAAAAGAAAGAGCCATCTTCAAAATGGTAGGAAAGTTCTGTGGCATTTTTAGTTACCCTTACTCCACCCTTCCCCAGCATGGCAGTGGTTTTGGTCTTGAAGTGGTAGCAACCTGGTTTCCAGTATCATTCCTCAAACTAGAAGAAGCAGAGCAGAAATTATTTGCAAATTATTGTGTACATTTAAACTGTCTGGTGGATACCTGAAGGACTGACACAAGAGCCTGTCTCTGTTATGTCTAACTCAGAAATCAGGTGGTAAAAGTGGTGGACACTACTCATAAAACTTGCAAATGACTATAGACCCACAGACTCCTGGAGCAAGAAATTATAGGTGGAGACATACAACAGACCTTCTAAGGTGCAGAGGAAAATCTGGGGTAAGACTGGGAATCTAGGACATTTGAAAGCAGCCAAAAATATGGGGGGATTTAGGAAGCCATATGCACACCCAGGCAAGATGCATGCTCAGAAAATTGCTGAGAAGACCTAAAGATTTTACCTCAGACTGATTGCTAGCCTCAGAACTAGCCTAGCTAAGTATTGAAGGAATGCCCTAGTACAGAGCCAATCTGCAAACACTGGAAGAGTTCCTGGCACTCAAGAAAATTTCTATCAAAACATCTGATTTTGAGCTGAATATGAGCTAAAGGAACAGACTTCAGTGATCACATCTGACCAGCAATAGCCTCTGCAAAAATAGTTAGGAAATCACTCAAAACAAACAGACTATTATAGCCTTCAACAACAATAACAACAACAAAACCAGCAAACCCTGGGAAAGGGGAAGAATGTGATTTCCAGAGTCATCATATATTTGGCCATGCCCCTGGCATATGGGATATTAGTTCCCCATCCAGGGATTGAACCAGCACCCTTGCAGTGGAAGCATGGAGTCTTAACCACTGGACCACCAGGGAGGTCCCCAGAGTTAGCATATTATAATAGTTAAATATCCAATTTTCAGCAAAAGAAGATTGCAAGGCATAGACAGAAATGGGCAAACATTCAAAGGAACAAAATCAATTCACAGAAACCATTCCTGAGGAAGCCCAGACATCAGAATTACTAGATGAAACTTAAATATGCTCAAAGACCTAAAGGAAAACATGGATAAGGAACTAAAGGAAACCAGGGAAAATGATGTATAGATAAAATGAGAATATCAACAGAAATTATAAAAAGGAACCAAACAGAAATTGTGGAGCTGTAAATTACAGTAATTGAAATGAAAATTTCACTGGAGGGATTCAACAGCAGATTTGAGCAAAGAGAAGAAAGAATCAGCAAGCTTGAAAATAAGACAATCAAAATCATAGAGTCTGAGGTGCAGAAACAAAAACAATGAAGAAAAGTGAACTAAGGGATCATGAAGTATACCAACATACACATTATGAGAGTCCCAGAAGAGACAAGAGGGGGGTGGAGATTATTTGAAGAAATAATGGCAAAACATCTCAACTTCGATGAAATAAATAAACCTACAACTGTAAGAAGCCTGATGGACTCCAAATAGGATAAACTCAAAAAGACCCAACCAAGACATATAAGCAAACTGTCCAAAGATAAAGAGAGAGTCTTAAAAGCAGCAAGAGAAAAGTGAATCATCATCATGTACTAGGGATTCTCAATAACAATATCAGCCAATTTTTCACAACAAACCCTGGAGGCCAGAAAGACATGGGATAAAATCTTTAAAGTACTGAAAGATAAACCTGTCAACCAAGAATTCTATAGCTGGCAAAACTTTCCTTCAAAAATAAAGGAAAAATTAAGACATTCTTAGATAAACAAAAGCTGAGGAAACTGATTACCACTAGGCTTGCCCTACCAGAAATGCTAAAGGGAGTCTTTCAGGTTAAAATGAAAGGATGTTATTCAGTAAATTGAAGCTGTATGAAGAAATAAAGGTCTCTGATAAAGGGTTTAAAAGAAAAAATGCATAAAGAATAATTATAGAGCTATGTTATTGGGCACTGTTATGGGTGGTATTATGTCCCCCCCCACCACCAATTAATAGTTGAAGTCCTAATCCTCAGTACCTCAGAATGTGATCTTATTTGGACATAAGGTCATTGCAGATATAATTAGTTAAGATGAGGTCATACTGGAATGGGTGGACCCCTAATCCAATATGACTGGTGTCCCTATAAAAAGGGGAAATTTGAGAGAGGCATATGGGGAGAATGCTATATGAAGATGAAGGCAGAGATCAGGGTGATGTTTCTACAAGCCAAGGAGCAACAAAGATTGTCAGGAGACCACCTGAAGCTAAGTAAGAGGCATGGAACAGATTCTCTCTCACAGCCTCAAAAGATAGCAACTTGCTGACATGTTGATCTCGGACTTCTAGCCTCCATACCTGTGAGACAATAAATTTCTCTTATTTAAGTGACCCAATTTGTGATAATTTTTTAGAGTAGCATCAGGAAACTATTATAGGCACATAATAGATAAAGATGTAATTTGTGACATCAATAACATAAAGTGGCAGGGGAAGACAGAGCTATATAGGAGTAGAGTTTTTGTATGCAGTTGAAATTAAGCTGGTGTCAATTCAAATTAGGTTGTTATAAATTTAGGATGTTAAATGTGATCATGATTATAGCCACAAAAATATAGCTAGAGAATATACACAAAAGGAAATGAGAAGGGAATCAAAATGTGTGACTACCAAAAAAATGAACAAAACACAGAAGAAAGCAATAATGGAGTAAATGAGGAACAAAAAAGCTAACAGACATACAAAAACCAAATAGCAAAATGATGGAAATAAGTCCTTCATTATCAGTAACTGCTTTAGATGTAAATGGATTAAACTCTTCAATCAAAAGGCAAAGATTGGCAAAAATGATTTAAAAACATGATCCAACTATATAATGTCTAAAACAGATTCACTTTATATCCAAAAACACAAGTGGGCTGAAAGTGAAACGGTGGAAGAAGATATCCCATGCGAACAATCCAAAGAGTGCTAGGGTGGCTATATTTGTTAGACAAAATAGACATTAAGTCAAAGACTGTTACAAGAGACAAATAAGGACTATATAAGATATTATATATCTATAAGAGGGTCAATTCATCAGGAAGATATAATAATTACAAGCACAGATGCACCAAACAGCAGGGCCAAAGACTATATGCAGAAAACCTTGACAGAAATGAAAGGAGAAATAGTCCTTCAAAAATAGTTGGACACTACAAACCCTACCTTCAGTAATGAATAGAACAACCAGACATAAGATTAATAAGGAATAGAGGGCTTAAACAACACCATAAACTAAATATATATATACATATATATGCAGAAAACTCTAGCAACAACAGAATACACACTTTTCTCAAGTGCACATGGACCATTCTCCAAGATAGACCATATGTTAGATGACAAAACAATTCTTAATAAATTTAAAAAGATTGAAGTCATGCAGAGTATCTTCCTATCAAAATAGAATGAAACTGGAAATCAAAATAGAAGGCAAGTTAGAAAATTCAAAAATATGTGGAAATCAGACAACACACTCTGAAATATCCAAAGGGTTAAAGAAGAGAAATTAGAAATTAGAAAATACCTTGATAAAAATGAAAGTGAAAACACAACATATCAAAATTTGTGGGATGCAGAAAAAGTAGTATTAAAAGGGAAATTTGCAGCCGTAAAAATTTACATTAAAAAAAGGAGAAAGATCTCAAATCAATAACCTAACTTATACCTTAAGAGAACTAGAAAAGACAAACAGGGAAGCTCAACACTAACAGACAGAAGGAAATAATAAAGATTAGAGTGGAGAAAAATAGAGAATAAAAAAAATAGAGAAAATCAACAAAACTAAAAGTTGATGCTTTGAAAAAAATCAGTAAAATTGACAACTCTTTAGCTAGATTGGATAAGAAAAAAAAGAGAAAACTCAAATTACTACATAAGGTTGGGGGGAAAGGACATTACTATTGACTTTACAGAGATAAAAAGGATTATAAGAGAATACTATGAATAATTGTATGCCAACACACTGGATAATCTAGATAAAGTGGACAAATTCCTAGAAATATACAACCTACCAAAACTGACTCATGAAGAAAGAGAAAATCTGAATAGATCTATAATTAGTAAGAAGATTGAATCAGTAATCAAAATCTCTCAACAAAGAGGGCTTCCCTGGTGGCACAGTGGTTAAGAATCCACCTGCCAATTCAGGGGACACGGGTTCGAGCCCTGATCTGGGAAGATCCCACATGCCGCAGAGCAACTAATTCCATGCGCCACAACTACTGAGCCTGTGCTCTAAGGCCCATGAGCCACAACTACTGAGCCCATGTGCCACAACTACTGAAGCCCATGCGCCTAGAGCCCATGCTCCGCAACAAGAGAAGCCACTGCAATGAGAAGCCTGTGCACCACAACGAAGAGTAGCCCCCACTCACTGCAACTAGAGAAAGCCCGCGCACAGCAACGAAGACCCAATGAAGACCCAATGAAGACCCAATGCAGCCAAAAATAAGAATAAGTAAATAAATAAATTTATTTAAAAAAAAAAAATCTCTCAACAAAGAAAAGCCCAAGATCAGATGGCTCACTGGTGAATTCTACCAAACACTTAAGAAAAATTAACACAAGTCCTTCTTAAATTCTTCACAAAAATTGAAGAGGAGGGAATACTTCCTAATTCATTCTATGAGGCTATCATTACCCTGATATCAAAGCCAAAAAAAGATACTAAAGAAAACTACAGACGCACATCCCTTAAGAGTATTGATGCAAAAATCCTCAACAGGGCTTCCCTGGTGGCACAGTGGTTGAGAATCTGCCTGCCAATGCAGGGGACATGGGTTCGAGCCCTGCTCTGGGAAGATCCCACATGCCACGGAGCAACTGGGCCCGTGAGCCACAACTACTGAGCCTGCACGTCTGGAGCCTGTGCTCCGCAACGAGAGGCTGCGATAGTGAGAGGCCTGCGCACCGCGATGAAGAGCGGCCCCCACTTGCCACAACTAGAGAAAGCCCTCGCACAGAAACGAAGACCCAACACAGCCAAAAATAAATATAAAAAAATAAATTAAAAAAAAAATCCTCAACAAATTAGCAAACCAAATTCAGCAGCATTTTAAAAGGGTTATATACCATGACCTAGTGAGTTTTATTCCCAGAATGCAAGAATAGTTCATCACATGAAAATCAACCAATGTAGAACACGATATCAATTGAATTAATAGAATGAAGGGGAAAAAACACAACTAATGCAAAAAAAAAAAAAGTCATTTGACAAAATTCAACACCCTTTCATGACAAATACAATCAATGAAGTAGGAATAGAAAGAAATTTACTCAACATGATAAAGCCTATATATATATATATATATATATATATATATATATATATATATATATATATATATATATATATATATATATATATATATATATAATCTCCACAGCTAACATCATACTCAAT
Organism: Balaenoptera physalus; assembly: GCF_965194825.1. Lineage (NCBI taxonomy): Eukaryota > Metazoa > Chordata > Mammalia > Artiodactyla > Balaenopteridae > Balaenoptera > Balaenoptera physalus. The sequence goes on from NC_138889.1 coordinate 5,020,366, forward strand.
GCTGAAAGACTGAAAGCTTTTCCTCTAAGATCAGGAACAACACAAGGATGCTCACTTTTGCTACTTCTATTCAAAATAGTGTTGGAAGTTCTAGCCAGAGCAACTAGGTGAAGGGAGGGAGGGAGGGAGGGAGCAAGGAAGGAGGGAGGTAGGGAGGGAAAGAAGGAAGGAAGGAAGGAAGAAAGAGAGAGAGAGAGAGGAAGAAAGAGAGAGAGAGAGAGAAAGAAAGAAATAAAGGAGGGGAGGAGGGAAAAAAAGAAGAAGGGAAGGAATAAAAGAAAAGGGAAGGAAGGAAGGAAGGAAGGAAGGAGGGAAGGAAGGAAGGGAAGAAAGAAGGGAGGGAAGAAAAAGGTATCCAAATTGGAAAAAGAAAAGTAAAGTTATCTGTGTTTGAAGACAACATGATATTATATGTAGAAAACCTACAGAGTCCACACATCACAAAAAAACTGTTAGAACTGGTTAAAAATTCAGAAAACTTGCAGGATACAAAATCAACACTCAAAAATACTGTATTTCTATATAATAGCAACAATTAATCTGAAAAGAAAATTTTTTAAATTTCATATACAATAGTATCAAAAAAATAAAATACTTAGGAATAAACTTAACCAAAGAGTCTAAAGAACTGTGCACTTACAACAATAAAATGTTGCTAAAAGAAATTAAAAACAGAAATAAATAGAAAGACATCCAATGTTCATGGATCAGAAAACTCAATATTGTAAAGACATCAACACTACCAAAAGCAATCTATAGATTCAATGATATTCCTATTAAAATTACAATGACTTTTTTTGCATAAATAGAAAATTCATTCTAAAATACATATAGAATCTCAATGGACCCCAAATAGTCAAAACAATCTTGAAAAGAAAAACAAAGTTGGAGGTTTCACACTCTTCTTGATTTCAAAACTTACTACAAAGACACAGTAATCAAAACAGTGTGGTACTAGCATAAAGACATGTAGACCAATGGAATAGAATAGACACCCCAGAAAAAAACCTTCACATGGTCAAATGATTTAAAACAGGGTGCCAAGACTATTCAATGGGGGAAGGACGATCTTTTCAACAAATGGTGCTGGGGAAAATGGATATCCATGTGGAAAAGAATGAAGTTGGATCCTTATTTCACATCATATGTAAAAATTAACTCAAAATGGGTCAAAAACCTAAATATAAGAGCTGAAACTATAAAACTGTTAGAAGAAAACATACAAAAACTTCGTGAATTGTATTTGGCAATGATTTCTTAGCTATGACACCTGTTTTTGTTGGTCACAAAAGAAAAAGTAGATACACTGGACTTCATTAAAATTTAAAACTTTTGTGAATCAAAGGACACTACTGAGCGAGTGAAATGGTAGCTCACAAAAAGGGAGAAAATATTTGTCAATCATATATCATATACCCAGAATATATAAAGAATTCCTGCAACTGAATCACTCACACACAGAAAAAGAATTTAAAAATAGGTGAAATATTTGAAAAGACATCTATCTGAAGAAGATATACGATTGGCCAACAAGCACATGGAAAGATGTTTAACATCACTAGCCATTTGAGAAATGCAAATCAAAACCACAAGGAGATACAACAGTTGATCCTTGAACAGCATGGGTTTGAATTGCACAGGTCTTGAATTGTGTATATTTATCAGTAAATACATGCTACAGTACTGCACAATCAAGGTTGTTTGAATGCTTAGATGTTAAACAGCAGATTTGGAGGACCAAGCATAAAGTTATAAGCAGATTTTCACTGCGAATTTTCAAGGGTCAACTGTACTTAATATTCAAAAGAATGGATAATACCCAACAAGAAAAGAAAAAAAAAAACAGAAAGAGGGCTTCCCTGGTGGCGCAGTGGTTGAGACTCTGCCTGCCAATGCAGGGGACACAGGTTCGAGCCCTGGTCTGGGAAGATCCCACATGCCGCAGAGCAACTAGGCCCGTGAGCCACAACTACTGAGCCTGGGCGTCTGGAGGCTGTGCTCCGCAACAAGAGAGGCCGCGACAGTGAGAGGCCTGCGCACCGCGATGAAGAGTGGCCCCCGCTCACCGCGACTAGAGAAAGCCCTCGCACAGAAACGAAGACCCAACACAGCTAAAAATAAATTAATTAATTAATTAATTTAAAAAACAAAAACAAACAAACAAACAAACAAAAAAGTGCTGAGGGGATTGGGTTTTGGTGGGGAGGATAAGGATGAGGAGGAATTTAGTGTAGGGCACGTTAAATCGAAGATGCCCACTTGATATTCAAACAGAGATGTCAGGTAGATTACTGGAGTTTGACATTCGAGGGAGAAGCCTAGGCTGGAGATATACATTTGGAAGTTGTCAGCATACTAAAAGCCATAAGACAGGGTGATATCACCCACCAAGGGAGTGAGTGCAAACCTACTCTGCAAACAGAGTAGGTCCAAGGACTGAGGAGGAGACAGTGAGGACGATTAGCAAAGGAGACTAAGACAGCGTGCCTAGAGAGGTGGGAGGAGAGCTGGGAGCGTGTGGTGGTGTCCCAGATGTCAAGTGAAGAGCATCCCAAAGAGGCAATGATCAACTCAGCCAAATGGCACTAAGCGAGGTGAGGATGGAGCATTGACCGTTGGCTACAGCAATCCAGAGGTGATCCGTTACCTGGACAAAAGCTGTTTGGGTAGAGCAGTGAGAGCAAAAGCCTAACTGGAGTGGATTTAAGAGAACTAGCTCAAATAGATACTTGTACGTCAATGTTCATAATAGCATTATTCACACTAGCCAAAAGGTGTTAACAACCCAGATGTCCATCAGTAGATGAATGGATAAACACAATGTGGTATATACATACATACAATGGAATAGGAAGGAAATTCTGATACGTACTACAAGATGGATGAACCTTGAAAACTTATACTAAGTGAAATAAACTAGACAAAAAAGGACAAATATTGCAGGATTCCACTTATACGAGGCATTTAGAATGCTCAAATTCATAGAAACAAAAAGTAAATGGTGGTTACCAGAGGCTGGGGTGAGGTACTGGAAGTTATCGTTTAATGTGTACAGAGTTTCTGTTAGGGATGATTTAAAAGTTCTGGAAAGTTCTCAACGTGGTCATGATTGCACAACAGTGTGAATGTTCTTAGTGCCACTGATCTGTATGCTTAAAAACGGATAAAATGGCAAATTTTATATTATGTACATTTAACCATGCAACAACAAAAAATTTTTTAAAGGGAAAGAATTGGAAACAATGCAGATAAATCTTTCAGGAAGTTTTGTTGTAAAAGGGAGCAAAGAAATGGGGCAGTAGAAGGAGAAGGAAGAGGTCAAGAAAGAATTTAAGAAGGGAGAAATTACAAGTTGTTTTGATGCCAGTTGTAATGAAGCTGGAGAAGGGGGGAAATGATAATGCAGAGAGCAGGGAGATAGCTCCAGGGGTGTTACTGAGTGAGCAAGAGGACATGGCCTGGTGCCAGGTGGCTGTGAGGCCTTGCTGGCAGCAGAGGAAGGGGCAGTCTCTGAAGGAAGGGCTGGGACTTCCCTGGCGGTCCAGTGGTTAAGACTCTGCAGTTCCACTGCAGGGAGTACGGGTTCGATCCCTGGTTGGGGAACTAAGAGCCCACATGCCGCGAGGTGCAGGCAAAAAAAAAACAAAAACAAGAAACAAAATGAAGGAAATGCTGGGAGCAAGAGAGTTTCAACCACCCCACAGGAAGGAAGGCAGAGTCCCTGGATCCACACAGTGGGGATGGGTGGGTAGATGTGGTGATAAAGAGTCTGTCAAAATTCTCTTCTGACTGCTTTTCTTTCCTTTCTGATATAGGAAGGATGGTCATTGTGGTAGGCAGAGTAATGGCCCCCCAAAGTTGTCACACCCTAATCCCTGGAACCTGTGAATATTAACTTACATGGTCAAAGGGAATTTGCAGATGTGATTAACGGTAAGGACCTTGAGATGGGAAGATTATGCTGGATTATCTGGGTAGGCCCAATCTAATTACATGAGTCCTTAAAAGTGGAAGAGGGGAATGAAATACTGCCACATGTTACAACACGGAGGAACCTTAAAAACACGCTAAGTGAGAGAAGACAGGCACAAACGAGCATGTATTGTATAATTCCACTTAGACGAAACGTCCAGAATAGGCAAATCCATAGAGACAGAGAGTAAATTAGTCGTTGCCAGGGTTTGGGGCTGGGGAGAATACAGGGTGACTGCTAAAGGGTACAGGGTTTCTCTGGGGGATGATGAAAACTGTTCTGTAACTGGTAGTGGTGAAAGGTGCACAATTCTGTGGATATACTAAAGATGACTGAATTGTACACTTTAAATGGGTGAATTGTATAGTATGTGAATTAGATCTTCAATAAAGCTATTACTAAAATCAAACAAACAAAACTGGAAGAGGGAAACAGAAGATTGCATCAGAACAACATGTGACAATGGATATAGGGTCAGAGAGTTGCTGACTTTACAGACAGGAGACCGTGAGCCAAGGAATGCAGATGGCCTCTAGAGCCCGAAAAAGCAAGGAAATGGGTTCTCCCCTTGAGCTTCCAGAAAGGGACACAGCCTTGCCTACACCTTGATTTTAGCCCAGTGAGTCCTGTGTCGACGTTTTGACCTATAGAACTATAAGACAATATATTTGTGTTGATCTCAGGCACTACATTTGTGGTCATTCATGTTATGGGTCATAAACTGTGAGTGAGAGTAAAGAAGAGGTATTAGAGGTTTGACAGGAGAGGAGACGTTAGGAAATAGTCCTGTAGGAAAGCAAAAGAGTGAATTGACTAGGAAAATAGAGCACGATTACCGGCCAGTGTTAAAAACACGCCTAAGGGAGTTGGGAACTTCTTTTCCCCCGTGTAGATGGCTACTGTGGGAAGTCTGGTTTTTTATTACCCACAACTGGGCAGTATTTCATTGACTGTTTCATCCAGCGAGTGGATGCTCGGAGTAAGCAGGAGGTGGGAGACGGGAACCTGTCGTTTGCTTGATTGGACTCGGTTTCTGGTCTCAGTTTCGGGGACACCCAGCAGTCGGAGTGCGAGTCGCTAAACAGAAGCCCACAGCCTTCTCTGGTACTCAACAGAGGAGTGAGCCATCTGTCCCCACACTGGAGGGAAGACCCACTGGGTCAGACATCGTGAGAGGTGGCATGTCAGCCTCCACAGTGGCTCATAAGTACAACATATTGTGCTCTATGGGTGATTTAAGAGATCTTCCAAGGTAATTTCAACTACACCTGATTTGTAAGATTTGTAACGTGTTTGTTGTATAATTTAGTTATTTTCCATGTTTACTATAGAAAATAAGACAAAAAAAGAAGGCGGCTAGATGAAACCGAGTATAGAAGCCAATGGCATGCGAGGAATGTTGGAGAGATATAAAAATAAGTATAGAGCGTACATGTTCTGAACTAGATAGACAGGGAAGGAAGGACCAAGACATACCAAATATTCCTGATTCACTAAATATACGTGAGATACACCAAGCATCCAACGTTTATGAGCCACCCATAGATGATGCCCTTCTGACCCCACTTGTCCTCTGCCCGAGAAATGTAGGTGAAACTACAGCTACTGGACTTCCCTGGTGGCGCAGTGGTTAAGAATCTGCCTGCCAATGCAGGGGACACAGGTTCGATTCCTGGTCTGGGAAGATCCCACATGCAGCAGAGCAACTAAGCCTGTGCACCACAACTACTGAGCCTGCGTGCTGCAACTACTGAAGCTTGTGTGCCCAGAGCCTGTGCTCCACAACAAGAGAAGCCACCGCAATGAGAAGCCTGCGCACCGCAACGAAGAGTAGCCCCCGCTCGCTGCAACTAGAGAGAAAGCCCGCTCGCAGCAACGAAAATCCAACGCAGCCAAAAAGTAAATAAATTAATTAATTAAATAAAATTACCTGGGCTTCCCTGGTGGCACAGTGGTTAAGAATCTGCCTGCCAATGCGGGGGACACAGGTTCGGGCCCTGGTCTGGGAAGATCCCACATGCCGCGGAGCAACTAGGCCCGTGAGCCACAACTACTGAGCCTGCGTGTCTGGAGCCTGTGCTCCGCAACAAGAGAGGCCGCGACACTGAGAGGCCCGCGCACCGCGATGAAGAGTGGCCCCCGCACGCCACAAGTCGAAAAAGCCCTCGCACAGAAACGAAGACCCAATGCAGCCAAAAATAAAATAATTAATAAAAAAATAAAAATAAAAAAAATAAAATAAAATTACTTAAAAAAAAAAAAACACAGCTACTCATCAGGGTAACTGATACAGGTATTTGCCAGGTATATTTGCCCCTGCATCATTCCAATAAACAAGTGTGTATGATGGCCCTATGTACCTTCAGTCTATGGGATCCCCTTGCTCAGACGCAACTGATTCCCATAAAGCCCCACCACCAGAGAGGAAAGCTAACACAACAGGGAAAAAACAGGAATATGAACATTGTATAATCCAGACTCAGGTAGTATGGTTCTTCCACCGTGCTCGTAGCTTATCCAATGTGTGTTCACATACCCCACCTTTCCCCTTACTTCTCACTATGTGTTTTAAACTTTATTGATAAACTGTGGGATTTGAGCTTCTTAGTTTGGTCTATGCACTTTTCTCCTCTGTGGCCTCTGGGATAACTTTGCCTAATATGGGTCTTGGAGGTTATCACTGGCCCAAGGTAAATTCAGCATCAGGAGCTGACTTTAGAATCTTTGCAAACAATTGTGACTCTACTGTTTTGAGAGTATTTAATTTGTCATTTAGCCGATAGGTTGCAAAACTGTGTGCAATCATATCCAGACATGGTCAAACAGAGATTCTGGGAATCAGAGATGGATGTGGTAGCTAGTTATGTCTTTGAATAGTTTCTCATTGAGGAGGCAAAGTATCTGTTGTTCTATGTAGGAAAAGTGCATTATGTTGGACAAGGGAATTTATGATACTGGATGTATGGGAAGAAATATGTGTGTACCCTCTATGAGATTGCCTGCCTGGCATTCCCCCTTCTTCTGGAAATTGCTCCTTTGCATCCACATATCTGGCATAGAAGCTGCATGTTCTTAATGATGCCCATTGCATTGATTTTGGTTGGTTGGTTTAGGGATGAGTACCTGACCTGACCTAAGCTAATAAGCCCCTTCTCTGGCATTTTTGAATTTAGGACTCACAGAATTGAGGCCAGTTCCTCTCCGGTGTAGACATTTGTGTTGTTGTTCTTACAAACTGCAGTATATTAGGGTTTTAACCTTATATCTGGGGTTCTAGAGCCAGATTGCTTAGATTTCTTTTTTTTTTAATTAATTAATTAATTAATTATTTTTGGCTGCATTGGGTCTTCATTACTGCGAGTGGGCTTTCTCTAGTTGCGGCGAGCAGGGGCTACTCTTCGTTGCCATGCGCAGGCTTCTCATTGCGGTGGCTTCTCTTGTTGCGGAGCACGGGCTCTAGGCACACGGGCTTCAGTAGTTGTGGCTCACGGGCTCAGTAATTGTGGCTCTAGGGCTCTAGAGTGCAGGCTCAGTAGTTGTGGCGCACGGGCCTAGTTGCTCCGCGTCACATGGGATCTTCCCAGACCAGGAATCGAACCTGTGTCCCCTGCATTGGCAGGCAGATTCTTAACCATTGCGCCACCAGGGAAGTCCCCAGATTGCCTAGATTTCAATCCTGACTCTGACATTTACTATCTATGTGAACTTGGGCAAATGGCTTACTCTCTCTTCAGTTCCTTATCTGTCAATTAGAGGTAATTGTAATATCTACTTCATAAGGTTATAATGAATATTAGAAGAACTTAGGAGAGTACCTTGCTCTCAATAAATGTTAGTTATCTTTACTCTTTACAAATCGAGACAAATGTTTTATTTTTCCCAAATCTGACTTCAATTCAATGTTATTCAACATTTATTTTTTGCACACATACTATATTCCGAGCATTAAATTAAGCTTAGGAAAAAATATGGTACCAAAATAGACATGGTCCCTGACTTTTTTGATCTTATAGTTTAGTGGGGGAGGCAAATATTAAACAAATAATCACAGAAATAATCTTAATACAAGCTATAAGACTTGCTATGAATGACAAGTAGAAGGTGGTATAAGAGATTATAACTGGAACACCAATCTAGCCTTCCTTAAGAAAGCAATGTAAGAGTTAGTAAGGGAAGAGGACATTGGAGAAAGCCTTCCAGGTAGAGGGGTCATCAAAAGCTTTTTGAGGCTTGGATATAGTGAGAAAAGGAAGAGGAAAATAGCATGAAATGAGGCTGGAGAAACAGGCAGGGACCAGATCATTCAGGACCTTGCAAGATGAATAGGGCACTAAAGGTTCAAGATCTTGGAGGTTAGGTTAAGGATTTTGGATCAGGATGGTGGCAGTTGAAAATGAGAGTAGACAGGGTTAAGAGATAGTGAAAGGGAAAGAAACAAGCATTTATCCTGCTTTCTTACATGAACTATACCAACGGGTAATCAAATAATTGAAGAGGGGTGATTTCCCTTGTAGAAATATTGCAGCTTCTAAATGAAGAATGATTGAATTACATCACCATTTTAAAACTCCTAATGAATGAATTGATGTAGGCATTATTCATCAACAGCTGTTAACACTACAAAAAGAGAGACAAGCACACACTGTGTGTCTCCTAATGGAAAAATACACCACCACCTAGGAAGGTATCCTGCCAAAAAATTAAACTCGAATCTGATAATACATCTAGATCTTACTACCAATTCATAGAAAATAACAGAGGACAAGGTAACATGTTAAAGTATGCCGCGGGGATGCAACTGACAAAATCTGTATTGTGGTAAAAACTAAAGGACAAACAACTAACTTCCTTAAATTTAAAAAAATACTAGGCGTTCCCTGGCGGCCTAGTGGTTAGGATTCTGGGCTTTCACTACCATGGCCCGGGTTCAATACCTGGTCAGGGAACTGAGAACCCGCACACCTAGCGGCACGGCAAAAACACCAAAAACCAAAAACAAAAAAAGGGAAAAGAAAGAAAGAAAAAATAAATACAGAGGACTTTCAAAAATGTACCAACCCAAAAAGAATCTAAAAAAGAGTGGACAGATGTACATGTATAACTGATTCACTTTGCTGTATACCTGAAACTAACACAACATTATAAATCAACTACACTCCAAAATAATTTATTTTTTAATTAAAAAAAATAATGTACCACCCAAACACAGTATAGCTCCTCACTGACACATTTGGTTAAAAAAAAATGTAACATTTATGAGTCTATTGGAAATGTGTATACTAACAGGATATTTTATGACATTAAGGAATCATTGTTATTTTAAATTTGTGATTATGGCATTGGGAGTTTTTTTTGAACTCTTTTAGAAATACAGACTATTTACATAGAAAATCATATGATATCTGGACTTTTCTTCAAAATAATATGGGAAGGGGAAAAAATTGATGGGGGTATGGACGAGGCAATGTTGGCCATTGACTGGATTTGGGGGCTTGGGTGTTAGGTACATGTTTATATATTTTTAACTGTTCTTTCTATATTTTATATGTTTGAAATTCTCCACAATAAAGAAGATGTTTATATTAAAAGAAATTTGGAAAGCAAAATTGACATAATTTAATAATAAATCGAGAGAGGGAGGTGTCAGAGATGACCCTGGGTTCTGATTTTTGTGCCTGGTTCTAAAATGGTACCCTTCGGTGATCAGAAAACAGTGAGCAAGAACACTGTCTATAGAAGGCCATTCGCCTATCTTGGACATGTTGAGTCTGAGGTATTTCTGAGACAACCAAGCAAAGTGGAACGAGTAGGCAGTTAGACAGGCACATCTGGAGCTGGGTAGAGAGATATGGGCTAGAAGCGTGCATTTAAGAATCAGTGGCTTGGGTGGTCCAGTGGTAAAGAATCTGCTTTCCAATGCAGGAGATGTGGGTTCGATCCCTGCTTGGGGATATAAGATTCCACATACTGCAGGGCAACTAAGCCCGTGTGCCACAACTACTGAGCCCATGTGCCACAACTAGAGAGAGAAAACCCACACGCCACAACTAGAGAGAAGCCCATGTGCCATAACTAACACCCGATGCAGCCAAAAATAAAAATAAAATTTTTTTAAAGTGCATTAAAAAAAAAAGAATGGCTCAAAGAGTTTATGTGAGTAGACAGGTTTGCCTGGGCACCAGTTCTTAAACTTGAGCAAGGGTCTGAATTACCTGGAGAGTTCATTTAAACACAGATCGCTGGGCCACTACCCCAAAGTTTCTGAATCAGTAGGTCTAGATATGACTTAAGAATCCACATTTCTAACAATTTGACAGGTGACGCTAATACTGCAGGCTGGAGACCACATTTTTGAGACTCACTGGTCCCGGAAGATAGTATAAACACTAGTTCTCAACCCTGCATGCACATTGAGAATGTCAGCAAAGACAAGGGAGAGAGTGTTTCAAGTTTGATCGAGTACTCATACTCAACAAGTCCAAATGCTGCTCAAAAGTCCAGTAAGATGGGGAATTCCCTTGCAGTCCAGTGGTTAGGACTTGGCACTTTCACTGACGTGGGCCCGGGGTTCAATCCCTGATCAGGGAACTAAGATTCCACAAGCTGTGTGGCACACCCCCCCCAAAAAAAATCCACTAAGATGAGAGTGCAAATAAATATCCTCTGGATTAGCAACACAGAAATAACTGGTGACAGTAAGAAGGTAGAGTGAAGGGAAGAGCAAATTAGAGGGGATGAGAAGTAAAGAAGGAGAAGCAAGAACAAAGAACAGTGAGTGCGGATAACATTTAGGTTTGAGAAGTCTGGCTGTGAATCCTGTGAAGAGGAAGAAAAATAGTGTTGTGGTGGGAGGCGAGGTGGGCTGAGAGCAAACAAAAGCATTAAGATCAAATCACTGAGACCAAAGCACTGCCTTCTTCCTTGGATTAAAAGAAAAAAATTAAACCACCAATTCCCCATCTGAAGACGAGTTGTATTTCAACAGTTGCATCTTAAAGATCTAACGAGTCTTCAAAAATCAAAAGGATGTTGTGACCAGATTTGACAATTATGAATAAAGCTGCTACAAACATTCAAAAAAAAAAATCAAAAGGATGGACTTTAATTGTGGATATTCTGGCATCTTGGAGAAGAATGGGTAAGTCTACTGAAGCACAAGCTTCTTCCCTGACATCACAGGTCTTGGGAAGTTGCCATTCTACTAACTGATAAAACTGGCCCCCATATTCATTTATTTCATTAATCATGATTCATTCCTTAAACATTTATCAAATACCTATTATGGGCTAGACACTGTGCTAGGCTCTGGGATTAAAGTGGTGAATGATAAGAGGGAAATACAGTGGTAATGAGAAGAGTGTTGGAGAAATGCAGGGAGCTCTAAGAATCTATACCATGGGATCTAACAGTCAGGGGAAACAGGAGAGGAGGCCTTGAATGAGTGGTTGTCAAAAAGAGAGCTGAATTCCATTTATATGAAACGTCCAGAATGGGCAAATCTGTAGAAGCAGAAAGTATACAGATTAGTGGTTGCCTAGGGCTGAGGAGTTGGGGAGGAAGGGAGAGTGACTGCTAATGGTAAGAGTTTCTTCTTGGGGTTACGAGAATGTTCAAAAATTGACTGTGGGGCTTCCCTGGTGGCGCAGTGGTTGAGAATCCGCCTGCCAATGCAGGGGACACGGGTTCGAGCCCTGGTCTGGGAAGATCCCACATGCCGCGGAGCAACTTGGCCCGTGAGCCACAACTACTGAGCCTGCGCGTCTGGAGCCTGTGCTCCGCAACGAGAGGCCGCGGTAGTGAGAGGCCCGCGCACCGCGATGAAGAGTGGCCCCCGCTCGCCGCAACTGGAGAAAGCCCTCGCACAGAAACGAAGACCCAACACAGCCAAAAATAAATATAAATAAATAAATTTAAAAAAAAATTGACTGTGGTGATGACTGCACAACTCTGCATATACTAGGAAACACTGAACTGTAACACTTTAAATGGGTGCATTGTATGGTATATGAATTATATCTCATAATGTTCACGTATATTGTTAAAAAAACAAAACTCAACTCAGTAAATTTGAGGATCTAATTCAGTTTATTCGATGCCTGAATCAGGTAGCATCCTATCTAGCAATGAGGAGTGTGCTCTGAGGGGCTGTACAAAATGGAAGGTTTTATAGGAAGAAGCGGGGGCGGGGGGGCAAGGGATGTTTAATAAAAGAATAGAAAAGATTATTTTTAGGCCAGGACACCTTCTTCTGTGGGGGGAAGTGACAGCAAGGGTTTCATCATGCAGACTGCATCTTCTTCCTGGGGCGGGATGGGGTGGGGAATGGAGAGGGTCCATGTGACAGATTATTATTATTGCTGACCAGAAACTTCCAAACTGGCTGATTAAGATTACATTCCCGGTAAAGGTCAAAACTGCAATTAGGTCAGGTATTAAATCTAGGTTTGGTACCATGGGCTTTAGGAAAAGTGACGCCATTTGGGCTTGGGGTTTTTCTGTTTATTTTATTATTATTATTATGTTAATTATTTATTTCTGGCTGTGTTGGGTCTTCCTTGCTGCGCGCGGGCTTTCTCTAGTTGCAGGGAGCGGGGGCTACTCTTCCTTGCGGTGCGCGGGTTTCTTCACTGCAGTGGCTTCTCTTGTTGCAGAGCACGGGCTCCAGGCTCATGGGCTTCAGTAGTTGTGGCACACGGGCTCAGTTGTGGCTCGTGGGCTCTAGAGTGCAGGCTCAGTAGCTGTGGCGCACGGGCTTAGTTGTTCTGTAGCATATGGGATCTTCCCAAACAAGGGCTCGAACCCGTGTCCCCTGCATTGGCAGGCGGATTCTTAACCAATGAACCACCGGGAAGCCCTGGTTTTTCTCTTTAAATACATATATTATGCAGAAGAGATGTGTCGATTGAGAGGAATTAGCTAGGGAACAATGTATACATATACAGAGGGAGTAATGTGTGCACTGGAGGAGAGAGTGTGGCATTTTAGATGTGAAAAAAAAATCTGCATCTGGCATGTTCCTTGAAAGAGTATAATGAGAGTTGAAGCTGAAGCTATGTATTGAACAGGCCCACATTTGTAGCTGTGAAAGCCATGGTAAAAGTTTGAGATTTTATCCTAAAAACAATAGGAAGCCATTGCTGTGTGATAAGATCACTATGCATTATAACTCCAGCTACCATGCAGAGTGAAGAGAAGGGCGGGGGGTATATTCGGGAAACCAGGTAAGTGGTGTTACAGTTCTCCAGGTACAAGGTATTGGTTGGTGTCTTAGACTGTTAACGCAAGTTCGTGTGCCCGATGCACAGTGAGGCCAAACAAACTGAAACATCGGGGCCATGCAAGGAGATGAGGAGGCTCATGCCCTAAAAAGCCCTGAGCTCCCCGAAGGTCGGCAAGGCACTTTAAAAAGCCAGGGTGGCAGGGGGAGCCTCAGGGTATGTGATCAGCTTATCAGCTTATCAATTCTCTGACTGTCTGATGCTGAGGCAGCAGGGTGGGGTCACAGGGGTTAACTTTATCAGTCCTTAGGCTCCAGGAGGCCTGGGGCTCTGTGCTCAAGGTCGCCAAGTAGTTAACGTCTTCCATTTGTTGGAGAGGGGGGGTTTTTTACATCTGCAAAACAACTCAGGAAATGTGCATCAAATCCACTACTATCTAGGTACTTCGGAGAGGAGCTAAAGCAGAGGACCTGGGGGAAGGCCTGTCCTGGGAAGGCGCCACGGGGTCCTGCTTGGTTACAAGATTACGATGGTGGTCGTAGGACGGGACGAATTCAGCAGGACCTGCTGATGGGTTGGAACTGAGACGTGGCAGAAGAGTGAAGTAGCCAAGCTGACGTGCTAACCGTATGGAGGATGAAATGGGAATACGAGAAGAGGTGCAAGTTTCAGGGTCGGGGGGCAAGACGAATTTGTTAATATAGTTGGAATGATCTAACAGGGGAGCAAGGGTGCTTTGTGCAGCACTGAGTTCTCCTCTATTGGAATTATCCGAGTTGGACTAGAGATCTTTCAGTTAAGTGTCCAGTGTTCTTGCTCCGAAATAAGTTGTGGACTAAGTAACTAAGTTCCCATTCAGCCCTCATGGTCTACCACACGCAAGTGCCATTTCTGCCAGAATCTGGTCCCCCAAACAGCTCAGGGCTGAAATAAAACCCTCTTTGCCTGAAATCTGAATTCCTCAGAATCACCTACACCAGGTTAATAATTAAAGGTTCCTCATACTGTCTCCGTTTGTTTGTTTCACCTGTGTGCAGGATTCTGGTTTCATAAAATCCTCCCAGCAGTATTATTTAATCTAGTGTGGAATAAAGGTGTGTATATTCCACCAACCCAAGGGCAAGTCTCTACTAGCCCAGGAGAAGGTGGGAGGCTGCAGATGCCACAGAAAGTGACCCTGCCCAAAGCCAAAACAGAGGACTCCTACAAAGTTAATCTTTGTATATTTTCTCACACCCTCTCCAACCACCTAGCCCTGGGCCCTCAGGGTCCCACAGCCATTGGGTGGTTAATTGATCCTCCGGTCCCAGGGAGGGGGTGGGGTGAGAGAATGATAATTTTTAAATATAAAATGAAAAACAGAAAAGTACAAAAAGGGAGGAAACGGAGAAGAGACAAGAGAGTAATACAAGAAGAGCTGTATTCTGTGCCAGGGCTGCCACCTCAGTCCCCTGGGAAGCAATAAGGACTTGCCTAGAGGTCCCTTATCGACTCTCCGATTAAATGCCCTAGGAGAGGTCCGCGGGATTTGTTTGACTGCTTTATTCCCACCTTGATCCTTCTCCAGGTATTACCTTGTGCACCTGCTCTCACACACACCAGGCCCTTCCTGAGACTTGCTCTGTCGCTGCCGTTCCCCTCCCAGGGTAAGCATTCCGCCTTCTTTTTCTTCTCCTTCTTCAAATCTCAGCACAAAACTTTCTGGGCCTCATTCGCATCTTCCTGACTTTCCTCATCTCTGAAATGGGAATAATAAAAATGATGGTGGGAATAACAGCAAAACCTACGTATGACGATTGCTGTGAGGATTAAACATTATATATACTTGAAAATCTGTTGGAAACCGCACAAGGCTATACAATTTGACGTTGCTTTTTAATGGCCTTTATTTCTCACGTAGATTTCGGTGGCTAGAAAGAGGAGGTGCTAGGGTGCTGGGGTGCTTGTCTCTCAGTGAGATCAGTGCAAGACGTTGCCAAGTGTTTCGGAAGAAAACGCCACTCTACTTCAGACGGGGTGCCGGCCCACCTTGCACAAAGCCCTTTGGAGAAGTTTTTCGGTGCAAAAGCTGAAGGCGTGGGAAAACACGGCATGCAGCTGCGGAGCCCCCGGGGCGCTGCAGGCCGCACCCCCTCGGCCCCCGCGCGGCCGGCCGGCTAGCCTGGGGCGCGCTCCTGCCAGCCGCCCAGGGCGCCCCTCCGGGCCACCGGGCCCCGTCCGAGCGCTCGCCCGCCGGGCCGGGGACGCTAAGGCTTGGGGTCCCGGGAGTTTTAACACTTGACGCGATTTTGCAGTTGACCGAGAACTCTCAAGCCCCCCGCATACTCCCTCGCCGGAAAGCCAGGTTACTGGCGGTGGAACCAAATGAGACTCCAGGTGTGGAAGGAACAGGCATATTTGGGGAGCGGCTCTAGGTGCCCCCCGTGTTCGGGGAATGAGATGGATTTCTCCAGTCATTTCAGAACCGCACCTCCCGCCGGGTGGCCCAGGGAAATTCTAGAACAATCCTCGGGCGCCGAGAGGACGCGCCGGGCTGCAGAGGCCGCAGGGAGCCGGGCACCGGCCGGGCTTGGCTGCCTGCGGGGAGGCGGGCGCGGGAGCCGGCGGCGCACGGCATCCTCACCTGTCCGGGGCCGCCTCTCCGCAGGCCTCAGTTTCCGCGTGTGAGAAATGGGCTGACTACCAGCTCACCCTCTCACCGAGAGAAAGCGTCTGGGGTGTTCCGGTTCAGCGCCGCTACAGAAACCACTCGAGAAAACAGGAGTTTGTTTCGCTTTTAGCTCAAAGAAGGAAAAAAAAATGCAAGAAGCGTGCACCGTGCGCAGAAATGCTTGGCAAGGTTAGCGGGAAGCCGGCTGAGCGGACGGGTAGAGGAAGGGCGAATTGGTCAGGGCCTAGGCGGCCTGTGAAGGCAACTCTACACGTGTTCACGAAGGCAAGAAGATGCACGGCCCCTGTCAAAAACCGCGGGTGCGTCGGGAGACCAAGCTCAAGCGACGGCGACCGGGAGCGGCCTCCTCTGCGCCTGCGCAGTACCCGCGTTTTCACCCCCGCCCGGAGCTCGCGCCCCGCCCCCGAGCTCGCTCCGCCCCGCCCACTTGCCCTCCCCATCCCCAGCCCGGCCGCCCGCGCAGAGCATTGTGGGACACAAACAAAGTGCCCCCAAACAGGCTGGAGTGAGCGGAGCGGCAACCGCGGCGGCGCCGGCCCGCACGCGCGCGGCGGCGGCTCCCTCCCAACCTCCCCCTCCCCTCCCCTCACTCCCCTTCCCCTTCCCCACCCCGCCCCGCCGGGAAAACGCGAGCCGTCGCCGCGCTCCCCAAACCGCCGCCTGCCCTCGGCCAACCGCCCCCAACGGCCGCCCGCGCGCGGCTCGCCGGGCCCCCTCGCTCCTCCCCTCAGGCCCCCGGAGCGCTCCCCTCCCGCCGCCTCGCACTCTCCCACCTCGCAGGCACGCCGCTGCTCGGGGCCGCCATGCCCCTGCCGCAGGCTGTCCACAGGCCTAGGCGCGGCGGCCCGAGATAGGGTCTCCTCCGCCTCCCGGGGGAGGAGAGAGGGAGCGGGCCGCGCGCTCCGCCCCCTCCCCCCGGGCTGCCGCCACCACCGCCGCCACCACCCCCTCGCCGCCTCAGCCTGGCGGGGAGGAGGAGGAGGAGGAGGAGCAGCAGGCCTCCGGGCCCTGGCACCGCAGCCCGCAGGTAACGGGGAGGGGAGGGCAGGGCCGGCCCCTCTTCGCCGCCCGCGCCCTCGGGCGCGCTCTCCGAAGGGCTGATGCCGCGCGTCCCCCATCTGGGCGCTGGACGGAAGGGAACGCCTGGTCTCGTCACCCCCTCCGCGCCGGGAGACACCCCGCAGGGTCCCCTCAATGGCATCTAAGCCTTCGGGAAGGAGACTGGCCTGGGGTCCCGCCGTCCAGGAGAAATTGCCCCGATCTCCCAGGACGCCCCGCATCCGCACGCGCGTGTGCCCAGCACCCTAACCCCGAGGAGGCGGGGTGTTAGCGTCTCACCTGGTCGAGCCTGCAGCGCGAGACCCACTGTTCCCTCCTCTCCCCTGCTGCTTTTTTTCTCTGGTACTGGGAAGAAAAGGTTGGCACCTACTTAAAAAACAAAAAATGAAAAAAACCCTTTTCTTCTTCGCTATCTGGGGATCAGTCTGCGTCTAGTCATTTTCTGCTGGCCTAACCAGAAAAGGGTTACCTGCGAGTGAAATGACGAGTACGTTAGAACTGATGAAAGGAAGCATGCTTGTGAGTTGTATGAAGGTTAACCAGAATTTAGAGTAAAGCCCAGTAAGTCTGCTTTATTGGGACTGACTTATAGAAATGAAGGCCAGAACTTACATTTTTTTCGACGTATAAGTAGATTTTCTGTTGGTTGGGAAGACATTCTCTTTAACTTCCACTTATTTTCTTACTGTTTTATTCGGATAAGCGGCTAATACCAAAAGCAGACTTCACAATTTGATAGATACCAATAGTTTGGATAGGTAGATTTTATTTGCCTAGAGGGTTTCGGTCGGAATTACTGCATTTAAAAAAATATTATGTAAATCTTCATTTATACAGTTACTTACCCCCATTACTTCACTTTCACTGCCAATGGGTATTTAATTTTACCTAATGTAGCTTCCTAATCATGGAATGTGGCAATAATGAAAGGAATGTTTTCCTATAGTCTTGTATTTTAGGATGATTGCATTAATTATGAAAATCAGATTTACTTATTGTGTGCAACACTGCTAGGCATTTTACATATCTGATGTGATTTTATTCTCAGAACAACCTAATGACTTAAGATATTATTACTTGAGTTTTACAGATGAGACAAACTCAAGTGATATCAAGTAACTTGCTTTAGGCCACACAACTAGTTAGTGATAGAGGTGAGATTTGTATCCAGATATAATTCCAGTGTAGGTGTGTTTTCTACCATTCCTCTCAGTACGGGTACGCTTTTTTTAAACTTAATTATGAAAAATGTCAGTCTCTTTGAAATTGAGGGGAAAATGCAGTGAACACCCCAGTACCTAGATTCAGTGATTGACATTTTTGCCATTTCCCCCCTCTCCTCCCTTTCTGTGTGTCTCAGTATGTAATCATTTGAAAGTAAATTGCAAACCCCATGACACTCCAGTATTTCAGCATGGTTTCCTAAAACTAAGGACATTCTAACCCCAGTATCATTATCAACACCTTTCTAAATTAACAATCCATATGCAAATTTCCTTAGCATGCCAAGGTCTCTTTTGGGAAATCTACCCCTGCCCCCAGCATTGCATTTGTTGATTACGCCTCTAGTCCTTTTTTTAAAAGACGGGTACCCATCTTTTTTTATTCTGACAATTAACCAAACCACTTGCTTTATAGAATGCTCCCACTTCTGGGTTTGTCTGTTTCCTAATGGTGTCATTTAATTTATTCCTCTATCCCCCTGAATTTCCTGTTACTGGAAGTTAGGTCTTAAGAAAAGCTTGAGTAGCTTAAGGAAAACTTTATTTGGCAAGAATATTTAATAGATGATGCTGTGTAGTTCATGTTAACGCCATTTAGGAGGTATTTAACGTCAGATTGCCACACTGTTAAGGATACTAAATGTGACCACTTGATCAAAGTGGTGACTACCAGATCTGTTATAAAGATGTGGTTTCCCTGTTTGTCATTTGTACGTGATCTTGGAGTAATACCTTGACACCAAGCAAATACCTGTTTCTGCCTACCCTTTGCTCAGTGATTTTAGCACCCATTGATGACTCTTGCTTAAATCAGTTATTTTATTGGAGATTTTCTGTCAGGAAGATTTACTTCATTAACTGAGTGAACTAAACTTCCTCCTAAAAATGCTAATGTCCTCTCTCCAGTTATCAGTATTCAGAGTAAAGAGCTGGGGTGATAGTCACCCCCAATGGTGGCAAATAAGGGTGTTTTTTTTTTTTTCTTTTTTATGGGGATAACTGTAACTGAGCAGGACCCCATGGGGCCTTCCCAGGACAGGCCTTCCCCCAGATCCTCTGCTTTGGCTCCTCTCTGAAGTACCTAGATAATAGTGTTTGATGCACATTTCCTGAGTTGTTTTGCAGATGTAAACCTACCCCCCTCCAACAAATGGAAGACGTTAACTACTTGGCGACCTTGAGCACAGAGCCCCAGGCCTCCTGTTGCCTAAGGACTGATAATGTTAACCCCTGTGGCACCAGCCTGCTGCCTCACCATCAGACAGTCCGAGAATTGTGCACAAGCTGATCACATACCTCGCGACCCCCCTCCCTCACCTGGCTTTTAAAAGTACTCAGCCGAAACCCTTCGGGGAGCTCGGGCTTATTAGGGCATGAGCCACCTCATCTCCTCGCGTGGCCCTGCAGTAAACCTTTCTCTGCTCCAAACTCCGACGTTTCAGTTTGTTTGGCCTCACTGTGTGTCAGGCACATGAACTTGCATTAACAGTTTCACTATGGACTCATGGGTTTTAATTTATTCTTTTTTTTTTTAATAACCATTACAGTCGTTTTTCTTCTTGATGGTCTAACTGTCCCAAATTTGGACAGTAGGAACCTTTTCAAGCTGTCTCCTGTGTCTTTTTAATGCTGGGAGTGCTTTCTGGCACAGGATATCCCAGGCTTGCCTTGTTACTTTCCTTGTTCCAGATCTGGAATGGGTTGTTAATCTAAGGAGTCTTGGTTCTTTTTAGTGAGAAATGGTGTATAGAAACCAAGATCTGGATGTTTGGCATATTCATTGCTGCTGGAGTGTCACTATTTCTAGGCCCTTTCAGAGGGGAGAGCTGAAAATGGTTTTTTGCTTGTGAATCAAGTTCATAGTGATATATCCAATTCAGATTTAACATAGCA
The DNA here is from genome assembly GCF_965194825.1 of Balaenoptera physalus. Taxonomy (NCBI): domain Eukaryota; kingdom Metazoa; phylum Chordata; class Mammalia; order Artiodactyla; family Balaenopteridae; genus Balaenoptera; species Balaenoptera physalus. The sequence continues at coordinate 5,040,403 of NC_138889.1, forward strand.
AATTTTTCTTTAACTTCTTTGATTCTATATTGGTCTCTTTTGTCTTAAACAAAAATCTTGGTTCCTAATAAAATTAACATACTTGCCGTATCCCACTATGTATACTTAAAATCATTTCAAAATTATCATACCAATATCATTACTAACAATAAACTGAATAAAGTTTAAGATTTCTTTGCATTTATTTTTGTCCTTAGAATATATTGCACGAAGGCTGTATAATCAGAGTACTTACTGTGTTCAGAAGTCACTTGAAGCACTTTTCTCTGGTTATACTGCCAATTTGATATGGTTCATTGGTTTCATTTTTTATCTTAAGGTTTTCTTTTTTAAACTTTTTTTTTCCCGAAAGAAACAACTTTGTATTGAAGTGTAGTTGATTTACAATGTTGTGTTAGTTGTAGGTGTACAGCAAAGTGATTCAGATATACATACATTCTTTTTCAAATTTTTTTCCTTTATAAGTTATTACAAGATACTGAATATAGTTCCCTGTGCCATACAATAGGTCTTTGTTTATTTTATATTTAGTAATGTGTATCTGTTAATCCCAAACCCCTAATTTTTCACCCCCCCCTTCCCCCTTTGGTAACCTTTGGTAACCTTTGGTTAACCTTTGGTAAGTTTGTTTTCTTTGTGTCTGTTTCTATTTTGTAAATAAGTTCATTTGTATCACTTTTTTAGATTCCACATATAAGCGATATCATGTGATATTTGTCTTTGTCTGACTTACTTCACTTAGTATGATAATCTCTAGGTCCATATATGTTGCTGCAAATGGCATTATTGTTTTTTTATGGCTGAGTAATATTCCAGTGTGTGGAGGGGGGTGTGTGTGTGTGTGTGTGTTTGTATACACACATACTACATCTCTTTATCCGTTCATCTGTCAGTGGACATGTAGGTTGCTTCCATGTCCTGGCTATTGTAAACAGTGCTGCAGTGAACATTATGGTACATGACTCTTTTTGAATTATGGTTTTCTCGGGGTATATGCCCAGGAGTGGGATTGCAGGATCATATGGTAGCTCTATTTTTAGTTTTTTAAGGAACCTCCATACTGTTCTCCACAGTGGCTGCACTAGTTTATGTTCCCACCAACAGTGTAAAAGGGCTCCCTTTTTAAATTTTATGTTTGAGTATATTAAATATATACAAGGTTCAAAAGTCAAAATAATATTTTAAAAGTATGCTTAAAGAAGACTCACCCAAATTAGTTTTTAAGATGAAGTGTTCTTTAACTTCCTCAACCCTTTTAATATCTAATCTCATAAATCTTGACTGCAGTAGGCAAAGTATGTTACTTATGTGGAGCGATATAGGAGTACTTTTAAATTTTGCAATTCGATTCCGATTCCTCTGGCAAAGAGAAAACACTAATCTTTAGAGGTGAGCAGAGAAGTAGATTTCAAGCTTGTTTTTGCAAGCTTTACTTTGAAAATCATATCTTTATTGTTTGGTCAATTTTTTTTTTTTTTTTTTTTTTTTCCTTTCGGCTGCAGGTTTGTGGGATCTTAGTTCCCTGACCCTGGGCCCTGGCATTGAAAGCCCGGAAACCTAATCACTAGGCCACCGGGGAATTCCGAAAACCATGTCTTTAAAGGGGCATGTAGTTGGTAGAGTTTTATAAATCCATCTACTTATATGTCACACAGCAAAACTGACATACATATACTATCTGCAAATATTAAAGGTATTTGGGTATATGATCAGTGAGGATAGCACTTTTTTTTCCACTGGGCAAAATTTGATAGAAATTATAATTATGCCTTCAAATGAGAATATAAAAGGGAGCAATCAGTGGTTGTCTAAAATAAGCAGAATACAATTACGCAGTTTATAAGCTGCCTATCACCCAGGAAAAGTTGTGCCCAGGGTGTGTTTCTCTCTGTGTATACCATCACTGCTTTTGGTAATAGAGCAAACATCTCTTTCCTTCAGGAAATGGAGTGGGAAAATGAGGAATACATATGCTTTGGTCCCATTTGCTTTCATTCTGTCTTTAATCTTGGTAAAATATACTATCCAAGATTAGAACACATAGGGTGATGAAAAAATGCCACAAAGTGTAGCATAGGTATATACACTTACATAGCAGCTAGAGCTTATTGTGGTAGACTGAGTGGGCTAATACAGTGATAATTGCCAACATTTGTTGAGCCCTTTTAAAAAGGTAGCACTGTGCTAGACATTTCATGCATCATCTCATTCGCATCTCAGATTAACCCTTTGTTATTGCTGCTGGTATCTGCAAATAAGGAAACTGATATCCAGGTTTCAAACTCAGGTCTGTCTTCAGTGTTTCACTTAACTACTTTGCTGCACCTTACAACTAAATATATGTCATAAAATTGGATATATTTTCACTCAGCATGAATCAAATTAAAGGAAGTACATGACTGACATTAGTCCTATAGCAGCACTGAAGATTGCATCTAAAATTTTCCTAATAAAATGTTGGAGGTTTTATTTTTTTTTAATTTTTATTTATTTACTTATTTATTTGGTTGTGTTGGGTCTTCGTTGCTGCACATGGGCTTTCTCTAGTTGCATCGAGCGGGGTCTACTCTCCGTCGCGGTGCGCGGGCTTCTCATTGCAGTGGTTTCTCTTGTTGCGGAGCTTGGGCTTTAGGCGCGCAGGCTTCAGTAGATGTGGCACATGGGCTCAGTAGTTGTGGCTCCTGGGGTCTAGAGTGCAGGCTCAGTAGTTGTGGTGCGTGGGCTTAGTTGCTCCGCAGCATGTGGGATCTTCCTGGACCAGGGATCGAACCCGTGTCCCCTGCATTGGCAGACGGATTCTTAACCACTGCACCACCAGGGAAGTCCGCAGTGTTGGAGGTTTTAAACTTTAAGTCTTCCTAGCCTTGTAAAGGATAAAACTCTCTTGTTACTGAAAATGGTCAAGAATCAAAGACTGTTGTAAAGGGGTTTCCTTCATTAGTTGGGGGAGCCTAATTAATTTGGCTTCTTCCAACTGTAATTTTTTAATATCTTTATTATATATATTGAATGTGTGTGTGTATATATATATTTTTTTTTCCCCTCCTGTGGTTTCCTGGTATTCTGTAGACTATTGAGCATGTCTTTATATAAGGTATAATGGGATGTTTTTACTTTAAATGCAACCGCATTCATGACTGAGACAGTTTTCCCTGTACCTCAGACTGATTGCTTGAAATTTATCTCCTGTTAAGCTGAAAGCCACATTAGTTTTCCTTTGTTCTTTATATCAGAAATACTTCACCCAATTTTAGACAGTGAGCTGGAAATCTCTGGATTCTTAGTCACAGGATCTAAAATAAAATAGTGATTGCATATGTGTCTTTAAAAATATAAAGATACATTAAATTTATATTACACTCTTGCTTGAAGGGCACATTGAATATTACATTAATTTCTTCACTAACATTATTAGGGGCAAAGCTGACCTTAGCCAGCACATTTTTACATAACTGATCATGGAGTACATCACTGGCTTATATCATTGTGGTATTTCACATTGATAACTCTGTCTTATAAGAGTGAAAGTTGATGGATGAAACTTATTAATGTCTCACTTTTCTGGGAGAACATCTTCTTTGTCTCCATATTGAATGTTCTTCCATTTTAATAATTGTATAGCTTTAAAAAAAACTTAAAAATTACAAATGTTTGATACTCCAAGAATTTGTAATTTCAGTATTCTATATTGTTATTCTTCTATAGGTATTCAGTGGTATATATATGTATTTTTTTTTAATGTTGACAAGATTTGCTGTTTACTTGGTTTTGATAATTTTTGATGCATTCAGCATAACTATTGTACAAACATCTTTGGGTAACATATAACCAAGACTTTGAATCTTTGGAATCAGGATTTTGTGGAACTGCTTCCCTCGGGCTTCTGAAATGACTTTAGATAATTCCTTTTAAAAATGATTTTCTCTTAATTCAGATCTTAACCTAAGTATCTGATCTTCACCTACTGTTAGCAAGCCAGCCTATTCAGAACTACCCTCTATTAAATGTTAATTTTATTCACTTTGATAAAATTAGTAAATTCTTTGGTCCAAACAAAGAAAATAAAATGTAAGAGTTTTCAGGGACTCGAGGCATACTTACTTTGCTTACATTTCGTTTTTCTCTTTTACTGGTGTGTTTACTACCATGTGTGTGTGTGCTTTCTCCCATTTTTACCTTTTTCTCCTTTTTTACATTTTGACTATCTGGGTTTTACTTTTTCCTTTGCTTTTGCTTTTCTTTCCTTTTGCTTTGGATCACCCAACATTGTTCATTTCCTTTTTGTGGCTTTCCATTACTCCATGAGGACAGTTTCTTTTATCTTTGGTGCCTTTTATGTGCCATATGAAACTATACCCTACTTCTGTGAGAATTGTTTCTATTTACAGGAATCACTGCCTCTGTTTTTGGCCCATCTGGTATGTTTCTTCCTCTTTTCTTCCTACTTCCTTCAACTAGGTTCACTTAGCTTTACTTTGAGAGGCAGTTCAGTGTAACGCATCACTGAGCATACCACCTAGGTTCAGATCTTGACTCTAGTGTTTACTAATTGTATGGCCATGGGCTGGTTCCTTAACTTCTCTGTGCTTCATTTTCCTTGGTTAAGTGGAGATACCAAGTGATAACCTATCTCAAAAGGTTGTGTGAAAATTAAATTATTTAATATGTAAAAAATACCTAGAATAATGCTTGGTACATATTGAGTACTATGTAAGTATTAACTAATGATTATTACTGCTTTTTTAAAAAAAATGGTTCAAAGCCATTGATTATTCTTTAACAGTTTCTTGAGATATACATAACTCAAAAGCCATAGATTATTGACACTAGAAATTTGTGGTCTCCAATTTCAGTGGGGCCTTCAGTGCCACCTAGCTGTCCTTTTTTTCTCCTCCACACATTTTTGCATATTTCATTTTCCTCAAAATTCTACTTTATGTCCTATCTTTTCAGCAGTCTAACCTCTACCTATAACTTCAGAGAGAAGTAAAAGCCAAAGCTATCAGAAAAGAACTCCCACTACTTCTTTTCACCACCCACCTATAAGCCTAACTGTAACTACACCCCTTCCTTTCCTTTTTTCTTACACTGGGTCTCATTCTGTTTAAGGCTAATTCTTACACTCAAGCACTGAATCCAGTTTCTTTCTATTTATCCAGGGATCTTACACTATCTGTTATCACCTGTTTTCGATATCTTTTACTTCTCTGATTCTTTTCCACCAATACTCAAAACATTCTCTGTATATTTTACCACAATTTAGAAAAGCTTATCTGGGGGAAAAAACATTCTGTAGTTTCTCCCATTCTATAAAAATATCGGTATCCTCCCTCGAGCCCTTATTTCCCTCCAGTTAACCCCCTTGCCCTATCTTTAGAGCCAAACTTCTTTAGATTGAATTGTCTACTCAAAATTTTCACTTCCTCATTTCTATATAGTCTTTATCTTTATTGCAATCTAGCATCTAACTCTACTGCCTCTCCATTATGTGCTGTTTTAAGGTCACCAGTGACTCCTTGCAGATAAAGTGAATAGACTTTATATCTTATTTGACCTATCAGCATCATTTGACACTGTCAACCACTCCTCCTTGAAGTGCTCTATGCCCTTCATTTCTGGAGCATTCTACCATCCTGGTTGTAACAGGGAAGAACAAAATCTGACACCATGTTGGATCTGTTTCTTTTACTTTGACCTTTGCTTTCCATTGTTTTTGTTTTGTCTGTAGCTATAGGCATACATAATGGCCTGCCCCTCTGCCTGAATGTTAAACTGAAGTGCCTTTGTTTAGCTCACAGGGAAACAATGACCTGCCCACCTGTGTGTGAATGGCTGCAGAAAAGAAGAATTGTGAGACCAGAGTGTGATAAAGACACTTGGTAGGAGTTACTCAATGTATATTAACTTATTTTCCCTGGATATAGAAATTAATAATCAGCATGATTCTGTGGTTACCAGCAATGAGAAGAAATTCTAATAGTTTAATGTCACTGGTTTAATTGATTTATTGTTTAACTCCAGGTAAATCTCATTCTCTCTTCTTAAAGCTCTGAACTTGAAAACTTCTTCGTGTAGTAAAATGATTAAAACCTTTACTTGATTAAAAAGTGGCTAGTTATAAAAGTTAAATGACTTTTTTTTTTAATAACTCAGATACAGTAATTCATTTGGAATTATTCCTGAAAACTCAGTAAAGTCTTAAGGAAGACCCTTGGGGATTAAACGGTTGTCAGATAAATAGCACACGCACTTTTATTAGTGTTCATGTTCTCAAATATGAGTACTCATATGAATCCATTCTGAAAAGTGTGATTCCTTTCATGGAAAAATGTAGATATTTGTTTTTGCTTAGATTGACAACATAGTGACAGGTTTTCTTAGAACAAAATTTAAAGTATGAGATGCTGTCATATTTGTCCAAAAAACTTGATTCTAAAGGAAATAATAGTGGAAAACATCTTATTTTAACAATAACTTCCTGGAGAAGGAAGTAAGTGAGTTGTAATTTTCACTACTTCACTCAGATTTCTGTGTAATTTTAGCATGAAGTTTTTTCTTCCATTCTTAAACCATCTATACTGACAAATTTTCTATAAAACGTTTGCATGTTGTATATGTCAAACTCCTTAAAAAATATTTATTTCAGGTATTTTGCCTCAAGTTTTATTTTGTTGTCCATCATTTATAATTATACTTTTATTAATAATGTGAATGAACATAAAAGAATATGCTTATTCCAAAAGTAAGCACCATAAGTCACAAACATTTATTCAACTTTTTAAAAATGCCCTGTGTTAGGCAGTTAAAGAATATACACAGGCTCAACCTTTTCCCTCAAATAGCATATGAATCTATAGGAAAGCAAAATCTGTAGGCAGCTAATTGATCACCTATTATACATAAAATACTGATTAAAAGAGCAGTGATCCTTTTGTGGCCATAAAGGGATGCCTAGTTGAGAACCACTGCACTATAATAAGGAACGTTACTGATAAGAGTATAGCACATGTAAATGGTGTGGAGACAGAAATGATTTAGAAACTCTGCTGGTGTGTCTACATGAAGACTTGTGCACAAATGTTCATAGCAGCTTTATTTGTAAGAGCCCCAAACTGGAAACAACTCAAGAGTTTGTCCTCTGTTAAATGATAACCAGACTGTGGTACATCCACACAATGGAATAGTACTCAGCAATAAAAAGGAACAACAATTCTTGAGCCTAACAACATGGATGAATCTCAAAATAATTATATCCAGTGAAAGAAGCCAGATGAATAAGAAAATATATACTGCCTGATTCCATTTATGTTAAAATTCTAGAAAATGCGACTAGTCTAAAATGAAAAGCAAATTCATGGTTGGGGGGGTAGGGGGGCTGGAGGGAGAGATTGTGAAGAGGCACAAAGAAAATTATAGGAGTCATGGAAATGTTCCTTATCTTGATATCTGTGTGAAAACTGACCTAATTGTATGCTGTAAATATGTTTGGTTTATTTTACATCAGTTATACTTCAAGCATTTATAAAATGATTTTTAAAGAACATGGGTATAATTGATTCTAAAAATATACTGGAATTATCCTTGGAGAGACAGGGCATATACCTGGTAAACCTAAATTGGTATTATATCAAATACCTAAACTGGTATTATATCAAATTCCAGATCAATGGTCAAGACAGAAAATGCTACAGGAGTTCAGTGGAGGGAAAGGCAGCATAGTTTAATAATAAAATGAGGAGAGGATTAAAGTCAGAGTACTTGATTTTGAGGCCCTATTAGGCCACTTATTTTTTCTGATCTTTATTTTCTGTGATCTTTGAAGAATTTCCTAATCTACTTCATAAGATTTTTAAGATCCAAAGAAAATATATTTTAAAATACACTGTAATCTGAAAAGTGGCATGCAAATGGAAGGTATTGCTGATATCCAGAGTAGAAGGAAGAACAAAATAGAGTAGTATTTGACCTGTTGAGAGCAATAAGGGAATTCCAAAATGAGACCAGAGGTGGGGAAGTGGAAATATGTATAGTATGTTCAGAGAGTGAGTCAGAGATCAGTTTGACTGGAGCAAAGAGTTCGTGTTGGAGAGCAAGAAAGAAAAGATAACTAAAGCATCTAAAAGCACAATAGAGCAGAGAGAATATGAGATATATAGCGAGAAAGACTAGCATCAGGATGTAAATTGCTGTTTAATTGCCTTATGGCTTTGGATAAGTCATTTATCCTCTGGGCTTCAGTTTCTTCATCACTATAATGGGAGGATAATAGTCTGCCTTATCTTGAGTATTTTATGTATTGAAATCAATTGATGTCCAATGATACATATATGAACATGCTGAAAAGAACTTAGTGCTGTTCAGAGTTGTGCAATGTGATAGCTAAGGCATGAGGTAATAATTGCTGTATAAAATGATTGGATTTTAGACAGTGTGAACAATGGTGGAGGATTAACTCAAGATTGGTGAGACTAAAGGCAAGGAGACCAATCAGGATGTTAAGTAGCCCAAGGTAGTGTGGCTAATGGAGAAAAGAAAGGGTGGATTTGAGAAAGGTCTTAGTGACCAAGTCTGTGTTAGGAGGAAAAGTGAAAGATAGAAGTTGTATTAGTTTCCTGTGGCTCTTGTAATAAATTATCATGAACTGGATGGCTTAAAACAACAAATTTATTCTCTCACAGTTCTGGAGGCCAGAAGTTCAAAATCAGTATCACTGGGTTGAAATCACAATGTTGGCAGGTACCCCCTTCCTCCAAAGGCTCTGGCGGGGTGGGGAATCCATTCCTTACCTCTGCTAGTTTCTGGTGGCTGTGTAGGCATTCTGTGCCTTGCAGCCGCATCACTCCAATTTCTGCCTGTCTTCCTATCACCTTCTCTGATATTGGTGTCCAGTCTTCTAACCTCTCTCTTAGAACAATGCTAAAGATTGTATATAGGAGCCACCTGGATATCCAGAGAAGTCTTCCTATTTTGGCATACTTAATCACACCTGCAAAGTCTGCCATAAAAGTACCATTTGCAAATTCCAGGGAGTAGTTCATGGACATATTTTGAGGAGTGACCTTTTTTAGTCTACCACAGAAGCCAAAGATGACTCCTAGGTTTTTCACTGTCTGGAATGTGGTATCATTGGCCAGAGAATTTCAAGAGGAAGAGTACATTTGTGAGAAGTGATGATTGAATTCATTTGGACCTGTTGAAGTACCTATGGGACATCTGTATATGGATATTCATTTTGTGTGTATCAGAAAACTTTGAATCGAGTGACTTAAACACTAAGAACATTCACTATTTCAAACAAAAACAAAAGAAATGCTAGAGTAAGACAGCTTCAGAGTTAGTTACTCAGCAATTCAGTGACATCATCAAGGGCCTCAATTCTCAACTTTTTGCTTTGCCATCTTAAGGTAGCTCTCCTTATGGTTCCAAGGTGACCCCTTACAGTTGTAAGCCTTAAGTCCAGAGATGAAAACACCTAACCGGCTTGTTTTGTGTGCCTTTTTTTTTTTTTTAATCAGCAAGGAGACCTAACCCTAACCCCTGAATCTCCCCAGCAAGCTCTATTCCTCTTAGCCAGATAAACATTTTAACATTTTCTTGACTAACTTTTACCTAAATAGATCTATTATGTCTATGTTGCAGTTGGTCCTTTATGATTATCTTGACTGACAAGTGGATTTTACTACTCTTTGATGTGCAAATTTGAATATACAAAACCATCTTTCTCTGGCTTGGCTCAGATGTTTGAACAGCAGTCTATTCACCTTGCTGAGCCTTTTCGAAGTTCTTGTCTACAAATATCTAACCATCTCCTGATTTAACATTAAATGTTAAGGCAGTGGTTACTGTGGTGTGGGAACTCTCCTGAGATCCCCAGAAGCTTTCAGAGGGTACACGAGGTCAAAACAATTTCATAATAGTGTTAAAATATTGTTTGTCATTTTCATTCTTATTCTCGTGGTGTACAGTGGAGTTTTCAAGAGGCTACTTGAAGTGGGATATCACAACAGACTGAATGCAGATGCAGATAGGAGGATTCCACTGATAAAATAATAATAAACCAGACTTGAAGAGATTTGCAAAAATCCATGCCACTCTTGCTTCTCTTTTGTTCTGAGAAAGTATAGGTTTTTGAAAAATATGTTGTGCTAACAGGTAATGGGCTTATTATTTTTAACGAATGAAGTTTTTGCATTTCTAAGCTTCAATGTATAATGTGGTAATATTAGTAAATATAGTTCACATAAATAGAAGTTCTTTGAAATTCTCAGTAAATGTTAAGAGTGTGAAGGCGTCCTGAGACTAAAGAGTTTGAAATCTTGCCATCTAGTGTTGATGCTACTCTAAAGACATACTCAAAAGTTTTTCCATTTTACTAGTTTTCCTTGTCTCCCTAGCTGATGATTATCAATTATCTTATAGATATGGCATCTTTATGTATTGCAGGATTTGTTGTGCGTACTTCAGAATCATTCATACTGCTCAGTGATTTATTCCATTCATGGGGGGGGCAGCATCCTTTCTTACTGTTTATTAAAATGTTTAACTCTGAGTTTTGTTTCCACCATAATCACATACTTCTCTTTATTAAGTTTAACGGTTTTTGTGTTTATTGACCATGATGGATTTAATAGTATTCATAACTACCTCAAAACTAAGCACAGAGAGATAAACTAATGAAGACTAGAGCAAAGATTTAAATGACCATGCAAAACCATTATTATTGTCTCTTGGTAGTGGGTATAGTTAACACTCTTGCTCTGGAGAATGACTTTGAATTATCAATAAACATTTATAAGTTGGGGAGTATCTGTAATTTTTCTGAATTTGCCTATGAAGGGAGAGTAGCTAAGGGAAGATTTCCAGGTTTTGACAGGAGATGGTGAATCAAAAATGAGTACTAGATTTTAAGCCCTGGGTGACTGGATAATTGAAAGCATCTATCATTAATAGTTAGAAGTCCTGTTGTGGAGTATCAGTTGAGGAGAAAGAATTTGAGTTCAGTTTCAGACAGTGAATTTTTTGAAGGATGGCAAACACATTCAGATGGAATTGTCTAGCACTCTAGCTCATCATAAGAGGTCCAGAATTGGAGTTCAGGAAGGATGCTGGCGTTAGAGATTTGAGATTAATTCAGCCAGAGGTGAGAGAGTCAGACCTATCGATAAGGATACTTCCTCTATTACTCAGTGCTGTATCACATTCTTGTGTGTATACTATGTGCTAGGCACTGGGTGCTTCCCATGTACTCATTTAACCTCATTTAACCCCTGCCACATTTAACTTGTTTAAGGGCATCCAGTCAGTTCAGTGATATAGTCATGATTAAGATCCAGTTTTGTAGAGAAAGATAAATACTGTATGATATCGCTTTTATGTGGAATCTTAAAAAAAAAATACAACAAACTAATGAATATAACAGAAAAGAAGCAGACTCACAGATATAGAGAACAAAATAGTGGTTACCAGTTGTGGGGGCAATATAGGGGTGGGGGAGTGAGAGGTACAAACTATTGAGTGTAAGATAGGCTCAAGGATGTATTATACACCATGGGAAATATAGCCAATATTTTGTGATAACTGTAAATGGAAAGTGACCTTTACAACTGTATAAAAAAATTTTTTTAATTTAAAAAAAAAAACAAAACAGGAGTTCCCTGGCTGTCCAGTGGTTAGGACTTGGAACTCCACTGCAGGGGGCATGGGTTCCATCCCTGGTGGTCAGGGAACTAAGATCCTGCAAGCTGCATGGCGCAGCCAAAACAAAAAACAAAAAAACAGAAACAGACTCACAGACATAGAAAACAAACTTCTGGTTACCAAAGGGGAGAGGTGGAAGAACAAATTAGAAGTATGAGATTAACAGATACAAACTACTATACATAAAACAGATAAGCAACAAGGATTTACTGTGTAGCACAGGGAATTATACCCAATATCTTGTAAGAACCTACAATGGAATGTAGGCTGCAGAAGAACCTTAATCACTGTGCTGTATCCTTGAGACTAACAAAATATTGTAAATTAACTATGCTTGAATAATAAACAGGTTATAAAACAACAACAGCGACAAAGATCCAGGTTTGTCTGAACTAAAAAGCAATTGCTCTTCCTACTATATAAGCTGTCTCTAGGCACCATTAATATATTAATTGATAATTGAGTATAGTGAAATAAATAATGCTTAGTTATACATGAGGTGGAGAAATCTGTTGTTGGATTTGGGCAATATGAAAAGACTTTAATTCTTTTAATTAATGCATTGTACTGTGTCAAAAGACTCAATGTATTTATCCTTATAGCAATTTTCTGTAGTTCAAAGGGGTGTGGATACTAAGAGTATCTATCTATGGCATATCTAGAATTTAAAACTAATAGGAATTAAGGAGTTATGATGTAAGGTATATATTGCTCATTGGGGAGATTTGAGGTAGTAAGTTTCTAAGAAAATTTCAAATTAATAGGTTTTTTAAAGACTTTATTGTAGATTTCTATATAGATTGAAGAGTTGTAACTATAAGCATGTATTTTTCTGGGACATTCAGATAATCACAATAGGCTAATGTTTGGTATTTTCACAGTCACCTTTTCCTCTTTAGGTTGTTTTGCAGCAAAGACTACAACTAAAACTCAGCTTTTAAAATTCTGGCCCAAGAGCAATTTTTTTCTTTATTTCAAACATCATTTTGTTATAGAATTTGCCTAACTAAACCATTTGTTTGAAAATTTAGAAAGGTATTTACTTGAATGTGTCATAACCTTTGCCCATTGCAAGCTGTCTCCAATTGTTTCCTATATGGAAACAATTATTCTTATACTATTATCAAATCAATGGAAAGAGTACTTGTAATTTAGGAATACTGGCTCCAGGTCCTGTTTTTAACTATGATTTTTGTACAAAGCAGTAGACTCCAAGAATCAAGTAATCTGAGCTCCACTCCCATCTTCCATTAAGTTATGACTGGTTAACGTTTCTGGGCTTTTTAGCATAGTATCTAGCACTTGATAATGTTTGGTGAACTAAACTTTTAAACACATAATCTACTAATATACCTTTCAGCTTTAAAATTCAAGTTCCTTCATTCTATTTATTTTCTGAGGGTTTTTTCCCAGTTGAGGGGGGGAAAATTGCATCTTTTCAATCTATTCCTCCATCCTTTATCTCTTTAAGTTCTAAGATAATGTTCAAGCCATGAAACATTCTCTTATAGTATAAGAGAATGAAAACTATCAGTTCCAGAGACATACCTCACAGTCTGACATATGGTTCCTCTGGAGACACTTAACATAGTATTGACTATATCAAAGTGCTATGTTTTTCCATAGTTGTCTGTATCTTCAAAGATTGGTGATTTCCAGAGTTGCTGTAGGAAGTCCTGTTCTTGACCAAATTTGAGTCAGGGTCCTCAACGGACCAGATATTACCAGAGGTTTTGTGGTTGCTGTCTCTTTATCAGTTGTGAGTTAAAGCTAGAGCTATTGTAAAGAACCATTACTAATGTACAGTACCATTAATAGCTGTGGCAATTATGAATTATTTAAGTGTGATTATTACAATTACTTTTATTTTATCCATGAATAAATTTTTAATGAAAAGGATGAGTAAGCAAAGTGTGAGTTACACTTCCATATTGCCTATAAGCAAGAATGATTCAATGAAAAAATTTGCAGTAACAACATACAATGTAATTCTATAAATTTTACCTACCTATGTGCTGCCTTTTTAATATTATCTGTGGAGTAGAGAATCAGAAAAAAAAAAATCAAGATTCCTTCTCATTGTCAAATAAACTCAATTTTTAAAAGTGAAGTTGAACATATTAATTTATTTTCTTTATATAAAAATGAAGTTTTTTGATTTATTTAAATGATGAACTTATTTCTTACACACTTTGTAAAATCCTTTTGGGAATACCATGCCAAAGTAAAGTTTGATGCTATTTGCTTTTGTTCTCTGCAGTTCTTTTGAGGATTGTCAAAATCTGGCCTTGTCAATGAAAAAGTTTTAGAAGTAGATGATGGTGCTGTCTGCACAACAGTGTGAATGTACTTAATGCCACTGAACTGTACACTTAAAAATGGTTAGAATGGCAAATTTTATGTTATATATATTTAACACAGTTTTTTTTTAACGTCTTTATTGGAGTATAATTACTTTAAATGGTGTGTTAGTTTCTGCTGAATAACGAAGTGAATCAGCCATACATATACACATGTCCCCACATCTCCTCCCTCTTGTGTCTCCCTCCCCCCCTCCCTATCCCACCCCTCTAGGTGGTCACAAAGCACCGAGCTGATCTCCCTGTGCTATGCGGCTGCTTCCCACTAGCTATCTATTTTACATTTGGTAGTGTATATATGTCCATGCCACTCTCTCACTTCGTCCCAGCTTACCCTTCCCACTTCCCGTGTCCTCAAGTCCATTCTCTACGTCTGCGTCTTTATTCCTGTCCTGCCCCTAGGTTCTTCAGATTTTTTTTTTTTTTAGATTCCATATATATGCGTTAGCATACGGTATTTGTCTTTCTCTTTCTGACTTACTTCACTCTGTATTACAGTCTCTAGGTCCATCCACCTCCCTACAAATAACTCAATTTCGTTTCTTTTTATGGCTGAGTAATATTCCATTGTATATATGTGCCACATCTTCTTTATCCATTCATCTGTCGATGGACACTTAGGTTGCTTCCATGTCCTGGCTCTTGTAAACAGAGCTGCAATGAACATTGTGGTCCATGACTCTTTTTGAATTATGGTTTTCTCAGGGTATATGCCCAGTAGTGGGATTGCTGGGTTGTATGGTAGTTCTATTTTTAGTTTTTTAAGGAACCTCCATACTGTTCTCCATAGTGGCTGTATCAGTCTACATTCCCACCAACAGTGCAAGAGAGTTCCCTTTTCGCCACACCCTCTCCAACATTTATTGTTTGTAGATTTTTTGATGATGGCCATTCTGACCGGTGTGAGGTGATACCTCATTGTAGTTTTGATTTGCATTTCTCTCATGATTAGTGATGTTGAGCATCCTTTCATGTGTTTGTTGGCAATCTGTATATCTTCTTTGGAGAAACTAACACAATTTTTTTTAAAACCTGAATCTTTGCCCATGGAGGTGTATCATATATGTGAACATCCTCTTTCATGTGTGATATGGCTAAATAAATAAAATTAAAATACTGGTGGTAATTGCCAACTTGGAAAAGAGAAATGTGAACAGTTTAAAGTGGTAGCCACTCTTACTTAAGATGATACAGAACTTTTATGATTGTGGTAACTTCCATCAAAGGATTTTTAAGTATTAGAAGGCTGTGGAACTAGATGACCTCCAAGATTTATCTCTACCTGGAGATTCTTTGAAATTGTGAATAAATCTTGCTTTCATTAGTTAAGTAGAGGATTAAAAAACGGTGGAAACAATCCAAATTTTCATCAACAGATGAATATATAAACAAAATATACATACAGTGGGATATTATACAGTCTTTAAAAAGGAAGGAAATTCTGATACATGCTACAGAATGGATGAGACATTATGCTGAATGAAATAAGCCAATTACAAAAGGACAAATATTGGATGATTCCATTTATATGATGTACCTAGAGTAGTCACATTCATAGAGGTAGAAATAGAAGGTTGGTTACCAGGGTCTGGTAGAGGGTGAAGAATGAGGAGTTACTGTTTGATGAGCACTGAGTTTTGTTATGGGATGATGAAAAAGATCTGGACACAGTGACGATGGTTGTACAGCAGTGTGAATGTCCTTAAAGAAACTGGACTGTACACTGAAGAATGGTTAAAATGGTAAATTTTGTGTTATTTATTTTGCCACAATAAAAAAAAAAAACCCTTATTAACTGCTGTTAATTAAATAACTTATTAGATAATGTAGGTGTTTTCATTTATAATACAGTTTTGGAGAACTTTTTTTTAATAAAGTGATATGGGCACATCACCAATACAGTAAAACTGCTTTTTGATACATTACTTGAAGTATGGCTAGTAAGACTGAGGAGCTGAATTTTCAATTTAATTTATTTTAATTGATTTAAATTAAAATAACCACATGTCGCTAGTAGCTCCTTCATTGAACAGTGTAATTCTATATTTTCTTCATCCTTTTACTTTCAGCCTACCTATATCATTATATTTGAAATGAGTTTCTTACAGATAGCATGTAGTTGGCTCATGGTTTGAAAACATGCATTCTACCAGTCTGTGTCTTTTAGTTGGTTTTATTTGGATTATGTACATTCAAGGAAATTATTGATATGTTGAGGCTTAAGTCTGCCATTTTTTTGTTTTTATTTGTTCCCTCTGTTTCTGTTATTTTCCTGCCTTCCTGTGGGTTACTTGTACCTTTCTGAGAATCCATTTTGATTTATCCTTAGTGTTTTGAATGCATGTCTTTGTATATATTATTTTGAATTTGCTCTAAGTATTACATATACATAAATAACTTATCACAGCCTACGGTTGTCAGTATTTTACCAGTCTGAGTGAAGTATAGAAGGCTTACCTCTTTTTGAAGTTACAGTCCCCTGTTTATAATTGCCTTAAATAGTTCCTGTACATGCTTTGAGAATCACATCATTGTTATAGTTTTTGCTTCAATTATGTGAAACAATTTAGAAAAGTCAGAGGAGAAGGAAAGACTATATAGCCTATACAGTTGACCCTTGAACACGGCAGGGATTGGGGCACCGAGCTGACCCTCTGCACAGTGGATAATCTGTGTATAACTTATAGTCAACCCTTCGAATCTGAGGGTTCCTCCGTATTCAAGGTTCTGCATCCTTGGATTCAGTGAACCTTGATTCAGCTAACCGGAGATCATGTACTGTAGTATTCACTATTGAAAAAAAAATCCACATTATGTGTGGACCTGCACAGTTCAAAGGGTCACTATAATTTGATATATTTCATTGTTCTTGCTTTCATTTCAGGAGCTGTCTGAACTTACTCTTTTTGGGTGGATCTGCTGGCATCTGATTGTCTAGTTTTCAGTCATGTAAGGATGTCTTGATTTCCTCTTTATTCCTGAAGGATGATTTTTGTTGCCTATAGCATTCTTGGTTGGCAGTTCTTTTCTTTGAGTACTTAAAAAGTGTTGTGCCACTTCCTTCTGGCCTCATGGTTTCTGATGAGAAAGACTCCATTATTTGAATTGTTTTCCCCTTATAAGTAGGGAGTCATTCCCCTCTTGTTGCTTTTAAGATTTTTTCCTTTGTCTTTCTGTTTCCAACAGTTTGCTTATCATGTGTCTGAGCATGGACTTCTTTGAATTTATCCTGTGCAGGTGTGTTGAGCTTCTTAAATCTCTAGGTATAGAGTTCTTGCCAAATTTGGGAAGTTTTCAGCCATTATTTTTTTCAGCCCCTGCCTCTCTTTCCTCTCCTGTCAGTACTCTGAAGATATCCATATTAGATCTTTTTTATAGTTCCATAGGTCCCTTAGGCGCAATTCATTATTTTTTCAGGCGCAATTCATTATCTTTTCTCTCTGTTGTTCAAACTGAGTAATTTCTAATGTTCTATCATCAAGTTTACTGATTCTTTCCCCTGTCCTCTTCATTCTTTTGTTGAACTAGCTCTTGAATTTTTTGTAACAGCTTTAAAATTAGTATACCATACCCTACATATTCACCCATTTAAAGCATACAGTTCAGTGGCTTTTAGTATATTCATTGATTTGTGCATCAATCACTGCAATCAATTTTAGACCATTTTCCATTACCTAAAAAATCCCTGAACCCCTTAGCTGTTACCCCCAAATTTCCCCACTCCCCAACCCTAGGCAACCACTAATTTACTTTCTGTCTCTCTAGATTTGCCTGTTCAGAACATTTCATATAAAAGGAATCATACAATATGTGGTCCTTTGTAACTGGCTTTTTCACTTAGCATAATGTTTTCAAATTTTATCCATGTTGTAGCATGTATCAGTACTTCATTTCTTTTTTGTTACCAAATAATACTCCATTGTGTAAATAAACCACATTTTATTTGTCCATTCCTCAATGATGGATATTTGGGTTGTTTTTACTTTTTGAGTACCGTGAATATTTTGCTATGCTGTATAGGTTTCTGTGTGGACATCTCTTCAATTCTTTTGGGTAGGCAGAGTTGTTAGAACATATGATGACTCTGTATAACCTTTTAAGGAACTTCCAAGACTGTTTTCCAAGTGGCTGTGCCATTTTGTACTCCTAGCAGCAGTGTGTGAAGTTTTCTGTTTCTCTGTGTTCTCAGCAACATTTGTCACTGTCTGTCTTTTTGGCAGATAACAACATCCTAGTGGGTGTGAAGTGGTATCTCATTGCCGTTATTGTATTTTATCTTTTATTCTTTTACTGACATTTTCTATTTTTTCATTTGTTACAGGCATGTTCATAATGATTCCTTAAAGCATTTTTATGATGGCTACTTTAAAATCCTTGTCAAGCAGTTAGAACATTTGTGTCATTTCAGTGTTGGCATCCATAGACTTTTCTTATTCAAATTGACATTTTTCTTGGTTCCTTGTATGATGAATGATTTTCTGTTGTATCCTGGACATTTTTGGATTTATGTTATGAGGCTCTGGATCTTACTTAAATCTTCAGTTTTAGCAGGCCTCCTCAGACACAACTCCAACAAGGGAAGGGGGGCTCTGCCTCATTACTACTAGGTAGAGGTGAAAAAATACATGGTGGAGAAAATAGTGCCTAGTTACTGCTGGTCAGAGTTGGAAGTTTGAGTTCCCCACTAGGCCTGTGTTGAACTACCCTGGTGAAAGAGGAGGAACACCTTGTTTACTCTCCCCTTGTGGCCTCCACTGACTGATGGGGTGTCCTCTTTATCACTGGGCAGGGATGGAAGTCCGTACCCGCCTTGGCCTTCTCTGACACATACCAACAGGGGGCAGAGGCACCTCGTTACGCTTGTGGAAAGGGAGACATCTCAGCTCCTCGCTTGGCCTGTGTTGATGTGGTTGAAGTAAGAGTTTTTTCTGTAGCGTTCGACTGAGTAGAGCAATTATTGTCTTACACATTTTCTTTCTTACTAGGCTTCCTCTTGCCTTGTTCTTTGGCTATAAAGAGCTGGCTTTTCTTGGAACTTTTTTTTTTGTCTGCACCTTCTGGCATTTGTTGGCCTTCTGGCTCCTTTCACCCAGTCCAGGAAATAATAGGTAAATATAAAACTCAGAGGACTCACCAGTGTCGTTCCTTGCGGGTCTACTATTTCTCCGTCTTTCAAAGTTGTCTTATGTTTATTTTATACATAATGTACATAGTGCTTAACTGTACTAAGTGGAAGGAATAGAAAGAAGTGTTATATTCATCTTGGCCCAGAATCAAAACTCTCTCTTGCCCATTTTTTCATGGGGTTGTTTTCTTACCATTGAGTTGTAAGAGCTCTTTACGTATGGATAAAAGTTCTTTGACAGATATGTGATTTGCAAATAATTTCTTCCAAGCTGGAGCTTGTCTTTTCATTCTCTTTTAATAATAGTGTTTTCACAAAAGTTTTTAATTTTGAAGTCCAGTTTATCATCTTTTTGCTTTTCATTGTGCTTTTGGTTTAATATCTAAGAACTCTTTGCCTAACCTCTGGTCACGAAGGTTTTCTCCTATCTTTTTTTAAAAATGTTGTATAGTTTTAGCTTTACATTTAGATCTGTGACCCATTTTGAGTTAACTTTTGGGTGAAGGATGAGGTTTCAGTCAACGTTTTTTTTTCATATATGGAATTTCAGTTGTTGCAATAACATTTACTGAAATGACTTTCTTTACTCCATTGAATTGCTTTTGCCCCTTTGTCAAAAATCAGCTGTGTTTGTGTGGATATATTTTTGGATTCTCTTCTGTTCCATTGGTCTCTGTGTCTGTCCTTTTGCTAATACTACTCTGTCTGGATTATGGTAGCTTTATAGTAAGTGTTTAACTTAGTTTGATAACTTTAACTTCATTTTTCTCTTTCAAAATTGTTTTGTCCATTCTAGTTCTTTTTGCTTTGTATATAAATTTTAGAATCAACATGTCTGTACCTACAAAAAAAAATCCTGCTGTAATTGTAATCGTGTTAAATTTGTACAACAATTTGAGAAGGAATGACATTTTTATTATATTGTTTTCCAATTCATGAAAATAATGTTTCTCCATTTACCTAGGTCCTCCTTAGTTTCTTTTATCCATGTTTTATACTTTTCAGCATATAGGTTCTGTACATGTTTTGTTAGTTTTATATTTAAGTTTTTTTTCTGGGATTACTGTAACGATATTGAGGGTTTAAATTTTTTTTTAATTAAATTTAGATTTCCTATTGTTCGTTGCTATTGTGTAAAAATACACTTGACTTCTTCATGTTTACCTCGTGTCCTGTGACTTAATTGTTGTAGAAGGCTTTTTAAAAAATTTTTTATTGAGGTATAGTTGATGTACAGTATTGTATTGTTTCAGGTATACACAATAGTGATTCACAATTTTTAAAGGTTTTACTCCATTTATAGTTATAAAATATTGGCTACATATACCAGAAAAAAAGCAGGCAACACAAAAACTGCCTGTGAGAGAGAGACCAGTTATCAGATTTAACAGAAAAAGACTTCAAAGTAACCATTGTAAATATATTCACTAAAGGAAATTAAAGGAACTAAAGGAAAGCGTGATTAAAGAAGTAAAGGATGGTGTAATGACAATTTCACATAAAACAGGGACTATTGATAGTAAATAGGAGTTGTTGGAAAGAACAATAGAAATTCTGGAATTGAAGAACACAATGACAGAAATAAAAAATTCACTAAAGGGACTCATTAGTAGGTTTGACCTGGCTAAAGAAAGATTTAGCAGACTTCAACGTAGCACAGTAGAGATTATTCAAACCAAAGAACAGAGAGGAAAAAAGATGAAGAAAAATGAACAGTCTCAGAAGAATGTGGGACACCA
Organism: Balaenoptera physalus; assembly: GCF_965194825.1. Taxonomy (NCBI): domain Eukaryota; kingdom Metazoa; phylum Chordata; class Mammalia; order Artiodactyla; family Balaenopteridae; genus Balaenoptera; species Balaenoptera physalus. The sequence continues at coordinate 5,061,324 of NC_138889.1, forward strand.
TCCAGCACACCAACATATGTGTAATTGGATTACCAGAAGGAGAGGAGAGAGAAAAGAGAAGAAAAAATATTTGAAGAAATTATGACAGGAAACGTCTCAAATTTTTTGAAGAAAAGTAACCTACATATCCAGAAGCTCTATGAATTCCCAAGTAAGAAAAATGCAAAGAAATCTCCAAACAGACCTATCATAGTAAAAATGCTGAAAATCAAAGACAAGGAGAAAATTTTGAAAGCAGCAAGAGAAAAATAACTCGTTACTTACAATGGAACCCTCCCAAGTAAGATTAATAGCTGACTGCCTATCAGAAATAAGGGAGGCCAGAAAGCAGTGTGATAACATATTCAAAGTGCTCAAAGAAAAAAACTGTCAACCAAGAATCCTGTACTGTCTTTCTAAAGTGAAAGCAAAATATTTTAAACAAAAACTGATTTTCTTGCTAGCAGACCACCTTATAAGAAAAACTGAAAGAAGTTCTTAAGGCTGAAAACAAATGACCCTAGATAGTAATTCAAATGCACACACAAACAAAAGAGCATTGGTATAGGTAAATACGTAATTATTAAAAATAGTAGAAATGGATATTTTTCTTTCTTCTCATAACTGATTTAAAACACAAGTTATAAAATAGGTATATAATGTAATATTGGGCCTATAACATATAGAAGTGTAATGAATGTAATGTATTTGTCAATAATAGCTCAAAAACGGGGGGAACAAAACTGTATTAGCCTAAACAAGTGACTACAGATGGTAAAGTAATGATCATAACAATGTTGTGTTTGTAACATTAATATATATATAATAATAGTACTAGGAAAAGGGAGGAAGGAGTAATGTTTCTGTGTGTCACTGATATTAAGCTAGTAGAAATCAACAGCTGATTCTGGTAAGTTGAGATTTATATGGTAAACTCTTGAGCAGTCACTGAGAATGTAACTCAAAAAAATAGAAAAGTCATTAAGGAAATTACAGTGCTACATTAGAAAATACTCATTTAATCCAAAAGAATTCACTACAGGAAGAATAGAGGAACAAAAAAGACATGAGACATATAGAAACAAATTAGAATGAAAGGCATAAATCCAGCTGTATCAATAATAACATTAAATGTGACTGGATTAAACAGTCAAAAGGCAGAGATTCTCAAATTGGGCTACCAAAAAAAAAATGATCTAGCTACATGCTGTCTACAGGAGACACTTTTTTTTTTTTAATTAATTAATTTGTTTTTGGCTGCGTTGGGTCTTCGTTGCTACACGTGGGCTTTCTCTAGTTGGGGCGAGTGGGGGCTACTCTTCGTTGCGGTGCGCGGGCTTCTCATAGCAGTGGCTTCTCTTGTTGCAGAGCATGGGCTCTAGGTGCACGGGCTTCATTAGTTGTGGCATTCGGGCTCAGTAGTTGTGGCTCACGGGCTTAGTTGCTCTGCAGCGTGTGGGGTGTTCCCGGACCAGGGCTCAAACCCATGTCCCCTGCATTGGCAGGCATTTTCTTAACCACTGTGCCACCAGGGAAGTCTGAGACACATTTTAGATCCAAAGATAGGCACAGATTGAAAGAGAATAGAAAAAATATTTACCATGCAAACAGCAACTACAAGAAAACCAGAGTGGTTGTACTAATAGCAGACAAAATAGACTTTAACAAAAAATGTTACTAGGGACATTTTATAATGATTATAGGGTCACTTCATCAGGAAGATACAACAATTATAAAAATTAATGCACTTATCAACAGAGTACCAAAATACATGAAACAAAAATGGACAGAAATGGAGAGATAGACAATTCAACATTAATAGATGGAGACTTCAATACACCACTTTTAGTAATGTATAGAATAGCTTGGGAATTCCCTGGTGGTCCAGTGGTTAGGACTCCACACTTCCACTGCAGGGGGCACGGGTTGGATCCCTAGTCGGGGAACTAAGATCCCAACATGCCACATGGCATGGCCAAAAAATAAAATAAATAAATAAAGAGAATAGAATAGCTGACAGAAGATCAACAGGAAGTAGACGCTATAAACCAACTAGACCTAGCAGACAACTATAGAACACTGCACCCATTAACAATAGAATATACATTCTCAAGTGCATTCTCCAGTGTAGCTCATATGGTAGGCTGTAAAACAAACCTCAGTAGACCTTCAGAGGTTGAAATAATGCAAAGTATGTTCTGAGACCTTATTGGAATGAAATTAGAAATCAATAGCAGGACAAATTTTGGAAATCTCATAGATATGTGAAAATAAAACAATGCATTCCTAAAGAACCAGCGGGTCAAAGAGGGAGTCGAACAGGAAATCAGAAAACATTTTGAGGTGAATTAAAATGAAGATACAACGTACCAACACTTATGGTATGCAGCTTTAGCAATGCTTAGATGGAAATTTGTAGTTGTATATACCTATATTAAGGAAGAAGAAAGCTCTCAAATTAATAACCATCCTTCCCCTTAAGACACTGGGAAGAGAAGAGAAAACTAAAGCTAAGGCAACCAGAAGGAAGGAAGTAATAAAGATTATAAAGGAATACGATGAACAATGAACCATCAGAAATGAAATTAATGCAGTTCCATTCACAGTAGCATCAAAAAGGATAAAATACTTAGGAAATAATTTAACAAAGGAAGTGCAAAACTTATGCTTTGAATACTACCAAACGTTGTTGAAAGAAATTAAAGATGGTCTAAGTAAATGGAAAAACACCCCATGTTCATGGATTGGAAGCCTCAGTGTTGTGAAGATGGCAGTACACCCCAAACTAATCTATAACTTGAGCACAATCACTGTCAAAATCTCAGATGAGGGACTTCCCTGGTGGCGCAGTGGATAAGACTCTGCACTCCCGAAGCAGGGGGCCCGGTTTCGATCCCTGGTCAGGGAGCTAGATCCCACATGCATGCTGCAACTTAGAGAGTTCACATGCCACAACTAAGGAGCCTGCATGCTGCAACTAAGGAGACTGCATGCTGCAACTAAGGAGCTGACAAGCCGCAACTAAGACCCAATGCAACCAAAATTAATTAATTAATGAATTAAAAAAAAATCTCAGCTGATTTTTTTTGTAGAGGTTGACACCCTGATTCTAAAAGTTACAAGGGGGGCTTCTCTGGTGTTCCCTGGTGATGCAGTGGTTAAGAATCCACCTGCCAATGCAGGGGACACAGGTTCGAGCCCTGGTCCAGGAAGATCCCACATGCCGTGGAGCAGCTAAGCCCGTGCGCCACAACTACTGAAGCCCATGTGCCTAGAGCCCATGCTCCACAGCAAGAGAAGCCTGTGCACCACCACGAAGAGTAGCCCTCACTCGCCGCAACTAGAGAAAGCCTGAATGCAGCAACGAAGACCCAACGCAGCCATAAATAAATAAATAAAGTAAGTTACAAGGAACCCAGAATAGCCAAAACAATATTGAAAAAGGGACAAATTTGTAGGACTCAGACTTCCTGATTTCAAACTTACTATGTAGTAGCAGTAATCAATAAGAATAAGGATAGACATATAGAACAATGGAATAGAATTGAGACTTCAGATGTAAACCCATATATCTATGCTTAACTGATTTTCAACCAGGCTGTCAAGACCATTGAATGGGGAAGAATAGTCTTTTTAACAAATAGTACTGGGACAACTGTGTAGCCACATACAGAAGAATGAAGTTGGACCTTTACCTCACATCATATATAAAAAATAACTCAAAATGAGCTAAAACTATAAAACTGCTAGAATAAGACAGGTAATTCCTCATGACATGGGAGTTGGCAAGGTATTCGTGGATATGACACCAAAAACACAAGCAACAAAAGAAAAAAATAGATGTTAAACTTCATCAAGATTAAAACCTTCTGCTTCAGAGGACACCAAGAAAGTGAAATAACAACCCACAGAATGGGAGAAAATTTTTGTAAACTGTATATCTGATAAGCAACTTGTGTCTTGAATAAAGAACTTTTACAATTCAATAATAAAAAGACAACCCAGTTAAAAAATGAACAAAGCAGCTGAATAGACATTTCTCCAAGGATGATTTGCAGATAGCCAATAAGCACATGAAAAGATGTTCAGCATCACTAGTTATCAGGGAAATGCAAATCAAAACCACAGTGAGATACCACTTCACACCCATTAGGATGGCTAGAATCAGGAAGTCAAATAATAAGAAGTATTGGTGAGATTTGGAGAAATCAGAACATAAAGGTACAGCCACTTTCGAAAACAGCCTGGCAGTTTCTGAAACAATTAAGCAAAGAGTTATCCTAGGACTCAATTCTACTCCTAAAGTGGTACTCAAGAAAATAGTAAACGTGTGTCCAGACAGAAACTTGTACACAAATGGTTACAGTTATTCGTAATAGCTAACAGGTGGAAACAACCCAAATGTCCATCAACTGGTGAATAGATAAAATGTGCTACATCCATACAGTGGAATATTATTTGGGCATAAAAATTAGTGAAACACTGATACTTGCTACAACTTGGATGTACCTTGAAAACACTATGGTAAGTGAATGAAGCCAGCCACAGTTCACAAATTATATGATTCCATTCATGTGGAAGTGCTGAATAAAGAAACTTATGGAAACAAAGTAGATTAGTGGTTGCTTAGGGTTGGCAGAGAGGTGGAAGGTGAGGTGGAGGGGAGAGGATGGTGGTGTTAGCTAACATACAGGGTTTCTTTTTGAGGTATGAGAAAGTCCTAAAATGGGTACTTTTTGTACATACATGAATATACTCAAAAATCTTTGCATTCTACACTTTAAAGGGATGAATTGTATAGGATGTGAATTGTATCTCAGTAAAGCTGTTTTATAAAATGTATAACGATGTTATTGCATTTAAAAATTAACAATAATTTCTTGACATTTTCAAGTAGTCAATAAAAACAAATTTCCAATTATCTCATAAGTTTATTCTTTAAGATATGCACAAAGTTCCCCATTCTAGTTCCCCCTTTATCTCTTTCTTCCTTGCTGTTTTTTTCCTTCCAAGTCTTCTGTCCTGTAGAGTTTCTCACAGTCTAAATTTGCTGTTTGCACTGCAGTGGTATAGCTTAACATATTCCTGTTCCTCTGTATTTACTGTGAATTGGTAGTTGGATCTAGAAACTTGGTCAGATTTTTGTTCAGTCTTTTTTGCAGTGTCTTACTGCTCTTTCTGTGAAGTTATAAACCATGATGATTAATGCCTCTTTATTTTGGGGGGGGGGCGTGCAAAATGGTGTTCTTCTAATTCTGACATTCTTTCTTCATTTATTAACTGGAATATTTCTATCAAGAGAAACCTTTCATATTCTATTTGATTACTTAAAAACGCTGTTTATATTGGAAAGGCAGGATAAATGCTTTATTCTCCCCCCCCTTTTAATAATTAATTAATTAATTAATTTGTTTATTTAGGCTGCACCAGGTCTTAGTTGAGGCATGTAGGATCTTCGTTGTGGCATGTGAGATCTTTTATTATTATTATTATTATTTTAAATTTAGTTGCACTGGGTCTTAGTTGCAGCTGTGGGGTCCTTAGGTGCGGCATGCGGGCTCCTTAGTTGTGATATGCAAACTCTTAGTTGGAGAATGCATGTGGCATCTAGTTCCCTGACCAGGGATCGAACCTGGGCCCCCTGCATTGGGAGCACGGAGTCTTAGCCACTGGACCACCAGGGAAGTCCCTCTTTCCCTCTTTTTAAAACCAGTTTTCAAAATAATTTTTTGGTTCATTAGCATCTTTAAAGGTGATGGATTAGGTTTGTTTTTGTTTCTAGTGTCATGTGAACTCATGAATGTATTTCATTGATTCAGTTTACTGTTCCATTTTTTGCCATTGGGAACCTCCTCAAAGTGACTTGCATTTTGGCATACCCCTAGTGATCTTTGATAGCTTCCTTGCATAGCTGATAAGATGTTCCAGGTGGACATTTACTGCCCCCAAAGTGCAATCTGCCATTTCTCAGGAGCCATGATTTCTTTTAGTGGGAAATGGAATTTGGAAGCCAGTCTGGGTGCTAGGGATATTCATGGCTGAAGATTAACTACGTTATGAGTTCATACTGATGCTTTTAATTCAAATTCAAGGCTGTAAATTCAAATTGCAACTTTATCTTCACCTTTTAACCACTGATAATGAATAGATATAGGCACTTTATATAGCCAAACCAGATAGAAATTTCAGGACATATATCTATCCATTCACGTATTTCACTGCCTCTGTATTATGCTAAATACTGGACAGGTTCAAAATATAAATTAGACACCATAAAATGTTTTCACCAAATCCTTTTGCTCTCTGCTTGCTCCAAGCTTCTCACAACTTGCTTTCCTGCCTCTGCTCCCTACACATTCTTTAGATATCTTAGGCTCTAACAAATTCAACAGGATGATATTTACCAGTGACTTACCTAAAACCCAGTATTTAGGTCCAGCTCCGACCTCTTCCCCGAACTCCAGACCAGAATGGGCAACATCATATATACATGTACTCTTGGATATTCCTCTCAGAAGTATTTCAGATTGTATGCTTAAAACCAATATATTTCTTTTCATTCAAATATAACCCCTACCAAAACCAGCTCTTCCTCTTTCACTGCCTTGTTTGGTGAAAATACCATCCACTCAACCATCCATGTCAAAACCTAGGGTTACATTCTTGTTTCCTACTACTCCCCTATCCCATCCCCAACACAAAATCATGCCTAGGTGGTTTTACCTCCTAAATGTTTCTCAACTTATGTTCTCTATGCTCACTGCCACTGACTTAGTTCGATTTTATCTTATCTTACACTTGTACTACTATAACAGCCACCCTCTATATTGCTACCAGGATAATCTTAAAATGTAGCTGTAAATAACACTGCTCTCCAACGGTTTTCCAGTGGTTACCTATTGCATAAGGTCCTAGGTCCTTAGCATTGGTATAAACATAAACATAATTGGCCTCAAACAAGCAGTGTTTCAAGTCTCAATTCCTCTGTAAAATCAGATTATTATCATCTTACCTCATGTGAGATAACATATCTGAAGGTCCTAGTGCTGCATTTGCTACTGTACACAGTCAACTAGTACAGATACTTCATATATAAATTCCACCTGGATATTCCTGTTAGAGGCATCTTAAATTCAGTATGTCTCTCTCCCTAACCTTCTTTTCTGTCCTTGATTGGTTTTAATTAGAACATAGGGTGGGAACGAAGTTATCTCAGTTCAGTTTTAGCATAATTAAAACCTTGTTAGAATAATTTGGAAAGTTAGTGTCCAGTTTTGAGATGTGGCTGGATATTTAAACATGCAAATTCTTATTAAATATCAAGTTTCACATCCTCGCAAATTAGTTTCAAGGTTAGCAGTCTCTAATTACTTTCTCTTTAATCATCTGAGGCAGCCACCTCACTTTATATGCTGAAGAGCTACTCCATTTTTTTAAAATTTTATTTATTTATTTATTGGCTGCATTGGATCTTCGTTGCTGCACACGGGCTTTCTCTAGTTGCGGTGAGTGGGGGCTACTCTTCGTTGAGGTGCGCAGGCTTCTCATTGCGGTGGCTTCTCTTGTGGAGCACGGGCTCTAGGCATGCGGGCTTCAGTAGTTGTGGCGTGCAGGCTCAGTAGTTGTGGCATGCGGGCTCTAGAGCACAGGCTCAGTAGTTGTGGCTCACGGGCTCTAGAGCGCAGGCTCGGTAGTTGTGGCTCGCGGGCTCTAGAGTGCAGGCTCGGTAGTTGTGGCGCTCGGGCTTAGTTGCTCCGCGGCATGTGGGATCTTCCTGGACCAGGGCTTGAACACGTGTCCCCTGCATTGGCAGGCGGATTCTTTTTTTTTTTTTTTTTTCTAAACATCTTTATTGAAGTATAATTGCTTTACAATGGTGTGTTAGTTTCTGCTTTATAACAAAGTGAATCAGTTATACATATACATATGTTCCCATATCTCTTCCCTCTTGCATCTCCCTCCCTCCTACCCTCCCTATCCCACCCCTCTAGGTGGTCACAAAGCACCGAGCTGATCTCCCTGTGCTATGCGGCTGCTTCCCACTAGCTATCTATTTTACATTTGGTAGTGTATATATGTTCATGACACTCACCCTGTCACATCTCACCCCTGGCAGGCGGATTCTTAACCACTGTGCCACCAGGGAAGTCCGAGCTACTCCATTTTAATCTCAAATCCTCTGATAATTTTTATCAGTTAATCTTTATATCAAAATATACATATTCAAGATGTGCTCTGTGTCATATAAGAAATAGAGTAGATATTTTGAAATTTTATCTCCATTTCGTTTTATTCACACTTTTTCTAGGGTAATAATAGAAGCTAACATTTATTGAATGTTTACTTTGTGCCAGGAATTGTGCTAATTCAGTCCTCTTGACTATCTTAAAAGTGTAATTTCCATTCCTGTTTTACAAATGAGAAAACTGAAGCATAGAGAGATGAAGTAACTAGACTTAAGATTAATGCCTGAATGGTAAATGGAAGAGTCAGAGTTCAAAACTTAGTATTTGTCTAACTTAAACTATTCTAGCAACTGGGCTGTATACCTTATTTGGTAAATGTTTTTCAACCCAACTGCAAAACAGAATCATAGGATTTTTTTCTCTCCTTAAAATATATGTTGTTTAGCAACAGCCGCTTTCATAAACACGTATATACTATTTCATAAGTAATTTGGAATAAAAGGGATGGGAAGGGAACTTTCTGAATTACTCACTAGTTCAAATTGCAAACTATTACAAAATACATTTTTATTTTGAGTGCTACATAAATTCTGCATTAGTAATTGGATTTAAAAAATAATTTATTTGAGAATTTTAAATGAGTTCCAAATTAAATATATAACTACACACATACATATTCATCTATACGCATATGGAGAGATACGAGGTTTTTTTAAATAGAATTATCTAATTTATAAAAATTTCAGGACATACTTTCTGGCTTCTGTACTATCCATATTATGTATGACTTTTTCAAATAACATAATCTCATTCCAAGTTTTGCCACAATGTATGTTACTGCAGTATTTCTAAATTATATTTGTGTAATTTATTATAGAGTATGCCATGAGACTAAGTTTTCACAGACCTGTGTTGGGAAATTAATAAGTACATGGCATACAGGGCATTTCCCAGTCTAATCTTCATCTTCCTTCCATTCCATACCTCCATCTGTATTATACTTTGTACCATATGTGTGTAACCATTACATTGAACAAACACAATTTACGGAAGGTACTCAGAATCCATTTTATTTTTGTCTTCCACCATCCATATAAATTTATTCTGTGGGGTTAATACTCCCTCCAGCCTCTTGAAGGGCAAGTCTTAATAACTTTTCTGGTTACTTTCAGGGAACAGAAACATTATTTTCGAGAACTAATACATTTAATTCAGAGTTAAAAGTTTTCTTGTTTGCCCACCTCAGGCCTACTATAGGTCTGCAGTGGAAAGTGAGGTTTGTTTGGCTTCCTTTTTCTTTCTGTTTTTCCTCTCTGCCCTTTTATTCCTCCTCATTTGCTGACTGTGGTTTCTGGCCCCTCCAGGACTGAGAGAAGCCAGGATTGAATCAGAAGAAAAGGTCTTTAATAACAGTAGCAGCAGCGGCTGATGTTTCTGTAGCATTTATTTCGTGCTAAGTACGGTTAAAAGCACTTTATGTGTATCAGGCCAGTTAATGCTCAGAGCTCTCTGAAGTAGGTTCTGTTATCCCTGTTTCACTGCTGAAGAAATTACAGTGAAGTTTGGTGACTTGCCTAAGGTCCCACCGCTACACATGGTGGTACCAGGATGTGCACCCAGTATTTGGGCACCAGGGTCTCTTCAGCCACCCCGGGCGTTGCTTTTATATGCTGTTGGGAGATGGTAAGCATACTTCCTAGTCTTGGCCAGAGTTTAAATCAGACTTGTATCCATTAGATTTTTTTCAAGTATGACACATTTTCCGTAAACTAAAGGCAAACTTGCCTTAACCCCTTTCCATTATGGGGGAGTAGAAGGGAGTGGGAGAGGGTTTGAAACTCACAACACACTGATCACTTGGCAAAAATCCTTTTCTAACGTTTGATTCTTTGAACGTGGAAGGTGGGTGTAACTCAAGGTTGAAACTAAGTTTTCCTCTGCCTCCATGCACAGGTGGCCTTGCACCTCACTTTGGATGCAGTATCTGTTGTTTGGTGCCTCCACCCAAACCAAGATTGAAATGTTTTCAACACCCTGTTGCACGTGTTCTCCAAATATACTATTTAATTTCTTGCTTTCACACCTTTGTTCATGCAGATGGTCCCTGGATTATGAGTGTCACTTGCTTGAAGGCATGTTCCTCCCTGAACCACGTGATCCTGATCAAACTAAGTGCTCTTGATGGCTTGGCTTTTAAAGAAGCCAGTTTACTGGGGTACAGCAAATGAACAAAAAACTTCAAGTAAAGCTTTCCCATTTTTTTCCCTCTTCATCTCATTACTGTGAGAGAGAAATCAGCAGATACGTTAAATGGTAGTTTGGTCAGATCAGTCCTAGCTGCTTGGTGTCTCGTTGTGATTGCTTGTCTTTGGGAAAGCACACGGGCAGGTTTATATTTGAGATGTCGCCTCTGATGGGTCAGGGTAGTTACTTCAGCGGCCTTACCCGGCTGGCTCGGCACAGAGCTTCATGCCATTTATTGTGTTATGAGATGAAGAAGAACCTCAGATTGATCATTTTGTCTTCTCATGTTGGAATATTCAGTGAATTTTTTATATTTATTCAGCTGGAAATCTTTAGGGTGTCTTTTTAAAAATCTTTTCCCCTTCACATGTACATTTACTTACAAAGAACATTCGAAAGTGATGTTTATGTAGTGGATTGATGTTTGAACTGACGACCTCTGCATGCCCACATTTAGAGTAACTTATAGTGCCATTAACAACATTTGCCAGTACAGTGCACACACTGTACGCAAGGCAGTCAGGATGGTGAGCACTCACTGAGGTCGTGTGAGGTCCCAGGAGAGCCCGGCACTCCCATCTGCTTTATCACCCGGCAGAGTTCTACTCTCATTACGCCCTGCCCTCCATGGTGCCTCTTCTGCCCTGCACATTCAGAATTAAATTTTTCTTTATTTGCTTTCACATAGCACTAGCTGTGTAGTTTTAATTAGGTACGTGTGTCGTCTTCATAAAGACTAAGTTTTTTGGTTTTTTTTTTTTGGCTGCGTTGGGTCTTCGTTGCTGCACATGGGCTTTCTCTAGTTGTGGTGAGCGGGGGCTTCTCACTGCGGTGGCTTCTCTTGTTGCGGAGCATGGGCTCTGGGCACGCGGGCTTCAGTAGTTGTGGCACGCGGGCTCAGTAGTTGTGGCACACGGGCTCAGTAGTTGGGGCTCGCGGCCTCTAGAGCTCAGGCTCAGTAGTTGTGGCGCACGGGCTTAGTAGCTCTGTGGCATGTGGGATCTTGCCGGACCAGGGCTCGAACCCATGTCCCCTGCATTGGCAGGCAGATTCTTAACCACTGCGCCACCAGGGAAGCCCAAGACTGTAAACTTAATGAGGTCAAGGACAATGTTTTATTTTTAATTGTGTTCCTCTCTTTACATAATAAAGTTCCTCACATCTAATCAGTCGATTATTGAATTGTTTTCAATAGTATAAACAAAATCAGTCAGTAGTATGATTTGACTGTCAGAATACCGGGTTTAGTCTTACTAATATTTGTACGCAGACAAGGGAGGTAAAAATAGTAAAGTTATGCTCAAGTTATAATCCTGCCATACCTGTCATATTGTGTACAACTCTGGGAACCAGTTTTAAAGGAATATGGGAAATGGAGATTGTTGAGAGCATAGCAAGGATGTTCATCAAATTTTAAGGAGAACTTAAAGGGACAAGGGATGTTTAGCTTAAAGAACAAAACCTTAGGAAAGAATGGAATGTGATTGCCATCTTCAGTTTTTGAAAGCTTTTTCAAGGGGAAAGAAGAAGTAGACCTACTCTGCATGGCTTTGGGGTTTGAACCAAGAGGAACTGAAACCCTAGGGTTTTGCAGCAGTATGGTGCTTTTTAAAAGAAAAAAATTGTTTAATGTGCAAAAAGAAGAGAATAAACACCCATAGTCTACCAGTGATTCCCTTGAATATGATGAAAGCTACCATCAATACACGCATTTTTCTGTGCGCAATTTCAGAAGGATCATGGCACCCTTAGTGAATCCATGAATCTCTAGTTAAGACCTCATGTTCTCTTGTTCTCTCTGTGTGTGTGTGTGTGTGTGTGTGTGTGTATGTGTGTACAAATATATACATATGTGTATACATTTCACAAAGATGATTATCGTCTATATATTCTCATCACATTTTTCTCTAAATACATAGTAATGACCACTGTTGAGTGTTCAGTGTATTCAGTAATTGTGCATTCGTTTAATACTCAGAACCACACATTTTTCCAGGTCAATTAAATATTCATCATCTTCAACATCATTTTTAACTGGTGGCTATATTTTTGAGGCATTTGAAATCTTCTTTATCTAGAGATGATTTACAAAAAGTGTTTCCCCAAATTTGTTTTGCATTTATTTTAGTACTTTTTTTAAAAAAAAGAGAAAAGTTATTTGTCTTAGATAAAATAATTGATGTACATAGCTATGTGTTCTTATATTGGAAAAGCAATCTAACAGTCAAAAGACCCAGATCTTAGCTTTGGTTGTCATTTGTTAGCCATTTAACTTCTCTGAGCATTAGTGTTTTCTTATCTTCATCAAGGGGCTAATACAAGCCTCCGTGACTTCACACAGAGGATGTAAAAAGAGTCTAGGGGGAAAGTACTGTAAAAACTATTATTTAAAAGTATTATTAGATTTGCAAAATTAAAAGTATTTAAGAATGTCAGTTTTTTATATTTTTAGTGAATAAATGTAAAATGTGATACAGGCAAACCAACTTTTTTTTAAGGGAAAATCCAATCAGTTGATTACTAAACATTATTTGTTTTATAAATTTTCTTTCAGAAAGGTGCTTTTATCGCGTTAGTAATCTAAACAGCAGTAGCTGCTTTCACTTGAGTGCTCACAAGTGCCAAATACTGTGCTCAGCATGTGCAGCGTGTATTGTCTCATTTAGTCCTTATAACAGCCTTGGAGGAATTGTTGAAGAAAGAATGCAGACCTATCACGTCATAAAACTTAGACTCTTGGTCACTTGTATTTACTCGCTTTATATCCTAAAAGAGGCAGGTTAAAGCATTGAGGTTAAGAGTGTAGGTTCTGGAGCCAGCCTGACTGGATTTGAACCCTGGGTCTGCCACTTAATAACTTTCTGACTTCAGCAAGGTAGTTAACCTTTTTCTGTTAAATGGGGATAAAATGTACCTACTGGTAGAGACATAATGACAATCAAAATTATCGAATGTGAAGCATTTAGAACTATATCTGGAAAATAGTACTCTATAATTGTCATTATTTGCAAACTATTATTATTTAAAACTATGCAGCTCATTAAGTGTGACATTAGCTCACAGACTCCACTGATAGGACACTTTAGGGGACAGGTATAGAGAATGTATTTTAGTATATTTCTTACCTTGAACTAACTTTCTCACTACCATCTTTCAGCTTGTTGATTTAGCATGGTGGCCTCATGAAAACGATCTAAATCACCTTTTATTTCAGCTACTAAACCATCAATTAATGCTTATTTTGTGTATCTTTTAGGACATTTCTGATTCATTTGCATCCTTGAAGAGCATCGGTAGAAGAGGAAGGAAAAGATGGGTGTGAAAACATTTACTCATAGCTCCTCTTCCCACAGCCAGGAAATGCTTGGAAAGCTAAATATGCTTCGAAATGATGGACATTTTTGTGATATCACTATTCGTGTCCAGGACAAAATCTTCCGGGCACATAAGGTGGTACTAGCAGCTTGCAGTGATTTCTTTCGCACCAAACTTGTAGGCCAAGCAGAGGATGAGAACAAGAATGTGTTGGACTTGCATCATGTTACAGTGACTGGCTTTATACCCCTTTTAGAATATGCTTACACAGCCACTCTGTCAATTAACACAGAAAATATCATTGATGTTCTAGCTGCAGCCAGCTATATGCAAATGTTCAGTGTTGCTAGCACCTGCTCAGAGTTCATGAAATCAAGCATTTTATGGAATACACCCAACAGCCAACCAGAAAAGGGTCTAGATGCTGGACAAGAAAATAACTCTAACTGCAATTTTACGTCTCGAGATGGAAGCATTTCTCCAGTGTCTTCAGAGTGCAGTGTGGTAGAAAGAACCATTCCTGTTTGCCGAGAGTCGAGGAGAAAGCGCAAAAGCTACATTGTTATGTCTCCTGAAAGTCCTGTAAAGTGTAGCACACAAACAAGTTCTCCACAGGTATTGAATTCTTCAGCTTCCTACTCAGAAAATAGAAATCAACCAGTTGACTCTTCTCTAGCTTTTCCCTGGACTTTTCCTTTTGGAATTGATCGAAGGATTCAGCCTGATAAGCTTAAGCAAGCAGAAAATACCCGGACTTTAGAATTACCTGGCCCATCTGAGACAGGTAGAAGAATGGCTGATTATGTGACTTGTGAGAGCACAAAAACTACCTTACCTCTGGGTACCGAGGAAGATGTCCGGGTCAAAGTAGAAAGGTTAAGTGATGAGGAGGTCCATGAGGAAGTATCCCAGCCTGTCAGTGCATCTCAGAGTTCACTGAGTGATCAGCAGACAGTGCCAGGAAGTGAACAAGTCCAAGAGGACCTTCTGATTAGTCCACAGTCTTCCTCTATAGGTATAACGTCTTCTGTGTTTTCCATGATGCTATGAAGTCAAGTCTAGCTTTTCTTTTTTTAAAAGATTTAATTTAATTTTCTTTTTTTTGCCTGCGTTGGGTCTTTCTTTTTTTTTAATAAATTTATTTTTGGCTGCATTGGGTCTTCGTTGCTGCGTGCTGGCTTTCTCTAGTTGTGGCGAGAGGGGGCTACTCTTCGTTGTGGTGCACGGGCTTCTCATTGCGGTGGCTTCTCTTGTTGTGGAGCATGGGATCTAGGCGCTCGGGCTTCAGTAGTTGTGGCCCATGGGCTCAGTAGTTGTGGCTCAACGGGCTCTAGAGCGCAGGCTCTGTAGTTGTGGCGCACAGGCTTAGTTGTTCCGTGCCATGTTGGATCTTCCCGGACCAGGGCTTGAACCCGTGTCCCCTGCATTAGTAGGCGGATTCTTAACCACTGCGCCACCAGGGAAGTCCCTGTGTTGGGTCTTTGTTGCTGCGCGCGGGCTTTCTCTAGTTGCGGCGAGCGGGGGCTACTCTTCGTTGCGGTGCATGGGCTTCTCATTGCAGTGGCTTCTCTTGTTGCAGAGCATGGGCTCTAGGCATGCGGGCCTCAGTAGCTGTGGCTCGCGGGCTCTAGAGCAGAGGCTCAGTAGTTGTGGCTCCCGGGCTTAGTTGCTCCGCGGCATGTGGGATCTTCCCGGACCAGGGATCGAACCCGTGTCCCCTGCATTGGCAGGCGGATTCTTATACACTGCGCCACCAGGGAAGTCCCTAAGTGAAGCATTTTTAAGTGCTTATTAGATAAAAGTTTTGTGCTGTATCCTATAGGAAATATTAAGAAGAATAAAACATGGTAACTGGGTTTTTTAGATGGTATTAGTACTACAATATTTTTTTAGTAAGTTACCCACGGGGAACAAAGAAAATAGTTGAACAGTATCTGATGGGACACATATATGATGGCACAGTTCATATATCTGTGATTTGTGAATTACTTTCAATGCAAAAAATACCAGTTTAAAAAATCCAGTTAGTGTTTTATTCTTTATTAAAATATTTATTGAAAACTTACCATGTGCCAAACTTGGGGATATATGATGAAAAAGACATATAGTGCCTGCGTCTGAGGAGTTAATAGTCTAATTGGGGAAGCAGATGAGTAAATCAACAATCAGCACTAGACTAGAGGTAGGAACAATGTGTCACAGGTTCACTAAGGAAAGAGCAAGTTAACACTGTGTATTTGAGCTGGATCTTATGTAGTAAGTAGGAGTTTGCCCAGGTGAGGGAATGACATTTCTTTGAAAATGTATAAAAGCACAGAGGTGTAGAAGAACATTGCATATTTGATAAAGCAGTGAATTCAATGCACAATGATGTGAATAAAGCATGGAAACCTACAAGTATAGAAAATAATGGGAAATAAGAAAAATGAGCAGTTGAGAGCATGTTGTGAAAAGCCTTGAACACTAGTTTCAGCTAGGAGTGCATTCAACTGCATATAACAGAAGCCCTTCAAAATGGCTTAAACCAAACGGGATTTTATTATTATTGCATAAAATATTCAGAAATAGGAAGTCCAGGACTAGTAGAGTGGCTCTACAGTGACCTAGGCCCCTTATATTTTTATAATCCACCATCCTTAGTTTGTCATCCATATACTTATTGCTTCATGGTTATAAGATTTTTGCTTCATCTTTAGCCTCATATTCTAGAAAGGGGTAACTCTTATATGGAAAATGTTCCTAGAAGTCCCAAAAAAACTTCTGCCAGTTTATGTCACGTCATCTTTCCTAGCTGCAAGGGAATCTGGGAATACATGTATATTAGTTGGGTATGTAACTGCCTCACAAAATTACAGGAGAATGGATATTGTATGCAACTAGCAGTGTCTACCACAGCTTGGCCAAGTCAGCTTGTGTTTTATCCTAGTGGTAATAAGGAGTCTACCTTAAATGAATGAAAAATAAAACATTTACAGATATTTTAGGAAAATGAATTTGATATTGGTCAAATTCATAGGGGGTTGGCTGGGGAGAGACAGTCCAAAAACCAGTTACAGTACAGTTGTCTTTGTATGAATGAAGATGCTTAGCATAATACTATAAAGAAAATGGGTATTAAGAGACTTTGTAAAGGAAGAATCATTACTACCTGATGATATTGAATATGTGGTTTGAGGGAATAAGAGGGTCAGGGTACCAGGATGACTACGAAAATACTGATAACATTTTATTGTATTCATTGATTATAAGTCACAGTTTTTCGTATTTTATTATCTCTAAATTCAGATATGTTTTACAATTAATAATCTTTACAGTTACTTTTTCTTTCTTAATGGTACAAAAAATAATGGTAATTGTACACTCGATAGGAATCTATTAGATGCCATAACTACTTTGAAAATCATTGGGAGGAGGTGAGAGCCCAGTTTTAAGAGTAAGTCAGCAAAGTTTGTTCCGTGTGAACCATGCTTGGGTGATGACCAGCCAACGTGCCACAGAGCCGTTGAAAGGCAGGGTGGGTGAGATCAAGACTGGAGATGACCAGTTTAGGACTTTTAGCAGTGACAGATTGACTCTCAACAGGAAAATGTGTATGTAAGAGCCAAAGCCAAAGAACTGATCCTTGAGAAGTATCTATATTCAGGGAGAGAAGAAAAGCCAACAAAGATCAATAAAGAGGATTTCTCCAAAAGATTGGAGAACCAGGAGGGCCTCTTACCTTTGTTAATTTCTTGGATTTTGATCCACCATATGAGTTTCCCAGGGCTGTCACAGCAGCCGTCACACACTGGGTGATTTGAAACAACAGAAATTTATTTCCTCACAGTTCAGAAGGCTAAAAGTCTGAAATTATGGTGTTGGCAGGGAAGGTTGTAGGGAAGGATCCTTTGCTTCTTCCTAGCTTCTGACAGTTACTAACATTCCTTGACAGTCCTCAACGTGTAGCTGCATCTCTCCAATTTCTGCTTCCATCTTTATGGGGCCTTCCCTCTGTCTCTGGCTTCAGCACCAAATCTCCCTCCTAAGGACGCCAGTCATTGGATTATGGCCCACCCTGCTCCAGTATGACCTCATCTAACTTGATACATCTGCAGAGGCCCTGTTTCTAAATAGGGCTGTATTTACAGGTACTAGAGGTTAGGACTTGAGTATGTCTTGGGCGGGGGGGGACACAATTCTATTCATAATACCTACTAAAGATAATATTCCGAAATTTGGGTCAAGATACTTGTGCTTTTCAAGTGACCACACACTCAGTAATATATTTGATGGCAGGAGATCCTAGCTATTTGACAATGTGACCAAGTTTTTGTTAAATTACTAACATGTTTAATCTTGAAAACACCTTGGTACCTTCTGAATAATGAACTAATAAGTAATTACTATTTTAATTATTTATCTGAGAACTTAGAAACCAAATATTAATCTGAGTATCTTGCTAACTAGATATGTGAAATAACCTTATTAGATATGTGAAATAGCCTTATTTTACCACTCTCAAGTATATCTAATCAGTTCACATTTTGCCTTTATTATATCATTAACATGATTAAATAGAGAAGTTAGGAGCATAAGTAGAATAAGCCTTTCAGTTTTATAAGAATACTTCCTTTCCAATATATACTATTGCAAATGTAGGTTCTGTTACAAAGCAGCCGTACAAAGAACTCTGATCTGAGTATCGTGTAATCAGATAATCCAAATTAGGTTTTTTTCCCTTGTCTTCATAGCAGATGTACTAATCACTCTCAACTAACCTATCTTAACTCCAAATCTGTACACTAAAATAAAGCCTTACAGAAAAAAGTTAAATTCCTAAAGTATATTAGGCAGTGAAAAAATGTAGGAGGGAGAAGAGGAAGATGTGTGTGGTACTTTTTTTCCATATTCCATAAGAATACTTCATAAGAGTACTTAATTTTACTAACTTATTAAAGATGATATATAGCAGGTAGTTTGTCATTCTAGAGACTGAGAGTATAATACTGAATATACTCATTATGAAATTCTAAAATAATAATTAAATTACTCATGAAATTAATTCAAATAAGATTTTACCTGTTCTTTTTATTACCAGTTGCCCAGCAAAAAGTTGTAAAATCTGACACTCCCAATAAATACAGTAAGTACAGCAAATTTAAGAGAGAAATAATTGCTAAGTTTAGATTGGGTCTTGTTTCTCAAAAAGCTGACCATCTATATCCGGTATGGTTTAAGGAAAATTTGTTTAAGTGAGAAGGACTTCATGATAGGGCTTCATTATTTGTCTTGAAGTATTCGATTATCTGTATACACTGAAGATAAATAAAATAGTTTTAGATAATCCACAGTTTACTATGCTAACAAAGAAATTCAGGGTTTTTTTCTAGACTCTAAAATCTGCCATTAAAAGAGAAGTGACTTATGAGGGTCGGTTAAGATGTTGAGAAATTTGGCAGTTTGTGTGTAAATAGTGAATAAACTTGCTGAGGTGAGCAGTTAGAATGATGGAAGAATTTGCGACACTGAGCATATATGCAGTATAGCGTAATGATTAAAAGTTCAGGACTTGGAGTCAGGCAGGTTTGGAGTCTGCTATCAGTTTCTGCCACTTACTAGATGTGTGACTTTGAACAAGTCACTGAACCTTACCAGGTTTCCATAACCATAAAGTAATTGGTAGTATTACCTATCTAGATTAAGTATGTCAGTGCTCTCCAGCAAGACCACCAGGAACACACCTGTAGTTGAACAAGTTGGGGTGGTGGTTTTAATACCTGAAAATCCCAAAGTTACTTAAATATACAGAATGAGTTAGTGTGCAGCGGGCATGTGTAAACCCTATGTCCAACATAGAAGTAGTATCCTAGTAGTGGGCGTATTGGAAATGTAAGTATCATTCATTACAGCAAGAGTGAGCCAGTTTTGGTCCCTTAAAATGGACAGATTCCTTAAGTGGAGTTAAATAGTTCCTGCAAGCCAGGCTCAAGTGTCTCTGAAGAGAACAAACTGGCTATCGTAATCAGGATGGTCCCAGGATTAGTGTCTTTCTGACTGAATAGGTCTTGCTGTTAGGATTGTAATGACTTCAGCAGAAACATGTTAATTTGAGGTCAGGGTCCATTTTTCTATGGCCGAAGCCTGGGATATGATATAATATTCCCTATAAAAGGGAATCTACCTTCTGTAGTGCTTAAAAGAACAGTTATTAAGTTTTTGTCAGCAGGGTCAGATGGAGGATAGTAGATCCAGCAATCTGTTAAATTCAGATTAGTAACTATGGTCTGGGGTAGGGGGGAAAGTAACAAGAGTTTTGTTTTTCCTTAAGTGGCAGAAGGAGATCTTAGGAGTTCAAAAACAATAGGATGAAGAAGAAAGATCGTATTGGTTTTAATAGGCAAGATTAATAGTAAAGAGTACTGAAGAATCAGAAAATTAATCTGATTTTGTCATCTTGGGTAGGAGCTGTCCACTTTTGAAGTCAGTATCTTCTGGAGAATCCTTTAGAAGGAATGGATGCACAGGAGTCGGAAGGATGTGATACGTGTCTTTTAATTTGGGAAACATGAATCCAATGAATGCCACCTCAAACTGTTACCACTGAATCAGTTGTTAACAATATCTGATCAGTTCCTTTCTATTGATAATCAATGGAGAGTTTTCTCTGGCAGCATCTTTTCCAGAAAACCAAAACTCCAGATTTTAAATCATTCATAAGCTCTTCTCTGTTTGTGATAAACCTGGGTTATCATTGCAGTATCAGTTGGTAATCGTGTAGAACCTAAGATTTAAACCAAAATTCCCACTTGAAAAAGGCAGCCTACTATTAACTCATAAGGAGTCGACTTGTGGGTCGTAGAGATGATTTGTCTTATTGCTATCAAGGCTCTTGGCAGTACTTAAGACTGTGGAAGTTAGAGGGTTTTTAACTGCTTTGATAAGTATAGTTTTAGGATCTCATGTGTTCTCTTTATTTCTCTCTTGAAGTTTGTGGATGATGGGGACAGCGGAGAGTCTGAGTAAAAGATCAGCTTACAGAGTTCTTTCAGAGCAACATCAGTGTGATGTGTGGTCCTGTTACTTGAGAGTAGTTGGGATTTCCCCAATCAGCAATACGGAATCTATTAATTTTTCTCTTGCTGTTACAGCATAGCTCTTTAGCATGAGGACGCCATGCTAAATCTACCCTAAAAATAAACAATAATCAAACAAACTCATAGCTCATTTGGAGGTGTTTAAAGATGTACGTCAATGCTTGGTTCCTATCTTTGTCTTACCAAGGTTGTGTCATTGCCAGGAAGGCCATACACTGGAAATATCCATGGGGGTAGCTCTTGAAATCCCCACCCCAGTGTTGGTACAATATTGATGTATCTCAGATGGACAGTCTTGTTCATGTCGGAAGCTCCCTGCGAAATGGCTACTTCCAACTCCAAATTGTCCTTGGTGAAATTGAGTCAATTGAGAGATAAGTGTAACGTGTTAGTATTACAGAGAAAACATGAAGGAAACAGATGTTTGGCCTGGAAGAGATGCAGTTTCAGATTGAGATGACTCATGAGAACTGCAGCGGTCCATAAGAATAATGCTTGTGTAACTTTTTATTTCCAGTTGCAGAGGCCAGGGACCAGACGAAACCTCCTGGTTCTGGGCATTTGAAACTAAGCAAAGCAGTTCACGCAAAGACAAAATTGAAGTCAAGTCCTAATAAGGTTTTTTTAAACATCTTTATTGAAAGACAACTTACATATCGTAAAATCCACCCATTTAAAGTGAATACTTTAGTGGTTTTTAGTATATTCACAGAGTTGTGTAATTATCCCCCCAAAAAGAAACCGTGTACCCCTTAACAGTGCCTCTCTTCTAGTCCTACCCCTATCCCTAGGCAACTACTAATACACTGTCTGTATAGATTTGCCTGTTCTGGATATTTCATATAAATCAGAGTATGCAATATGCAGTCTTTTCTGACTGACTTCTGTCACTTTCCATTATATTTTCAAGGCTCATATATGTCATACCTTGTAAAGTTTTGAAATGTTTTTGCCAGTCGGAGATCTTCTGAACTCAGCCTCCAGGGCCAGTTCAGATGGACTAATCGGGTCTCTGTCCATCCTCTCATTACAGTGTATCTCTCTTGTAGACAAGAGTCAACACTAGATAGATAGATCATAGGAGCAGGTGTTAGAAGGCCAGAAAACAGTTTCGTCAGGGAACAATGACAAGTCCAACTGGATAAACAAAATATTCCCCAAAGACCTTTTTCTAGGAAAGCAAAATATGCCCAACACTGAAAGGTTTCAGTGAAATAGTTGAGCTCAGTTCAGCATGAACTTACCTCCCAGCCAAAGGCAGGTTGCACCTCAGAAGGACTTTTAGATATGCACTCTTGTCGAGGTTCCCAGTGCAAGGCAGTAAGACCTTCAGCCAAATCTCGATGAGCCCTTCATTTCTGCCAATGCCCTGTTGCCAGAGACCACCAGGAGCATACCTAGAATTAAACAAGTTGAGTTCAGTACCCATTTGAAGTGTGGGAGATCACACACCATGGGGTCTTTAGGGCTTCTCAGTAAGAGGGTGTTAGAAAGGACTTATTAGAGGATTTGGGCTTGTGTTACGTGATTTCAGGACAGCTGCAAGAACAAAGGATTGTTTGTTCAATCCAATTCAAGTAAGTGGGGTTTGCTTGGGGACTGGTGACGTCGGAAAGCATAAACAACTCTGTGACTGAGAATCTTAACAAATATCTAGGAATGCAGACCAAAGTAAACCTAAAGCAGCAGGAACTTCCATTAGCTAGAAAGGGGGGGGGGAGGTTTGGTATTTTTGTGATTGCACAGTGACCTTGTTTTTGTCTGTGCTTAAAAAAAATTATGTGTTTGAGACCAGTGTGATCGGGTCTGACGGTGTTCTGCAAGATTGTTTTATTTCCAACAGAAAACACCAGGCCTAGCTGTGAATACCAGGCCCACTCCTAAGTGTCAGTGTCAGGCCAGTTCCTCTTTCTCAAGTATGAAATGAGGTATTTAAAACATGTAGAACTGTGGCTGGAACATGGTAAAAGCAGTAGTTGCTGGACCACTGTAATTATTTTTCACCACCAGAAGGGTTTTTGTAAGTGTCTTAAGTACTTAAACAATGGTTAGCGAAAACAGAAATCAGTTTGATGGAACAGAAGCTATCATACAGCACTTCTTAATGATGGAAGAGAGTAGATTCTCTCATGATAAAGTAGCCCTTAACATATAAAGCTGATTGTCTCTATAAATCAGCTTTACTGTTTTACAAGAGAGAGGGTTCTATTCAGAATTCTTAGTCCTCATTACCACTGAGAGCAGAATCTCTATAGTTTATTTATTTATTTAATTTTTATTTATTTATTTATTTGGCTGTGCTGGATCTTAGTTGCAGCACGCAGGATCTTTAGTTGCAGCATGCGGGCTCTTTTAGTTGAGGCATGCAGGATCCAGTTCCCTGACCAGGGATCGAACCCGGGCCCCCTGCATTGGGAGTGCAGAGTCTTACCCACTGGACCACCAGGGAAGTCCCAGAATCCCTATAGTTTAGAAAGGAAACTTCATTTTAATAATTTAAGAAACATCACTATCACCTCAGCAAAGTAAAATTGCTGGTATAGCCTGCTATTAAATCAGTTCAATTAAAATTCCAATTAATATGTTTACTTGTGCTGTCATGGGCAGAAACCACCATCTCAGGAAAATGTTTACAAGATTTATTTGTGCTGATGGTTACATAAGTGATATAACACTATGTGTTATAATGTCCACAGTATGGATAGGTTTCTAAAAGTCTGTTTTAACTCTTAATTTAGCTTGGTGTTTTTATTTTTAGCTTTTGGCACATTTAACGTGCCATGGACTAGAAGAGAGTACCCTTTGTTTTACTTTCCATGCTTACTATCCATCAAATTAGAGGTCTAGAGGCCAAGGTTTAGATATTTTAGAATGGAAATAGATTTAAGAGGGACCATCTGCTAGATATGTCTTGTACTCCATTTTAGTTCTTTTTGACCAGCCTTTTAAGCAGACTCCTGGTAACACCAGAATCAGTCCAAAGCATAGTGGGTTTCATTTCCACCTCACCATGACCCTACTCCCTCCTAAAAAGTATTACAGTTTACTTGATGGTCAAATTTCAGTTAGGTCAATCTTCCTGGCCTGCCCTAATTGCACCTCCAGGCCTTTTTTGCAAGTCTTTACCTATAAGCTTTAATGTTGCCTGCGTTCTGAAGAACTGCAGAATACTATAAAGTAGATTTTTGTGTGTGCCCATGGTGACCAGATCCAAATACCGGGATTTTTCCGGTTTTTAATCCTAGGACAGATTGAAATGTTAGTGTTTAGTTCCCTCTTTAAGGAAAAAAGTGACAGTGGGAAGATATTGACAAGTGAACAGCTCTTTCTTAAACAAAATGCAACATTATCTGGTCCTCCAACCCACATCTGGTTTAAAACAAATGAGAAGGATCAGGAATAAGTTGGATAAATAGGCATAGGGGAAAAGCATAAATGTTTTTTGATAGTAAGAGAATGAGAAAAAGAAAAGGCATGCACAGAAATGCCAAACACACACCAGTAAGGGCGAGATGGGGGTGAGGGGACAGGAGGAATAGAGGTGCAGCTGGGGATGAATGTAAACGCATAGGGTCTTGTCTCCTTTCAAAAACCTCTATCAGTGTATTAGAACACAGGATAACAATTGGTGTTCTTGATGATTACCGTGAGTCATCAAGAAACAAGAAAAGAATTATATTTAGTATTATTTATTTAAGAAGTCAAGGCAAAATACAACTCTGTCACAAATTTTCTAGTGCAAATTATTTAATAAAGTAAGCTTGGATGCCTTAAAAGGGATTCGGTTAGTTTTTTGGAAAATTTTACTTAAGTGGAAAATGTATTCGGTTCCTAATGTCAGCAAATTCAAGTGTTCCAAGGGGGAAAACTGAAGTATCAGATTCAAAATTTTCATTGGGAGGAAGTTTCATCCTATGTATCTGTTAACAGATGATATTTATTAAATGTTCACATGTATATGGTGTTGTGCAACTGTTACAGTTAGTACCTTTTAGCTTTCATTAAAATAACTGCAACCAGAAGGGTGCTGGCCGTAAGGACTGCACAGCCGCAAAGGCTCGTTTGTTTACTTGGGGCAGCACAGCTTATTCGCACGCCGTAAGGACATAGGCCAGGTTTAGTACCTGAGGAGAACAGGCGAGGCTGGTTAGATCTACCCTCCCACTGAAAACAACGTGATCTTTTTATTTTAAGTCACGTTTTAAAGTATTTGAAAAGATGGTTAGGGAACTGCCAGGTTAATTTTAGGGGGGGGTCTGACGCAGAGAGGTAAGTACATACCAGAGCACTAAAACCAGTTTTTCCGTAAGACATTTGCCAAAACACAAGAGGGCTTTGGTTCATCAAGTCGAAGAGTGAGGGAAACAGAGGTCGACCCAGAGCATATGAAAGCTGTGAAGTCTTAAAGAAGTTGCTCCACGCATTAAGCACTAGGACTCAACCTGCTCCCCTTCCTCCAGACTCCAGGGGACTCTAGAAACAGCTGCCTTGGCAGTGGGCCGACTAAGAGATGAAAAGGGAAAAGGAAAAACACATCCCTGAGAAGTGGTGGGCACAGACCAGCCTCTTGCAGATTTACATCCTGCTTACTCCTTGCATGGGTAGGCCAACGAATCTCAAACAGTGAATTGGGTTAGATAGGGCCTGCCCTATAGGAACCTAGCAGGGGCAAACAGAAAGCTTTTCTGGAAGAGGGTATATTCATCCTCCCCTCAGCAAATCAGTCCCCTGCAAATAATTTTCACGGGCAGTAACCACTGTCAGAACAACCAGAGCACGCAGGAAACATGGATATCAAACATTCTGGCAGCAGATTGGATTTCAGCAGAAGAGAGAATTGGTGAATCAGAAGATAAATTAGAAGACATCACCTGAGTGCTGCACAGAGAGAGAAACTATTAGGGTTCTCCAGAGAAACAGAACCAGTAGGATATATATAGATATGCAGAAGGAGGTTTATTAGGAGGGATTCACTCACATGATTATGGAGGATTAGAAATTCCATAATCTGCTGTCTGCCAAGTGGAGGCCAGGAAAGTCGGTTGTGTAGTTCCAGCCCAAATCTGAAGGCCTGGGAACTGCCGGCCTGTTAGTGTCCAAAATCCCAGTCCAAGTCCAAAGGCCCAGGAACCAGAAGTGCTGATGTTGAAGAGCAGGAGAAGATGGATGTCCCAGCTCAAGCAGAGCGCAAATTTGCCCTTCTTTCACCTTTTCGTTCTGTTCAGGCCATCGCCAGACTGGATGATACCCACCTGCAATTGGTGAAGATGATCTTCCTTACACAGTCTACCAATTTAAATGCTAATCTCTCTGGAAACACCCTCACAGACACACCCAGAAATAATATTTTACCAGCCCTCTGGTCACCCCTTAGCCCAGTACATTGACACATAAATTAACCATCACAGAGACAGTGGTAGAGACTACAGGTGTAAAAGAGGGTAAGGGTTATGGATGGTACAAACATAGGCATGATGGAAGTCCTAAAAGGAGAGGAGAGAATGGCTGAGAATTTTCCGGAATCTAAGAAAGACAACAGTCCATAGATTAGAGGCCAGCAAATCCCAAACTGGGAAAAGATGAAAAGAAACATGAACCTAGACACATTATAGAGAAAATTCCAGGAAAAAAATTAATGACAGATTACCTTCAGAAGAATATCTGACTTTTAAATAACGTTAGAAACCAGTGAAATGATATCCTCCATATGCTGAAGGAAATAACTACCAATCCAGATGTCTACACACAGTGAAAATATCTTTCAAGAATGAAGATAAGACATTCTCAAAGAAAAACAGAATTCAGCAGTATATCATCACTAAAGAAATGTTTAAGGATAGACTACAGGTAGAAGTGAAGTGAACACAGATGGAAGGTTTAATATACACAAGAGAATGAAGAGCAGAGAAAGGTAAACATGTGAACAGATGTGGACAAACATTGCTTATATTAAAGAGTAGGGGCTTTATCAAAACAAGTAAAACATCAGGCAATAATTTGGAAATTGAAGAATGGGTGTGTATGGGAAATGAAGTTAAAATGTTCTAAGATCCTTCTGTTGTCCATGAGGAAGGAGAAGTTTTTAGACTTGGTTAAGTATGTGTCTAATTTCCAAAGCAACCAGTAAAGTGAATAGGAAAAGACTGTAATTTCCAAACTAATTGTAAGGGGGAAATGGAATGATTATTATCGTTTATATTCAACAAGTTGATTCTAAAATGTAAAAAAGGCAAAGGGCCAGGAATAGCCAAGATGTTCAGGGAGCAAATGAACAAGGTGAGAGGATTTGATCCACCTCAAATCAAGATTTATTACAGAGCTACAGAAACTAAAGTGTGGCCTTCATGCAAGTGCAGACCAGCAGAGGGAACTAGCAGAGAACCCAGAAACAGGCCCATGCTTTCAGAGCACTGCAGATCAGAGAAGAAAAGACAGACTTTCCAGTAACTGTGTTCCGTCACAAAATCAACTCCAGGTGTGTTAAAGAAAAGACCCAAGTGCCAAGGGCAAAACCTAGATCTTTCATAAGGTAATTTGAGATAGGGAAGGATTTTTAAAAACAAGCTCTGAAAGCCATAACCATAAAGGAGAAGACTGATCAATTCAATTAAAATATAAATTTTTCGGTCATCAAAAGAAAATGTAAAAAGACAAGCCATGTAAGAGGGGAAAATATTTGTAACATCTTTTATCTACAAACATGAAAAGAACTCTTATGATAAAAAGGACAACTCAATAGCAAGACTTGAACAGGCATGTCACAGAAGAGGGGTTCAGTAAATACATGAAGTTAAAAAAATACATATTCTGTGACCGAGCAAGTCCATTCCTGATATAGATACCCTAGAAAAAAAAGCATGTGTATGTGCATTGTTACTTGAATATATTCACAGCAGGGAATTCCCTAGCGGTCCAGTGGTTAGGGCTCTGCGCTTCCGCTGCAGGGGGCGTGCGTTCTCAATCCCTGGTCGGGAACGAAAAATATATATATATATATATTCCCAGCAGTGTTGCTCATAGTAGCCTGAAACTGTCCATCAAGAGTGAATTGGATAGATGATGAATAATACCTAACTTCATTTACATGTAACAACATGGATAAGTCCACAATATTGAAGGAAAGAAGCAAGACATAAGAATACATACAGTGTAACTCATTTTATGTAAGGTTTAAACCAGACACCATTAAATGGTATGTACTCGTGCGTACTCTTCGTGGTGAGGGCGTGATAGTAAATATTTTAGACTTGACCTCTGTCCCAAGCTCACTTGCTCCACTCTGCCACTGGAGTGAAAGCAACCCTCGATGGTGCTCAGCTGTGTTGTAGCATAAAACAACCCCTAGTTTATGGAAACATGCATTTGAGGTAAAATTACTTTTTAAAAGGAAGGGGGAGGGGATTTCCTGGCGGTCCAGTGGTTAGGACTCTGCGCTTTCACTGCCGAGGGCGCGGGTTCGATCCCTGGTTGGGGGAAGATCCTGCAAGCGGAGTAGCACAGCCAAAAACAAATGAAAATAAAAAATAAATAAAAGGAAGCAGGATAAGAAGAAAAGGAAAGAAATGATCATTGTGAAAGAGGATGCTGATGGTTGCCTCCTGGAAGGAGGGGTTTGTGATCAGAGAAGGGTAATGGGAACTTTCAGGATGCTGCCAGTGTTTTAGGGGGTTTGTGAGGAGGTTTCACAGATGTTCACCTTACAGCTGTCTTTCTAATTCTGTGTAGAAGTTGTGTGTACAACAAGTAAGTTGTATGTCACAATAAAATAAGTTTTAAAAAACAAAACTTGTCAATGCTTCCTTAAATGATTGTTACAACATTACTTAATTTTATGTGAATTTTTGTTTAGTTTACATTTCAATTGCTCTACTTCTTTCTAAAATTTATATCAAAGAAATACTCTTGAAAGAATTTCAGTAGTGATATAAGGCTGTTGTTTTGCATGTGATTTTTTTAAATCACATAAACATTTAATTAAAATAAAAGTAGGGACTTACCTGGTGGTCCAGTGGTTAAGAATCCACCTTCCAATGCAGGGGATGTGGATTCAATCCAGATCCCACTTGCCGTGGGGCAGCTAAGCCCGTATGCCACAACTACTGAGCCCATGCACCGCAACAAAAGATCCCGCACGTCGCAACGAAGACCCCGTGTGCTGCAACTAAGAACCGATGCAGCCAAATAATAAAATAAAATGTAAAAATTAAACAAAAGTAAAAAAGTTATAGAACACTACTACTTCTGACCAGTAATTCAGGGTATATACATTAGATAATCTGTTCAGAGGCTTGGAGACACAGCTTACAATTTATATCTTGGCTTTATTTATTACACCAGAGTATTGACAGCTGTCTTTTTTATTCACAGGTTCAGTAGATGAAGGCGTCACTGAAGGGCTGCCTACACTTCAGAGCACTTCTAGCACCAGTGCTCACGCAGACGATGACGATCGGTTAGTACTAACATAGTACATAGTTTTCTTGTAAGGGCTGTGCTTGTAACTCTAAATCCAAGCATTCTATCTGGGAATTACATAAAAGTTTATTGCGACCTCCCTTTAGTATATTTTTTAGTCATCAGGTAGCCACATAAATTAGACAACTTATAGTACAAGGGTTTTTTTTTTTGGCATTTCCAAGACTTCCCAGCCCAGCTGCTTTAAATAGTATCTGTATTAGGGGTTGGCAAGCTGTGGACCACAGGCCAATCCCAGCCACCACCTTTACTTGTAAATCAAGTTTTATTGGAACACAGACATGCTCATTTGTTTACGTATTGTCTGTGGATGGCAGAGTTGAGGGGTTGAAACAGATCATGTGGTGTGCAAAGCCAAAGCTAATTACATCTGACCTGCTACCAAAAAAGTTTACCAAACCCTTATCTATGTACTCATGGTTCCCAAGTCATTATCTTCACATTGACCCTTCCTGCTTGATAATTTTCACATAGATGTAGCAGGGCCAAGACTTCATATATGGCCAAGACAGAACTCTAGCCTTTCCCTCCCCTCAGACCCGCTCCTCCAGTCCTCCTATCTCGGTAAACAGCACCATCATCCCCCCAGTTTCCCAAGCATTGTCTCTGGGAATTATACTTGATCCTTCTTTCCCTCACCTCCCACTACCATATTTAATCTTTAAGCAAGTCCTGTCAGCTCTGCATCCAAAATATACTTCTTCTCCTTCTCAGTCCACTTCTCCTCCAGCTCTGCTACTGCCACCCCAGCCCAGGTCACCACCATCTTTTGCCTTTACTACAGTAACCTTCGACTGGCCCCTGATTTCATTCTCCCCTACTCCAGTCATTCTCCATGTAGCAGCCAGAATGATTTTGTTTTTTAAATTAAGTCAGATTATGTTGCTGTTCTAAGTAGCAGATTCTTAAAATGCTCCAGTAGATTGACACTTAAAATCTAAACTCCTCACTATGCCTTTAAAGGCCTACCTGATAGGACTTCCTTCAGACCATGCTCCTCCTTGCATACCATATCCAGCCACACTGACCTTCTTTCAGTTCCTAGAATATTTCTAGTCCATATTTGTTCCGGCTTTGGGGCCTGTCTGCCATTTTAGGGCCTTTATTCTGCCTGAAATGCCTTCTCCCCTAATTTCCACATTGCTCACTCTTTCCTGAATCTTCAGATCACTGTCTAAGTGTCAGTTCTCAAGGAAGATTTTCCTGACCACCAGTCTAAAGTAAAACAGCACCAATCACTATTGGATCACTCTGTTTTAATTCTCTGTTCTGATCATTTTCTCGAGTGTTTATTGTCTGTCTCTGACCACTGAATATAGACTTCACTGAATTAACTCCTCCTCTTAGAGTCCGGGACAGACTTAAGTATATTTGTTGAAAACTTGAAGGATTCAAAGAACTCAAACAAGGTTTATTGTTCTTGAATAGCTAAACCTGATAGAGCAGGTTATGAACCAGAGTCATCTGAAGAAGTTAATGAAGGTGTAAACAAATGGAAATATGCCTAGATTCCTTAATTTCAAACATTAGTGAGGTTGTCTCTTCTATACTAGATATACTGTGCTGAGTGGTGGGCATATTGAGATGAAACGTAATAACCCTTTACCCTCAAAGAGATCAAGCCAACTTTGGGGGAGGGGGAAGAGGTTAAAGACAGACAAGTAAGCAGATAATCATGAGTCATCTGCAGAGGGGTCTGTCGCTCTGCATAGGAGGGTACCTACCTAAACCACTGATGAGTCAAAGAAGGCTTTCGGGAGGAGGAGGTAACTTCTTGGGTACATTTCATAAAACGTCTGGGTGTGTTATCTAGGCAGAAACGGTAGGCACGTAAAGGAAGTTAAATATATGAAAGCACAGCACTGAGAGAGAACTGTTACGGAGGAACTGCTTGGTATGGGTATGTTTGGGGAGTATGACAAGAAATGAGGCTGGAAGAGTACACAGACCCAGATCATGCGGAGTCTTGTCTGCCTTCACTCTGAAGGTAACGGTGAACCATCGCAGGACTTTTATCCGGGGACTGATTTAATCAGAGAGATCACTGTGAAACAGTGAGGATGGATTAAAGGGGTGTGGGGCTAAAGAGAAGGAGTTATTAATTCAGCCGTATATTGATGAGGGCCTGAATTAAAGCAATAGTAGGAAGGGAAGTATTAGAGAGATGAAGGATACCTAAAGTAAAATCATTTATGATATGTGCTTGGTCATACGTCCTTGCTTAACTTAAGATACTTGACATTCTGGACAATAACATTGTTTCTCCTATTGTTATAAATGAACCTTGTAATCTTAACTTTTAAACTGCTTCAAAACGTCTTAAAGTGTTTTGTTGTTGTTGTTGTTCATTTAAAGTTGTGCAGAAATGTTTATTGAACTTAAAAATCAGAGTCTGGTTGCCTTCTTTGGTCTGTTTTTTAGATTGGAAAATGTTCAGTATCCCTACCAACTCTACATTGCTCCTTCCACCAGCAGCACAGAACGGCCAAGTCCAAATGGTCCCGATAGACCTTTTCAGTGTCCAACATGCGGGGTGCGATTCACCCGTATTCAGAACCTGAAACAGCACATGCTCATCCACTCAGGTAATGTCGTCATCCCTATTGTGGCATAAATGAGCACTCCAAAACATTTTATTTTGAAATTCCAGTTAAAAACAGTAAACAGATGCTTTTGAGTTAGAAAAAAGTTTATCTCTGGGAAGTCTAGTGAGAACAGATAAACATAGGTCCATTGCTGAATTGGTGCAGTGTCAGAAATGTATTTGCTTACAGGCATCAGTATTCTCATTAAGACTTGGGTCGGGTGTAATATGTAAATGAAAAAGGTATCAGATGCATGTGTGTGTATATGTGAGGGAGAAAAGCACAAATACGGTAAAGCAAATGGGGTTAACAGGGTGTATATTGGTGTTCTTTGTACTATTCTCCTTGTAACTTCTCTAAGTTTGTAATTATTTCCAAATAAAAAGTGTTTTTAAAAATTAATAACAATAATTTAATTTTAATTCTACAATCCTAAATTTCTCTGTGCCCTGATTAGTCAGCCTTGTAGTATTTTTTTAGTGTAAAAGAGGTTTTGGATAAATGATGTGTAAAACATATTTGAAATTTAAGTTAAGTGTTCACATAAAGGCAGTAAAATTCTTGCGGGTAAGAACACTGACCTCTGATAAAGTAAGAAATCTTTACTGCTATTCTCAGCTGTATAACTATCTCACTTAGATAGGTCTAACAATTCCTGTGCTAACACTAATTCCCTATGACTTTGTTGAATCAACAGATGATGTTTTGAAGGTTTTTGAAATTTTATTTGCTAAAACTGTGATAATGAATTGGAAGGGACCATTAATATACTTTATATTTCATATATTAATTTCTACATATTTTCTCCATCACTGTTACATTAAATACCCCAAAACTCAATCAAGTAGTAGTTCTGTTACAATCACTAATTATGTTCAGAGATGTTAGAATTTACCTTTTTTCTTCTCATTTTTCTCTTGAGATAGGAAATGAAGAGTAGGTACTGATCATTTTCACATCTTCTCAATATAAACCTCACTACTTTAATGAAATGAAGTAATGTTATGTGAAGATTTAGGCTCTGCTTAAATACTCTGGTTAAATTGTGTTTTGAAGTCTATAAAATACAAGATTGGGAAGCGTTCAAAAATCTGTTGGAGTATATATTGCCTCGATTACCCCCACCCCATGGTGCCTTTCTTTCTCGCTTTCTTTTTTCAAGCCCTAGTGACTTCTTAGATGTTCTGTACCTTTTCTGAGATACTGAGTTTGGAACTCATTTTTGCTGATGATTTTTGTCTTTTCAGATTATCTCTTGCTACAGAATTACAGTTCAGAAATCTGTGAGGTTTATGACATTTCCACTTATTTTGTTTTTAGATAATATTTTGTTTTGCTTTATTTTATAGGAATTAAACCATTTCAGTGTGACCGATGTGGGAAAAAGTTCACCAGGGCTTACTCGCTAAAGATGCATCGCCTAAAGCATGAAGGTAAACGCTGTTTCCGGTGCCAGATATGTAGTGCCACTTTCACTTCCTTCGGGGAATATAAACACCACATGAGGGTTTCCCGGCACATTATCCGCAAGCCTCGGATTTACGAGTGCAAAACATGTGGCGCCATGTTCACCAACTCTGGAAATTTAATCGTGCACCTGAGGAGTCTGAACCATGAAGCGTCAGAGCTAGCAAACTACTTCCAGAGCAGGTGAGGTGCACAACGAAAACCGAACCAGGAAAACTGCTTTCTAAACTCTCTTTTCCTGCTTTTAGGGCAGCCTGCTGTGTTTTTTTATCAGGTTGCCAGCTAATCAGTCACATTCCTTTTAAATTCCCACTATCCAATAATGCTCTGATCTCCTGATCTGATCAAATTTTGCTGATCCTTCTAAGTATAAACAATTTTAAATACATTTATAGTTGGCATTAGAAATCTTTTCCTACAGAAGTAGACTACTTACCAGCTTGTTTTGGTTTTTTTGTGGGTTTTTGTTGTTGTTTTTTTAAATACAAGATTAAAGTAATTCTGTAGTACATTTTAAAATAGACCTTATTGGAGAATTTACCGTGTCAGATGATATTTAGTGATAGTGGATTACTTCAGACTCTTTGGATGTTAATTAAATTCTTGACCACTTCTCTCTTTTTTCTTTAAATAGTAAGAGAGAAACTTCTACACCAGCTATAATGGATATGATAATTTACATCAAATGAAGTTTTCCTTTTTTTCTTTCAGTTTAGAGCGCCATGCTTTTAATATAAAAAACTTATAATAGAGCTACCTTTCTGATTTATTGGGTATCCAAGGATCAGGTTCTAGTTCTAGCTCTGCCACTAACTAGTGTTATGATTTAACACGTCACTTTACAGATGAAGAAGCTTGAAGCGTAGAGAAAGATAAAATGTAAGCTTTAAAGATGATTTCTAAGGTCTCCTCTAGATATAAAACTCTGTTGTCTATTTTTAATACTTTATCAGAATTGTACATCTGTAGGAATCCTTAGTTTCTTATAAAATCAAATCTTAAATTTTTAACTGCCTTCATTTTTTAAATCTTATTTTTCAGTAAATTATTCCTGCATAGATGTTGTTTTTCTCTTCAAGCCAGACATTTTGTTTAATGTAATCATTTCTAACTCTGGGTGTCTGGTTATCATATCACTAAACCTAGATTATACATGACATAACAAACTTTGTTCCGGACTAAAATAGTGTCTCAGTTAACCATGCCTGTTTTCTATGTCTTCCCTGTACTGAGCCCTCTATCCTCTACTCTTGTTTAACACCTGAAGACTTTTTAGAAAATATAACATAGGACATCTTAAATTGCTTTGCAGATGAGCAGACTTCAATTTTTTTTTATTAATAGTGGACAAATTGTAAAATAATCTTAAGTATATTAGTTATTGAGATAAAGTGTAATGAATTTTTTTTTGTTTAACAGTAAAGATTTAAATCAAGCATCTAAGTAGTTTTTTACATTTCTCTATGTAGTAGATTATATAAAAGGTCATTTATGCCTGAGGATTTAGTTTCTTAACTAATTTATATCCAGGAAGTAATAAAAAGCTAGGTTTATATACCTTATAATTAGTGTATAATCCAAGAAAGGTTACGCATAAGTTATTCAAATGATCTTTGTTTAAATGAACATGCTATTTCCATCTGTTTTGTATACAAAAACTCTTCTACATAGAACAAGTAAGGATGTTTAGGTGTCCAGAGTGACACTGAAGGTGATAATCTTATCTCTCTTGGTGGTAGGGAGAGTTGATATACTTTGGTTCTAATGGATGGTTTTGGTTCATATATTTAGGAAAGTTTAGAAGTTGAAAATTCCTGAGTTCTAATATTCGTTCAAAAATTAGAGAAATGAAAAATCCCAATCTTGTTTTACAAATCAGGTCTTTTTATTGTGTCTTATTTATTACTGGCTTGAAAATTAACTCCCTGTTTCATCCTTTGCCTCTTACCTAGTGATTTCCTAGTACCGGACTACTTAAACCAGGAGCAAGAAGAGACCCTTGTTCAATATGATCTTGGAGAACACAGTTTTGAAAACAACTCCTCTGTTCAGATGCCTGTAATTTCACAGGTCTCCTCGACCCAGAATTGTGAAAGCACTTTTCCCTTGGGGTCTCTTGGTGGGCTGACGGAAAAAGAGGAGGAAATGCCAGGGCAGCCAAAGACCAGTGCTTGTGCCGAGGCGACCAGAGAGGACCCCCCAGATCAGAGCTGTCTTCTGTAACTATTGAGTAGTTTCATGGTTTGGCTTCGTTTTTGATTTTTGGAAAGTGCCTGTGCTTGGTCTTGTACATTTGAATTTAATTTAACTTTTTAAGCAAAAAAGGGTTTGGGAAAGAATTTCCCTTTTTACTTTGTAAGTTCTGCAACTGATGTTTTATTTTTCATGACTGAGAGATTGCTTCTGTAAGTGCACAATAACATGGTGTTGAAATATAATAGAAACCTTGAGACTTAAGGAGAACCAGTTGACTTAAAACTTGTATCAGTTTCCTCTTCCATTATCAGGAGTAGGCTAACAACAGATATTAGGTCAAGAAGAAATCAGATGATTATTGACCTTCCTGAAATGAAAGCGTACACCAGAAACATATTACTGAACGAATCTGGCAAATGGCCTGAATAGATGTTTACTCCTATACACAGGATATTGTACAGTATTTTGTAAAGCCTGTTGCTTTTGGAAGTATTTATGGTGAGCTTTCTTAAAAATTATTAGGGTATATACTTCTGAAATCCCACGTGTTTTGTTTTGTTTTTTTTTTTAAGCTTTCTCACTATAATTTTTCATGGTGAAAATTTGGTATTGGGATAGGTATTCCCTGTACCTTTATAGTACCTCTCCTCCAAATAATCTTTCTTCTGTGAAAGAAGGCGAAGAACCACGGTTAAGGATAGTCAACTTGTGCATGAAATGACCAGGAATGGAGAATATAGTATGTGAATCTCGGCTTCATAGGAACTCTTTCATACTGCTTTTCTGGATAAAATTATTGTTTACCTGGTCTTTGAATGTTAATGCCTGGCTAATTGGGTCATTGCCTAAATCAGTTTTCTCTTGCCTATACTTGGCATGATCCCATGAAAAGGAGATATACTGGAGATGTTCTATATTTTATACATAGGTTTGTGTATTGTTGAGGATGTTTTTATTCTGCTGTTTTGGACAAAATAAAGAATTCTCTGTTAAGGCTATATTCTTAACCCAGCTGCGATTGTTTACAAAATACACATATGACAGTGATAAATTGTCCTTATTCCAAAATAGTTTAAGACATTGCCAAATGTCATATTAAAAGCAGTTAGGATAGTTTTTACGCAATGTAAGCAATAATGTAGAAGTAGAGGAGAGTCTATAAAATGATGATCTATGACTCAAATCTATTTGGGGAAAAAAAAAAGAATTGTTAAGACTAAAGAAAAACTAAAAACCTTAAATTAATGACTATTACCTCTTGCTGCTAAAAAAAGAAAAGAAAAGAAAGAAACTTCGTGGTTTATAGTTGAAATATATATGATACTCTAGACTGGAATATACGTTTTTACCTGGTGCCATTAAAGCATCACTGACCTTGATCCTAAATATTCATGAGTCCATGAACAATGATCTTTCGAGTAACTCTTTTTTTCTATGTATATACCCAAAGTTTAATAATTATGAAAACACCTGATTAGGTTAGAAAAAGAAAAGACAGTTTCTTATTCAAAACACAAGATCTCAGTTTTGTCTGGGTGCTAGTTGTTAATAATAAAATTTTTCTAAGTTATAGTGATTTGTTTCATTTTTTTTTTAATTGGCTAATTCTATAACTTCTTTTATCCCCTACAAATGTAAAGGAAGGGAAAGTGAACTCATTGAAGATTTTTTTTAGGCTAATGTTCTTTCTGTCTGTTTGAATATTCTGCTGTTTTTAACTTGTTTCCAACTCCTTTTCTCACTCATGAACCTGTTGTTTCCTCTTTGCTCCCACACATAGGTATAGTACCTTCAGGAAAATCAACATATACAGATTATGATGGCTTTCCATTATTTATGCTTCTTTACTAATAGGTTGAATTACTTTCTTCAACAGACTGTGATACTAATAGCGGTACTGCTGTGTCTCAACTGGAAAGGTCAGGAATTTGTATTTTTAATGTAATATAGATTCTTTGGAAACTGTTATGCCTACCAGTAGATAAATCTCAAAAGTTAATTTTAAAATCTTAATGGAGAAGACAAAGAATCGGTAAAATTATGACCAGGAGTCATTGTTGCCCTCAGTTCTAAGAGTTATTTTTTTAAAAAAGAAGAAGAAGAAGGAAGGAAGAAAAGGAGGAAAGAAGTAGGGTTATTAATGAGAAGAAATATATCAGAACCATTTGGAGATTTGTTGGTTGAAAGTGTTTTAGCACACCCCTTGTCCTGAGAATTTTGTATTAAGAGAGTCCTACACAGCTTTGGCAGCTCTGAGGTGTTCTGTGTTCTCAGAATGTAGGATTACCACCATCACTGGCTATGTTTTCCCAAATGGAAACTTTAGATTTTCATTGGTAATTACAAATTATACAGATTTCCAAGTTTTATGAAACATTTGAATCTACAGTGAAAATGCCGATTGTTGGTTGTCTGCTCCCCAAATTGTATCAATACAGGTAACTAACTAGTACTTAACATGTGATATAAACAGAGTCCTTTTTTTTCTATTTCAGTGAGGCTCTACATTTTTCTTGATACACAGTTTAAGCATACTTAGCTTATGGATCTGTTTTAGGAAACTAAGCTATGAGGGATAATTGTATATAGTGCTATTTAGATTTATTTAAAATTCCTTTAAGAGAAGGATGCCTGGGTGTATAATTTTTACCAGAATATATGGAAAACATTGCGAAGAGATGAAAGCCAGTTATATTATCTCATCCATTAGAAATTACCAGTATAACTAAACATAAAAAAAATTCCAGTTTAGAATACTTTAGCATAGCTATCTTTCTGAAGGCCCAAGGGGGTAACTTTGTTAAAGGGCTTAAATTTTAGGATGCAAGATAAATTGCCTTTTTAAACCAAGTATTTTATATAAGAAAAGCATTTATTTTTCATTTTAAAGCTACCAAATAGGTATGATATACATACTTTAGAAATGAGCAAAGATGTTTGCTGTGATACTGGATATTACAGCTCCTGCAGTCATTCTTTCCATTTTTAAGGGCGTATTCTAACAGTGGAAGCATCTAGCATGTCAGTGATTGTACTAATTCAGAAACAAAAGCATTAATACTTGTTTTCATTTTTTTGAATTTCAAGTTCGAGAAAGGGATGCAGATGGAGGTTATCACCCACAAATGTATTTAAATGGATATTTCTTACTTTGAATTTAAAGTAACCTTCTTAATTTTCATTTTAAATAATTAGTTATATGTTTAGTTACATTGCCAGTTTTTAAAGTTCTCACTTTCAGTGAGGCAAAAGTGTACTAAAATGTTCAAATAGCTTCATTCATTCTTACATTTTAACATTTCAGCAACCATTCTGGCTTACAGAACTTACATTCTGGTTCCATGTTATGACACATGCCCTTTGGTTTTAAAAACAAAAGAACTTCCATTTTGTTAAAATATGTTACCAAGTGGAATGAACCAGCCAGCACATCTAATATACTTATCATTGGTAACTCTGTTACCTTCTGACTACTGAGCCAGTCTCTCCGGATGTGTAAATGGTTCCCTGGGAGCCTTTGCAAGTTGTATTAAGTCTTTTCGGTCTTTTATTTTATCTCTTATTATTTTTTATTCTCATACTTAATCTAAATAGAGGCGAGTTATCTAGCTTAGTGGCTTTTATTTCGAAGATTCTCAGATCATGGTTTAGTTTCTTTTAGCTTTGTAGCCCCTGAGAAATACATTACTTTATAAGGTATTGGCAGTTTGTACTAGTATACCACATGGAGAGAATTATTCTTATTACTTGATGAATGAACAATCCTAAAATTATAATATTGTACCTGAAAGGGCTTTGAGATTTAAGGAATTGATGAAGAGAATTAGAAACTCTGAAGCTCTGGAGTATACATCTAAGTGAGGGAGAATAGTTTTCTAGTTATTAATATTAATGGGGAGGGGAAAAACTGGTAAAGCTCACATCTGGAAGCGACCCAAAGTTGCTAAAAGGCAGTAAATGTGGTTTTCAGTGTAAGTTATTGACATAAGATGATTTATTTATAATATATTTAGATTTGGAAAGTTACCGAGAGAAGCATGTGTACAAACAAGATTTTCTTTTCTCAGTCAGTGGTACAGAATGGAGGTGCTCAGTTACAGTGACCATGTCTGTGAGGGGTATTTAGAGCTAAGCATACTCCTCCAGGCTTCAGGCTCAGATCGTCAAAATTCAGGTTATTCCGTATTTTGCCTATACCCATTTTTATCTTTCAGTGTCACTTTTGTTTGACAGCATGTTGGTGACCACAGGGTATTTTTATTTGGAAGGTCCTCAGCAAGACTAATTTGCCAAAAGCAATAATGGTTCACATTAACAATGAAGTAGAGTTGAACCAATTTCCAGGTTCAGCTAAGGAGCAGACAGTCTATGGGTGTTTCATTTTTAGATTATAAATATGTTGAGATTTATTAATGGGAAGTTAAGCCTATGTCAGATCATGGGATGAAGACTCTTAGTGACATCATAGTTGTACTTTTTTTTTAACTTCATGCTTGACACAGTTAGATATTTCTACTACATCATAGTGATTATATTTTTATGATAAAATAAAAAGTAATAGTTCCATATCTTTACAAATAGTCTCTGCAGAGATGTCAGGCGATGATGTTACTGGCATCTCAATTTGGCAGTATCCAAAAATTGAGACTGCCTTCAAGTGTATATGCTACTTCGGTTATATAGCTCCCTCTGCATAGGGGCCAGGCCAGTTCCAACTAATACCAAGGTTTTTATGTACATAATAGTTTTCGAAGAATTTAAGGGTTCAGCCCATTGGTTGAAAACATAAAACTTTTTAAAAAAAATTTTTAAAGACTTAAAATTTTTAAATTTCAGTTTGAAGTGCCTGGTTTATAAAATCTGATTCTTTGATGATTGCCTTTCTCTTTTAAACTGACTGATTTTGCTGAGTAAACTTAAAGCCCTAGGCTCAGTTGTAATGATTTATTGATAAAATTGCTGCTTGATGGTTTGAGGGCCTACAGTGTCATGACTTTTATTAAATTGTCCCTTGTCCCTGTTTTCCCAAATACCGGTCTAACCATATGCAGATTTCATTATTCAGTTAAACAGGTTTAAAAATCATCCTGTAAATGAATGTTCAGGTTACCAAAGTACATCATCTGCTGAGGAAGGATCAGTCTTCCCTACATTAAGAGGACCGTCATCTCCTCTAAACACATGCTGTTTCCTTGGTATTAGTGGAGGCTGTGTTCATTTAAAGATGGGAAGCCTTTCATGCAGCTCCTAGTAACACCTGCTTTTTCTAGAAAGAACCTTTTCTATGATTAGGTTATAATTGTGTTTTCTCTGAGAGCTTTCTTTTATTTCAGTTATCAGTTTTCAAGTTGACAAATGCTATGTAAAGTCTCTCATACTGAGAGCGGTCCATTAAATTACTGAAAGTTACACTGCTGTTCCTCTTTCAGGTACCTGAAATGAATGCCATCAGGTGATCAGGAGTAAGATCATAAACTTTATTCATTTTCTTCCTTATACAAAGTGATGGCTTCTAATGCTTATATTTCAAGATATTTTTTAAAAAGACAACAGTCTCTCGTAGAGTAAAATTTGATTTCAGTCCAGGTCCCAATAATATATTTGATTTTTCTGTTGTTGCTGGTGCCTCCTGTTGCATCAGATAGAGATTGCCTGCCTCTTTGTAGGGCACCCTTGCGGCACCTTATGTCCAATTGGAAGGTAGCATATGGCTTCTTTGTGCCTCTGCTATCTTTTCAAAAGCCATTTTATAAAAATCCTAGGTAGCCTATTTTAATATTTAAATATATATATTTGTGAGAGATACTTTTAGAACAGACTTTTTTTTTTTACTTTAAATTTCCTGTATTCCCATTTTTAAGAGTAAATGTAAACTTTCCAGGATTTGAACTTGTCTTTTTCCACAGCAGCATAATGAACAAGTCGATTTGAGACAATAGACCATAATTCAGTGATAGAAGAAATTGATGTCTGATTAAAGGAAACAGATGTGAAGGGAAAAAAATTGTTTTGGTGTAACAGAAATGAATTTTTAAATAAAATTGTTTTAGTTTCTGTAATTTTGTATTTGCTGCTACAGTAGCTCAATATTTTACAGAGCTAACCTATAAATCCGGCTCCATTCAAAAACTGGAGTACTTTCTAGTACCACCAGCCTAGGAGGAAGGTGTGTACGTACCACAGTCTTCCAGATGGGTGACTGGCGGTCCTGTTTAGCTAATGAATGCATGCTTT
The DNA here is from genome assembly GCF_965194825.1 of Balaenoptera physalus. Lineage (NCBI taxonomy): Eukaryota > Metazoa > Chordata > Mammalia > Artiodactyla > Balaenopteridae > Balaenoptera > Balaenoptera physalus. The sequence continues at coordinate 5,103,078 of NC_138889.1, forward strand.
GAAATTCGCCTATAGCCCAACATCAAGGAAGTTTGGGAGAAACTTTTATCTTGCTAGTTATAGCATTATGATTCTTTTTGGGCACTGGCATTTTGTGAAACCCTCGGGGGGAGGGAAGGTGATGCTGGGGAAGAAATGTGAATTAAATTATGTGGAAGGGTGTTGTCCCGTCTTCAACCCTCTCCTAGAACCAGTACAACTTTCTTACCTGGGACAGGCCCAAGTTCACCAGCTTTGTATCCAGTTGTCATCTCCTTCAAGTTTGGCTGTACTTGGTTACAGTGGCCATAGCTAAGTTATTTGGCATGTTTGACTTTCAACAGTAACAAAAATGGTTTTGGATTTTGTTTTATTTCCTAAAAATGTATACAGTGTCGGAACTTCACCTTTTATATACTAGTATCTGGCTATTAGTACTTTACAGGAACCATAGTTCTTGGTGACTACATACATATATATATTTTTGTGACTTTTTTGTATACTAAGTGCCGTTTCAATGTTACAATCATTTTTAGAGTTATTGTAATCACTGTGAATATCATGTTTTTTCAAATATGTTCTGAGCCTATAGTGTTTGCTTTGTGAATATATGTGTATCGTATATATTCTGTATAGTTACATTGTACTGAAATATTAGCTTGTTTGATATAAGGAAAGTATGTATTGAGTACTTTTTGCTAGCCTGGTTGTTTAATCTTTTTTTTAGAAGGTTTAAACTTTTTAAAAAACAAAAGCAAAAACTTTAAACCAGCCTTTATTACATGGTCAGAAATAACATTGCAGTTAGAAGGGATGGGCAGGGAAAAAAATAGTTTTGAGTGTCTTTGAATAGAAACATAAGACTAAGGTTTGTTTGGTTCCCCCCGCCCCCCGACCCTTCATTAAAATATCTTATTAATGCTTTCTGGAGTAAAACTTCCTGCTGTTGTTATTTACTGTTGGCTGGAAGGAAGAATTGGTGGTGCCGATCAAGGTCAAGTGGATAAGAAAAGTCATGAGACCAAGGCGCGCCTTAAGTAAGCATCCATTGAGTTTGTACAGACTAGAGAGTGTTCTGCGAGGCAGCACACACATCAGCTTCCTGGGCAGGTAAGAAAAGAGCTGAAAGGGCAAGGAGTCCATGAACACCATCCCTAAAACGGAAAAGAATATAAAGGAGGCTAGTTGGAGAAAGTCATCAAATCCTAGAGCTGTTGAGCCAGGTATCTTGTGCAGAGCTGCTTTCCTGAGTGGTGGGTTACATCTTGAGAAGTTGCCTTGAATCTTTCTGAAGCTATACTTTATTGATTAGAGACCTGTTGGGATATTTCAGTAATACCTTACAGCCAAGGAGTAGAGAATGGTACTTACTGGGGGAAGGCAGCTCATTGCCTAGGTGCTGAGCCTGCGAGAGCCTGAAGGAAGGGCATTCTAACTACAGATGCACCTTGCTGTGAATTTTGACAATAAGTGGTCTGTAGCGTGAGAGCAACAGGCAAAGGAGATTGTGCGCTGACCCCAAGCTACCAGCATCACTTAAGTTCAGGGAGGAAAAGGGTAAATTTTTAAGAAGCATTTTCTATCATTCAGTGAGTGTGTTGAGTGTTTTTAACAACGGTTTACCAAACCATTCAAGGCCGGCAAACTGTGTTGGGGTCCTCAGTAGCTACCTCAGCCACAGGTGATCCATGTAAATGCAGAACGTAGAATTTTAAGTGCTCGTGCCTTACAGTTTGATTTGCATGTGAATAACAGGCCAGAGAAATTCCTTTCAGAGAATGATACTAAAGGTAGTAAAGGAAGATGTGTGTCTGTCCCCTCGATGCATGGCACTGGGATACATAGTTGGGGCGTTGTTTTCTGAACAGAATGTTTGTTCTAAGTACTAAACTGAGAGATCTGCAAATGTACTGAGAGTTTAAATGGGGGGAACTTGCTCATAAACATCAAATCCCAAAATGTAATGTAATTCATTTTTCACATGGGTAAACTTTTATACAGATGGGAAAACTAAGATGGGGCATAGTCAATCCAGAAAGAACTTCCTCATCAGCAAAATGATGAGAACTAGGGTCTGAACAGCCGTGGGGACAAAGGGAAAGCTGTTTTACTGTTGTTAAACTCTTGATTTGTTTACTTGAATTCTTGTACCAAAAATACTTGAAATTTTTATACCCACCCATTTTATAGATAAGCAAACAAGTCACTGCAGAGGCTATGGGCAGAGTTGTCTTTAGAGTCATTTTGCGGGGGCGCCTCCACACCCTTCTTTCTATTGTTGCCTACTTTTTTCCACAGCTAACATTTCTGGGGGCCTTTGGCTGGAGTCTGAAAGACTGAATAAGTGAGTGAGTGCGTCTCATTGACCAGAGAACCTGAAAAGTTAGACAGGCTTAGCAACATACACATACACACACTCAGTAAAGGGCCAGCTGCAAATGAATTACCTCTGATGATTCTTGCCATCTAGAGACCCTCTGTTGGGAAAATTGCTTTAGAACATAAGAAGAAAAGATCACAAGCAAATAAAATTCCACTAGTTCACCTTAATTTAGGGGCTGAGGCAGATGTGCTCTCTTTGGCAGTTCAGGCAGCAGTGGTACATGTGGTAGGACCTGTGTACATGATAACTTTTGTCCAGAAACAGAATTCTCTGTTGAATGCAAATGAGTCTACCTACAAGATGAGTAAAAATTCCTTTTCAGTGTGTTTTACAGTTTATAAAATGCTAGCACTGTGAGTGATTTGGTTTTCAAAAACCCAGTGACATAATAATAAATGTATGACCCACACAGATAGTTGGGGCCCTTCCTACCCATTATAAAAAGGCATTAGATCCACCCTGAAATCCCTAGGCACCAACAGGGCTGCAACCCGAGAAGTCTTGAGTTGATACAGCTCTCAGCTGTCCCAGACCCAGTGATAAGAAGAAAAACCTGGAGCTTTGACCCTGCCAGTACTGGCATTGCGATTCTTTGGGGCACTAGCATTTTGGGAGACCCTTGAGGGAGGGTAATGCTGGCAGAAAATGTGAGTTCGTTTATGCAGATGGGTGTCTTTGTCTTTTGTGCCAGGGCCTAGTTCTAAAGGAGAGTCAAGTTAACTTATTCTTCTGATGTAAAACAATTACAGGTGACCTTGTTGTAAATATGTGAACTGGTCATGTGCTTTTCTTTGTGTGCTTTTACCTAAATATCACCTCTGGATTATCTTTCCCACCCCTGTTGGTAATATTTTCTGTCATTTTCTCCGTCCCTGCTGCTGCTACTTAATTCAAGCCTTTGTTGTTTCTGGCCTAGAAACAAAAACAGCCCTCTCTCCAGTCCGGCCCCCTCTGGTCCATCCTTCCCGTTTCTGCTGGGTCATGTTTTAACCGGGCCACTGCCCTGCTTAAAGTCCGCCTCCCTCTCCCTGGGAAGTCCGTCCCGGCCTGCTGTGCTTGGCTCGTTGTAGTTGGACTTTCAGTACAAAGGTCAGGCTTCACCTCCTCTCGGAACCCGCCACTCAGTCCCCACTCCCGTCTGCCTCCAGGTTTGGGGTGAAGGCCCCTCATGTCTATTTCCCTAGCAGATTTTGTTTAGCTACACCAAACCACGTCTCAATCACACTGTCTTGTAAAGCTACCTCCTGGGGCAGTTATGAGAGTGGAATTATATGTAAAAGGCTTAGAACAGCAAGCACCTAGTATAGAGTAGCCACTTAATAAGTCTTGTCTATTGTAACTAGTGTGTCTCCCTCACCTGATTTATTTCTTGACATCGGACTGTGTCTTCTATTTGTATATCCGCTGTAGTGCCAGGCACATAGTAGAGCTCAAAAAAATGTTGAATGACTAATTGAATGTTGCCAGGAAATGATCATAAGCTCACTTTACCAGAATGCTCAGAGGTACTCACCAGGGAACTTTAGGACAGAACACTGAGAAACATGGCACCTGATAGTTTGCCTCAACTCCCACTTCAGGTCTAATCCTCAGAACAACTGCCATCAGCCTGGCCAAAATTTCTCCAAATTGTTCTCTGAAACACTGGTGCTGCCATTGTCCTCCCTTTAGTCCGGTTTACTCATCCATCAAGTCCATACCTAAGTTTCACTTCTTAAAGAAGCATTCCCAGAGCCTCCCACGCCGGGCTGGGACTTCCTGTTAGGTTCACGTAGCATCCTGTGCTTTTATTACAATGGTAATTGATTATTTAAAAGCAGTTGGACTAAACTCCATTCGATTAAGTTCCATTAGGACAGGGCCATACCTGTCTCTTGTATCAAGGTGTCCCCAGGCCTGGGGTTGATTGAATGAAGTCTCTGACCTTAGGAGCTTATGGTTTCTGAAGTAAAGACTTACAGAAATAAAACGAATATAGAAATAACTGAGTGCCATGAGGGAAACAGCAAAGCATGCATGTCCTCTGCAGATTTGGAGGGAGAGACCTGGCTGGAGGGATCAGGGAGGCTACGTGGAGGAGGAACATTTGAGCTGGAATTTCCTTGTAAAGAGGTCTAGAAATTTGTACTGGCAGAAATGGGGGTGGGACGGCACTTAGGAAACAACACTGAGCACAAGAGGTGGCATGTCCAGGGAGTGAAAGTGGTTTGATTTGCTGAGAGTTACAGCATCCCTGAAAAGAGAAAATGGGAGAAAATGTTAGAAAGCAGACTGGAACCAGATCAGAGGAGGCCTTTAAGAACTTGAACTGAATTTGGTAGGAAACAGAAAAGCATCACACATTTTGAGGCAGAGGGACAACTTAATCAGAGCTTGCTCTAGAAAGATAAGAACAAGCATGAAGTAGATTAGAGGGAAGGCGTACAGACTGAACCACGATCACTGAGGAATTACTTAAGTAGTTCAGGGAAGAGCCCAGAGGAAGGTGCCATGAGTGGCACTGGAGCAGGGGTCTGGGGAAGGGTTTGGTGAGAGGTGGGGCTGGGATCTTAAGCATGTCTAGTCTCTGAACAGTGGACAATATCAGCTCTATTTCAAGCCCTCGAAGTGCCATTTACTTGACATTGTCAAACTCTTAGGGGAACTCCCTTTGTTTTTGCGGGAGAACTCTGTGTCCTAGACAAAAATAGAGAAAGAGTTAGTTAGGCAGAGTTCTGAGTCAGGTTCCAGAGCTGAGCTCAGAGTTAGGGTGAGGAGAGGTTTAGGAATAGTCGTGCAAGGAAGTTACTTAGCTGGGTGGCCCTTTCCTAGCAGAGCCTGGCTTCTACTAAACCAGGTTGGTGGGGTTGAAAGTTCCAAAGACATTTCTCCTGTCCTGCTTTGCTCTGCTTCTTACATTCCTTCTACTTTCCTTCAACAGACACCGAGTGTCTGCCACACGAGACACTTGCAGGCGCTGCAAGCACGGCATGGAAGGGAACAACAGAAACCTTTGCCCTCGTGGGGCTCATCATCTGGGTGGAGGGGAAGGGCTGTGGCCAACAATGCAGATGAAGTGTGGGGGTGGGCAGGGGAGCGGTTTGGCCATTCTCTCACGATGGCCAAGGTGAGAGAATGGCCAGTAAGCCAGCTCCAAGCAGGTGAGGGTCCACAAGGTCAAGGGCGCTACCAGGCGTGTTCAGGAGGGAGGCCGGGCTCCCCACCCACTTCTCTCTGGGAAGGAGCCAGAGCAGAACAGGACGTGCCCGGAGATTAAAAAGGGACTGAGCATGGAGGATGGAGGAAGTTTGTTTCCACGTGTAACGTCTTTTCCTGGACAAACTCAGAGGAAGTCTGTTTCCCCAACACAGGCCAAGGAGCAGCTTGCTCTGAGTGAGAAACTGAGCTTAAAGGCCGGACACCGGCAGCAGCTGTAGATTTAACTTTTTAACGTAGCTCGTTGTATGTATCCAGATTTTTGGCTTCTAAGTTCAAGGTGCCGTTTAAGAGACTTCTGCATGTATCAAATACCCAGATGCATCCTTTCCTACCGGGGACTGACTCTCCCAGGCTCCTGCGTACACGGAGCCCAGAGATGAGGTGTAGGCTGCCAGCGTGTCATCTCCATTGACGTAGGAAACATGAGTGGCTTTTGGAAGACGGTTGCTCTTCCCCCAGGAACCTCCTGACATGTGAGGAGATACGCATAACTGCCCTGGAAGGTTTTATCAAGTGCCTTTTGAAGCGGTACAGCAAGGAAGCCCTAGGGAAAGCATGAGATTTAAACAGGGAAACGTGCACATGCATGGAAAAACCAAGCACCGATGCATCCAGTCCTGCCCAACACGTGCCAGGTACACCCATGCATGATTTCTACCCAGAACGGGGGTTCCACAGCTCCCACGGCCTCCCAGGTACGACCGTGTGACACCTGTGAGAATTCAGATCCGCTGTCCAACGTGGCAGGGCCTTCCACGTGGTCCCAGGAGAGAGGGACTGGTACAGATTACCTTTGGGGAAGGTCTAGCTTTGCCTTGCATGTTATAAGTGCCACAAAACACGAATGTATACACGCATACATACAAACACACACACGAAAAGTAGGAGCAAGGGAAGAAGGGAGGCCTCCGTTTCAGTCCAGGTCCATCTGCAGTTCTGGTCTCCCCGTGTCGGGAGTCCTGCCCGCCCAGCACTTCCTCCCCGGGGCTGCTACCAGGCCCACCCTCTAGGGGCCCTGAGCCTGCACCCCTGAAACAATGGGACCAGAAGCTCTTTCGTGCCCCACCCCTCGCTGTCCGCAACAGCCGCCATTCCAGAGCCAAACAATTGGAGCCCCTAATTTGCCTCTGTTGACAGGCACCAGGTGTAAAAGGTTTTTCCCCAGTTTGCTGAATCCCTTCCCACCTGGACTGTCTCTCAGTCACTGGGGGTTTTTTGTTTGGTTTTAATTTTTTGGCCCCACCGAGTGGCATGCAGGATCTTAGTTCCCCGGCCAGGGTTCGAACCCGCCCCACCATAATGGAAGCGCAGAGTCTTAAGCCCTGGACCGCCAGGGAAGTCCTTCAGTCACTGGTTTACCCCAGCTCTCATGTGCGTCAGTGGATTTTCTGGCTCATCTCCCGTCGTAAAGTGTAGGTTGGAGGGGTGAGCAGAGCCAAGAACAAAGGAAAAACCCAGCAGTTCATTCTGCCCAGCAACCCCCAGGCTCCAGTGGGAACCAGATGCCTCCTCGAGGCCCGGCCCACAGCACGGCCCTCAGCGCCCGGGGTCCTGCACCTCGGACGGGGGGAGGGGGGGAGGGGGGCGCCTCTCCCTGCTTCCCCACACGTCACTCCAAGTACGTTACATAAGAAGCATAATCTGTTTTCAGTGTAGACGTGGAAGTTTGGTCCTTGCTTCCCAGAAGTTACGCATAACGAAGTCCCATGAGTAATAAGTAGAAAACAGAAGGGGTTCCCTAACCCCAAGGAGGATGAGAAGCATGCGGGGAGGTCAGGGCTGAACGTAATTCAGACTCAGTCCAAAGTAATGTTAATCTAGGGTGACAGGAACACGTGGTAACAAATATGCTGAGGACCTTTCCGGGCGAAAACCTCACCTTTTAGTAGCTGCGCGTTGCTGAGCTTTTCATGAAACCCTCGGCTCTGCCGCCTGCCTTTTGAAGGTTCTTTCCCTCCTGCGACCGACGCACAGGACAGGAGCGTGTGTGGGCTCGTGAGCCACTTACCTTCCCAGCCTCGCTTTCCTCCTGCCCAGCCCCATGCCCGAGCCTGGCACGGGCCTGGCACACGGTGAGAGGTCAGTCAGTGAGGAGGGACGAGTACACATCCTGGAAATGGGTCCATAATAACGGCAGTCTGTCCTGTCACAGATGAAAAACGGGTGTAACACAACCTCAACACACTTCCCACCTCTCACTTCCACTCTCAGTGATGGAGAAACGCCTGATTATGAGTTGCTCACGGGGGAGTGAAGCTCTTCATCAGCTTCCCTAGTCCGTGATGTGAACACGACTGAGAAGCTAGAAAACAGCATCAGTGAGGAAAGCCGGACGGGGATCAGTGTTGACCTTGGAGACGTGGAACGTTTCCAGATACATTAAGTGGGATGAAATCCACACTCTGGAAAAGGCGACCCGCGAAGCTTCTGGGAGCCCTCTATCCCTTCCCCCCCGCCACCCCAAGAAGAGAGGAAAGAGGACGCTCAGTCCCCATGGCAGTGACCATGACGCCCGAGTCCCTGGGCCTCCCGTAAACCTGCTCCAGCCTAGGAGTCTGCCAAGGACTCCCGCGTGATGCCAGCCCTGAACACGCTCCAGCGTCACGTAAGCGAGCCCTGCTGCACTTACGGAGCTGGCCGTCCAGCGCCTGCCAGCCTCTCCGGGACGGTGAGTTTCCCATGGTGTCCCCTGCCCATGAAGTTCGCACTCTGGGGTGAGGGGTCGGGAAGAGGAAAGGCAGCACAGCCGCTGGAGAGCCGCCTTCACGGTGGGCCCAGACGTGGTGTTTCCACACTTGGGAACACAGGGTTCCACATCTGGGCTTTGCCAAGACTCACCATGAATTGGGTGGGAAGAGGTCGTGGAGACAGGCGGGACACCCACAGCTTCCTTCCGGACCGGCTGCTTCAGCGACTGTGCCTGTGACGTGCAGGGCGTGAGCGCCCCCTACTGCCCTCACCTAGAATGATCCCCAGGGCAGGGACTCAAAAGAATCTTTCTTTGCCTTTAAGCCAAACTTACAAAATATTTATTAAACCTAATTAAAAGGCTTTTGTTTAAAATAGATACCCAGCGAAACAGTTCAAACTGTTAACCACGCGTTTATTTTTCAAAAGCCTTTGAACTAGAACAAAATGGATTGTCTTTTCAGCTCCGGTTGCGACATTCCCCCAGGTCTCAGTGAACGTCCTTGTCATTGGTGACCCAGAAACATTTCTATCACCCCACCCAGGCTCATTCTGTGGCTCTTTCTTTGGGACTGGAAAAAATCTGAGAAAGGGCATTTCCCTGGACGCAGCAGGACCCTGCAGACCTTCTGTCAGTCCTCCTTTTCATCACTTCTCCAAGCCCGGGTGCCCCCATCGCTTTTGGCCTCTGTTCCTTTTGCTTCAGCTTCCCCCAAGGCCAGCCAGCATTCAGCAGACGTGAATGGCTCAAGGCAGGAAGATGAGGGCAGAAGAAGTGACCCTTCTGAATCACAGGTCAGAGCACGTTGTCCAGCTGCCCACGGCCAAGACCTCGAGGAAACGTTCTCTCCCTCCGGTCCCCACTGCCCCTAGGCGGAGGAATAAGAGAAAGCAGATGGTTTGGGCCCTGAGAAAGGGAAATGCCCAGGGGCTGCTGGGGGTAGTAGCCAAGGAAATAGGAATGGGAAAGACTTTGAGACGCTGAAGGGGCCCTTTCAGAGCCCAGCTAGTTCATTTTGGCCTTTTCCACGTGTGCCTAAGCCACGAAGCCGATCGCCTGGCAAGAGGCCCTGGATCCTCCAGGCTTCAGGTTGGGGGTGCCCTGCCTCTGGAGGGCAGTCCAGGACTTAACTGCACGGGCTTTGGAGTCCAGCGGCTGGGTTTGCATCCTTCCTCCTCTCTTTCTGAGGAACCTTGAGCGAGATGCCGTGGGCAGGACGTAGTGATGTGATGCACACGAGGCACTCGGCACGCGCTGCCCCGTTACTGACACTGTAGATGTCACCGGAGCGGCTGAGCTGCCAGACCCTCCCCCGCGAGGACAGCGGCGGGACAGACACGTCGGCAGGGTAGGTGTGCAGAGCAGGTTTCTACCTACCTGACCTCCAAAGCTTCTTTCCAGCTGTGAGGTTGAATGGAGGTGTCCTTCCAGTTACAAGGGCAGCCCTCAGGCAGCTGTCATCCCACTGAGCAACTGGAGGGTCACAGAGGCCCGGGAGGCAAGTGGCCAGGCCCTGTGACCTCACACCTCCTGGGAATGTGAACTCCCTCCCACCCACCAAGGACCCCGGACGGGCTCCAGGACCTGCTTCCCAGCATCTGCAAGGCCAGGCCCGAGGAGCCTGAAGCAGACCCCGTCCTACAACGGCCCTGTTCCCCAGTCACAAAGGGCGCAGGGCGACCCTCGGCAAAAGCCTGTCGAATCTGTGACTTCTTTCCTCATCCTTCCCTCTGGCTGGTATAAATAAGCCATTTTTTAACCATTTTTTTGCAAGGGTCACATGTTCCAAACATAGGTTTCAATTTTTTCTAGTCTGTTTCTACACATTTTTCTTGTCCTTTTAGATATTTGGACAGTACCTAGGTTATGAAATTCAAAGAGGCATCTGATGCCCTGTTTCCTTCAGGAGCTGTTGCCTGACAGAGAGAGAGAGAGAGAGAGTGGGAGGGAGAGGGAGAGGGAAGGAGAGAGCTCCCCTACCCTTCTCTCCGGACATGGTCCGTCTCCCCTCCCCCAGCCCTCCCACACACACACACCGTGTACTTGCAGCTCTTTGGAAAAAGAACACAGGCTAAGGGTGGAAGAGTTTTCTTTTCGAGATAAACAAGTCCATACGAAGTTCCAGAAGAGAGGTCTGGCAGGGAGACTGAGTTATTCCTGACCACAGGGGCGTGGGCAGGGAAAATCGTGATAACCTCAGGGTGAAGGAAGCATGTGGTGGAGGAAAGCACAGAGCCAAGGGGAAGGGCAAGCTAGGTTTGCACCCCAGGAAAATACACAGCCCTCCCGCTGGAAGATTCTGAGGCAGTGGAACAACTGGACAATGGAGTTGATTCCACCTCGCCTGGAAACAGCTCTGGACCCTGACTTTTTAGGAAACAACTGGAGATGAGGGGAAAAGGCAGAAAAACACACAGCCTCGTAGCTGCAGGTGCAGGGCGATGGCACGGGAGCACGCAGCCCTCTGGAGAAGAAAAGGGGGAAACAGATAAATGAAATGAATTGAAATCCGAAGAGCTGGGGTTTCTTCACCAAAATACAGTCATCATTGTAGGCATATCAGACCAGGAGCAATTAGCACGTCGTGCAAGCGCTGATCTGAGAGTCAAGGGCTGCTCTTTCCTCAGCATCTCTCTTGCGGGGAGCAGGGGGGTGGGGGGCGAGGACAGCCTGAACATAAAGGGAATCTGGACCCAGGCCGCCCTCGCGCTTGGCCGGCACCCAGGTCCCCCTCGCTCCCCCTTTTCCTGACGTGCCAGAGGCGGCCCCTCTCCTCAGGGAGGAGCCTGACCACGCCCAGGCCCAGAGGAAGCGCCACTTGCTCGAAGCCCCTCTGACGTCTTCACTCCCCGTTGTCAATGCCGTGTTTGTCATCTTGTGGAAGAACAGTTGGAACGATCTTCTAGGTCAACCCGAGACGTAAAAGCAGGTGATAAATATTCGTATTCCTGCTTTGGGGCCTGCTCTCATCATCTGAGTGGTATTTGGTGGCTTTCCAACGTCTGTTCCTGATTGTCACCCTGAGGAACCCCAGCCTGGTGACCTGAAAGCAGTTGTCCGGACCCCCTTCCAACGGACACTTCCCCCTTCCCTCCCTCGGCCCATCACCCTTACAGGACGAGTTGAAATGGCACGAGGGCTGATGCAAACCCCCCTCCTTTGGGCCAAGTGGACCCCAAGGACCCAATAAGCAGCGGCGTCCCACCCAGGCTGGCAAAGCAGATGGAGAACGAGTGCACTGCCCACCTGGAGCAAACCCCTCACCTGGAAAATAGCTCTCACGGCAGGGAGGCCTCGTGACCAGGTCTGCTGGAGTTCCCCAAAGCAAGGGGGGACTCGAGCCTAGGGGCTGGTCCACAGGGTCTCTGAGAGCGTGGCCCCTTCATTCTACCCGCGAGAAGTTCCTTCCCTCATGAAACGATGGTGTGTGAGTAACAGAGTCTATGGGGGACAGAGCCTAGGTGCCCGGGTCCTAGGAGACCAGACGTGGGACCTTGGGCGGTTACTTACACTCTTGGCGCCGTGGTTTTCTGTTGTAAAGTGGGAACGACCATAGGGCTGTTGCGAGGTTTACATCAGACAAGTAAAGCACTCAGAACGCTCAGGAGGCACTTTCATTAGATGGTAGATATGTTGGAGCTTCAGCGTTCCAAGAAACTCAAGTCTGACAAACACCGGCTTAAAGGTCCAATCTCCCTTACGTGTGGCTGCAGGTGTGCAAAACACACACACCCTCGTGATTCCAAGCCTGGGAAAGTGGGAGGCCTCATTCCATCCCAGAGAGCTGAGGGAGGCCCCCTGAATTAGAGTCTGCGGGCACCCCAGGCGCCCCAGAGAGGGAGGGTGTCCTGTGGTAACAGCCAGGCCATGTTTCCAGGACCGGGAGCTCAGGCGCTAACACGCAGCCCTGCCCCTCCCCCAAGGACGCGCGCGCGCCTGCGTGCGTGCGTGCGTGCGTGCGTGCGTAAGAACGTACCTGCCCGCGGGCTGCAGCATCTGCCGGCTGTGTTAACAGGTACCGTTCCACGCTTGCTCCTCCAGAGATAACACCCACCTCCTGCCACAGGTCACCTCTGTCCTCAAACCCTAAAGCTCTTAAGCTCTTTTGACCCCGCCCTGGGCATGTTCGTCCTCCGGGTCCCAGAGTCTGAGGGCCGGCAGGTCCCGGCCGCAGGGAGGGGTGGGTGGGTGCGGGGCCTCCGGCTGCCCACCTGACACGGGGCACAAAGGGAGTGGAAGCAGCAGGAGACAGCCTTCCGGGAACGGCGGGGCCTGGGGTCCGTCCCAACCCACCTCCCCACCCTGCGCAGCGAGGGCCCCTCTCCTGTGACAGCACCTTGGCCACCGGGAGGCTGGCGGCCTGGGAAGCCCTGCGGTGCCCCTGGTGGCTGAACAGCTTCCCTACGCCCTTCTGGATTCCACCCCCCCACCCCTCCCCCGGCCCTGGGTCCCTGCAGACTGTTCCTCCTGCAGGATCCAGGATTAAACATTGACTGAACTTCCATTTTAATGCTTGTGATTGGTGGCTGAAACAAGTGAGACGCAAGGTAGTTTGAGGGACCAGAGAGATGGCTCGTTTCAAGATCCTAGCAACTAAAACAGGCTAGTCCATCAGGAAAAGGCCTCACAGAAGTTCGTTGAGCTTTTGTGGGGACTCAACCGAAGGCAACAGAGAGCATGAAGCCGAGGCAGCGCCTTGTGCACCGGCCCGTGCGCCTGCCTGGGGCAGCGCTGCCTGGTTGCCTGGGTGCGGTCACAAGAACGGCACTGTACCGTCGTGGGCCTGGCTGCGGCCACAGCAGGTCGCATGGGTGGAACTGAACTTGGTCACACGCTTGGAGCTGGAGTTCTTGAACTGTACATGCAAACGTGTGCAAAACAGTTTTGGTCACTAGTCTCTCCCCGGGCCTTCACCTGGGTGCGGGAAGGCTGAGGCGGTGGCTCAGGGCTGATGCCGCCGCTGCCCTCGGCAGAGAGGAGCGGACCCGGGCCGGCTGTCACACCCGTCGTCAACCCTGACTGTGCTGGGGCCTCTGTCTTCATTACAGCTCGAAGACGAGGCCGACTTCCCACTAGCTAAGGAGCCTTAGCTGATTCTTATCTGTGGTCAGAAGTAACGCTGGATTTGGCTCCACAGTCTTTTGAAAGGCACTGGTGCTCTGTCGGTTTCCAGGCGTCAAGTGTTTGTGGCTTCCGGGACCCTGCCAGGACCGCAGGACACGCCTGCAAAGCGCAGTGCCGGGCGCCTGGTGGGCACTCGGTGATGCTGATGCTCTTCGCCCTGCGGCTCGTCAGAATCCCCCGGAAGCCTTGTTACAGCAGATGGCTGCGCCCCGCCTCCCAGAGTCTCCGACGCGGGAGGTCTGGGTGGAGCGTGGGAATTGAGTCTCTGCGACGCCCCAGGTGGTGCGGATGCCCCCAGCCCCGGGGCCACGCTGTGGGAACGCTGTCCTGGATGACCTGCCCAGTCCCACCCCGGACGCGCCAGTGAGACCCCTGAGACAGCGGGGTGACCCCAAAGGGCCCCAGGAGGACAACAATGAGGCTGAGAAACCACCATGAACTGGGACAGAGGGCTGCGGAGAGGGAGCCGCTGTCCCTTTAGGGGACAGTGAAGTCGTCTCATGACCCCGCCTGCGTTTCTGACGTGGGGAGGGGGTCTTCTGGACCATGTCAGGTGCCGATAGGAGAGAGGTGCTGTGGGTAGGCACAGGCCAGGCCTGGCTGCCTGAGGGGCTCTCACCCTTGGGAACCAGACCACAAGTGAAGCCTCTCCCTACACACCAGCTATTTACACTCGGCGCCGTCTGCACAGGGTCTTCTGACAGCACCTTCATTCTCCTACTCCCCACACCTCGGTAAAAATGATACCCTTTCCCTTCCCTGGAAGGAAAACCCAATGTGGATGCTTGCACAGCTGTCAAGACAAAACTTCTCCCTCCTTCCAGAGGGTAAGGTACTCAGGCTAAAATGAAAGAGGCAGCTCACCTCCTCCAGGAAGTCTGCCCAGATTGTTCCCTGTGGTTTCCAAAACACACAGAGAGCAAAGACCATTCAGTCAACAAATATGTGTTAGCATCTTCTAGGAGCCAGGCCTGAGCTGGCGATACAGCAATGAGCAAAGACCACCCACCCTCCCTCACACGGCCATCTGATTTCTCTTCCTGGGTCTGCTATCCCCCAGACCCAGCTCGTACAGAGCCTTGGCATACGGAAGGCCCTCAAACGTCTTCTCAAGAACTCCCTGAGCCCTCCCCACATCCTCGTCTCTGTCCCTCTGAGTCATCCCAAGCAAGAAGATAGAGAACATTGTAATTTACTAAGTAGAAATCAAAGGAGGAAGGACAGCACGAGACACGGGAGAAGCCTCAAGCGAGGCGGCAGCATCAGGACCCACCCACTCAGCCCACGCTAGACAGCCGTGAGTTCACGCACACTCTCGTGTCCGAGTGTGCAAGCGCAGGCGCACAGGTACACACACACACACAGCATTCGTGTGACCATCTCCCCACCTGACAGAAACACCCAGGACAACGCTCCTCCCCCATCCCGGGGAGCCGCACCCCGTCCCACCCCTCCTGTCCCGGCACCAGGCCCTGTCTGGGGAGCTTCAGGTCAGGGAGGAAACACAGCCCCTCGCTGGCCTGGGGACCGTCACAGGGCACCGTGGTCCCCACTCTCAGCCTGACTCCAGGCTCTGTGCTGAGGGGGATTTAAACCCAGTTTCTTGCTGCTGGGGCTAGGGGAGCCCATCAACTCCGTAAGAAAGAAAAATTACCTAAAAAGAAATAAAGCGTTTTACTCATACACACAAATATACACACTGAACCCCACCCTGGGAGCCGGTAGAACATTCGAACCTTGGACCCGGCTGACTTCCAGGTCCCTCAGGCCTGGATTTCCTGAAGCGTGTGACCCTGGGAGCCCGTGGTGCCCCACCAGCCCCGCCCAAGGGGCCCCAAAGTCCAAACGAGAGCTGGTCCTGTATCCGAGGCAGATGAAGCCAGCCTTCCCTGTATCCGAGGAAAAGAGCCTCTGGCCCAGCGTGGCGCCAGGGCCGAGAGGCTGTGTCTTCAAGCCTCCGGCCCCGGCACTGCCAAGCGTCCTGTCCTCCCCTCCTCTCCCCTCCCCGACCCCGCTTGGGAAGCTGGGGGTGTGGGGTGGGTGAGAGGCCTGCGGGCGAGTCTCCATCTCCAGAGGCTCGGGGATCAGGTCCCAGTCTGGGTTCCGGGGGCCGAGCCGGGGGTCCGGGAAGCAATCCCGTCCTCAGCCCGCACGTGCGCACCTGGGGTGGCACCTCGCCTCTACACCCCGGTCTGCTGTTTAATCCAGTCCCGAAACATGGAGAGCCTTGTGTACACGCCTGGCTTGTCCCTCTGTGCGCAGCCGTCGCCCCAGCTCACCACGCCGGCCTGGAACATCCGCCCATTCGCCTCCGGGCTGGACAGCGGGCCCCCGGAATCGCCCTGCGGGGAGACCAGGCCTTGGCACCGAGCCCCCGCCCGCCCACCCCCAGCCCCGCCGGCCGCCCCGCCGGCCCACCTGGCAGGCGTCCACGCCGCCGCTGAGGTAGCCCACGCACAGCATGCGCGCGGTGATCTGCTGTGGCAGCAGGCGCTCGCACGTGGTCTGGTTGATGACGCGGATCTCGCCCTTTTGCAGGATCAGCGCCCCCATACCTGGGAGGCAGGGGGAGGGGGGGACAGGGCAGGAGGGGCGGCCGGCGGTCAGCGGGGGGACCCGACCAGCGGAGCCCCCGAAAGAGCGCGGATGCCCGCGGCCCACACGTGGCTAAAACCTGAGGGCACGTCTCCAGGATGGGACGCTGTGCAGCCGGGCAGAGCGGTCAGGCCGCGCTGACCATCTGTCGGGTGAGGAATCCGACACCCACCCTGGGAAGGCGTGTGAGAAAGTGGGGGACGGAAGGACGGCCACGAGGCACCCCCTCCCACAGCGGCTGGGCTGCGGGCAGAGCTGTCAGCCCCTCACCCCAGCTTCACCCCCACCCCCGCTCACCTCCCTCCTGCGTGTGGCCCCAGCCGGTGACCCAGATGGCCTTGCCGGTGGGGAAGGCGTGCGCGGCGTCCGGCAGGCAGATGGGCCGCACGGTAGCGCTGTACTCGGCTGGCTGCTCCAGCTGCAGCAGCGCGATGTCGTAGTCAAAGGTGAAGTCGTTGAAGAAGGGGTGGGAGATGACGCGCTGCAGCCGGCGCTCCTGCACCCCGGGGGCGCTGCGCTTGCTCTGGTCGTGCAGGCCCAGGAAGGCAGTCCACATGCTGTGGTCAGAGTACCTGCCGGGGGCCGGAGGACGGGCGGAGAGGGAGGCCTGAGCCTGCGCCCTCAGCCCGGTGCCCTGCGCCCCTCAACCCGAGCCCGCGCCCACCCCAGGACGATGCTCAGCTGCCCTCGCTTATCTCATTACCAAAAAGATTTCCCTTCTCATTAATCTACCCTTCCGTGGAAGGAGCACATCAATCCAAGTACTTCTCTAACACAGCGGTACATACTTTAAGTACCAGGGGAGCTGAGCAGTAGATGGAACGTCACCAGGTTTGTTGTCGGTAGCGGGATGGTGCAGCAGTTCTGACTATTGTGTATTGGACGACTGAACCAGTAAAAAGACAAGACCCTGGTATTGCTGGGGCCCAGTCTCCCACGTGGGAAAAGGGAGACACCAACAGGCAGAGGCGGAGGAGAGGAGAACCCCATGCCGCTGACATGCCATCAGAGCAGGAAAAGCTCACGGCTGCTCAGAAAGATGGCCTCAGCGCAACGGCATCCCCAGCAGCAGCCAGAACTTGGCTTCTAACTATCCTTCCCCGTGGAAAGGAACCAAGGCTCCTTGGAGAGATGGTTGATTTCAGGTCTGGAGCAAGTAGCACATAGAGTGAACCAGGAATATTTTGTTTTACCAGAAGTGAGTGAGAGCTTGCACAGGGACGGTGCCAGCGGGACAAGGCTTTCACTAGTCAAGATCGGGGTCATCTGGACACCAAAATAAACTGTGGGGTTAAATCACTATACATGATGAAGAATATAAGGAGCGGAGGAGAATCTATCTAAAAAATAATCTCAAAATAATTTATAAGAAGAGAAGGAAAGCTATGCTTTACAGAAAAACACCAGCTAATAAATACAGAAGAAATGACACAGTAAGTCATATTTCACACCTACCACAGCAATAACCGATACACACAAGAATCATCAACAGATGCTAAAAACCACTGGGTAACAAGATATCCACACTGGGACTTCCCTCCTGGTCCAGTGGTTAAGACTCTGCGCTCCCAATGCAGGGGGCCCGGGTTCGATCCCTGGTCAGGGAACTAGATCCCGCGTGCGGCAACTAAAAAAAAAGATCCCACGTGCCGCAACTAAAGATCCTGCACACGGCCAGGAAGATCCCGCATGCCACAACTAAGACCTGGTGCAGCCAAATAAATACATAAATAAATATTTAAAAAAAAAGAAGATATACACACTGATTCAAAGCATCACCCAAGATTCATAACCAACGGGGGAAGTACCTTTATAAGTACTGGTAGACACCACCCTAACCAAGTAATCAGACTTTTCTCCAAATCATCCCCACTGATGGGGTATTATGTACTTCCTGAGGACACATCACCTATGCAGTGCTTCCTGACCAGAAGAAAAAAATTTAACCTAACTCTAATCGTGAAACAACAAGCAGGAACATCCAGATCGAGAGATATTCTGCAAAATAACATCCTTGGCTTTTCAAAAACGTACTGCCATAAAAGAACAAAAATTAAAAGGCCGGGAGAGACTTCTATATTTTAAAGAGACTAGTCAAAACTAATGACTACAACAAAGCATATCCCTTGACTGGATCCTACGTTTTTCAAAAAACCTGCAAATACTGGGAGAACTGGAGGAATCTGAAATGCCGACCATGTGCCAGCTAACAGTGCTACATCAGTGCGATCGTTTCCGGATGTGATAACCGTATGGCGGTGACATGGGAGGGTTCCCCTGTTCTTGGGAGACGCCGCCTGCCGTCCTTGGGGAAGACGTGCCATGATGGCTGCGCCTAACTTGGAACTGGCTCAGAAAGGGGAACGTGAACGTCTAGGGAAGCACAGCTTAGGAGTGATCCGTGTGCTCGAGCCCGCCGATGAGTACCGTGTCCAACAGCAGAAGGAATCTGAGGAGAAGACTTCAGTGTCAGTCACCAGAGAGGGCCCGGAACTTCCAGAAGACAAACAAGAGAAAAAGAAGCAGGAAAAGAAAGGACAAAGTGTGGAAACTCCACAAGGTCATGAAGGACCTCTTGGAGAAAAAAAGCCCCAAAGCTGGTCGTGTCGAGCCGACGGGTGACATCCCTGTGCTGCGTCGTCACAAGCACATCAGCTGCACAGCAAACACAGAAAGAATGGTGAAGGCTCAAGCGTTAAGAGGCAACACAGCAGCGATGGGTTAGACGGCGGCAAAGAAACACCTGCAGATAAACCCCGGCCATTCCGTCAAGACCTAAGGCAAACGGCAGAGGTCGACACAGCCGACCACGCCAAGCACTCTCTGGGGGCCGACGTGTTACATCATCTTATCCCCCAAACAGCCAGTCAGGGTGGTCTTGGGCCACCGTCTGAACCCAGCAGCCCACGCTCTTGACCACGAGATGCCACCTCTCGGTAACACCCTGGGATCGCTTGCTGACTCAGAAATGTGTCCAAAGTACCTGCACTCCAGGTCCTGGCACACTTCACCCCTGCCTGTCCCTGTTCACAACCCTCCCTTTGCCTGGAAGGTCTGAGTCACCTGGTCTAGTGACAAACACCCTCACGTTTCAACAGCAGACCAGACACCCTGCCCATAAAGGCATTCCCAGCAGCCACCCGCCCCAGCCCTCAGGGGCGCTCTAACCCACACACTGGGCCCTCGGCAGCCTCCCCCCAGCTCTGGCACAGCCCTTACTACGTGCACGTGTGTATCACAACTTGTCCCCCTACCCTGGGACGTCTGGAAGTGCAGGGACCAAGTCTAATTCAGCTTTCTCTCCCGGTGCCAATGGTAACAATGGCTGTTGAGGGCATTAATGGGCAGAAGTAAGACTGCTGAGCAGGGGAAGATGAAGGAAAAGGAAATGAGAAATGAAAAGATGAAGCAAGGGAAAGAGGAAGAAGCAGGGCAGGGCCCAGGGGCAGGTGCGTCAGGAAGCGCACGCACATCCCAGCTCACCCTGGAGACGGGGCTAGGAACGGGGACTGTGGCGACCGCGTGGGTTCAGAGCACCCAGATCTTGGTTTCTTCTCAGGGAATGCCTAGCTCTGGGGCCGGACCAGGAAGATACAGGATGAGCCTAGAGCACCAGGTGGCGTCCGAAAGCAAGGAGGTGGCTCAGAAAAACAAAAGAATGGGGGCGTGTCCTAGGGAGCTGGGCGCCAGCCTGGAGAGCCCTCAGTGGTCAGCTCTGGAACAATCTAGCGACAGTAAACAACACGGTATTAGATCACAACCCGAAATATAAATATATGCACGAGTCCCTACAAACATAAATAGATGATTAAATAAATACATGGGAGAGAAGGGACAAAGCTTCCTTACAAAGCAATTCCACACTGACTCATTTTCAAAGAATAGAGTACAGAAGGGGGAAACACTTCCGAGGGGAAAGAGCTGGCATCACCGTCTTAACCAGATGACTGAGATGAGCGTCACCAGAGATAAGCCACGTTGACATCATTTACCTGCTGATACAACATGACTTTCTTCCAAACAAACACTCATGACCCCAGTCTAATCACGAGAACAACCTCAGATGCATCCAGATGGGGGCGCTCTACAGGGCCCCTGGCCTCCAGGCTGTCCAGGTCACGAAAAACACACAAAGACTGAGAAATCGTCCCGGACCAGAGGAGACTGGGGAGACAGGACAACAGACACAAAGGGGGCACCTGGACAAACTCCTACAGCAGAAAGGATGCTGGTGTGAAACTGGTGCCAGGGAGCCTGGGGGGGAGCCCAGTGGGAGCCCCGAGGCAGCCCGGAGGCAAGTTCCTAGTAAGGGACCGTGAGTTTCTCGGTGCTGACAAAAGCAGCAGGATAACATCAAGGGAAATCGGGCAAGGGTACGGGGAAATCGGGCAAGGGTACGGGGAAATCGGGCGAGGGTACGGGGAAATTGCGTCCTATCTTTGCAACTTGTCCACATTCCAAAGTGATAAGTTCATTCTAAAAATTCTTAAGTAAGCTCCCATCACCCCAAGAAGAAAGCAGATCGCTTCTGCCCAGAGTGGAGTGGAGTGTGACAGAGTGAGAAGAGGGGAGCAGGCTGGACCAGGCTGCACCTCACCAGCCCAGCAGCGCCCGGGGTCCACCACTGACCCCACTCCCCCCAGGCCTCTGCTGTCACATCACCCCCAGCACGTGCACCTGTCTGACTGGCCCCAGTGTCTGGCCTTAGGCCTACGTCATGCTATGGGTCCTGTCTGTCCCGAAAGTCCACGGTGGTCCCGCTCTCTCTTGGCCAAGGGGCGACTTGGTCAGCAATCCCGTCCTCAGCCCGCACGTGGCACTCTGGGCACCCTGGGTCCCCTTCCCACGCAGCTGCCCGCGGCAGGAGGGCAGGCGCCTGGCAGGAAGGCCCTGGGCGAGGGGGACCCCTGTGCCCGAGTCTCCAGGAGCAAGCTGTCCCCTCAGTCCCCCTCCCGCAGCCGATGGTCAGAGGGCCTGGGCGGGCTGGACCTAAGTCACAAAGAGCCCCAGCGCTGGGACACCTGCTCCTGCTCAGCCTGGCCCTGCCCACCCGCCCTGAGAGGCCGGCATGGCCCAGTGGCATGCTTGGTGCCCCTCCCTGCACCGGGCTCGGGTCTGCCGTGGACCTGAGGCTACGACGGGCTGAGCACCTACTGTGCGCCAGGCATGGGCTCAGCGCTTCAGGTGCGTCCCCGCGCTCCCTTCTCACACCTCTCAGCGTAAAAATCACAGCGTCACCATCAGCACCCAGGAGCCTGAGGCCTAGGAAGGTGAATAACTCGCCCACAGTGGCCTGGCAAGCCAGGGCCGGGCAGTGAATGAGAGGGTCCCGAGGGGTCTCCACCGTGCAGAGGCTGACCGCACTGGCTCCGGAATCCACACACGTGGGCCCCAGTCTGGCTCTGCCACTTAAAAGCTGTACCACCTCAGGCAAATGTCCTCACCTCTCTGATCCTCCGTTTCTGTAAAACGGGGACGTGTTCAGACCCGTCTGCCTGGGCTGTTAGGAGAGGCACTGAGAGGCCCGCTGGACAAGAGGGGCACCCAATAAACGCTCATTTTTATTACCACTGTTATTAAGCCCCATCCTGGGGGGGGGTCTGCCACCCCTCCGGTCCCAGCCCTGTCTCACCTGGGCACGACTCACAGACACAGGGCCTTTCCACCCCAGGAAACACGGAGGGGCGCCCCACTTAGGGCCGGCGCAAGGCCTCCCCGCTCCGGCCCGTGGCGTACCTGAATCCTCTGTGGTCGATGAAGCAGTGGGCGGCAGACACCATCCAGCTGGGGGAGATGAGGGAAGCCCCACACACGTGGCCCTGGCCCAGGGCGTGGAGGCTCACCTGCCAGGGCCACTCACCTTCGTCCGCATTCTCACCCCCGACAACCCGAGACTGCCTGGTGAACGACCGCAGCCCACAGTCTGGGAGGGGCAGAGACGGGAGTCACAGTGGGGCACCAGCCCAGCAGCCGGGGAAGCCACCTGGCCGCTCTCCCTGCCCCCAAATTCAAAACCCTCACTCCCCACCTCCCCGCTCCGGCACAGGGGCCTTCAGACAGCTGCTGGTTTGCTTAGATTTAATCTGGGTGTCATCTGCCCAGATTCTCTTGTTGCATGCTGAAGGACACAGCTCCCAGAGGGGAGAGCAATGGGTGACGTGAAGTCACCGAACAGCTGCAGCTCTGCTCACATCTAACCTATGGCCAGCGCTTCTGATATACACAAGAGGCTGCAAATTAAAGTATGGGCGGGGTGGGGACAAAACCCTGCCGAGGGCTCCAGGAGCTGTGCTCTCTCCCCTCCAGGCAGCACAGGCAAGCCAGGACTTGCCCCCGTGGCCAGGTCTACAGAGCAGGGGTCAGCCCAGCACCGTGGCCAGGACACCAGCCCTGCCACAGAGGCCCTGACGTACTAGCTGCCCTGGGCTTTGCCTCCAGGACCAGAACTGCCTGTGAGGCAGTGCCTGGGTGCCAATTAGCAAAGTTATCCTTTTCTCCAGGCAGACACACCCTCTCACCAGGGCAGAGCTGGGTGAGTGAAGCACTGGCATAACGCCCACCTCCGCATGCGCCTTGCACAGTGAACAACCTGCACAACTGTACGCGGCAGCCCTGCTCACCACAGTTCTTCTCATCCGAGCCATCGATACAGTCCTTCTTCCCGTCACACTCGGGGTTGCCCTTGCTCACACAGAGCCCGTCGAGACAGCGGTAGGTGTGTCTGGTGCAGGTGACAGTGCTCACTGCTCACGGAGGAGGATGCAGGGGGAGGGAATCAATCTCTCTCCCGCACCCAAGCTGATGGTCCATCCCCCTCGCGCCCCTCTCAGGCCTGCCGCCTCATCCACACCCGTGCCCCGCCGACACCCTTTCTCTCACACTCAGTGTGCAGGGGGGTCTGTGTTGAACTCTGGACCCGCTGCACGTGAGTGTGGCAGGCAAGCGCCCAAGGGAAGGCGGCGGGGCCTGGCCTCACCGTGGTCGCACGCGGCCTCGTCGGACCCGTCCCCGCAGTTGTCCTTCCCGTCACACCGCTGGCTCTGCGGGAGGCACTTCCCGTTGCTACACCTGAAGGTCTCGGACGGGCAGCCTGGAGAAGCGCGAGGGCTCAGCGGGGGCTGGCGGGTCAGCAGAGGGCCGCGCGGAGCCCAGCCGCCACCCCGCGCCCCACTCACTGCAGCCCTGCTCGTCACTGCCGTCCTCGCAGTCCTTCACGGAGTCACAGACCCAGAAGAGGGGCTTGCAGAGCTTGTCCGCGCACGTGAACTGGTAGGTGGCGTTGCACTCTGCAGGGGCGAGGGGCCGCGGTTAGACGCGAAGCTCACTGAGCACCCGCGCTCCTGGGGGCCACGCGCCGCCTGCTCCAAAGGGGACCCCCAGGAGCCCGAGGAAAGGCGGCCTGTCGTCCGCCCCGGGCCGGGAACAACCGCCCCCCGCCTCGGGCCGTCCCGCCGCGGGGTCGGCGGCAGAAGCCGGGCACAGCAAGGGCAGAGGGTGCCGGGTCTGGCAGCCCCGACTCACGGCAGTGCAGCTCGTCGCTGTGGTCGGTGCAGTCAGCCCAGCCGTCACAGCGCAGCTCCTTCTGGATACACCGCCCCGTGTTACACATGAACCTGCCCGGGCACGCTGCGGGGAGAGGGCGCAGGCCTGCAGTCCGCGACCCGCAGCCCCGCCTCGCCCCGCCCCGCCCGCGGAGCCAACCTCACGGCCGCGCTGAGCGCCAGGGAAGCCCTCCCAGCCCGGCCCCCAGCACAGAGGAGCGAGGCTGCAGCTGGGGGTCTCCAGGCCCGCTGAGCTGTGACAAGGGGGCTCCTACAGCTAGCGGGGGAGGGCCAGTCGAGGTCCCTCCCGCCCCCCATGGCCAAACCCCGGGAAGCCCCGGGCAGAGTGGAGAGAGGCTGGCGGGTGCGCGTGCAGTTCTACGGCCCCGGCCCCGTGTCCTCGGTCAGCCACGCCCCCGAGCGCCAGGCTCCGCGTCAGCAACTCGGGGCGGCAGCAGCTCTGCGGATGGCTGACGTACGTGTCCTACGCTAGTTTCACGCGGCATCACCGGCTTTCCTTAATTCTAAGATATTCTCCACATTTCGGTGTTTCTGAAATTGGAATGTGTCTGACAACTGATGTCATCGGGCAGATGACAAAATGGAGAGGAGGCCGTTGTCACTTTCTCTGCACAGGTAGCTTAGTCACTTGTCAAAGCGGTTTGTTCATCTAACTACACTTCTGGCGGTGAGTCGTGTAGTTGAATTGGAACTTAAATTTGGACGTTTGTGTGCAGTAAAAGTGACTTCCAAAAGGTTATTCTATGAGGCAGGGTTTTAACAAAAAAATCACCATGGACGTGGAAGAACCGGTATTCACAGCAGACAGTGAAATTAAAGGTCATGGAAACTGCCAGACCTCTTCCGTAGAGATCACAGAATTTTCGAAGCTAGGAGTAGTTAGTGTGATGATTCATGCCCCAGTATGTTCTAATGTGTCTCAGAAGCATGGTCTTAATCCTACAGGTGCTAAAAGGCCACAGAGACAAGCACAGATTCTCAAAGTGATGCAGAACCAAAGGGACAATAGACCAAAGGAACTCAGGGTCCTCGGCCTGAGATGCCGCACTCAGGGACCAAAGGACATGGTGTGTGCCAGCATTCACTGTCAGCCTTTTTTCATAAGTGTATCTAAGGTAGCCTTTTCTTTCCTCAGAAAGCTACTAGAGCAACTGATAATGCATCCTACCGGCTCCGGCGGCCTACAGTCAGGAGAGCACAGTACTAAGATGCAGAGTGCTTCCCTGGTGGCGCAGTGGTTGAGAATCTGCCTGCCGATGCAGGGGACACGGGTTCGAGCCCTGGTCTGGGAAGATCCCACATGCCGCGGAGCAACTGGGCCCGTGAGCCACAACTCCTGAGCCTGCGCGTCTGGAGCCTGTGCTCCGCAACAAGAGAGGCCGCGATAGTGAGAGGCCCGCGCACCGCGATGAAGAGTGGCCCCCGCTTGCCACAACTAGAGAAAGCCCTCGCACAGAAACGAAGACCCAACACAGCCAAAAATAAATAAATAAATAAATAAATTAAAAAAAAAAAAAAAAGATGCAGACTAGGGAGCGCATCGCGGGTACACCCTCCAGCCAGGCTCCGCCTCCGGAGCGCGTCACTCACGGTCACTGGCATCGTAGGACAGGTACTCGGCCAGGAACCCGGTGTCCGTGTACGACTGGTCCGAGTGGAAGCGGACAGTCATCTTGCCACTCCTGCTGCTCACGACAAACTGGGGCCTCTCGCCACAGTACCTGGGGGCGTCAGGGAGCTCAGCGGGAGGAAGAGCCCCGGGGCTGGGGCGCCTCCCCTCCCCCTCCCCCGACACTCACCTTTCCCCGTTGATCTCCACGTAGTCCTTGGAGCAGGAGCCCAGGGGTACGTTGGGCTCCAGCAAGAAGAAAGCTTTGAAGTGCACCTTCACGTGCTGGTTGTCGGGCACCTGGGGAGAGAGACGCTGCTGATCGTCTGTGCGGCTTCGCTCCTTCCTAGGTCCGGCGTGGCCCGTGGCGGCCATGGGGCCAGGACCACGGCGGGAGCACGGCTGCCAGGTTCTTCCCTCTGGCCCACGGGGGCAGTAAGGACGTGGCAGGAGGGATCCGGGCTCCATGCTTGGAAGACCTTCCAGACTTGCAAACGGCGAGACACACTATTACGTTACTAAAGAAGGCTGGAAAGTCCTCCCCCACCATCTACTGGACGGCGTGAGGGGCCCCACTGGCAAGACGCATGTCTCCTGCCGTCCAGCAAGCGCGTCCTCTGAGTGTCACTCAGCCTTTGGCCTTGTCCCAACAGCTCCTCTAAGAGGCCGGCGCCCCTGCTCTCACGTTGCCCAGAGCGAGCCACGGCCCGAGAGGGAAGTCCCGGGCCCAGGTCCCTCCATCACGTCAGGCGCCGGCCAGGAGGCGGGTGTGAGCCCCGGTCTGCTGGATGCTGCCCGAACCTGCCCCGCCCGCGGCCTCCATACTTGCACCTTAGGGGAGGCCGGAGGCACTCATCGTGCTCTCTCCTGACGCCCTGGAGCAATCCCCCCCTCCCTCCCCCTCCCTGTCCCTTGTCCCCCCACTTCTCTAGCCGCTTCCGCCCCCCCCATCACAGCTCCTACCTCAATGTTCCAGGTGCAGTTGATGTTGGGCGGGTAGTGGCCTGGATAGTAGGGGCTGCTAAATGTCCCCTGGGCTGCATGCAAGTAGCCTCCACAGCCTGAAAGGAAGGGGAGGGGGGAGGGCGTGAGGACCAAGGACCCAGGCAGGCCGAGTGCCCTGAGGAGCTGGCCAGCCTCCCTCAAGCTCCTGCCTGGGCACCAGACACTCCACAACCAGGAGAGCCTGAGCATCAGACGTGGTCCTGAGGCTTGTCCCCTCCTGGGCTGCCCCTTACTGCTCATCCGAGGCAGCTGGAAGACCATGGCCTCGAAGCCGGGGTGTCGGCGCTCGGTGTTGGTCACCAGCGTGATGAGCAGGACGTTCTGGGAGGAGAGGAAGGTCAGGTTGTAGGAGGGAGGGTATGTGCCACACAGCCTGCGGGGCAGAAGGGCAGGCGTTACGAGAGCATAGAAGCCGGCAGAGGGCCGAGGGTGGGGTCCAAAAGCCCTCCCCACACAGGCAACCAGCCACCTGAGTAAGGATCTCCTCAAAAGACTGTCTCTGTTTATAACAGCAAGAACTCAGAAACACTGAATGCCTAACAATAGAGGACTCATTAAACATACTATGGGCCAAATAATAGCAACAATAGCAGTAGTAACAGCACCAACTACCAACACTCATTAGGAACACGCCAGGCACTGTCCTTAATGCTTCTGCATCCGTTAACTCAGGTCACAACAACCATTAAATACTATTGTCCCCATTTTACAGATAAGGAAACAGAGGCAAAATAGGTGAAGTAACTTACCCAAGATTGCACAGTTAATAAGTGGCAGGACTAAACGAAAAGACAACTCATAGAATGGGAGAAAATATTTGCAAACGATGCGACCAACAAGAGACTAATCTCCAAAATATATAAATACAAACAGCTCATGCCGCTCAATATCAAAAACACCAAACAACCCAATCAAAAAATGGGCAGAAGATCTAAATAGACATTTCTCCAAAGAAGACACACAGATGGCCAAAAAGCATATGAAAGGATGCTCAACATCGATAATTATTAGAGAAATGCAAATCAAAACTACAATGAGCTATCACCTCACACCAGTCAGAATGGCCATCATCAAAAAGTCTACACACAAGAATGGTGAAGAGGGTGTGGAGAAAAGAGAACCCTCCTGCACTGTTGGTGGGAATGTAAATTGATACAGCCACTATGGAGAACAGTATGGAGGTTCCTTAAAAAACTAAAAATAGAGCTGCCATATGATCCAGCAACCCCACTCCTGGGCATATATCCAGAGAAAACCATAATTCAAAAAGATATATACACCCCAATGTTCATAGTAGCACTATTACAATAGCCAGGACATGGAAGCAACCTAAATGTCCATCGACAGATAAATGGATAAAGAAGATGTGGTACATATAAACAATGGGATATTACTCAGCCATAAAAAGGAATGAAATAATGCCATTTGCAGAAACATGGATCGACCCAGAGATTATCATAGTAAGTGAAGAAAGACAGAGAAAGACAAATATCATACGATATCACCTATATGTGGAATCTAAAAAAAAATGATACAAATGAACTTATTTACAAAACAGAAACAGACTCACATACATAGAAAACAAACTTATGGCTACCAAAGGGGGAAGGGGGGGAGGGATATATTAAGAGGTAGGAATTGACATATACACACTACTCTATATAAAATAGATGATCAACAAGGACCTACTGTATAGCACAGGGAACTCTACTCAATACTCTGATATAACCTATATGGGAAAAGAATCTGAAAAAGAATAGATATAAGTATATGTATAACTGAATCACTTTGCTGTACACCTGAAACTAACACAACATTGTAAATCAACTATACTCCAATATAAAATTTAAAAATAAAATTAAAACAAATTTTTAAATTTTTAAAAATTTAAATGAGTCAATAAATAAAGAAATGGAGAAAAGAAATCTCCCCCCCTCAAAAAAAAAAGTGGTGGTCCACTTCACTGGACCACCAGGGAAGTGTCAGGGGACTTCCCTGGTGGTCCAGTGGTTAAGACTCTGTGCTTCCAGTGCAGGGGGCATGGGTTCAATCCCTGCTTGGGGAAATAAGATCCCACATGCTGTATGGTACAGCCAAAAAAAAAAAAAAAAAAAAAGAAAAAGAAAAAATGTGGCAGGACTGAAATTCAGACTCAGCACTCAGGCTCCAGAGGCCTCACGGCCAAAGGGCGTGTCATGTGCACTAACCAACGCCACGGCCTGCAGCCATTACCAGTGACAGTCAGAGACACACTACTCACCTGGGAAGATCATCATAACATACGTCATCTTTACAAGGCACATAACAAAACCAAGTGTGCCATATAATCCTATTTTTAAATAAATACACAAACATACACATAGCAAAAAATTCTGTAAGAATGTGCAACACACATTTAACAGCGATTATTTCCAGATAGTAAGATTATGAGTGGCGTCTGTCCTTTTCGTACTTGTCTGTTCTCCACTCTGCCGCCCAGGACCAGGTATTCATTTGTTGTACAGTCAATCAGTTAGAGAAACAGAAAGAAACCCTGCATGAAAAGGGTGTTTAGACCGAAGTCCTGGCTGTGAAGCTGTGGCGGCAGATGGCTCCCTCCTGGTTTGGGCCTGAAGTTTAGCCCCTTATTAGTTGTGAAACGTCTGCCGGTTCATTTCCACAGACAGCAGTGGAAGGCTCTGGTCCACTGAGTTGGGAGCGGCAGGGGGAACCGAGTGAAGGCAGGTCACCCCCACCGGCAGCCTCCGATTCACCTCAGCACCCTCAGCAGGTGCAGTATGCCTTTTCTTAATTGAAGTACAGTTGATTTACAATGTTTCAGGTGTACAGCAAAGTGATTCAGTTATACGTAGATATATTCCTTCAGATTTTTTCCACTATAGGTTATTACGAGATATTGAATATAGTTCTCTGTGCTCTACAGGAGATCCTTGTTTATCTATTTTATATATAGTAGTGTGTACCTGCTATCTATGCCTTTTTATTTACTATAACCCTGATGCTTTGATACCTGGGGCTTGCTCACCCTGGAAAGACAGCCCCACCCCCTAGGCTAGCCAATCCCTGGAGACAGTAAAGACTAGGGTGAGACTTGCACATGCAGACTAACCAATCCAGAGCCTGTACCCCAACACCTTCTCTGTGGAGTTCTCCTGCTCTGGGCCACTCTCCACCTGCCCTAATCACCCAGGGACCAGACGACTGGAGACAGCCCTAGGCCCCAGAGCCCGCTGGAGTTATTCAAACCAGCCGGTCCGAAGGTGCTCCCCTGCCCTGCCTTGCCTTGCCTTTCCTGGAGAATCTACAACAAAGGCTCTTGCCCACGTTTTCCTCCAGCCCCCTCTGCCTCCTGATGACCCTGGTGCTTCCCCATATGGCCCTGTGTGGTCCCTCCTCTCGGGAACTGTGAGTAACAAACTATCTTTTCAACTGTTGACCTCACTATCGCTGAGTAACAACGAGACCTTCATTTACAACAGCAGGTGGAGGAATTCCCTGGCGGTCCAGGGGTTAGGACTTGGCACATCCACTGCCATGCCCTGGGTTCAATCCCTGGTTGGGGAACGAAGATCCCACAAGTCTCGTGGAAAGAAAGAGAGAGAGAAAGAGAGAAAAAAAGAAAGGAAGGAAGGAAAGAAGGAAAGAAAGAAAGAGAGAGAGAGAGAGAGAAAGAAAGGAAGGAAGGAAGGAAAAAAAATACAACAGCAGGTGGCACCTCCACTCTGGCAGGTAAAAGACAGGTGAAGGAGTGCCCAGCATCTAGGGACCCGTGGGCCTCCGGCATCCTTGCCAAGGCTGACAGTCACCTCTGAGGTGCTCCCCTGCGGCTCGGGCCGAGGACCACGCCACGCCTGCTCCCTGCTGCCTGCAAGTTGGCAGTGGCCTGAACCTCCAGCCTCCACTGCAGTCATTCTGGAGGCCCAGCCTACCATGGGCAGCCGCCAGGCTCCCGCTGCCCACCTCCACTCGCCCGGGACACTCACTGCACCACGGCCCGGGGTTCCACGGGGCTCAGGCTGTCATACACAGTGACCAGGTCACTGTCACGTTTGTCACAGGTCGCGACGTCGAAGCTGCGGAAGGTGAGGCTCAGTGTGGAGTCAGCGTCCCCCCGCAGGGTCCACTGGCAGCGGGCGTGAGACGGGTAGGGGCTGTCGGGGAAGCCGGGCGTGGTGAAGCGGGTCGGCTCACTGCCACGGGCGTGCAGGGCAAAGCTGCAGCTGTCTGTGTGGGGCAAGAGGATATGGGGGAGAGCTGGGCAGGGCCACGCGGGGAACAACCAGGACCCCCGCCTGAGGTGGAGAGGCACCCAGGCCTGGCCCCTGTGAGGTGTCCCAGGCTGCTCTGGACCCGGGAGAGACTGGGAAGTGGGCTTCTCATGGCCCGGGAGAGGCAGAGGGATGTGCTGGCCATCAGCACCATGTGACTTTGGGGGACCCCCTCGACTGGAAGGGCATCTGGCCACATCCCCCCGCTTCTCCTTCAGGAGGAGGGCGCATACTTACTGTCCTGGGTGCTCTGGACTGTTCTGGGGTCAGTGGCTGAAGAACAAGAGGGAGAATAAAGCATTTACTGACATGTCTATTTCCTTATTCCTGCTTCCTTACTGCCCTAAAGGGAGGTGCCCGGCCAGCAGGCAGTCTCCTCTCCTGGGCAACGGCTCTGGGAGAGCTGGCTCCCCCTGCCACGGTCCAGGGCCTGCCCCAGGCCAGACAAATGCCCGCCCCCGCGCCCCTGCACTCACGGAAGGCCACCACCGAGGTCAGCACGAAGGAGCTGACAGCGCGGGCCCGGGGTGGCAGTGTGACCACGTGCTCCTGCGCCAGGGCCTGCTCGGCCTCCCCCACCAGGTGCTTGGGGACGCTGAACTCCGACCAGTAGTAGGCGATGACGCTGCCCTCGCTGGGGAGAGAGGGCGAGCCTGAGGCGCCGGGGCCCACCCCTCCCAGGCGCCCGCTGAAGACGGGGCAGGACTAAGAGCCTTCCGAAGGGCCTCACCAAGAGACCTTCTCCAGGCCGGGCCGGCCCCCAGGCTCTGGTACGCCCACCCACCTGCTGGCCCCTTGAGCCAGAGGCCTGGGCCCTTTCCTCTCACAGCCTCACGCCCAACCAGACGTGCTGTGTTGCGGGGGGCAGTGCAGCTCAGGCTCAGGAGCGGGAAAAAGCCTGGGATGGAGTCTGGGTTCTACCTCTAGCTTGGGCACATGGAGGCACAGCTCCTTGCGCCTGTTTCCTGAACTTGAAAGGGGCTGACAATGCCACCTGCCACGCAGCACCCATAAAGATTCAATTAGACCAGCAAAAGCAAAAGTACTTTGGACGTAAAGTCAGGACAAGGACTGGGGCCTTGGCTCTCTAGGCAGGCCCTCGCGGCCTCATGACTCCGCAGGCCCCAGACACTGCACCACAGCAGCGCCTTCCCGCCGGCCTTCCAGCACCCACCTGAAGGCGGTCACAGCTGACTTCCTGTAGTAGGGGCCCAGGACAGGGATCCCGCTGTATAAGAGCTTCAGCTGAGGGAAGGAGAGGAGGCTGACGGGGGTCCAGAGAGCGCCCATGACCCCGGCCCCCCACCCAGGCTGCTCCCTCCCTCCTGGGACCCGGGCCCCCTTCCCAGGTGCCCGGGAGCCCACATCACACACCAGCCCAGGCATCTGGGAGCAGAGGGGAGCCTCCTTTCTGCTGGGCGAGGGTGCGCGTGCCAGAGCCGACAGCAGGGCCTGGGCTCTGCCCAGGGATGGGACTCACCGCCTCCTTCACTTTCTTGGCCAGGTTTGCAAACTCAGTGGAGCTGGAGTTCTCATAGGCATCCAGAAAGTTCTCGTTCGTGATCCTCAGGTAGCCATTGAAGACCTTCTGGACCCGCATGTTCCGGTCTGTGAGAGACCAGCGAAGGACGGTGGTCAGAGGAAGGGACACACGCCCTCCTGTCCCCCCACTGTCACAGCTGCCCTCAGCTGCCCCGGGGGAGCAGGCCCTGAGCCCCATCACCTCCCCGTGGGAGGAGCCCTCCTTTCCCTCCCCCTCAACCGCACCCTCCATCCCTCCCTCCCTCCCTCCCGCTCACAGCAGGCGGCCCTGGGTGGGCCCCTGGAGGAGGGTCCACTCACGCTGGAAGTGCCACGCCAGGAGCCCCGCCATGAAGGACAGCACCAGAAGGCCGGCCAGCACGGCTACCGGCACCACCCACCGCCGCGGGCCGCCCTTCTCCACCTTCCTGGTGTTGTTGGCCGGCAGGAACTCCACGCCTTCTTCAAAGCCATTCATGTTCTGAACAGAGAGATCAGTGCACTGCCGGTCAGAACCCCCGGCCTCAGCAGCCTCCCAGCCCGGCTCGGGCAGAACCTTTGCACGCTGTCAGCTCCACCCAGGAAGGAAAAGCCAGGAGGAAGCAGCAGTGGCCTCCCCTCCATGGACCCCCAGGCACGTGCTGCTTAAGAGTTGTGAGTTTCAATAAAAGGGAAGCGAACAGCCCATCTGAACCCAGTCATTGAGGCTGTCAGCTACAGGAATCATCTTTGACGCAGGAGGGTGTCCAGATGTGGGGACAGAGGGCCCAGCCCAGGGCCAGGATTGCTTCGGGCAAGCTGCGCTGTACGCCCTAACCCCAACCCTTGCTCCACCGATGTTTAACCGGCCAAAAGTAAAAAGGCAGTAAACTGAGCAGCTCTGCCGTGCCACTGCAGGACAAGTCACTCTGCTCTGAGCCTGAAGTCTCCCAGTCCAGGACCCCAAGGTGAGCTGAGAAGGCCAGGTCTCTACTGGAATCCACACCCAGGCTCAGACCCAAGAGCATGAAAAACAAACAAAACTTCCAACAAACAGGATGGCAGGGGGTCTCCAGGAAGAGGGGGGCATGGGTACGGGCGGGCAGGTGAGGTGTCTGCAGCACACGATGACAGGTTGGCAACTTTTCCGCCCTCTGGCACACACTCTATCTGCTGCCCTAAACCCAGGGAGGGGCTGTGCCCTTTTATTCATTTATGATTATTGTTTTTTAAAATTTTATTGATTTTATTTTTTGCTGTGTTGGGTCTTTGTTGCTGCGCGCAGGCTTGGGGCTACTCTTCGTTGTGGTGCGCGGGCTTCTCACTGCAGTGGCTTCTCTTGTTGCGGAGCACGGGCTCTAGGCGCACAGGCTTCAGTAGTTGTGGCACATCGGCTCAGTAGTTGTGGCTCGCAGGCTCTAGAGCGCAGGCTCAGTAGTTGTGGCGCACGGACTTAGTTGTTCTGTAGCATATGGGATCTTCCCAAACAAGGGCTCGAACCCGTGTCCCCTGCATTGGCAGGCGGATTCTTAACCACTGCGCCACCAGGCAAGTCCCGGGCTGGGCCCTTTTAGGGTTAACTGCCTCATACCTACTCCAACAGGGTGTGTAATAAAAGCAGTAGCCCCACCCAAATTCCACAGATGTGGCCATGTTTAAGTTTACAGATTTGGTGTTTTGGTATTAACCTCATAACTGTAAATGATGTGCTTGAATTGCCATTTCATGATTTGTCACATTCAAACATTACCTATTTACTCACTGTTGTGAAAGATTCTCCCCACTCCTGCCACATCTGGATACTCGTTTCTCTAACTTTAGTTTCCTAATTGGTTATATTTGTGACTTTATCTAATATCAAACACAGAAATACATCCCATAGCTAACCCTACCACGGTAATCATATTACAATATATAAATGTATCAAATCAACATGGTGTACATCTTATTATGTCAATTACATCTCAAAAAGAAATAAATTTTTAAAAAGAAAATAAAAAACACAGCCCAGAGGCACTTAAAATGTTTCCAAGCTGCTTGTTCTGGAATTTGTCTCCATATTTCTAAATAATATGCCAATGCCAGTAACTCTTGATTCATCTATATAAAATATAATCAGCTGACTTCCTATTATGATAGGGTGGATTTCGATGTCCTTCCTTCTCTGTCTCTCACCCATCCTCCCAATAGTTATGGGGCTAAAGTTTAAAAAAAAATTATATCCATACTGTATGTTTTCATTATTAGCCTTTGAAAATATTGTTCACTATTGTTTCCTTCTCACTACAACTGAGTTGTTCTTCCTGCTGTGAATATTCATTTACTTGGGTTTCTTTTTAACATACACCCAAGTCATTCCATACAATCTAAGAGCACTGCAATGTTCTTCAAATCTTCCACATATAAAGTCTGTCAAAGAACCTCTCCTTTCATTTTCCTCCTGGGGGCACTCTGTCCTTTCCCACAGCTGCTGTCTGGAACTTCCTCCACCACCATCCTGGGAAGTTCCTTCAACTCCCTCTTGTGTGTATGGTTTGTCGTTGTTTTGTTTTGTTTTTGTTTTTGTCTTTTTGGCCGCACTGCACAGCTTGCAGGGTCTTAGTTCCCTGACCAGGGATTGAACTCGGGGCCATGGCAGTGAAAGCACCGAGTCCTAACCACTGGACCACCGGGGAACTCCCAACTCCCTCTTGTGTTAAAACCCCTATTTCCTGGATTCCATGTCTTCATCTCTCTTGGCTTACTTCATTTGGGTGGAACACATACTTCAGTAGTTTCCAGAGAGGGACGTTTCTTGTGACTTTACATGTTTAGAAGGACCTTAATTCTGCACTCATGTTTGTTGATGGTTTGGCTGGGTATAGGACTATAAGTTTCAAATAATTTTCACTTAGAATTTTGAAGGCTCCAAAGTTTTCCAGCTTCTAACTGTGCTTTGGAGAAATATGATAATAGTACAAATCCATTATTTTCTTTTTTTTTTTTGAGTTTCTTTAGGAGTTTTTGTTTAAATTCCTCTACTTTTTTTTTTTTAATTTATGTATTTATTATTTATGGGTGTGTTGGGTCTTCGTTTCTGTGCGAGGGCTTTCTCTAGTTGCGGCAAGTGGGGGCCACTCTTCATTGCAGTGCGCGGGCCTCTCATTATCGCAGCCTCTCTTGTTGCTGAGCACAGGCTCCAGACGCGCAGGCTCAGTAATTGTGGCTCACGGGCCCAGTTGCTCCGCGGCATATGGGATCTTCCCAGACCGGGGCTCAAACCCGTGTCCCCTGCATTGGCAGGCAGATTCTCAACCACTGTGCCACCAGGGAAGCCCCCATTATTTTCTATTCATGATTTGTTGTCTTTCTCTGAAAGTCTTGAGTAAATGCTTTGAATTGGGTCTTTAAATTTCACTACACTGAGCTCTCCACCTGCCCTTTGAATCTGGAAACTCATATCTTTCAGTCTGGGGAACTTTCTTGTATTATTTTGTAGATTATGTCCTCTCCTGCATTTTCTCTCTTCTCTTTCTGTAAGTTCTATTATACTGATCCTCTGCTTTACTTATCCATCTTGTTTTGTAATCTTTCTATTGAGTTTTTCATTTCTGCTATCAAAACTTTCATTTCCAAGAGTCCTTTCTTATTTTATGAATTTTGGAGGCAAAATCTTCTCATCCTGATATTTCTATTGAGTAACTTTTCTCTGTTGTTGACCTCCTCTTTCGTGTTGAAGACTTTCCTCAAATGCTTGAGGATGTGTGGCTGTTTACTCATATTTAGGAATGAAGTCCTAAAGGTTGTTCAGAAGCTCTGTGGGCATGGCTTGTCCGCAGGTGGCTTCACCTTGGGCCACAATTCAGTGGCTAGCCAGATATTTCACTGGGCACTCCCAACTGCTAGGCTGTGTAGACCTTTTCTATGGGATGGTTTAGTTGCTGCAGAGAATAGTTTTCTAATCTTCTGGGTGGGGTGATTTAAACCCAGCCACTACCATTCAGAACATGGGAGAGAAAAGACCTGTGACTGTTTTCCCCTTCCCTTCAGCCTTCTGGCACCTGCTGTCCTCAAGTCTGGAGAAATCAATTTCCCAGCCCTTATGGGGGACTCATGGGTAGGAGTAGTTTTGTTTGGGATGGAGGTGGGGCTCTGGGGATTTCTAACAATGCCCTT
The DNA here is from genome assembly GCF_965194825.1 of Balaenoptera physalus. Classification (NCBI taxonomy): domain Eukaryota; kingdom Metazoa; phylum Chordata; class Mammalia; order Artiodactyla; family Balaenopteridae; genus Balaenoptera; species Balaenoptera physalus. The sequence goes on from NC_138889.1 coordinate 5,139,145, forward strand.
CCCTGTCTCACCTCTATCTTCCATAAATACCTGAGCCCAATTCCTGAGTCTGGCAGAGGATGTTATCAGAGAAATGTTAGAAGAATATTTCCAAGCACCAAAGAGAGGTATGTCTCTTCAGATTGAAAGGGCTCACTGAATGGTGAGAAAGATAAATGAAAAAGCACACATAACAAAAGATATCATGTTGAAATTTCAGAACACCAAAGCTTAAAAGTACATCCTCTATTGCAAATGACATGACTGACAAGGGCTTAATTTCCAAAATATACAAAGAAGACATACAGATGGACAATAGGCACACAAAAAGATGCTCAACATCAATAATTATTAGAGAAATGCAAATCAAAACTACAATGAGGTACACCTCACACCAGGCAGAATGGCCATCATCAAAATGTCTACAAATAATAAATCCTGGAGAGGGTGTGGAGAAAAGGGAACCCTCCTACACTGTTGGTGGGAATGTAAATTGGTGCAGCCACTATGGAGAACAGTATGGAGGTTCCTTAAAAAACTAAAAATAGAGTTGCCATATGATCCTGCAATCCCATTCCTGGACATATATCTGGAGAAAACCATAATTTGAAAAGATACATGCACCCCAATGTTCATAGCAGCACTATTCACAATAGCCAAGACATGGAAACAACCTAAATGTCCATTCACAGATGAACGGATAAAGAAGATATGGTATATTTATACAATGGAATACTACTCAGCCATAAAAAAATGAATTAATGTCATTTGCAGCAACATGGATGGACCTAGAGATTATCATACTAAGCGAAGTTAGTCAGAAAGAGAAAGACAAACACCATATGATATCACTTATATGTGGAATCTAAAATACGACACATGGGAATTCCTTGGTGGTCCAGTGGTTAGGACTCCACGCTTTCACTGCTGAGGACGCGGGTTCAGTCCCCGGTCGGGGAACTAAGATCCCACAAGCCACAAGGCGTGGCCAAAATTAAAAAAAAAATTAAAATACGACACTAATGAACTTATCTACAAAACAGAAACAGACTCACAGACATAGAGATCAGACTTGTGGTTGCCAAGATGGGGGGGGGGGCGGGGGAGGGTTGGACTGGGAGTTCGGGATTAGCAGATGCAAGTTATTATATACAGGATGGATAAACAACAAGGTCCTACTGTATAGCACAGGGAACTATATTCAATATTCTGTGATAAACCAGGAAAAGAATATGAAAAAGAATATATATATGTAACTGAGTCACTTTGTTGTACAGCATAAATTAACACAACATTGTAAATCAACTCTAGTCCAATAAAATAAATGTTTTTAAAGGAGTACATCCTCTACACGCCTATCTGGCTATTTTTCCCCCTCTCTCATATTTTACATTTCTTTGTCATTTAGTTCTATTTTGGGATTTTTAAAAAAACTTACTCTCATAAACCTTCTATGGAATTTTTAAAATAGTTTCACTGAGGTACAACTGACATAAAATAAACTGTACATGTTTAAAGTGTACAATTCTTGGCATATGTATACACCCATGAAACTATCACCATGATCAAGGTAATGAACCTATCCATCACCTTCCAAAGTTTCCTCCTGGCTCTTCCCTCCTTTCCTTCCCGATTCCCTTTCCCGTCCCCAAACTACCACTGATCCGCTTCCCATCAGTAAAGATTAGTTTGCTTCTTCTAGAACTTCATATAAACGGAATTAAACAGTATGTACTCTTTACTGTCTACTTTCACTCAACATATGAGATGCACCTGTGTTATTATGTTTATTATATTAACAGTGCATTCCTTTCCAGCGTTGAGTAGTAGCCTACTGAATGGATATAACACAATTTGTCTACTTAGTCACCTGTTAATGGATATTTGTGTTGTTTCCAGGTAGGGGTGTTTACAAATAAAGCTGCTATAAACGTTCCTGTATGAGTCCTTGTACTGATATATGCTTTCATTTCTCTTGGGCAAATACCTTGAGTGGAATAGCAAGTTTGTATGACAGCTGTATGTTTAACTCTTTAAGAAACTGCCAAACTGTTTTCCAAAGTGACTGTACCATTTTACATTCCCATCAGCAGTGTGTGAGAAATCCAGTTGTCCACATCCTATCCAACACTCGATGTGGTCAGTCTTTTACATTTTATCTGTTCTAATAGAAGTATCTCACTGTGGTTTTAAGTTCCTTTTCCCTACTGACTAATGATGTTGAGCATCTTTTCAGATACTTGGTTGCCATCTGTTTATCTTCTTTGGTGACTTATCTCTTCAAATCTTTTGCCTAGTTTTTAAAATTGGTTTGCTTAGTTTCCTATTACTGTATTCTGGTTACAAGTCTTTTATGAGATATATATACTTTGAAAGATTTTCTCCTAGTCTGTGGCTTGGATTTTCATTCTCTTGACTGTGTCTTTTGAAGAAGAGAAGTTTTTCATTTTGATGAAGTCTAATTTATCAGGTTTTTCTTTATGGATTCTGATTTTGTGGCTGTATTTAAGAAATCTTTACATAACCCAAGGCAACAAGGATTTTCTCCTATGTTTTCTTCCAGTAGTTTTAATGTTTTAGGTTTTTCATTTGGGTGTAGAATCCATTTTGAGTTAAAAATTTTTTTTAATGGTGTAAGGTATGGATCAAAGTTCTTTTTTTTTCTTTTTTCTTTTTTTTCCCTTTACATATGGATATCCACTATCATCTGTTGTGCAGACTATCCCTTTTCTACTGAATTGTCTTTGCACCTTTGTCAAAAATCAGTTGTCCATTTATACACGGGTCTACTTCCAGACTCTATTATATCCCATTGATCTCTTTTTCTATCTGTATGCTAATACCACCCTGTCTCCATTACTGCAGCTTTGTAAGTCAAAAAAGCTATTGAAATAATAAGTGAGTTTAGCAAGGTTGCAGGATATAAGATCAGTATCTAAAAATCTATTGTACTTCTATACATTAACAATGACCAATTGGAAATTAAAACTAAAAAAAACCCCCAAAACCCTTACAATAACATCAACAATATGAAATACTTTTGGGAAAATCTGACAAAAGATGCAAAACACCTGTACGCTGAAAAATACAAAACGTTGGTAAGAGGAAATTTAAAAGACAGAAATAAATCAAGCAATATCCTGTGTCATGGATTGGAAGACTCAAGAGAGTTAAGATGTCTGTTCTCCTCAAATGTGCCTACAGAGTCAATACAATCTTGATCAAAACCTCAGCAGGCTGTTTGTAGAAACTTATGAGCTGCTTCTGAAATTCACATAGAAATGCAACAAGCCCTGAAAAAGAATAAAACTGGAGGACTTACATCACCGGATCTCGAGATTTACTAAAAAGGCAACAAATGTTTTTATTTATTTACTTATTTACTAATTTATTTATTTATTTTTGTCTGCATTGGGTCTTCGTTGCTGCACGCGGGCTTTCTTTAGTTGCGGTGAGGGGGGCTACTCTTCATTGTGGTGCGCGGGCTTCTCACTGTGGTGGCTTCTCTTGTTGCGGAGCATGGGCTCTAGGCACACGGGCTTCAGTAGTTGTGGCTCGCGGCTCTAGAGCGCAGGCTCAGTAGTTGTGACGCACAGGCTTAGTTGCTCCGCAGCACGTGGGATCTTCCCAGACCAGGGATCGAACACGTGTTCCCTGCAATGGCAGGCGGATTCTTAACCACTGCGCCACCAGGGAAGTCCCCAAATGTTTGTTTAATTTTAAAAAATTATATATTTCATTTCCAAGAGTGACTTTTATCCTTAGATGGTTCTTTTTTGAGCAGTCTTTTCTATTTTATGAATGCACTACCTCCTTGTTCTTTCTTAGGATACAAACTTGCTTGTTTTTATATTATCTTCAGAATCTTGTCTTTGCCCTTCTAGGCTATAGGTTTGCTTTAAATGTCCAATGGTCCTTGGTTGTCTAATCATACTTGAAAATGAAAAAACAGTAAGGCTTTAGCTAGACTCTCTGAGCAGACTGTGTAAGTTTTTTTTTGTTCTTTGTTTTTTTTTTTAATCTAGGCACACGGGCTTCAGTAGTTGTGGCATGCGGGCTCAGCAGTTGTGGCTCACAGGCTCCAGAGCACAGGCTCAGCATTTGTGGTGCAAGGGCTCAGCTGCTCCACGGCATATGGGATCTTCCCGGACCAGGGCTTGAACCCGTGTCCCCTGCATTGGCAGGCAGACTCTCAAGTCCCTGTGTGTCTATGTTTATATGTGTTGGAAGAAATGTAACATAATAGTTTAATATGTTTATTTTCAATGTACAGGGTAATTTCACAACTGTTTTCTTACCCAAGCCTCACAACAATCCTGGAATCATGCATGACTGGTGCCCTCACTGCCGTTCTACGGAAAGGCAGGGAGAAATGGTGACCTTGCAAGATCACACAGTCACTGGGCGGCAGCTCCAGATTTGATCCTGATTTTCTACCTCCCTGTGGTCAGCTTCCAGGACTCAGGGAGCAAGTATTCTGGGATATGGGAAAGCAAACTCCTTGGGAAGGGGAAGGTGGCCAACAGCATGGACAGCGGAGGCCAAGGGCCACCCCAGCCTGGCCATGGAGCAAGTTGTCAGCCGTGGCGCCGGCTCATAGGCAAGGCCCTGGTCGTCCCTGCACTGTGAATACCAGGCTCCACTCAGCCCAGAGATGCTGTTTAATCAGTAACTAGACGACTTCCTTTTATTACCCTACTCTTGGCTCCATTTTCACGCATATTAGAGATCATCTTGCCTAACCCAGTCCTTTCACTGATAAGGAGACTGAGGCTGAGAGACAGGGAGTGACCTGTCCAAAGTCACAAAGGGAGTGAATCCAGTAAAGCAGCAAAGCGGGACAAGCCACACCAACCCTCGTCGGGGTTTCACGGATGCACGGGATTGGGTAGCCCCCGGGAGCAGGTGGCAGGGAGCTCCCATCCGTTCGGGCTTAATTGAAAACGTAACCTTCTCCCTACACATAACCGTCTCTCTACAGGCTGCAGAGCCAACAGAAGAGGGAGGATGCTGGCGCCTGCCTCCGCCTGTCCTCTCTTTCGTAAAAGTAACACATTTACAGGTGCACATACAAAACACAGTGTTGTAAAGCAGGTGCTGGCCTACCACAAACAGAGAGAGGCCATGCAACTCTCATGGCCTCTTCTCCCTGGCCAGCTCGACTTAGATCTTGGCTCAAGGCCAGCTCAGACAAGAGAGCAAGGGATGACTTCCTGGAGGACAGACAGGCATCAGGGGTGCACACAGAGTGAAGCCCCAAAGGGACAAAGGGGGAGAACCCAAGGGGTGGGGTGCAGGGGCAAATCAGATCACCACCATCCCCACCCAACTTCCTGGAGGGATAGAGGGAGTACCGTCCAAAAATCCAGGAGGGGAGACGTATAAGCCCTGGAAAATATCATACTTTCTGCTGGTTTAAGCACACTAGTGCGAATGACGCATATCCTCCCCAAGGTCAGTGGTTGTCCAAAAAACTAATTTATAGAAGGTAAAAAGGAAAAGGCATATTTTATTTGATGCTATAGGAAAAACCTTTGTGGTCACCCTACTCCTGTTAAGTACGAAACTCACCAGGGCTGAAAGCTAAATGCTTAGCAAGCAAAACTGTGTCCAAGTCAACCGCAGAATCCTCATGCTGGCGAGGACCCTTTACCTGGTTCCCCAAGCGCACACTGATGGCCTGGCACCGGCCACTCGCTCACCAGGGCCCGCTCTCCCACCGGCTCCAGGGACCAGCAGATCCAAAGCCGGAAGGTGGCATTGGCAGCTCAGTGCGGTCCTCATGGGAGAAAAGCTACCGGTAAGTGTTCACGTTTATAAATAGCAAAAACAATACTAACGATCTAAAAGTCTGCACAAGATTTCAGTCAAAGCAGACGGAGAAGAAATAAATCTTCATGCCAGGCTCTCTTTTTAAAGACTGTTCCTCATTTGGCCAAGGTTGGGTGTGATTTGCCGGGAAGGCAGGGGATGAAGCTGAAGACTGAAGAGGTGGCCGAGAGTCCTGGGAGGGGCCACGAAAGGCCCTCACGTGACGTCTGGTGATGTGCTTCTGCAGCAGAGGATCAAGGTCAAGGGACAGAGGTGATGTCACTGGCTGGAGACACCGACCTGAGACTAAGACAAGGGTGGCTGGCTTCATGTGCCACGTCCAACTCTGCCGTGGACTGGTGGCAGGCACTCTCCATTCACCGGTTCCGTGACTCGGTGTACCCACCACCAGCTGGGACAGATTTCAATTCCATGATGTCATCCCGCCACCGTGGTCATGAGGACCATAAAATATCCATGAGATGGTTCAAGCAAGAAAGCACAGTCTCAGCACCTGCAGTGGTTTTCCAAGGTGAGGGCCAATTCCACGGCACTTCAAAGATGCTTTTCTTTTCAAGAGGAAAGACAAAGCCAGCATGACTCTCGTGGCCACTCCCCGATGCCAGTTCGAATCAGATCCTGGCCAGAGTCCCCAGAAACTCAGCATGGGCTCAAGGCCACCGGAGACGACAGAACAAGGAGTGGATTCCAAAACTTTACACTGTTTGTGTCATCCCGGGAGACGCTGAGAACAGTACGCGTAGCACTGAGATACCAGGGGTGAAACTGGAGAAAGGCCCCTTCTTCAAGCTGCTGGTGATGAAGGGACCCTGTACTTAGACGGACTCTCTCCAGTTAAGTCAGCACACACAAAAAAATTCAAGAGGCTGTGGGCAGCGTGCAGCCAATATGCAGGCTCCCAAGGGTGGCGACTTCACCTATCCTGTGGCCACAGCAGTCCTGGCCCAGCGAAATTATGAGCACAGAAAGGACACTTGATTTGCTCATCACAGGATGATCGAAGCAACAAAGCAGAAGGGAAAAGAAACCCATGTCGGAATCCACCCACTCACAAGCCCGGGGCATCTGATCCCAAAAGAAGCCAGATTCTCAAGAAACAGGAAACTCCCATTGATGGTACCACTCCAGCATACTCCAGACTTGCCTAGCCATGAAAAATAACGATAAAAAATAAATAAGAGATGGGACTTCCCTGGTGGTGCAGTGGTTAAGAATCCGCCTGCCAACGCAGGGGACACGGGTTCGATCCCTGGTCCGGGAAGATCCCCCATGCCGCGGAGCAACTAAGCCCGTGTGCCACAACTACTGAGCCTGCGCTCTAGAGCCCGCGAGCCACAACTACTGAGCCCATGTGCCACAACTACTGAAGCCCGCATGCCTAGAGCCCGTGCTCCGCAACAAGAGAAGTCACCGCAATGAGAAGCCTGCGCACCGCAACGAAGAGTAGCCCCCGCTCGCCACAACTAGAGAAAGCCCACGCACAGCAACGAAGACCCAACACAGTCAAAAAATTAAAAATAAATAATAAAAATAAATTATAAATTAAATAAATAAATAAATAAATAAATAAAAGAAGCACAGTGCTTGCTCAGCATCCAGATTCCCCAGCCCCTCCCCCAGGAGATTCCAACGCAGCACGGCAGGAGCAGAGCCCTGGGGTCCGCAAGTCTAACCTGTGTCCCAGGTCATTCTTGAGAACTAGATTGTGAGAATGCGCTGCCGCCTACCATTCCCAGGGGGCTGCTGGCCTGGCTCACCCACCCCCCGCCGCAGTGACAGGAGCCAGCTGGGTCGTGTCAGTTTCAGTCAGCCTATTTTAAGCAACCACCTGGGATGCAAGGTATCTGCGCAAGGGGCTGGACTTGGCTTCTGCGCCCAGGACCTTCCCACGATAGGTTATAAGCACCATCCAGAAGTCCCGGAGGCTGCCAGCAGATTTCTGCAGATACACACTGCCAGCCAAGGCCGGTCAGCTGGTGATGGACTCCCAAAGCCCTCTGCCTTCTTGTTGCTTGACGTCTCACCCTTGCCCTTCAACCTCGTTACTGTCCTCAGCTGCCCCACCTGAAGAAGGACCTGCCGGAAAATGGGCGAGGCTGCGGGGCCCTAAGGAGGATCCAGAATTACCTGTAGATCTGTGAGTCCAAGGAGAACAGAAAGCTGACCCAGAGCCAATAGCTCCGACTGAAGGAAATAAAATAACCCAAAACTCTGCACACCTGGTCAGAGCGGGACGGAAAGCCCCAGGGCCCTGACTCAGCCGACCGCGGGCACTGTCGGCCCGGGACCCGGTGGTTCTCTGCCAGCCGGCGTCGAGCTCCTGCAGGTTTCGTGTCTGTGTCCCCTCCCGACTCCTGGCACTGCCCAAGCCACCCCCCCCCGGCCCATACCACTGTGGCACTGGCACCACACCACCTGCAACCAGACTCCGTGGATACAAGCCTCGTCTTTCTTCTATGAGGGGTTGGAGTTGGTGGATTTCCACCCCTTCAACACTGGTCTGGGGGTGCTAACCTTGACCCCAGCCAGGAGGCCCCCAAAGCTGTAAGGAAGCAGGAGGCTGGCGCCATCCTGCCACTGAAAGGCTCTGCTCCTGTCACCACCTCCCAAGCCCAGCCTGTCCCTGAGGACACAGCCCAGGGCCAAGCACCTCCAGGAAGCGTTCAAGGACCACCTTGGTCCACAGTCTTTCTCCCTGGGACCTCACCTCCCTCAGACCCTTGGCATCAATGATACCCCCCAGCCACAGAGGGCAGACAGGCAGTCCTAGGAGGTCAGGCTGCCCCACTTTCCTCTTTGTACTGCTTCTCTACCCCGTACCCTCTTCCCTTGACCTTGCCCAGGGTTAGAACCTGACTGATTGATGGGCTGAAGGACTTCTCTCTTCCTAGCCAGAATTAGGTAGCCTACCCAAGGCAGGTGCCAGGCCCCAGGCAACTTTCCAGACCTGTGTCCATGCCTAGAAGGGGAGAGAATGCTCAGTCCACACCCCAGGGATCTGCTGATAGCCCCCCAGGCTCTCTGGTGTCAGCCAACCCAGTCACCTGCTATACCCGATACCGAGGCATCTAAGTTTAGGCCCTCCCGGTCTCACCCTCTCCCAGTCCTCAGTTAAATGCTCCCCCAGGGCACAACCTCTTTTGTAATTCCAACCAGAGAATTCCATCTCAGATGGGCTCCAAGATTGTGTAACAGAGCAGCACCCCCAAACCCAGCCAGTCTCTTTGATCCCACAAACTTTGCACCTGCCCTGTCTTTTCTGGCCAGAGGCCATCTTCCTGGGGCAGCCACGCCCCTTTCTCCTGCCCCCGTCACCTGACCGGGAGCAGAAGTATCTGCCCGCAGGGGCACAACCACGCAGGTTCCCCCAGAAGCTAAACCGGAAAGAGACTAAACAAGGAACCAAGAAACAAGACTAAGAAACTAAGAAACGAGAAACTAAACAAGAAAGAAACTAAACAAGACAGAGGTGAAGGCAGTACCGTGTAACTTCTTTTCATCCTTCTTCTTGACTTTTCACCAAGCCCACATTCCGATTTCATGGGCTAGTGCTTTTTCTAGCTATTGACATTTTTGTTGAGATCACTGTAAATTCAAATGCAGTTGTAAGAAATAATACCAAGATCCCTTGTACACTTTGCCCAGTTTCCCTCAGTGGTAACATCTCATAAGACTACATTATAACACCACAATATTGATATAACCCACAGATCTGATTCAGAGTTCCCATTTTACTTGTACTCTTTTGTGTGTAACTATTAAGTTCCATACGATTTAATCACTGGTGTATGTTCCTGTAACCACCAAGAGTCAAGATTCTGAACAGTTCCAACGCAAGGATCCCTCCCACTTCCCTTCTGCCCCGCCAGCCACTAGCCTAAAACTGTCCTTTCAAAAATGTTAGATAATCCCTCGTCCGGGAAGATCCCACATGCCACAGAGCAACTAAGCCCGTGCACCACAACTACTGAGCCTGTGCTCTAGAGCCCGTGCTCCGCAACAAGAGAAGCCACCACAATGAGAAGCCCGCGCACGGCAACGAAGAGTAGCCCCCACTCGCTGCAACCAGAGAAAGCTGGCGTGCAGCCGCGAAGACCCAATGCAGCCAAAAATAAATAAATAAATAAATTTTTAAAAAAATGTTATATAAATGGATCACCCAGTATAGAATTTTTTGGGATTGCTGCCTTTTTTCACTCAGCAAAATTCCCTGGAGCATCGTGCATCAATGCTTTGCTCCTTTTTATTGCTGAGTAGTATTCCACGGTACCTTTTAGCCTTTTTTAACAGCTGCCTTGCTGGACCCAGGGATCTGAAGAAGTTAGTGGAAACACCCAAAGCACACCAGCCTCCAGGAATTGACTATGTTCAGAAACGCCTCTTCCACCTTTTCAGTAGCTCCCAGGAATGTTCACTCAGCTACAAATCTAGCTGTTTGGGAGAAAGCACTGAATATGCAAACAAGAAAGCCCCGTCGCCAGGGGAGGGCGCCTGGAGGCCCCAATCCACGATTACAACCTGTGCACAGAAGTCAAAGGACGGGAGAGAGGAGAGAACTGTGTCCTTGGGATCGGATTCTCAGAGCCGAAACAGTTTAGACGTCATTGCATCTCCGTCCTCCCAGGGCCACCCTTTCTGGGGCAAAGAGTATTTTCAGTTAGGGCAAGCGTTACAAAGCTCTCCCTTCCCCCGAGGGTGGTCGGCATCACAATAGCCCCGCACATTAGCACTGAGACAGAACCAGCCTAATCCCTCCAGCTCAGGGAGGCTCCTGAAATACTCTTCTGGGTCTGCTCTTTCTCTGGCTAAAATGCTCAACTCAACGGTTCAAAGTGTTTTCTGAACCTCTGGCCATCTGCACAGCAGCAACATTCCCGTTCAGACATGGAACCCAGAATTCAACAGCATAATCCAAACAGGGCCTGCCCAGCAAGGTCCCCATGAGGGCTGTTCGTCAATTTCCTCCCTTATTCCCCCATCACTCTGTTTCCATCAATTGTCCAATAACACAGTCAATTAGCACACACAAATAATACAAATAAAATAATAATAATAATACAGAATGACAGATCCACCTGATGAAAGTTTACACAGCAAGAGCGGTGTTTCAAAGAGTAGGAAATAACATGGAAAAACTCTCTAAGATACAATATTAAATGAAAAAAAAAAAGTCAAATTGTTGGGCACTTCCCACCCTTCCAGACTCAGCTTAGGTGTCTCCTCTGAGATGCTCCCAAGGAAAGCCCCTGCCCCACCATTTTAGTGGGGTGACATCCTCCAGTTTCCCTATCACCCCAAACATACCCGCATCCCAGTCTCTCAGTCTCTCAAAGTCAATCATCTGCTCCTTAAGGATGGGGGAGCGGAGAGGGGTCTGCGTCTTGCCCCACAATCTTAGCATGGGTTAAGATTTGTAATAAACGTGTGATGAATTAATTCATTACAACCATGTCTTTAGCTGCCCAATAGGAATGACATCATGATTCCATTTGGGGAAGAATACGTGTACACATATATATTAATATCCACATAAGTATTAGTTCATGCATAGAAGACTGTGGGATAATAGAAACTAAACTATTTATAGGGGTTATAAAACCTGGGGAAGAGAATTTCAGAGGAATTTCACTGTGTGTATTTCTGTATTGCTCAACTTTAAAAAGTCCTTTCCTGGCTTCCCCGGTGGCGCAGTGGTTGAGAGTCTGCCTGCCAATACAGGGGACATGGGTTCGAGCCCTGGTCTGGGAAAATCCCATATGCCGCGGAGCTACTAGGCCCGTGAGCCACAACTACTGAGCCTGCGCGTCTGGAGCCTGTGCTCCGCAACAAGAGAGGCCGCGACAGTGAGAGGCCCGCGCACCGTGATGAAGAGTGGTCCCCCCTTGCCGCAACTACAGAAAGCCCTCGCGCAGAAACGAAGACCCAACACAGCCAAAAATAAATAAATAAATAAATTTAAAAAATAATAATAATAAAATAAAAAATCCTTTCTAACTTTAATAATCAGAAAAAAGAAAGCAACTTTTTTTAGAAAATATGCATAGGCAATACCAAGTTATTAAAATGTCTCTCTAGGGAATTCCCTGGCGGTCCAGTGGTTAGGACTCCGCATTTTCACTGCTGAGGGCCCGGGTTCAATCCCCGGTCTGGGAACTAAGATCCCGCATGCCTCGTGGGTGCAGCCAAAAAAAAATAGTATAAACAAATAAAAATATCGGGGAGGGGGAAAAGTTTTTACTTTACATTTTAGGGAGCCCCATTACATGCCTGGCTTCGTCAGCTCAAAATTCTGGATCTGCTGTGGTGCCCTGTTCGCCCCTCGGACTCCTCACGTCCCAGCTGTGGGAGGATGGAGGCTTTGCGTCTGCTGTCAGGGTGGTGCTCTTACCCCTAAGGCAGCCGGACACAGTGCTATTCTCAGCAGTCTCTCCTGCAGGCAGCCCAGGTCCTCCTGACTCATGATTAAGTCATCCGAGGTATTGGCCTTTCCCTCCCACTAGGGTGTCATCGACAGAGCTGAGAAGCAAACCTCCAAGACTTCATCAGAGTTGTTACTAGATAAGAAACGACACAGGGCTTCGATAGTGGCGCAGTGGTTAAGAATCCGCCTGCCAATGCAGGGGACACGGGTTCAAGCCCTGGTCCGGGAAGATCCCACATGCCGCGGAGCAACTAAGCCCATGTGCCACAACTACTGACATTGCGCTCTAGAGCCCGCGATCCACAACTACTGAGCCTATGTGCCACAACTACTGAAGCCCACGTGCCTAGAGCCCGTGCTGTGCAACAAGAGAAGCCACCGCAATGAGAAGCCCGGGCACCGCAACGAAGAGCATCCTCTGCTCCCCGCAACTAGAGAAAGCCCGCGCGCAGCAACGAAGACCCAACGCAGCCAAAAATAAATAAATAAAATAAATCAATTTATAAAAAAAGAAAAAAAAGAAATGACACAGGAGGGAATCAGGGGCAGCCCCGAGGCCACCGCCCCAAAGGACTTGGATGCACGAGGGGACCCTCGTAGGCCCAGCTGCTCAGCCAGACACCACCCTCCAGACCAGACTCTCCTCCAGTCCCTGGCCCTCCAGCGTGACCATCAGATAGGAGGCTGATATGCCTTCCAGAATATAAACAGTACATGTACAGGAACACACTAGATAAAACCCATGCATGTGGCAAAGACTGGAAAGAGTCATGCAAAACGTAAACAACCTGATGAGTCCCATTATGATTTTTAGTTGTGTGTGTAGTAAAAACAAAGCTACATTTTTCAAAGCCTGTTGAAATCCCATCTCCAGCCGGTCTCCTGGTCTATCAGGTGAGTAACCTCATCAAGAGGAGAAACCAGACGAGTCTGGTGTGAGAGGTCTTTAGTGGATTCATGTTGGCACCTGGTTCTCAGTACTCTGTTGAACGATGTGTCCTAGGATTTTGCTGGGGATGTGCATCAATCACCCTGTCTCTGGAATACAACTGTACAATGGTTTTGCGGTTAAGGCTATAAGCTTTGAAGTTGCACAGATCTAGGTTTGAACTCTTGCTGTGCCTCTGCCTTTGGGCCATTATGCAAGCCCTCTGAATCTCAGTGCTGTCATCTGTAAACTAGGCGTTTTTCGCGTATAGTTGCTGTGAGGATAAAGAAAGAGAATAAATTGAAGTCCTAATATTTAGTGATGGGTAGAAATGATTGTCATCATATTCTTCTCCATCTTTTCACCATCATCACCACCAACTCAGAGAGACAAAGGATCCAAGATTCTGACTGGTTAGCCAACTATCACAAGGTTTCTAAAGGTTCTGTTGCTAAGCCTGGACAGAATAAGCACATTCTGAAAATATGAGATTCCAAGACAGAATTTTCATAGGAATCTGCTTCTAGAAAAGTTCTTAGTGGGACTTCCCTGGCGGCTCAGTGGTTAAGACTCCACGCTCCCAATGCAGGGGGCCCGGGTTCGATCCCTGGTCAGGGAAATAGATCCCACATGCTGCAACTAAAGATCCCGTGTGCCACAACTAAGACCCGGTGCAACCAAATAAATAAATAAATAAATATTTTTTAAAAAAAATTTCTTAGCAAAGAAAAAAGGGCAATTACTGCCCATGAGCTCTGAGCAAACCCCAAATACCCTTCTCACCTCTGCCAGCCAGGGTGAGAATTCCATGAGAATCTTGGAAGTTCCCATTTCCCATTTCTGTACTACCAAATGGTTATTATAAATGTGCTAAGCTCCAGGCATTTCAGAAAATCCCAAGTAGAGAAAATCCATTTTCTTACGAAATCAAACCAACTCTTACCCTTAGTAATTCTTCCCTTCCTGAGCCCACTGCGCTGCCAGCCCTGCCTTGCACTGCAGCAGTCCAAGTAGAATATAGTGAAGCCAGACGGCCTGAGTTCAAATCCTGATCTCAACACTGTTTCGCTGTGACCTTAGGCAAGTTACTTAGCCTCTCTGTGCTACACTTTCCTCACCTATAAAAGGATAATAATAGTCTTACTCTAAGAGGTACAACACCAATACACGGTACATGCTCAATAAACCCAGCGATGATTATCAGTATTCTAAACGCTCCAGTAGTAGCCAGTGAGCAAGGTCAGAAGCCACATCTTTGGGACCTGGGCTCCTTGGGGGCTTGTCACACCCTCACTCCTCTTCCAAGAACAGACTTTCTCTCTTAGGAGAGACAGGAGCCAACAGCCTGGGCAGAACCACAGGCCAGAGAACGAGCTGGCAGCAGGGGACTCCAGAACCACGGCGGCCACAGGCCGCAGCTAGCAGTGAGAGGCCAGGTTGGGAAGCCTGTGGTGAGATGCGCCCTCACCAAGGAGCCGGCTCTGGACAAACCCACGCCCGAGTGATTCCCAGGGGTAGCAGGCGACGTGGGCTTCCTCCTTGGGCAGCTGTCAAGCTAGTGTTGTCTTCTCTTACCCTCAGTTTTCCCGTGTCCTAAACGAGGGCCACGGATTTCCAAGTCCTCCCAGGACTGAGGTGGAGGGAAGGGTGTTATAAGGCCCGCAGGCTTCCTGTCCATTCACAGCACCCAGGTCCCTGTCTTAGTTCCCACTGCTTACCAGCGCCCCTGCTCTCTCCTCACCCCTGCACACAGCTCCCAGAACAGGGCCTTCCCCTTCCGGAGAGGCCAGCACAGGCTCAAAGAACCGAGAAAGGAAGAAGTGCTTGAAGTTCTGTTTTGTGTGGTGGGAGGGAGAAAGGGATGTGTAGCCGGTCTTAGCACCCATTTCCCTTTCACAGGAGGACCTTCCTCATAGAGGCCAAGTAAAGGGAGAGAAATGGAAACTGAAGAGGGTTTGCATGGCTGGGATGCTATTCCCCAGCACCCCTCGAAGACACTCCCTGTGCTCAGCAGGTAGGCCGCACACCTGCGCAATTAGCATCCTGACAACCTGGGTTCTCAGCCTCTTCCCATGCATCCTGCTGATTCGACATCACCTTACAGTTTGTCTTGAGGCTTTTCCAACTCAGAAATTCAAACTGTGTGACTTGTACACCAGGCGGCAACTCACGAAGGGCTTTCATGTAAGGTATTCCCTTTAATCTTTGCAAAAAACCTGTTAACATATATATCATCTCCATTGTATAGCCACAGAAACTGAGGCATAGAGAGATTAGGTAACATCCCTGAGATCACCTGGCGGGAAAGCGGCAGCACCAGGTCTTGGCTCCACGTTGGATACTCCTGTCACCACATCACAGATGGCTCTGGCCACAATTCACCCACCCTGGCCCTTCGAGCCTGGGTTAGACATCCCTCCTAAGTGGTCCGCGGGCTTCTCCAGAACCCAGTCCTTATCATGCAGAACTCAACTCCCTGAAGGCAGGGACCATGTGACTGGGCTCTTTCTCAGGGCTATTGCCCAGCACCTGGCACATGCTCCATCGGTGGGCACCTAATAAATAGCTATTATGTGGATGAGTGAATGTTTGACCAATTAACAAAGAGATGAGACTCTGAATAGCCAGAGCGGCACAGCCTGGCCCCTACGACCTCTGATTTTGATCCCACCACATCTGACTTCTCAATCCTGGTCTCTGCTTGCTGAGGAGATACTGAGTCTTACCCAGGGCAATGCTGACTTGAGGAGGAACCAAGAGCTCCTTCAAAGCAGCTTCCTAGCCACCATCAAAGGTTCAGCAGGGGCCAGGACACCCGGTGAGGCAGGCTTCCCACTTCTCGTTAACAGCCACAAGAGCTGGCATCTGTGCCCCTGCTCTCACGCAGGCAGGGCTCACACAGTCCCCAGACACAACACGTACATCAGGGCTCCGGAGACGATGGGGAACACAGAGGTGGCCACTTCCCACTAAATAGGAACAGGTAGAAGTGGGGCAGGGGCCAGAGTCATCAGCCTTGGGAAGGAGGCAGCCAGGTACAAGCACCATCAAACAGAATCCTTCTCCAGCCACGCAGGGATGGAAGAGGCCAGGAGCAAGGAACTCAAAAGCAGCAGTGCCCCTGTGAGGCCCAGCAGGATCCAGCCAGGCCCTGCTAATGCCAAGGACAAACCCAGGGACAGCAGCTGCCCCTCCCAGTCAGAAGACGAGTCAAGGGAGAGCCTGCAGACCCTGACTGCAAACACCGCAGGGTGACCCAGAGGCTGAGAGCTCTGGGAAAGCACGGAGTGGAGGGGCACATTTGAAGACTTCCTGGAGAGACAGACAGGAGCTCTGGGCACAGCAGGCTACTTCCTCCAGGAGAGTGAGTCACGTCTAATGTTCGCACACAACTCTCAGCGTGGGTCTCAAGAGGGGAAGCTCCTTAAGGGAAACAACCATATCTTTTTTTTTTCTCTCTCTCTCTTAATATCTTTTTTTTTTTAAACATCTTTATTGAAGTATAATTGCTTCACAATGGTGTGTTAGTTTCTGCTTTATAATAAAGTGAATCAGCTTCACATATACACACGTTCCCGTATCTCCTCCCTCCCGCATCTCCCTCCCTCCCACCCTCCCCATCATCAAAAAATCTACAAACAATAAATGCTGGAGAGGGTGTGGAGAAAAGGGAACACTCTTGCACTGTTGGTGGGAATGTAAATTGATACAGCCACTATGGAGAACAGTATGGAGGTTCCTTAAAAAACTAAAAATAGAACTACCATACGACCCAGCAATCCCACTACTGGGCATATACCCTGAGAAAACCATAATTCAAAAAGAGTCATGTACCAAAATGTTCATTGCAGCTCTATTTACAATAGCCAGGACATGGAAGAAACAACCATATCTTATTTGTCTTTGAGAGCCCAGCTCAGGACGAGGTACAGACTGGGTTCAATGGAGCCTGGCAGGAGAAAAGACAGAGTGACCCATGCGGGGGAAAACGGCAGAAACGGAGTGGAAGGAAGAGCCCAGAGGAGAATGGATGAGCTTCAGGGCAGGTGAGAAATGAGCAGGGACGAAGGGGGAAGGAAGCGAGGGCTGACGGGTGGCAGCTCCGTGGGAGCTCAGAGGACGGTGTGCAGCGTGGGCGGTGAGAGGCGAATCCAGGAAGACCCAGCTCTCCCAGTGTCAGCAGGAGGCAGTCCCAGGAAGGGGAGTGAGGAAGAACAAGTGACGTGGAGGGAGGGAAGAAAAACAGTCCTGAAATAACAAACACCAAACAGCAGGCCCTCTGCTGAGGAGGCAGGAGTCGAGAGCCCCAATAGGCAATTATCAGGGATTCACAAACATGGCAATTACGGAAAGGAAACAGAAGCCACAGAAGACGGCCACCCAGCTGCATCCACCTCCCGCAGGGCAGACACTCAGTGGGAACACAGACCTCAGCCTCCAGACTGCTGCTGAGTCCACACTTCCTTCCGCAAAGGGGGTGGAAAAGTGGAGAAGACAAGAGTGCCCAGCCTCAGTTGATATTTGTGGTTCAGGGAACCACGGCAGCCCCAGAATCTGGCCTTCTGCAAGCTCCCTCAGTCAGGATGCCACTTGGAGAAAGGGACTGATTTGAGAGACCTCCAAAATCTGGCCTGGCATGGGAGCAACGGCTGTAGTGCGGGGTAGCAGAGGAGCTTACTGACCCCAGGATCCCGGGGGAAAGGGAGAGGCAGACCATCCATTTCTCCCTCCTGAAACAGCCCCTGCCTCTCAGCGCCCACTCAGTGTGCGGGCCTTCCAGGACACCGGGGTCCCCGCTGGCAGAGAGGTGGAGCCCTGGCTGCTAGTTTTGCCTGGGCACTGCCACCTAGGTGCAGCCATCAATAAAGCAGCTAACAACCCATTCCCGCCTCTCTACGGTAAGACAATGTTCGTTTTTAAGATCTTTTAAGATGTCCTTGTTCTTTCTGCCAAACGAGAGCTTCCTGCTTCAGTGTCTCCAAAAAGCTCAAGACGCAGGTTCTCATATCTTGTCCCACAGAGTTACCTTCCCAAAGGGCTCCACGCCCCCCTCGGAGAAGCCCAAGCAAGCCCCACCTTGGAGTCCTAAGCTCCAGGCTCCATGGCAACCGAAGCTCTGGTCTCCCAGTTGCCCTCTGCACAGGTCCTCTACTGCCTTCTGACCAGCAAGACAAAAACAAATTCCTGCAGAGGCCGAAGACGCTAGGACTCCAAAGCCCCCTGGAAACATCCCTTCCCCGGCTCGAATCACCCACTCAGAGCCTGCGCCGCTGCTTCCTTTCCCGATGTGCACGGACAGCGCGGAGTTCTTCAGGGACCGAGATGAGCCCGCTTCCAGGCCAGGGAAAGGCCCGAGGGGCAGGAGGGCCGGGACAGGGGACCGCGGGACCGCCGGAACCGGGGCGGGCGCCGCGAGGCTGGAACCGAAGGTCCGGCCGGGAGCCCGCCGAGCAGGAAGTTCCACCTGTTGGGTCGGCGCCGCGGCCACAAACCGGCAGCGTAGCGGCTCCCTTGGCCGAGAGGAGCGCGGTGCTGCCCGCCCCCCGGGACCCCCGGCCCCCAGCCCCCGGGCCCGCCGGTCCCCGGCCCCCCAGGCCCCCGGCCGCGGACCCCCGCGCGTCCCGCCCCGAAGGCGCCCGCGCCGCTCGCGCCGCCCGCGCTCGCCCACCTCCGGCCGCGAGGTGTACTTGAGTCCCGCGCCGAGGCCCCCGGAGCCGCCTGTGCCCCTGCGCTCCCGCTCGCTCTTCATGGTCCCGGAGGCCGTGCGGCTCAGGCCATCGCCGCGGGGCCGGGGCGCGGGGTGGGCCTGGTTCCGGTCTCAGGCCCAGCGCTCTGGCCGCAGAGGCTCTGCCGGGCCCGTCCTGTCGCGCACAGGTAGTTTCAGGGTGTGGCTTCCGGGCCGCCCCGCCCGCCGCGCCGCCGCACCTTCCCGGGCCCGGGCCCTCCCCTCCCCCTCCCCTCCCGTCCCCCTCCCCTCCCCCCTCCCCCCCCCGCTCCCCTTCTCTCCCCTCCCCCTCCCCCCTCCGTTCCCCTCCCCTCCCCCACCCCCATCCCGCCGGGCTCGGGACCGCCTCCTCCCTTCGAGAAGCGGGAAAGCGAGGCCACCGCCTGAACGTGGTGGAAGAGCTGGTGGCCACCTCACTGGGGGTGGCCCTCGGTCCGCGCTGTGCCTCCGCACGGAACAGGCGGGCGGGAAGGACCCAACAACAACTGCGAAACTTAATCCCTCCGCCCCGCCCTCCTCCTCGAGTAGAAGTGGCCCTTCCCGCTGGAAGACGACCTCCACGCCGCCTCCTAGAGGCCCACCTTGGTGTCTTTCCCTCCCTCCCCCCTGCATCTTCAATCTCTCCCCACCTTGCTCCACATCCAGGTCTCAGTTATAACCCCTCCAAACCCAAACAAAACCCAGAACCGCCCCTGGCTCAGCCTCCCGCTCTGGCCACTGCCCTCCTCTCGCTGCAGGCCAGCAGCTGCCTCTTCTGCCGCTAGGAGGGCCGTGCTGTGGCCGAGTCCAGCTCCCCCTGAGTTCCTCAACCCAGTGCCCTCTTACCTGTCCCCAGCCTCCCTCACCCATCTGCAGCATCCGATACCGATTGATCCCGTCCTCAAATGTCCGCCTTCCCTGGATTCTGGTCCTACCTTCTGGCCCCTAAAAGTCAAGGTTCCCAAAGCTCTCTCTTCAGCCTCCTCCTTTTATTCTCTACACTTTCTTGGCAACTCATCTTGTGGCTTCAAGTAAGTAAATCTGCCTTCCTAGCATTGGCATCATGAAGGAGTGCCACTTCGGCATTCACAATTGCTTGGGAACTTCTCCATTTGTGTTCTACTGGCGTTACAGAGTCAACAAATATCATTGGGCACATATTATATGCTAAGCACTGTTCTGGGTGCTGGGAAACAAGAGTAAACAAAATAAAAACCCCTGCTTTGCATCAGCAAGCCCTGAACTTCCTTCCCAGCCTTGCCATCTTGCACTGTTTTCTCCATTTATAATATTACTGTTCTCCTAGGCTCAAAACCGTGGAATCGCCTTTGACTCTGCAGCCCCCTTGCATCTCATACCTAATTCGTTCTAGACCTGAGCAAGTCTTTCTCTTCAGTAGCTGATGTGTACCACCTCTCTTTCCTCCCCACTCAGAAGACCCCACTTCAAGCTCTTATCACCCTTTGCCTGGATTAGTATAAGAAGCAAAAGGAGAATGTGCCCACCTTGTCCATGGAGAGAGGCTGAGGTGGCCAAGCTCTGGCCCGAGGCCCCGGGGCTCCAGGGCAGCGAGGATGTCGGCTTTGTTAGTCGGGGCCACTGTGCAGGCTGTGAGCCAGAGGAAGCTGCAGCCCACCCGGGCCACCCTCACCCTGATCCCTTCAGCAGTAAACAAGATACAACAACTTCTGAAAGATAAGCCTGAACACGTAGGTGTAAAAGTTGGTGTCCAAACCAAGGGTTGTAATGGCCTTTGCTACCTGCTAGAATATACGAAGACAGGGAAACTCTGACTAGGAGGTTGTTCAAGATGGTGTCAGCATGTTCATCGAGAAGAAAGCACAGTGAATACTTCTAGAAACAGAAATGGACTGTGTTGAAGACAAATGATCCAGTGAGCTTGTGTTCAACAACCCACACATCAGGGCTTCCCTGGTGGCGCAGTGGTTAAGAATCCGCCTGCCAATGCAGGGGACGCAGGTTCGATCTCTGGTCCGGGAAGATCCCACACGCCGCGGAGCAACTAAGTCCGTGCGCCACAGCTACTGAGCCCACACGCCACAACTACTGAAGCCCGCGCGCCTAGAGCCTGTGCTCCGCAACAAGAGAAGCCACCACAATGAGAAGCCTGCGCACAGCAAGGAAGACCCAGAGCAGCCAAAAATAAATAAATAAAAATAAATAAATGTATTTAAAAAAAAAACAAACCTCAAAGGAACGTGTGCCTGTGGAGAAAGCATTAACGTTAGACTTCTCAGGACTACTCGGGCTGTAGGCCCCAGGAGAGTTGTGGAAGCTCTAGGGCTTATTGAAGAAATCATGTGACTGTCACGTGCTTAAGGTTTGTAATGCCTGGCTGCCTTACAAGGAAAGTAAAGTGGTGCGTTTAGAAAAAATAATAATAATAAGCAACTGGCTGTCCTGCCTCCAGTTTGCCACCCTCTGACCTCTCGGGCACACAGCAATCAGGTTACTCATCCTAAACCACAGCTCCTGTAAAACCCGCAGTGTCTCCTGGATCAAATCCAACTTCCTTGCCTGGCTCTCACAGCGTGACCTGTCTTCCTTTGCAAACTTGCCTCCCGGCACTCCTACTAGGACCCCTTTTCTGCAGCCAGACTTCCCCACATTTGCACCTTTCCTAAAGCTTCTCACCCGCTGGGAAGCCCTTCCCCTTCACAAGCATCTCTGCACATTGGGACAAAGTCGCTTGCACAACACTAGTCATTCATGTTCTTCATCGAGTATTTCCAGCTCTCTGCCTTCTGGGCACAGGCTAGGATGTGAAGTTAGGTGCGGCCCTGTGGCTAACTGTGGGCAGGGAAGTGGCAAATGGCAAATGATACACACCTCCTCCAGGTAGGAGCATGAAGAGGCAATGCACAATCCCCATGCCTTCTCTCCCTGGCTAGGCGATCCTGGAAGCACACGCTGAGATAAGACAAGACCGCTATTACCCTGCAGCCCTAGGTGGCTGCAGTGAGCAGAGACTTCTGCTGATGTGCATTTGATATGTAGCATCAATGAGAAGTAAGCTTTTGGGATGTTAAGCTACTGAGAGTCGAGGTTTGTTTGTTATTGCAGCAAGTCTAGCCCATCCAGATTGATACACTACTTTCTCCATGAGGTTTTCCTTCCCTCTGAACCAGAACTAGGTCTGTTTACACCCATACTATGGAATTTATCACCTTTTCTTTGCATTTCTGTCAACGTCTGATGCACCTTTGAGTCCTCAGAGCCTAGCACACTGACTGGCACTATCCCTTGAATAAATAGACAATAAGTCTGCCCCTTCCATCATATGAAGCGTTCCAAAGCTAAACAGAAGATATCAGACAATAATTTTCTGCGTGTTGTGACAAAGTCACCTACGGAATTTTGTAGGTACTACCTTGGTACCACAGTCACCAATGACACGATACCCTTCAATTAGTGTAGATGATGGAAAGTAAGCTGGATCCAAAGTAACATAAAGGAGAGGCATTCCTGGCACTAAAACCTGCTGCCCTGCTACAAAAGGAGTGTCTCATATCATCTCCCAGGTTCCTAGAGCATCCTCTTTTATCTCATGGAGCTGTAAACGCCTTGCACTTAGAAGGCACTCAGTGCTGTCATTTGAATGCAAAACACATGCCGTGCATTTACTGCAATTGCAGACTAGGAGGAGGTGATGCAGGCCAAGACCCTCCCCCGACATTGTGTCACGTCAGCTTACTGAGTGCACACCAAGCGTGTGACAGAGGAAGAAGTATAACCACATGTCCTGACATTAAACCCATGACATATGAGGTCAGTGATTTTATTCCTAAATTGTAAGTGAAGAAACCCAAGAGCAGAAGCCCGAGCTTCTTTTTTTGTTTGTTTGTTTGTTTTTAATATTTATTTATTTTGGCTGCGCCGGGTCTTAGTTGCGGGCATGCGAACTCTTAGTTGTGGCGTGCATGCGGGATCTAGTTCCCCGACCAGGGATCGAACCCGGGCCCCCTGCCTTGGGAGCGTGGAGTCTTAGCCACTGGACCCCCAGGGAAGTCCCCTGAGCTTCGTAATATGCTGACATGCTCACCAGCTTCATGGCCTCATTCTTCCCTGCAACCACATTTAGAGAGCTCTTATGTGGACCAGGAAAATCAAAACGCCCTGGAGTGCAAGCTCTAATTGAGGAGAGTACCAGATTCTGGAAGTACTGAGGAAGGAGAGATTAACTATGCCTGTGAAAGCTCCACAGAAGTGGCATTTCAGCTGAATTTGGATTTCACCGAGAGAAGGAGAAAAGGGGTGGGGGGGTGATGTGGGAAAGACGCCAGGCAGATGCAGTATTGCTGTCAAGGCCAGGGGCGTGGGTGGGCGTCGTACAGGGGGAAAGGCAGAATTTCCTCGTGGCCACTAAACAACTGGTATTTAGAAAGTGCATGTTTACCTTCCACTGGGGGGTAGGTGTCAGGTATACAGATCTTGTTCTAGAAGATTAAGATACATTCCCGGATGACGGCTCCCTCACTGGTTCACCCTGCTCTCCGCTCATTCCAAACCTCTCCCACACCGCTTGTCTGCGGACGGGTCCTCTCGGGAGCGGGATTTGCCTGCAGGCCTGGAGTGATCTGCTCCGCCTGGGTTTGCTCCCCTTCTCACCAACTTGGGCAGCAGCAGAGCTTGGTGACTTTAAACTTGGGCTGGGTCTGCCTGACGCGGCCACAATCCCCCCCATGTCATCGCCAGTCGAAGCCAGTGTCTTTCAGCCTGTGGTCAGTCCACTAAGTGGCTCTGGCCCCAAGGACATTGGGGCAGTCGGAGTGGCCTTCTGAGGGGCCCCCAGCGGACAGAGTCCTGGGGTCAAGAAGAGAAGGACTTCCCCGGGGGATGGTAGCTTGGGAGTGGGAGTGTTTGTGGGGGAAGAGAAAGATGGTGATGGAGGCCCTGTGAGTTGGTCATCGCAGCAAACTACATGGGCCTCAGGCTGACATCTGAGTTTGAGTCTGGATTTACCCCCTAGGAGTGTGAGAACCTGGCCATATCCTTTAGGCTGTCGGCTGTTGGGTTTCTTCACTTACAATTTAGGAATAAAAGCACTAAGCTCACATGTCATGGGTATAATGTCAGGACATGTGGTTACACTTCTTCCTCTGTCACACGCATGGTGTGCACTCAGTAAGCTGACACGACGCAATGTCAGGGGGAGGGTCTTGGCCTGCATCACCTCCTCCTAGTCTGCAATCTCAGTAAATGCGCGGCATGTGCTTTGCATTCAAATGACAGCACTGAGTGCCTTCTATGTGCAAGGCATTCACAGCTCCATGAGATAAAAGAGGATGCTCCAGGAACCTGGGAGATGATATGAGACACTCCTTTTGTAGCAGGGCAGCAGGTTTTAGTGCCATGAGTGCCTCTTCTTTATGTTACTTCGAATCTGGCCATCTTAGTAATAATAGCTTCAACGTCCATTTAGTGAAACAATTCTAAAGGCATCACTGACTTTCTTTATCCCACCCACCCACAAACAACAAATCTGTCAGTTCTACCCCCAAAATATATTTGGAATCTGTCTACTCCTTTTTTTCCTACTGCATCTCACTATTCCCAGCCACCATGTAGTCCTCCCCGGACTACACATCACCTCCTGAAGCCCTGCCTTCTTCCACTCAGCTCCACTCCAATCTGCTGTGATTACAGATACATGGCACTGCATCACTTGTCTTTCAAAACACAAAGTTCCTGAAGGCAAGGATCAGTATCTGCTGGTTCCCCAGCTCACACGCCAGAAATGCTTGTTAAATTATTTTAAAACTAAATGAATAAGTGAAAATGTTTTCTGGTTTTCCATTATCACTTAAAACTTTTTATTGTTAAATGCAACGCAAAGATAGAAAACAGCATAAAGAAAATTCACAGCTTACTGGGTTATTCTAAAGCAACACCTTATCATCACCACTGGAACTTTGTCAACACAGCCCAACCCTGACCCCTCCATGTGCCCGTCCCCAGACAACCCCAATTCCCCCGAGTAGCAGGGCTGTGGACCTCTATGGGGATTACTTGCTCATTTTTCTTACATGGTTTTTATCATCCAGGCCTGAATCTCTGCACATCATTGTTTAGCTTTGGCCTGCTTTTTGTTTGTCTGTTTTGTTTCCAACATGTCTTTTAGGTTTCTTTTAATCTAGAGGTTCCCTTTTTTCTTCCTTTACACTCATTCTTCCTTTACAATTTATTTACTGAAGAAATCAGACCATTTGTCCTGCAGACTTCCCACAGTGAGGATTTTGTGGACTGTATCTTCAAACTGTTGTCTCTTTAGTGAGTTCCCTTGTGCTCTGTATTTCCTACAAATTGTTGTATTTAGAGGCTTAATCAGATGAATGTTTGATTGTTTTATGGAGGGAAGATTCTTCGTAGGTGGTGGTGTGTTTTTCAACGTGAGGCCTACGTCTGGCTGTCTTGTTTTGTTTTGCTAGTTCCGTGCTTAGATTCTAAATTCAGGAAATGTGAACGGTAACATTTCAATTTATCATCCCTTGTTTATCTACATGCTGGAATACTTCCATATAGAGAAATTTCTCATCTATGTGGTTACCCGGTAGTAATGTTTGTACAGGAAGGGAAGAGTAAAGGCCTGAGTCTCTCCCTCTGTTGAGTAGTTTTCAAAATAGTCAGCTTTCTAGCATCTTCCAAAGGGAACAATTGGTGTTTGTTTGCTTGTTCTTGTATTATTATGAATTCTTGGATTTAAATGTATTGATATGTTTTGGTTCATTGCCATTTGTATGCTATTGATGTTCAAACTCTGCCCTCTGTGACCAGCAGGGATGGCTTCAAGTTGGTTCTGACTCTTTTTTTTTTTTAGTATTTATTTATTTATTTATTTTGGCTGCACCGGGTCTTAGTTGCAGCATGCAGGATCTTTTTAGTTGCGGCACGTGGACTTCTTAGTTGTGGCATGCGGGATCTTGTTCCCCGACAGGGCATTGAACCCGGGCCCCCTGCATTGGGAGCGCAGAGTCTCTTACCCACTGGACCAGCAGGGAAGTCCTGGTTCTGACTCTTTTTTGACCCAGTCCTACTCATCTTTGATCATTCTTTGCTTTCTGGTCAGATGTTTCAGGTTCACCTTGTACATTCCCTGCCCACACGTGCATCAGCCGTTTCTTCAAGAAGCCCCATTGTCGTTTACTGAGAAACAGCATTTCAAGACAATCAACTACGCACAAGAAGTGTTTATTACCACTGAGTTGGTCATTTTTTCTGGGGCTTTTTTTTTTTCTTTTTTGGCTATGCCATGCAGCTTGTGGGATCTCAGTTCCCCGACCAGGGCCATGGCAGTGAAAGCCTGGAATCCTAACCACTAGGCCACAAGGGAACTCCCGTTTCTGGGGCTTTTGAAGGACAAAGCGAGGAATTTTTTAAAAAGAGATAAAATACCCAACAAATTCACATTGATTTTTCTGATTCAAATGTAGGACCCCAGGGTAGTACTGACTGTAACATCTTGTATCTGTATTTTCCTTTTCCCACACTGGGAGTCCTTCTCATGTCACTGGGTTTTTTTTTAGTCTTATCTCCTTTATTAAGTGAAGGCAACATGTACAATTTTCTCATTAGAGTTCAGTGAATCTGCCCTTAATGGAGTTTTTGTCAACTTGCCGGCTCACAAACAACAGAATGCTCTAGCTGATTTGAGCAAAAAAAAAGAGAAAATTATTAAAAGATTCTTAGGAAGTTCATAGAATCTCTGGAAGGGCCAGAGAGGCAAGAAGGGAAGAAACAGAGCCAGGAACAAGGCCAGCCATACCACAGGGCTGCCTGGGAAGCCTCACTGCCCCTGTCCCAGGGAGACACCACTACAGCTTATCCCAGTGAGACTGACCCTGGACGCCAGTCACGCTACCCTGCTGCCCGGAAGCTGCACGTTCTGTTGTCGCTATAACCAGAGAGTGGCCTGTGGGGTCTCTTTGTTCCCTCTTGAGTGAGTCTCTTGTGAGTACATCTCATTGGTGACTCTAAGTGACACCTGTGCCCTCCCCACAAGCCAGCTGAGAAGTCCAGTTCCGTTCCTGCCTTGGGTAGACAGGACACATAATATGGAAATCCTGCCAACATAACAGGGCGGCCCCCAAAACACCCTGGTGTCCACGGACGGTGCAAATGCAGACGCTCTGAGCTGGTAGTCTTGGAGCCTGTCTGGATATGTATTTTATTACCTGGGCCTACTTACCTGCTTCTCTGCTGCGCATCATTGAGAATTTCTGCCCTGTCCACATCATCAGCACATCCAAGTTCATCCTTTCTTTCATCTGATGTTTGTAGCTACCCCCTGACCCATGGTGCTGCATGGGGCCTATTTATTATTTGTTTTATTTATTTAAATTAATTAATTTATTATTAATTTTTTTTAATTAATTTTTATTGGAGTATAGTTGCTTTACAATGTTGTGTTAGCTTCTACTGCACAGCAAAATGACTCAGCCATACACATACAGATATCCCCTTCCTTTTGGATTTCCCTCCCATTTAGGCCACCACAGTGCATTAAGCAGGGTTCTCTTGCTATACAGTATGTTCCCATCAGTTTTATACATAGTATCAATAGTGTATGTGTCATATTTTATTTTATACAGAGTATCAATAGTGTGTATGTGTCAATCCCAGTCTCCCGCTTCCTCCCACCCACCCCTTTCCCCCTTGGTATCCATACATTTGTTCTCTACGTCTGTGTCTCTATTTCCGCTTTGCAACATGGGCTTTTTAAAAACCAAAGTACCTGATACATTTGTTTACATTCTGAGTCCAGTGTTCATTCACCAGGTGAAAGGAAGTTTTAATCAAATAATGTAAATAAATGTGTGTTTTACAAGATTCTTGCAGGGTACACTCTTCACTCCACAGAACAAGAAAATGACAAGACTGATGTTTTTACTCCTAGTACAAACTCTTCAATGGCCACATTATCAGGTAAAAAATATTATCTTCTGATAAGAAGTTGGTAAAAAAAGTTTTATTTTTATCTGGCCATGTGGCTTGCAGGATCCTAGTTCCCCAACCAGGGATTGAACCCAGGCCCTCGGCAGTGAAAGTGAGGAGTCCCAACCACTGGACCACTAGGGAACTCCCAAAAAGTATTAAATTATCAAGACCATGGACTTACATCACACATTAATAATGTCCATTTACAACGTACATTAATAATGACGTTCCTCACTCTAAGTGTATGTTGGGTCTGGCGGCACTGACAAATATTATGAGGCCAACATGATTAATGACACTTAAAAACTAAATGTCCAGCACATGAAGACAAGCCACTACAATTTTTTCAGCACCTAAAGTCAGGCAATACTCAATTTTGTGATTTACAAAATTTCATTTAGGAATGATAAATATACGGCTTGAGGTTCTTAATTAAATGCCAAAGACAAAAAGCCATAAACCATCGTAGAATCACCTTGTCCTGCCACAGTAAAAAGGGCTGAAATAATACACAAAAGCAACATGGAAACAGTATAATCCATGCTTCTGTCAGCAAGTGCTGTCGGAAGGTGACAGCTTTGAAGAAACAAGCAAAAAGCCACATCAGGCTATGGAAGGTGTGGATGAAAGTACAGCTCAGTTTACGGTATAATATTTACCAATTGCTTTAATCACAAAGTACACAAATACTGTTGTTTTACTGAGCCCTATGTACTGGGAGAAGATGTTTTCAACAAATACTACTACCTCACATTCATTGAGCACTTGTCTACACTGGGCACTGGTGTAGCTTTAGCATCTTTCCCTGTGGCCACTCACTCCTAACCCAACAACCTAAGTGCTATCAATCACCACCCCCATTTCTTCAGATGGAGAAACTAAGGCACAGAGCAGTTAGACAACCTCCTCAAGGTCACCCAGCCAGTAGGTGGCCAAATTAGGAAAAGAATCAGGTAGTTTGGCTTCAGAATTCCCACTTGTAACATGATAGCTGCCTTTTAAATTTTACTTGTATTTTATGGGAAAGAATGTAGTATGAAAAATCTCGGAAAATGTAATGCTGATGGATTGGCTGCTTTGGTTGGAGTAACGAAATATTTCCAGATAAAGTTTGATGCTGGAAATCATAAGTGCACAAAATGCTACCAAATGTCTCCAACCAATGTAGTTATTCTGATTAGAATCAGAATATGAATCTTCACAATATTTTTAAATAAGATTGGAAGTGACCAAGAAAACATTTTGTACCTCACAGAGAGATTCATCTTGTGACAAAATAATTAGAGTTGTTGAACTTAATGACGTTATGCTGTTCCCTGTTTATTTTTTAAGCTAAAAACACCTTTTCAACTTGCTTTTTCTAAAGAAACCTATGCTACGGAGAAATTTGAAAACCAATGTCTGGAAAGGTTTCCATTAGTAGTTAATTCTGCTGTCAAAAGTGATGCCTCATCTGAAAGACCTATCTGTATACTTAAGCTGGGAAATAGAATTGGTAGATAGGATTGGAAATTTAGTATTGTGCTGTTAACAGGCACAGTCAAGGATGACTTATCCCATTCCAGCCTGTTTTTGCAATTTCCCTCTTCCGGCTTAAAAAAAACCCAAACTTTATTGAGGTATAATTGATATACAGTAAACTGCACATATTAGAAAGGTACAATCTGATAAGTTTGACACACGTCAGACTTACACACCCCTGAAACCATCACCACAGTCAAGAACTCTTTCAGCTTTATAGCCATGAAATACAATGAAACAAGCAGACCTTAGAAGCTGACTTTCTAATTGCTGTGTTTCAAAGTGTTAGAACACAATTTAAAAATAAGAAGGTGTGTGGGAAGGTAACTCTCCACTCCTTAAGCACATAGCAATGTCCTGCCAGAGAGGGGAGAGGAGAGAAACTTCACGGGGGAGAAACCGACAAACACACCACAGGCAGGTTATCAAGGACGACATGGATAGTGGCAATCCTGGCGACAGCTTGTCCCCTTGATATGCTGTGATGAACACGGCACTTGGCTGTGGTCTTCCTCCCCAGTAACACACAATCCCAGGGTCTTATCATGAGAAGAACAGCCAACCAATCCTGGTAGAGGCGCATCCTACACTATGCCTGAGCGGTACGCCTCAAAACCTTCAAAGTCATCAAAAACAGGGAAAGTCTGAGGAACCTCCACTGTCGAGAGGAGTTTAAAGAGACACACCTAAGTATGTGATATCCTGGGACAGAAAAAGGACACTGGGTAAAAACTAAGGAAATCTGAAAGGACTATGGACTTTAGTTAAGAGAGAGAATGAAAGCAATAATCACTTTGCTTGCACTAAAACTTGTAATATTTCACTGGACCCAAAAGGCTTTGTACCTTTAGTAAGTAAAATTTGGAAAAAAAGTTTCATCTTTCTTATGCTTCCCAAATTTCCATTTATGATAGTACATGCGTACAGCTTTTCAATGACTCTCTATAGAGGGCGCAAATTTAAAAGGTTTTACTCTTGGAGGTTGCTGCTCTAATCAGAAAGAGCCACCGACTCCAGCATTTTAAGTTCGATCAGACCTGGGTTAAGTTGGCCTGAGAACTCCTCAAGATTCCTCAAGAAGTCATGCCCCATCCATTTCAAGGAGTCTAGAAAAACGTTTTTTATTTGGTTAGGTCCTGTCCCCTTCCCTGGATACCTGGGCAATTCCCTGAGGAAAAGCACAGCAGCCTGTGATCGTGAAGGCCTGCTAGACCCAGTGCCCACAGAAGGCAGGAGAGACACCATTTCCCCTTATTCATTCCAGGTAACAAGGCAAGGCACCGACTCTCCCTGTTTTACAAGGACCACTTCACCCTTTGTCCCAGAAAAGTACTGCACGTCCCAGACTCTGGCTCTGTGCTGAGGAGCATGTGAGCTTGTGGCTCTTTCAGCTGTGAAATGGGGGGCGGGGGGCGGGTGCCACAGGGCCTTCTGGTGCCTTCCATCGATCTTGGCCGTGTCCACTTCTAACAAGTCATGTCAGACCGTGCGCTCCTTTGGAGGGGACCCTGGGGCCTGTCCAAATTAACCTAGAGACTCATCACGTCCCAGTGTGTCTCTGAAATCAGAGAATCAGCGTCATGGCAACTGAAACCAGAGATTACTAGGACACCTGGGCTGGCTCAGACCTCGATTGCCAGGTTCCGATTTGTAACTGAGAGCAGAGGAGGAGGTCGGATGACCTCATGCCAAAGTCCGCAGGGAGCTGCCGGCACCGGAGGCTGCCAGCAAGGTGGGCAGGGCCACGTTCCCCAGAGGGCAAGGCTGAGTCACCGGCAGAAACTAGGGGATGAGCAAGCTTCTCTCGGGACCCCGTGCGGGGAAGGTGCCGCCAGGGGGCAGAGTGGAGCTGGTCGAGGTGAGGCCTGCCCTGCAAGTCCCTGCCTTACATCTGCATATAGCATCTATAGATCTACAGATACAGAGATAGAGCTCTCCATCAATCCAGGGTGAGAGCGACAGGTGAGCCTCGCCAGGATGTCCGGATATACCCTCAGCTCCCTTTGTACTGACCCCATTGGGGGTAAAGGAACCCACTGCTATTTCACCAGCCCCAGGCGTTTCCGAGGCCCACCACTGACAGCGGCGTGGGTAATGGACACCAGTCCTGAGAGTTGGCCAGTGGGGTAAGTCCTGGTTGACAGGCGCCACTTACGAGGTGACTCCTGGGCCCACTGTCTCCCGGGGCCGACGTACACGGAGCAAGGGGATGGACAGTGGCAGCTGGGCTTGGGTCTCTGCTTCGTCCCTCACCAGGCGGAGGACCTCAGCTTTCTGTAAGGTAACAGCCATGCTCTGAAGTTCAGACAATTAAATGAGGCGCTGTATACAAAGCAGCTAGCAGATGGCGGGCACTAACATACAAAAAGCTGGTCTGTTAGGTTTGGAACTGAATCATAATGAATGTAGACCCACATTTTCCAGCTGGCATTGCAGAGGGTCAAGTGAAAACTCTTCAGAACACTGGCAGAAACTGGCTTCAAAAAAATGAAATTTCGTCTTTTTCGCGACCTTTCTGGCAGCAAGTTGTGAGGCCAGTGCAGGAGGGAGGGGCAGACGGGGACGTGCTGATCGCTACAGAGGACCAGCCTGTTCAACTGGTTTGTCCCAAGGTGCTTCCTCGCCAGAGGCTCATAAAATGCACACTCCCTATATGTGCATACATGTACACTTATGCACAGGTATGCATGTACATGCAATGGACTCTTAACTGCACCATATACTGTAAATCAGCATCACAGTAAACTAGAGTGAGTACTCTTGAGATTAGCCCCTGAGTTTACTCATACAAGTGGCCAGATGTTAGATCACCAGTGAAAACCACCCCCAGGCACAAAGTGCTGAAAGCAGGCGTGGGGTAAACAAGCCTCCTTCAATGAGAAGAACAGTGCCTACCAGTGGCAGGTTATTTAAGAAACTCAGAAATGGAGGCTGCAAACCTTTCTCTAAAAATTCAGCCACAAGCTCCACTCACTGTTTCCAGGATCAGGAAGAAAAGTCTCATATTAATAAACATTAATTGTATTTTGCTGCACCGAATTCTTAGCTTTCTGACTGATTTTATTTCTTTTACCTAATCATGTAATTCATTCTCAAATTTGATCAAATGAACGATCACTACATGTTTATAGGAATTTATAGCACGTCGATAGCTCAAAAGGAAAGTTAATTTAGAGAAGGAAGAAAACTTTAAAAATTCCTGATGTACACACTCAGATGGATTTGTCATCATAAAAAGAAGAAATGTTATATGAAATATTAAGATAAAGCAAGCAGGGACTTCCCCAGTGGTCCAGTGGTTAGGACTCCACACTTCCACTGCAGGGGGGAACAGGTTCGATCCCTGGTCAGGGAACTAAGAGCCCACATGCCATTCGGTGGAGACATAAAAAAAAAAAAAAGAAGAGAAAGATAAAGCAAGCAGCTCTTATGGAATTTAAAAATATAATTACAGGGCTTTCCTGGTGGCGCAGTGGCTGAGAATCTGCCTGCCAATTCAGGGGACACGGGTTCGAGCCCTGGTCTGGGAAGATCCCACATGCCGCGGAGCAACTGGGCCCGTGAGCCACAATTACTGAGCCTGTGCGTCTGGAGCCTGTGCTCTGCAGCGGGAGAGGCCGCGATAGTGAGAGGCCCGCGCACCGCGATGAAGAGTGGCCCCCGCTTGCCACAACTAGAGAAAGCCCTCACACAGAATCGAAGACCCAACACAGCCATAAATAAATAAATAAATAAAAACATCTGATTGTCTTAAAAAAAAAAAAAAAAAATCCTTAACCTCATTTCATTTTATCCAGGATACATCACTGTGCATTTCTAACTGAAAAAGGCTTTTATTACTACAGGCACTATGTCATTATCACACCTAACAACAAAAAAAGAATAATTCCAAAAAAAAAATATATATATATCTATATATAATTACAAAATTCACTAGAAAGGCTGAAGGTAAGCAGAGCAATCACCCAGATTATAGACTAAAACTAAAGAAAAAGGAGCAATCAGGGAGGTCTGAGGTTTAGCCAATTACAATTTTAGAAAGCAGAAAAGACAGTGGAGGAAATCATTAAAGAAATAATGAAAGACCAGTTCTCTGAGATCAATAAAAGGCACCAGCTTTGAGGCTGAAGCACTTTCCCTTTTATTTTTTAAATGAAAAACAGAATTCAAGCCCAAGAGTCCAGCTTCCTGTACCAATTCCTGCCTCTGCCGTGCACTGAGAGAGACCCTCCAGGGAAGGAAGCCACCACTGTCCAGGGCAGGAGAGTTAAAGCCATCACCCGCGAGTAATGCCAGGCCAATAAAACAAGGAGTCCTGGTGGAAGTTAAAGTATTTATTGATGTGTTTAAACTCTGTACATTCTCCACAGATCAGATTAAGGAGTTTGTAGGTGAAGTTTATCTGTGCATGGTGGGAAGAGACATGGATGGGGTAAAGGGGAGGAAGAAGAAAAAAAACAGTCACAGGGAAATAGAAAAAAAAATACACCACAGGTTACCAGAACCTTCAGAATTTAAAAAAAAAAAAAAAAAAGGAAAAGAAGGAGCTGTGAGTGTCAACATCAACTATACAAGCATCACAAAGACTCACGTGAAGGAAACAAAATCTTCAAAGCTTTCCATGGGGTCTACAGAGCATCCTGCGTACAGCCCGGAGCATCCACCGTCCAGAGAAAAGCAAACCTCCCGCATCCTCCCCAGGATGCCGGCCGCCTCCTCCTGCTGTCTTCTCTCAGTGAACGGCGGGGACGGTGGAGACCAGTGCCTTCGGAGGGGGTGGGAAATGCCCAAAGAGGAAAACAGCACATCTGGACATTACTCGGGAGAGAAGTGAGCGGTCAAAAGCTACGGTGACTCAACGGCGGACAGTGGAAGAACGTCATGTACAAACTACAGGCTAATTTCTGTGGAAGAACTGGATTCAGAAGGAACGCAGTAGTGGCCCTCATCTGTACACGCGCGGCTCGCTGAAAGATGCTGGAACTCAAATGCTTGCTCTGAGCGCCTCCTTGGTGACAGGACTCGTCTGGAGACACCCAGGTACCCAGTGGTGGGCGCACCAGACTTCCAAGAAACTGGTCCTTCAAAGGAATCTTGAGAGGGGTACCATGATGTATTTTAAGGATCAATTACGGCTCCTATTTCAGTTAGTTTCTCAGCAACTTTCTGAAAGCTGATTTAAAGCTATAAATGAGGAATACTGCCTCTTTTTTAAAAATAAAAACCAGGACAGTGAGCCGTGAAGAGCTGATTTACATAACGCGGCTGGAACCAACGGCCTGCGTGTAGCATGTACAGTCTATCACTGAAAATCAACATTTTCCATTTCTACAGAGAGCATGTGTGAGACAATACGATAGAAGTGGGACTCCTGATTAAGTTAAAAAAGAAAACTACATCAGTCAAATATCTGTAATAGATAATTTTTTCACTTCATTTAAGGTCTATATATCATATATTGTTATATTAACATTTTTTTCACCCATTTAAAAAGAATGGAAATTGTGATTCTACAGTAGTACTTTATAGTCTTAAGATCCAGGAGGTCTGAGTGTAAGATGAAATCCTCTGGAAGTAACTGTCGGTCAGTCGTAGATCCAAACCTCTGGACATCTGCTGCCTGCCTCACCACCCCCCCACTCCAGCCGGGTGTCGTGCTTCGCCTGCTTAAATCTGCATCTGCTCCAGGTATTTGTAGGTTGGGTTTTCGTAACCATGATTCTGCATCTTGTTCAGGTGACGCTCTTCTGGGGTGAGCATTGGGTCGACCTGCAGGAACAAAGATGGGGGTTATTGCGTGAACCCAAGAGAACTTCCCAGGGCATCAGCAGACCTGAGCCGTGCGATGCCCGGGAACCACGGGGTGGACCAAACAAGAGCAGGCAGTGAGGACCCAGGAGGAGGAAAGAGAAAAGAAGAGGGTCAGAGAGGCTAGGCTACTGAAAGCTGGGGTCCACGCTGGAGAAAACAGGGAGCTGAATCTCCCAGCACCACAGTGACAAGCCTCAGCTCTGCCGCTTCTCTGCGGGGCAGCCTCGGCGAGGGCCAAGGGGCGGGACCAGATGACCTCAGGTCCCCTCCAGCCCTGGAACCCTACAACTAGGCCAGTGTCCAGCAGGAGGTGAAGCCGGATAACTAAGACACACGCATCTGCATTCATTTCCCCCAGCATATTCTATTCTTTATTGTATTCATTTTCTAGAATCAAGACACTGTGGACATTCCCACCACTCACCAAAAACAAGTGTAAGTAAGCAGTTCTAATCACAGATGAGCAAGAGATGGAAGAGAAGCAGCCTGGTCTGGCTCTTTCCGAATTGACTGTTGCTTTTTTCCCCATTGAAAAAGAAGAGTGTTATTCCTATTTCATATTTTTAAGACTCAATTCACTCACATTGCCATTGTTGCCTGAACTGTCATATACCTGGTTTTCTCCTTATAAAACATGTCAAAAAAAAGCAAACTATGGGGCTTCCCTGGTGGCGCAGTGGTTGAGAATCTGCCTGCCAATGCAGGGGACACGGGTTCGAGCCCTGGTCTGGGAGGATCCCGCATGCCGTGGAGCAGCTGGGCCCGTGAGCCACAATTGCTGAGCCTGCGCGTCCGGAGCCTGTGCTCCGCAACAAGAGAGGCCGCGATAGTGAGAGGCCCGCGCACCGTGATGAAGAGTGGCCCCCGCTTGCCACAACTAGAGAAAGCCCTCGCACAGAAACGAAGACCCAACACAGCCATAAATCAAAAAAAAAAAAAAAAAAAAAGCAAACTAATAAGAAAGAAAGAAACAGTATTAGCAGTCCTTCATTCTCAAACATCTATAACGCACCTGAAAAAAAAGGAAACAATCTGAGAAAATAGTTTTCACCCTGGGCAGCATAGAATGCTCCTATGCTTTCCTCGCATTCACGGTCGAAGCCCAAATTAATGTTAAGAGTTGGCAACAGCTCCTGTGACAGGATCAACTTGACTCAGCCGAGGCTGACTTCCGAGACGTGACCTAATAATCCCGAGAGCCATCTGACTGACGCGCAGCCCCTGACGAGACGCTCGAATTCTGCAAGGCCCCCGGCGGCTCACCTCCACGATCCCGTGGCTGATGGTGCCGTACTGCCTCTTCCTCAGCATCACCAGGCTGATGACGATGACCGTGGCGACGGCCACCGCAATGACCAGCAGACCGATGAGGGCACTGCTGCTCAGACTGAAGTCCTCCCGCAGGGGCCCCACGGATTCCTACCGTAACGAAGCAGACGGGCGACAGGGTGTGAGAGACGGCAAGCAGCGGGGGAGGCCGTGAGCCTTCGGTCGCGCCTCCAGAAACCCAAGGGGGCGCCCGGACCCTGCCATCCAGGTCGCCGGACAGGTGGGGGGAGCCCCCACCTCTTGCAATCTCCATGGAGATTCGAGCTTGAGCTTTCTTATCCGAAAGCACAGGGGAAATGGGGACGAGGGACCTTTGATAGCGTAAGATAGCGCGAGGTGCTCCCAGGAGGGAGGGAAAATGGCCGAGGCTGGCGTGGGACCAGCCATCAGGTTTTGGAGCGGGACACATACCGGCCCCTCCTCGAGGCCTCCGACCCTCTCGGCGTTGAGAATCATTTCCTTCACGTCCAGGGTCTCGTCAATAACCTGAAACGGGGAGCGGGGGGAGCATGTCACCAACTGGGAGGGAAGGCAAATTTAGTGTGTCAGTGTTAACTGCTTCTCGTCCCCTCCATTTACCATTTGGTGGAGGGAAGCAGACTCCTGATGGACACCCACTAACCCATCAGCTCTGCGCCATTCACCTAAGTCCGCGCACCAGACCCCTGAACAAAGGAGCAGGTGTGGGTGCAAAACTACTGTACAGCAGTTGGTCTTTTAAGGGCTGTCCCCTGCGTTTTCCTTTAGGTAACCCTTGTGGAGATATTTCAGCGCAGACTACCAAGCAGCCGCATTTAAATATCAAATTCAGTTAAAGATAATCCAGAAATGTAAGTGATAAAAATGCTAGATGAATAATTAATAGGTGGTATAAACCTCAGGCAGCGTAAGAACCAAATTCAACTCTATTCCATTTCCAAGTTATTAAATCTCTACTCATTTGAAATGGCCTCTCATATTTTATTCATGCCTTTAGTTGCAAATATATTTTCCACCGTATAGCAAGAGCCGAGCTACTGCTGAAAAATAATTCTTTATTCACACCCAGACTCTACACAATACAGCGCATCTGTGGGAGCAGTCGGAGCCTGCCCGTCTGCTAGCCTGTGGAAGCGGACACGTGGAGGTCCATCTGGAAAGCATCTAAAACAGTGCGACTCACTCTAATTATTCCCAAAGTTAACACGGGCACAGAGCAGGGGGAAACGGCTCACCATATTTTCATCCACTTTCTTCTTACTGTTAATCACTTTCTCCTCGGCCCCGATCAGTCCTCCTTCCTGCTCTCCCAGCGCAGATCCTGTGTGGGGAAAGCACACCTGAGTCTCCTGGGACAGCCTGACCTCACGCCAACCTCACAGAAGCAGCAGACTCCCTCCTGAGGGCCACCAGGGAGCCCTCACCAAATGCCCCCTCCCCTTTCTCGATATGCTGCTTGTTCCCATTTTGGAGGATGCACCGTGCTCCACAGGGGTGAGTGACGCAGGACCGATGGGGGTCATGGAGGAGGAGAGAGTGCTGTGCTCACTGTGCAAGCCTTCAGGAGACGATACGTTTTGTGCTAGAAACAGAAGCTGGATCCAAAGGCATTCCAGCATCAAAACACCCGCGACCCACCCTGTGACATTACCAAGCACCCACTACCCCTCAACTCACTCCTCTGACACTTCCTCCGAGTGGAAGACCTGCCACACCAGCAGCGAGCCTGCATGCCTGCCTCAGGCACCGTCTTCTACACCACAGGCGATTCTTTCTGCCTGAGATACCCTCCCTGACCGTATACCCTTCCTATCAGCTCTTTTTGGGAGACATTCCCAGGTTACAATACTTAAGAGTCACTGTTTGTAATTATTGATTTTCTTCTGCGTCCCTCACTAGGATGTAACCCTCCCGGGGCTTATCAGACGGTCACATCCTCAGTGGTTATGACAGAATGAACAGGAAGGAAGCCTTCCCTACATGGGGAGAATTCTAATGCCGGGGTGGATGGTACCTTTCCATAAACAGAGCAAGAATGGCAACAGTCTCTTGTCAAGGTCAGACACTGCCTGGGCCGGCATCACCTGTGCGTGGCACTCCTGACGACAGTGTCCAAAGGCGCAGCACAAACCCAGGGAGAGGAAAAGTGAGGCGCAATCTTCTCTATTTTTAGCCCCAAAGCATGTGACTCCTAGCTCTCCTACGAGTGCCTCCTTAATAATATTATATACAGTGCTACATAGACGCCTGTGATTTGAACCTTTTATAAACAGATCAACCTGGCGGCATACTCGGCATTCTAAGGTGACCACCCGTAAGTGAGCAAGATGCCGACACGAGTTATTTGCAAAGCACTGTCGTCCCAGGCTGCCAGAGGCCCAGCCACAGCAAAGCTCTCCAGCTCGCGGCCAGACTCGCTCTGGACCCAGAGCCGCTAGTAACCGCGCTGCAGCTGCTTGAGCCCCCGGGCCAGCTAACCCTTAACTCGTTAGAATGCAGCCAGAAACGAGGCAGCCTTTTTTCCACAGCTTTCATTTTAAAGAAGAGTTTCACAACTTGATTCTAGGGTGAGTTAAACCAGGGCCGGCTTTTGTAGTCTCAAAATGTCAATGAAACAGCAACAGTGCATTTCAGCTATGTAAGAAAGAGGACCCTCTCTCGGCAGGATGCTCATGACCCAGCCTAACAAATTCTAACTCTGCGCTCTTTCCATCTCTCTCTCCTCCTCCTCAGAATTTCAAAGGTCATAGGGCAGGATCCTATTTCAAAAATAACGTGGCACTGAACCAACAGATTTAAAGTCCTACTACCAGCG
Organism: Balaenoptera physalus; assembly: GCF_965194825.1. Lineage (NCBI taxonomy): Eukaryota > Metazoa > Chordata > Mammalia > Artiodactyla > Balaenopteridae > Balaenoptera > Balaenoptera physalus. The sequence continues at coordinate 5,178,419 of NC_138889.1, forward strand.
CGCGGACTCTCCTAACACTTTTATTGGTGGTACAACCCTCATGTTTCTTTAACACGGACCCAAGGCACTCTGGTTTTATAGAATGAATAAACAAGGGAATTTAACAGACCAAAAGTTAATGTTTAAACTATCCCAACGAATAACAGTGGAAGCATAAGGACAAGTTAAACTTTTAGAAAATTCATCTTCATCTAAACGTATCCAAGATGTGCTGCTCAGAGGAACGCCCACACGGTGATGAAGAGGCAGATCCAAGTAGAATAAAACAAAGCACGTGCACACGAGGGACTTCTGTAGAGCCAGCTCACACCCTTGTGTTCTGAGAAGCAGCACACACACCACTGCCAAACCCTCAGCCAGGGCACAGCACGAGGCAGCCTGGTCAGTCTGTGAACGTGTGCCCTTGTTCACGATGACCCTGGAGGCTGGACTGCCCCCCAACTCCCCCCCAGGAAATGTGGCAGCTATACCGCGGTCTATGAAACAGGAACACCACGGGCTCTGAAGACGGAGGAAGCTGAGTTCAGATTCTGGTTCCTCCACTTCTTAAACTCATGACTGAACTCTGAGGCTGCTTCAACTGCCTTATCTAGCAAAGAGAGCTAATAACCCTACCTCCAGTGTGTTCAGTGGGTTAAACGAGATCAAGTGTGCAAGCATTCAGCCTGTGCTCACACGCAGTGAACTTCATCTGAAAAGTGGAGACTCGTTACAGCAAGGGTTCACTTGTCTCAACCTGTTTCATCCATCAGCTTCTACTATGTTCTGAGGGACGCTACATCTCGGGGGACATGAGACAGCTGGAAACAGACACTCGGGCATGGACAAAAGGCAAAGGACAGCTAAGAAGAAAGGGAAAAGATGTATGTGGGAGCAGCAGAGAAAAAGAGGTAAAATAAAATGACTCTCCACCCGACCATAAGCATGTTTTTATTTACCCTAGGAATTTGCAACCAACCTGTTTAAGCTGGATATACTTTTAAGGTCTACCCAGCTTAAAAGGATTTATGAAGGCTCTACTTTGGTTACTCTGTATTCCTCTGTACTCTCTGGACATCCAGAAGGGCAGCTCAGGATGGCCACCGGGTAAGCAAACCCACGGCCACTGGGTTCTGGGTGCCGGAGGTCAGCCTCCTCTGGTCCTCCCACAGCCATGTCTGAAGGCATGAGGCGGAAAACATCAGGTGATGGGATGGAACGGAACGTGAAACTTCCGGGCAAGTGAAAGGAATGAAGGTCTTAGGGGGTACATCTTTGACAAAACCAACCTGTTTTCATTGGGTGATACACTTCCGGCTGAGTGTCTAGCAGAAAGGAAAGCAACAAAAACAAAACAGCACAAGAGGAGATTAAGAAAAAAATCCCTTCTTTCAAAATTCCTACCTTTGACTTGACTTTCTCTATAACGTGAACAAAAGCATATTCTTCCTTACAAACTGGGCCTGAGCTGCCCCACAAGCAAACGGCGGTAAGAGCTACAGCAGAGGACTGGAAGGAAGGGAGAGAAGACAGGCGGTCTAGGGTCTTTTGGGGGAACTTCTGTGAGACTCCCAAATTATTTAGCTTAGCCCCAAGTTATTTTTCTTAGAAAATAACAAAAACACAAGTTGGCACTGGTTGTGGTTTTCTGAGAAGGAGACAAGGTCCTAGTTCACAAATGTCCAAGCAAGACGCGCTCCCATCCCAACAAGCTGAGGAAGTAGAGCCACCCTACGGCCCCATGGGTGGGGTCTGAGAGAGCAGGCTTAGGGAGTGCACTGGCACCTCGTTATTTATCTGGCTCCTTCCTCGGATTCTCTTTTACTATCAGAGGGTCAACTGCACTGATTCGGTACCTCTGAGAGAGCTGGTTTAGAAGGAAGGCACTTGTGTTAGGGTCTGGAGGCCGAGCTGGACGCCCCCTTCCTCAGGCCTCTGTAACAGCACCACTGGATCGGCCTAGCAGTCAGGACCGCATCAGCTCAGGCTCACATCCTTACTCTCTACCTACAAGCTACGTGACCCTGGGCAGACACTTAACCTCTTTAAACCTTGGATCCCCAAACGGGGAGCACTCCCAGTCCCTACCTCAGAGGGTTATTCTGGGAAAACAATATAAACGAGAGCGTCCATGCACAGTGCTTAGCCGAGGCTGGCGTACGAGGAGGACTCTATAGCGGTGGCCACTACTTTTATCACCACCACCATCAGCCACAACAGCAGCAGGCCAATAAATAGAAACTGATTCCACACCCTGATCTCAGGGCCTGGGCTCGGCAGCTTATTTATTTCTGGTGCAGACCCACAGCTTTTTTTTTTTTTTTTTAATTTATTTATTTTTGGCTGCGTTGGGTCTTTGTTGCTGCGCGCGGACTTTCTCTAGTTGCAGCGAGCAGGGGCTACTCTTCTTTGCAGTGCGCAGGCCTCTCACTGCGGTGGCTTCTCTTGTTGCAGAGCACGGGCTCTAGGTGCGTGGGCTTCAGTAGTTGCAGTGCATGGGCTCAGCAGTTGTGGCTCGCGGGCTCTAGAGCGCAGGCTCAGTAGTTGTGGCACGTAGGCTCAGTAGTTGTGGCACGTGGGCTCAGTAGTTGTGGCTCGCGGGCTTATTTGCTCCACGGCATGTGGGAGCTTCCCGGACCAGGGCTCAAACCTGTGTCCCCTGCATTGGCAGGCGGATTCTTAACCACTGCGCCACCAGGGAAGTCCCCAAACCCACAGCTCTGAGAGATCCCTACAGACGTCGAGAACCGGCAGGGAATGGAAGAAAGCACGCCTGTGCAGGAGGAGGCAGAGGGACAGCTTCTCAGCCCACCTCGCACTTGAGTGGGTCAGGTCACCTCTGCAGGCCCCTGTCACCTACCTCCCAAGACTCTTAGGAAAAGATGATGACAGCCTAGAACACGAAAGTGCTATTTAAGCTGCCAAGGGGCTTCCACGTGGAAGGCCTCACACACTGGAGGCAGCTGATGGGACCAGGACAAACAGTGGGCTTTAGGCAAACTGTCCATGAAATGCGAGACACATCACAAACCTCCCGACATTACTGAAGGCTCCCCACTCGGTGCCTGCAGGCGGCAGGTGCTCGGTGAATCCCGGCCCCTCCCCTGCTCGACCTGCACCGGGAACACAGCCTCCCCAGCACAAGCCCGCCCCAGATCTGACTTCAGTTTTCTAACTGCATTCTTCCCCGCCCCCCGGCCCCCCCTGCCAAGCTGGGCTGTTAGCGCACACGCACCTTCGTTCTCAGGCAGGGGCGGGAAGGGATGGAGGGGACGGAACGGCAGGACCTCGTCGCTCTCCTCCGAGCTCACCCGCACATCCACGGGGGTCTCTGAGATGGAGGCAGTGAACTGGTCCATGTCCGCTCGCTGTTCCTGAAGCAGCTCATCTGACAAAGACAGACACGCAGGAGCCAGCTTTGCAGAGGGATCTGGTTCCTAGGCACAGGACAGCCTGCATGGGGCTAATTCGCGTCATTATGGGTGGGATGCGAGCTCTGCCTAAAGGGGCGTCTCACCAGCTCACAACACGGGCCACGCACGACCCCCTCCTCTCTCCTGAGGGTGTGCCCCCTGACTCCGCTGACTGCAGAACCCCGGCGCTGGGAACCCCACAGCTGCATCCTGGGCCCCCCCTCTCTCCTCGATCAACTCCCTCTGGGTAAGTGGTTTCCTCCTACGGCACAGTTTTAAATACCATCCACGGATCATGACTCCCAAACCTGTTCTTGCACCTGCACCCCCGACCTCTGGCTCATCCACCTGGTAGCCTACTTCACACCTCCACTTAATGTCTGAGGGCAACTTCTATTTTAACAGGTAAAGAGAATGCAGCACCTGAGCAACATGCAGCCCCACCACCCAGGCAGCTGCTCACAGGGAAACCGGGGCAGAGCCGATGCTTTTCTTTCCCTCAGCCCCCTGCCCCACCCAGCCCATCAGCACATCCTGTTCACCCTTCCTCTGACACACACCCTCAGGACCACTCACATCTCCATCGCCTCCATTCCCATCTCTGTGCACTCAGCCATCCCCTCCCTCCTGGATTTTTATAACTGCTTCCTGGGTGGTTTCCAATTTTCATCAGCTCTCAACAGAGCAGTCTAGTAATTTTTTTTTAAGTTCACATTTTTTAAAAACATAACCCAGATCTAGTCACCTGCTGGTTTAAAACCCTCGAAGGGCTTTCAATTATCCTAGAATAAAATCCAAACTCCTTGATTTTGCTAAAATCTCTCTATTTAAACATCAGGCTCTGCAGTCGTTGCTTCCTGTGCTCAGTGTTTCCCCCCGGGGGTCGCCGTGTGGGGGGCTCCTCCTTATCATTCAGATCTCAGGTTTCCCCCAAGGGAGCCTGACCACCAGGCACCCTCACCGTCCCACCCCAGTTTCACCTCTGGCACAGCACCCATCCCCACGGACACTCGTTTTCCTGACCGGTCCCTCCTAAAATGTGAGCTCCAGGAGGTCTGTCTACTGGTACACATTTTACTCTGTGCCACACAGTAGACACAACAAACGTTTGTTGGATAAATGAAGAAGAGAGAGACCAGAAGAGGGAGAAGAAGTGAGAACGTGAATAAACAGATGCCTTAAAATACGCCAGCAATTAAGGGGGGAGAGGGTAACGGGAGACTCGCTCAGTCCCTTGCAAATTCACACCCTAGATTTTTCTTCCAGTAACAGAGTGAAGGTCAATGAAACTCAAGGCTCTGTGGCTCCCAGCCAGGACCTGACCCTGCCACGTGAGCCCCAGACTTCTGAGCCCGTGGCACGCTAATGCCCGGCTCTGTGGCCTCACGTGTCCTGTTTCTCTCATCTGGCACCGCCATCACTCCTGAGCACAAGCCCCGCCTGACCGTGATGCAAACAGTCGGCACCCACCAATTTCCTCTTGGATTTCCTGGGCCACGTAAGGTACTTTGTAGAGCAGAGAAAGGCTCTGGTTCCGTCTTTCTTCAATCACGTGGAGATGTGTCATCACCTGCAAGCACAGGATGGGGGAGAGGCCTTGTCACCAGAACAGCCGGGCCAGCCTGACACCCACACTCTTCTGCAAAGACTGATGTTCTCTACAGAGTCCAGCAAAGCAGCTGGTCAGGGGGGCAGTATGAATCCTCCCCGTGTTTACTGGCCACCGTAGTGCAAGAATGTGTGCATTACCTCTCGGTGATCTAAGGATTTATCCAGAGAGTGCTCCAAAGTTCAGGGAGAATTTTTAAAATTTCCTTAGCCAAGTATTTTTTTTTTTAAGTTTTTTTTTTTTAATTATTATTTATTTATTTATTTATTTATTTATTTTTGGCTGTGTTGGGTCTTCGTTTCTGTGCGAGGGCTTCCTCTAGCTGTGGCAAGCGGGGGCCACTCTTCATCGCGGTGCGCGGGCCTCACTATCGTGGCCTCTACCGTTGCGGAGCACAGGCTCCAGACGCGCAGGCTCAGTAATTGTGGCTCACGGGCCTAGTCGCTCCGCGGCATGTGGGATCTTCCCAGACCAGGGCTCGAACCCGCGTCCCCTGCATTAATTAGCAGGCAGATTCTCAACCACTGTGCCACCAGGGAAGCCCTTTAGCCAAGTATTGATTTGGTTTTCACAGGAGGCACTTGCTAACTGTACTATAAAAAAAGAACCCAAATTTGAACAATGCCAGACACTCAGTAAGGTCCTTCTGAGTGAAAGAGGAGACGAGTTGGTCAATTTTTACCACTGGTCAGACAAGATGAGGTAACAAGGGAATGAAATCACTGGTTAAAAAGCAGATGTGAGGGGTGGGCCCATTCATGGATTTTTGCTTCGTGAAGCAGCTGCTTGAAATGATTATCACAGTGAGCATCAGAGCTAGTTTATTCCTGTTTAACTAAATTAGCTATTCCTTCAAAACTGCACACTGAAGTATAAATAAACCTGATTTTTATGGGGTGATAAGGAAGGCATATCTACCATCTGCCTTACATAGCTCACTGCCTTTTCTGAATGCAGAAGTTCCAAGGTTGTTCATCCAAAAAAAAAAAGAAAAAAAAGTCATTAAAGTGGTCACTGAATTTTATTAAAAAAAATTTTTTTTGTCACTGAATTTGAGAGGTTTTCAGGGTGGAAATGAAAGGAGATTTGGACTACATCCACCCCAATGACACTGTGAAGCACGTGGCTGTACGTCACACAAGCTCCTCAGGAAGGCTAATCCCACCGGGCTACACCTGCAGCCACCGAGCTCTTCCTAAAGAGGGCGCTCGGAGCCAATGGATTAATTATGTGGGCTTGAAGCCATTAACATGAAGGGTCAAAATGAAAAAAAGTTAAATGGAAAGATGCTTTTATTGTAGATTGATGTCCCTCTGACCTATAAAAGCAAAGATGAAAGCAATTTAATTTTATACTTGCCATTCTTTCAATCAAGTAAATTGATGGGAAAGCACCAGAGTGAGTGCTTTAGAGAATAAATCCAAGTGGAAACGGAACCGTGAGCTCCCCAGTTTCAGCAGTGGTGACACTGCCACATGTCAGAGGAATTAAGGAGCCTGGCAGAGGACGGTTCCTACACCCACGAGGACAAGACCACAGGGTGGGATGCTGGGCGCCAGGGTCTTTGGAGGGCCCCCTGGAGCTGCAGTGTGTGGGGGGAGACAGCAGCACATCACTCACACCTCAAATCGAGTGCACACGTTCTAAGAGGCTCAACATATTCGGGGTTTTGTAGAGTTTACATAACAGGACAGGGAACAGGCCAAAGGCCAGTGTAATCCCGCGGCCGAGCTGCCCCAGGATTAAGGGCTCCGAGCAGACAGTAAACATCACGCAGCAAAGATGCTCCGCCTCCCAGGGCACTCAGGTGGTTCCCCGATCCTGGCTCGCAGGTTGATTGAACACGCTGATCAAGGTCTCACCTTTCCTTCTATTCTCACCATACAAAACAGGCTGTTTTTCTATAAAATACTACATAATAGTCTAGATTTTCTAAAAAAAAAAAAAAATTAAAAAAAGATTACATTTTTAAAATTTTAACTTTATTTATTTATTTTTGGCCGTGCCATGCGGCATGTGGGATCTCAGTTCCTCAACCAGGATTGAACCTGTGCCTCCTGCATTGGAAGCGTGCAGTCTTAATCACCAGACCGCCAGGGAAGACCTACGTTAAAAAAAAAAAATCGGGTAGACCTGAAAAATTCTCATCCCTGTCAGGATGTAAGCTTTTCCCACCTGAGCTTCCCGGAAGCTACCCGAGGTCTGCTGGCCTTTCCTCCTTCTCTTCTACTCCATCCAGCTTCAGACAGAGCCTTAGCTCCAGGCCCCCAGCAGAGGCCCCGAGGGTCCCCAGACCCATGCCCTTCCCACTCTTTAGGACACTGAGTTCTTTCATTCCCTGAACACCCAGCTGCTAATGTGGGCTCCGTATGTTTAAGGACAATTCTTCTCCATCTTTACAGTTAGCATAATTAATTCCACACAACTGTGAGCTGCTCAAGGGCAGACAGGATTCAACTATGTGTGGTCAGATGCTGGAGCAGAACTGGGCAGCAGATGGGGCCGTAGGGGAGCCCCCCAGGGCTTCTGGGAAGTTCCCCTACAATCACACCACAGGAGCAACAGGAGGCAGGAGGGGACAGGTACCCAGCCTGTGCACACTGGGTCCCTACAAGCAGCACAGGGCTGGGTTTAAAATACGGGAGGAAATAGAGTAAGATCAGTTATGGCATCACAAGGCCCTCTAGGAAAACTAATAGGCAGACTGTTGTAAAGGAAGCTAGCAGTCTTGTAGGCAAGTTCATTTCTATGAATACAAGACAGTAAAACTCAAGTTAATACATGGTCAAAACGAAAATCAGAAAAGTAGGTCCAGAAACAAACCTCTATAGATGACTGCAAAGACCAGTAGGACGCAGCAGGGGACAAAACCCAGGGATGTAAAGTGTCTCAACACAAAAACTATACTGTACAAAAGAGACCAATTTTTAAGATGTGCTTGATATATTTGCCTAGAAAGAGATTTCAAATATTAATTCTGGTGGGACCCTCAGCCAGAAATACACTGATATAAAAATGATCTCTTCAATATAATCTTGCATTCCTAAACCTTCAAGAACAGTTTAAGTAGGACATACTTAATATTAAAAAGTATGGAAAAGATATTTTTTAAATAGTACCTTTGCAAAAACCAACTCTTGTACCTACTGTCTTTGGAAATCCAAAATCACTTCCCGAGGACTAACAACAAGAAGCACGACCACCCGTGCTGCCTGACCACCGGTCAGAGCGGCCTCTCCTCTGGCTGGTGTACCTGGGACTTCATCTGGGCCGCCTTTTCGGGGTCGACAGCCAGCACGTGCTGGTAATGACGGATGGTGTGGAGGCGATCTTTGTTTTCAGCGCGGACGTAGCGCCGCAAGGCTTGGAGAATGCGATGGGGCTACAAGAGAGAACAGAGGTTTTCACGTCCAGAGACTAGGGAACTGAAAACGGGCAGGAAAACGAAGCTTTAAGAACTCACTAAGAAAGCCAGCCTCAGCGAGACCCAGGAATGAAAGCTGTACCTTTAAGAGCTTTCAGTTACCAAGTAACAAGAAGCTACCCTTCTAAGTACCAAAAGCTAAGTTCCACAGTTATAGTGGTTCCTCAACAGACAGCATTTTCCAGAATCTCTAGCCCACCGTTCTCCTCCAATCTGTCTGTCTGTCCCCTTTCCTGAGCTTGGCGCCTGCCACCATAATCACAAGCACAGGGTGACCTGTGTCACCCAGAAGACTTTACTTGCTTAAGGAGACTACAAATACCCTCCTTTTCGATCCTCTCCATCCCCCAGAGCAAGGCAAGTTAGAGCTAAGGGATAAAGTTTGACACCACTGGCAGATAAGAACTGCGATATAAATTAACTTATCATCTTATTTAGAATAGAACTGGTTCAGAAGCCTTTGTCCATGGAAGACGTGTTTTTATTCTTTGAAAGTAAGGCTACTATAAACATGCAATAATTGGGGAACTACCAGCCAACACCCCGAGGTTCTGCTTTTCCAGCAGAAGCCGCGTCCACACCACAGGCGGCCCGCGGGCCCTCGAGCGCAATGTGAGCTCACACCGGTTCTACACACGCTACTTCAGCGATTCTCACCCGCGGAGGGTCGGACTGCAGGGCGGCCAGGTAGTTCTCCAGCGCCACCCGGCGGCGGTCGTTGAGCATGGCCTCCACCCGCGCCAGGTGCGTCTCCACCAGCTGCTGCTTCTCGCTGGCCGCTTCCTTCTCCAGGGCTTTCACCATGGCTTGGAAGTGCTAAACCATAAAGCGGGAGCCACATCGAGTTCACGCACCTGCGGGCACCTACGCACACGGCGTCAGACCCCGCTCTGTGCCTCTCTGCGCCCAGCGCCCCTGCAAGCGGCACAGAGTCGTGTGGAGCAGGGCTGAGGTCGCAGAACACCTCCTCTGACTTCCGTCTGGACACTTACAGGTGACCCTTGAACACCGCAGGGGTTAAGGGCACCGATCCTCCCTGTGGTCTAAGATCCCAGTGTAACTTACAGTCAGGCCTCTGTACACGCGGTTCCGCATCCACGGATTCAGCCAACCGCCCATGTGCGGTGCTGTGGCCTTTACCATTGAAAACAATCTGCGTGTAGGGGGACCCACGCAACTCAAACCCCTGCGGTCCAAGGGCCGACTGCACTTCCCCATCTAACGAGAGCATGTTATGTCTGGGCTCCTCAGCACCTCCCTAACTGAAATCCCTAGCACGCAAGCCCAGGCCTGGCCTCTCCGTGTGCACCGCGAGGAAAGGAAGGCCGTTCTTCCCACACTGCAGCAAGGCGCCCCCAAACCACAGTCCTGTCCTGTGGCAGGTGAGGCCGAGCCATTCACACCAAGTCCTGAAGGGCGAGCTCCCTGCGGGGTGCCTGGCCAGGTCTGCAGGCAGGTTTAAGGCTGCCGAGCTGAAGTTCCCTGCATAGGGTGCATTGGCTATGTGGAAATTAACATTCGCGGATTTTCTAGGTTACTGATAAAAAAGTGAAGGTGAGCCGATAAAATATCAACATCATGAGAAGAGAGATTTCAGCTAAACATAAACGCAAGCTGACTTAAGATGTAACTAGTTTTATGAATCCCAAATCAGTCCTGTGAATTCCTGTCAACAACCTCCTCTAGCCAAAGGGAGGCAGCTGCTGTGAGTCTGATTACATCCTTACATCCAAAGTTAAAGATAAACTGATAGATTTATTTTCTGCCTTTTGACTTTTCAGTAAGTCTGCAAAAAAAAAAAAAAGCATTCGGTACTGCAGTACTGCCGGAAAACAGGGCACAGCCTAGAAGGAAGATGCCCGAGGACTTCTGCCAGGAAAGCAGAATAAACACAGCCGAGCTAAGGTCCCTTCCAGGCCTGAGTGAGGCGTGCTCTGCTCTGAGCTTTGGCTTCCCTCCACCGCAGGTGAGCAATTCTAGAGAACGCCAGTTGGGAGGTCAGTGAAAATATCCTCGTAACGTAAGCGCTCAACCAAAAGGGGATGTCAAACTCTAACTTGTGGAGACTCTGGCTCCGACCATACTCCAAAGGGTCAGCCTGGGAGCCCCTCTCTGGAGGACACGTCTCACCTGAATGAGAGTCTGCCTCTCTGCTTTGGGGAGGTTCTTGGCTTGAAGTTCAGCCTCTTCCCATTCCTTCTTCACCTGGAACAAAGGTCAAAGCCACTATAGCCAGAATCATCTCTGAAACGATCCCATTTTCTAAAAATACTGCCAAGCCCTGAATGTAATGTGGACAAGTGCACGAGGAAATCACATCCCACAAACTCATGAGCTCCGGGTTTGTCCCAGAACTGCTGCCTCCGAAGATGCAGGGCGTCAGCTCTCCCAGGGGAGCCCCGTTCCACGACTGCCTTGTTCATAACCTTGGGCAGGTTATCTACCAGTCTCCGGGCCTTAGTCTCCTGGGGGTGGGGGGAGGGGGAGTACCTACTTCTCAGAACTGATGTGGATAAAACAGAGCAACAAGCATTTCCCAGCATACAAGCCCACCACAGGGGATGTGTGGGATTTTAGGTGGTACCCAGCCCTAGCAAAAAATTCCCTTTTCAATTTTTTTTTTCAACCTTTCCAAGTAAGTCTAGGAGAAAGTTGCACTCTGGTGCTCTGTTGCTCTGGCACTTATAACTCCTTGAAGGAAAAGAAAGCATCCCTGAAACTCCACAGGCAACAGTATCTAGCTGGAATGCTTTAACACTGTTTGCTTTCATCCAATATATTTTTCTAGTTACCTTGTTCTAATGGTAAATGATACTAGCTTTCTACTTACAATATTGATGTAAAGTTTCCTTCTTCAAAATAAAAAAATGTAAAAAGCTAGTTCATGGCAAAGAAAAAGAGGCAGAACATAATGTTTACAGGAAGTGCTCCTCGCAGAGTCTGAAACAGATAAGCACTCAGAGGATAATTCCATTATCGTGGAGATAGGGAGGAGGACTAGCTCCGCCCAGAAGGCAGGCCTGCCTGCTTACACTCTCACACCTCACCTGTCCTAACTCGGTTAGCGCAACAACCTGGGGAAGTGGCGTCCCTCTGCTTCAACCACGAACCCCAAGTTAGCTGATGCCTGACAGCACGAAGATAAGGGAGCCCGAGGTTTACCCTGTCCATCCGGTTTCGGTGCCGGATTTCCAGCTGCTCCTTGGCCTTCTGGAAGCGCGCGTGCTCATTGTCATCTGCAGAGGTCTCGAAATACACGTCGACATCATTGGTTGGCAGTGGAGTTGGGGGAACTGAAACAAAGTGACCAGAGGGTTCTCTCCAGGGGTCGGCCCCACGCGGAAGTCGCACGATGCTCAGGGAACGAAGCCTGGCTGGGCCTGCAGACGGGACCGGCGTGTCCGGCACCGCGCTCAAGGGCAGGCTGCGCCCGTCTGCTGGGACGCCACTCCATCTTCCTTACCCAATATCCAGCCACCGGGCGCGTCCGCACCCCGCCCGTACCTTCGGGACCGGTGAGGCATCTATTTAGGACTTCAGGGGCAGAAAAGGAAACCACTTCCATACCTTCCCTCAGTTCTTGAAACCTTAAAACCTAAACAAGAACTACCCTATTGAGAGCATCTGACCAGAGACAGGGCTGAAGTCACACGTGCAAAGGCACTGCGGGGCTCGGGTCTCCTCTTTTTCTCTGGCTATTTTTAGGTCACAACTCACTTTGGGCAACTGATTCAACTTAATGTTCTTTGCACACAGACTGGGCAGAGAAAGTCCAAATGCTCCAGCTCCAGCTGCTTAGTTTTCAGTTCCACTGGAGGTCCCTCAGCCCCAGCCCCACAGCAGGGGCAATGTATCGGACAAGGGCTTACCACAAGTGTGAAGATGCTTTGGGCTTTTCTATCCATGGCACTCACTGGCCTCACCAGGCCACCACCCAGGGACCAAACCCGTTAGAACAAACACTCCGAACTAGTCTAAGTTCCTGAGTTCCTACCAGCCCCAGGCAGATGTGTATCTGCACAAAGGAGCTTATCCTCATCCAGGAAGGGTTGAGATGACAGGTTTACTTAGTCCACCTCTTAAGAAATACCTGTGGAAACTCTCATTACCCCAACTCACTGGGGATTTCCCAGGCCAAGGAGGAACGTCAGGCAACCTGCTCACACAACTTGCTCCATCGGGACACACTTGAGAGCCACTTGGAGAGCAAAAGCCAAGATCAACGAATTTTAATTCAAAAACAAATCCTCCCAGTTTCCAGAACTGCGTAACTTTAACACAACATGAGACCAGCTGTGTAACTGATGAGTGTGACCACAAGTAAGTCAGCCACTCTGCAGTCCTTCCGTCGGGGTGTCTTCATTCACCCTCTTCTACTGAGTTTTAACCCTAGAAGCTACAGCTTAAGTCTTGTCAAGAACATCTATCTGGCTCCTACATTAATTTAAATAGGATCTCAACAGCCAATTTTCAGACTATAACTAAATCAGAATATGCACAGTTAGCTTCAGAAACCACATTCCCCACAATACTCAAAAGCTCAGCCAGGGGAATTTCGAAGCACTGAAGTCCACTGGTGCCAACAAACACGGCGCCATTGGCAGCGCACGTCCGCAGCTTAAAGGCTTACGTGTTGGAGACAGAGCCTTTGGTTCATACCGCCGGGCCGGATGAAGGTAATACAAGCGCAAGCTGCCTCCGCCCCACCCACCCCCCTGCCCCCCGTCGGAACGAGAGGGCAAAGGGGCAGCAGGTCTGGAAGCTTGGTTCTGAAGACACGATGGGCTCGAACCTAGAACCACATCCCTCTGTCTGTGTGCAAGCGACCAGCTCAGGAAGCCGGAAATGTGCAGGCCTCAGTCCCCTTCAAGGAGGGAAGCAAACTTGCCCACAGGAGCAGTGATGCTTCTAGGCTCCGAAACCCTCCAGCCGGGCCCCATGGCCTGCCGGGAAGCACGACCTTGCGGGCTTCGCAACCGTTCCCGCTCCAGCAATCTGCCAGCCCCCGGTGTCTTACGACACCGTCCGCCTGATCCTCTGGGTAAAGACCGCACCTCCATATTCAGCGAGGTCTTTAACGACCCAGGTTGCTCAGGCTTTGACCCCAAACAGCGTTTTGCTGCCCCTTAGTTTAAGAAGTTTTACAAAGCAGGAAGGATCACGATAATTTCTATCTCCATCTTTCCTAAATAAAAAAGTTTCTGCCACCAACGTTCCCTAAGGGCTCATTTGTTTTCTCATCTTTTCAATCATTTCAAATAAAAAGTTCACAAAGCAGCAGCTGGAGTGGAAGCCCTAAAAGTAAACCAAATCATATTAAGATTTAAAAAATCTTTTAGTTGGGGAAGGAAAGAGGGAACAAGATGGCATGTGAACGAAAAACCGTCAGAAGCTACAGCCAAAAATCTTTAGAGCAAATACCAGGAATGGCAGCAGCTCATTATTCCAATGAATTCCAGAATCAGAATGAAGAAGGGTCTGCCTAGCCGGAGGGTTCTCCTACACACGGGTCAGAAGTGCTCCAGACGAGAAAGGGGGTCTTAAACAGGAAAAGGGGGAACTATGAAGAAAGGCAACCTACTGACATCTAAGTAAACCTGACTCAGCTGAACACTGAATTTCTTTGTGACCAAAGAACACATAAACTAAAACTCCTAAAGCTCTGCCTGATCCAGCGCTGCCAGAATACTGGGGAAACAGAGTCACCACCACTTGGCTGCAGAGCACGTTCCCTGGAGTGCATATGGCAAGATGTTCCAATGTTCTCGGCTCCCTGAAGTGTCCTTATTGTCACCTCTTTGGAGAGTAGGTGACCCCCTTAGCTAGTGTGCATCATGGGGGGTTGGCACAGGGCCGCTCAAGACAAGAGTGAGAGATAAAAGCCTGGACACAAGATGTGCAGAACTCACGACCTGTCCGCTTGTCCTTCGTGAGTTTCAGCCTTGAACAGAGGAGGGCAGGGCTGCCTTCCCAACCCAACCAACACGGAGGCTCTGGATGAGAAAGGGCAGGCCCCGGGCTCTCCCCTGTGGCAGGGAGGGAGCGCCACCTCCTCCGCCATCACTGCTACCATTATCACCGCTGTCACCACCTCCATCACCTCCACCACCACCATCATCACCTCCACCACCATCACCTCCTCCATCACCATCACGTCCACCATCACTACCATCACCTCCTCCTCCACCACCACCATCACCACCATCACCTCCATCACCTCCACCATCACCTCCTCCTCCACCACCACCATCACCTCTACCATCACCATCACCTCCTCCACCACCTCTACCATCACCATCTCCACCACCATCACCTCCACCACCTCCATCACCTCCACCACCACCTCCACCTCCACGGGCCCACGGTGAGCACAGGACACAGAAAACTGAGCTGACAGCTGCCGAAAGGAAAGCAAAGCTAGATCTAGAAAGCACAGAGAGAAGAGCAGACGACCAACAGCAAACACCGAGTGGGCAGGGAGCACCACAGAGACGCAGTCACGAGGACGCCGGGGGACAGAACGTTGGACGGGATGGAGCTGCACAGCCAGGGCGGCGGGACTTACTCATCACTTTACACACAGCCATACAATACTCCTCAGACTCAAAATTGTTCCTGTTGCCGCCGCAGCCGCCATATATAAAGCGCACGCACTTCCCCTTGGAGAGGTCGAAGTACCACCGGGGCATCACGGCCCGGCAGGGCCCCGTCAGCGCCTCCTGGGAGCAGACAGCTGTGTGGAAACGGTCAGAATGTCAGCAGGGGCCGGGCAGCAGCTCCAGGGGTTCACAGAGCTACAGACCAGCAAGGGGAGAAGGACCAGGCGACACTTAACATCAGCGAAGGCCAAGATGGGGCAGCACCTGGCGCCCTGGCCAACGCAGTTGCCAATTCCTGCCAGTCAACCCTGAGGAAGTGGTCGTTTTCCTTCCTGATGCAAGAGAGAGCCCTAGGCCCTGAGAATACGGACTGGTGCTTTCTGCACTGTCTCGAGTCTAGAGCGGGGCAGGGCTGACATGGAGGGGCCTCACGCTTCTCATCTGTGAAGTGGGCACAGCTGCCTGGTTTGGCCGTCCCGGGGGTGTCAAGGGCAGAAGGAGACAGGCAGGTGCAGAGGCTGTTTCAGTGGCGGTAACCATCGTAAACACTACTTAGGCCCCTGGAAAGGACGCGTGTAAGTTCTATGTTCTCCAGGGTGAATCACAAACTTCTAGACTCATTAAGTCATCTGCTCCTGGTTGAATCCTGAGTAATTCTTTAGATCCTAATTGGTTTCGAATATCCTATCAGCAGGAGGCTGCACATAAAATGGTCTAGAACTGTCACAACTTTTTTTTTTTTACATGGTGAAATGAAAACACTGCTGGCCCTGATCCCCTACCAGTAGGTCATCAAATTCCACCCTCCCAGCTGCAAACCTCTTTCTGATGGACAAACAGGGCAGCCTACAGATGGGAACACACTCAGGAAGGGAACCAAGGAAGTGACTTCCACTCCGAAAGGTTGGGGCTTTAGCAGTTACTGAGGAAGGGGATCCCCCTCAGGAGAGACCATTTCCGGCTGAATGTGGAAGAATCCTGCCCGAGGGCAGCCCACGTGGTCTCTCTAATTCTCTAGTTAAGTCCTTACAATGCAAAGCTTAGTTTCCTGATTAAAATCTGTCGACCGCCTGCAGTGCCCAGAGCTGACCTCACCTTCGGGGCATGAAGCCACCCTCCTGTGACTTACCTGTGAGGAAAGCAGTCTCTAGGCAAATTAAAGAATATTAACAAATTCTAAGTAAATAACTGCCAGGTGGATTTTACAGCCGCGGGGGCTCTCCGTGGGGTTACCTTGGACGCCGTGAGAGATCTCCTTCTCTGCAGCGGTCCCGTCGCTGCTGGGCTCGGTCGGGCTCTCCTCGTTGTGGTCGTCTCCCTTGAAGGTGTCGTAGTAGTAATCGCGATCTTCCACCACTTCCTCCTCATCTTCCTCATCCTCGTCCACAGCTGCTTCTGTGAAGTCTTCCAAATCTGCTTCGGTAGGAAATTCACTGAAGGTCACAGTAAAAAAAGGAAGGTTAATACCAATTGCTATGCACAGAGCACAACAATGAGTCCCTTCCCTGTTCTGAAACACAAAGACAGAGGCAGGAAATAAGCTCAGCCCATGGTGAGCTGTGCCGCTAAAGCGCTCAGCCCGGCCACCTCAGCGGAAGGGGACCGCCAGGCAGCAGGCACCGGGCTACCCTGCAGGAAGGCACGTGGCCGGGACGACGCGCTGCTGAAGGCCACTGGCGTGCCTGGGCTCAGCCATGGCCCAAGTGAGATGTGCCGGCCCAGCTCTGGCAGGAACGGGCAGTGCCCGCTTCACCGGGAAGCCAGGGGCCAGCAGCCACGGCCATCCACAGGCTCAGGACAGGAGGTTACCTTTTATAAATATCATAGTCTTCCTCTTCATCTTCCTCCTCCTCCTCCTCCTCCTCCTCTTCTTTTGACACAGCAGATTCAACAATCTTTGTCTGAGGGCAGCACACATACTCGGTGCCGTGGAACTGGTCCACCCCACAGGGGAGCAGCATGCCATAGCTGTACAAGGTCATTCCCTGAGTCAGGCAGGCCTGCGGGAAACCCACAGACCGACATCAGAACACAGCAAGTGTGGTCAAAGACCCCCCGATCCCTAGCTTTATCCAAAAGAAACCCTTACCAAATCACAATGTTAGCCTTTCTCACGGACACGTAAATTTTTGGCCAAAAAGTTGCGACCCTACTATTTTAAGATGTACAAATTTTGCTTAATTTGCAATGGGGAAACATCATCTGGGCTAAAACCAATGAAAGCCCAAAGTTGGAATAAAATTAAGGAAAGGAGGTTTCTTTTAGTAATTATCCACGCTGGTTAATGGTGGTCAATGGTAACATACATTCCTAATTGGTGAGGAATTCAGAATTACTTCAGAACTAGACAAAAGAAAGGCAACTGGCTGGAAAACCAACTTAACGCAGAGGACAAGCTAAGAAAGGGTCATTCTCCCCACGGGAAGCATGAAATGATATCTAAACCTGTCAGCATGCATGTCCAGACACAGATTTTCTATAACTGGCTATTTCCACACACGCCTTAGGGTTTGGGTGGCCTCGCTGGGGGCCCTGCCGACAGAATCCTTACTTAACGATCTTTTTCATGTCCTTGACTTCAGGGGCTGAACTGTTAATACTGTACTTCCTTACAAAAATATCTGTTCTTCTACCAAATAGTTTTAATTTAAAAGATACAAGTAATTGTAAACTTTGATGAGATAAAGGGAAAGAAAATTAATTTAAAATTATGGTAAGGTGTCGAGAAAAAATACTACTTTCCTAAAAAACAACCTTTGACTTTTTCCATCCACTCCTTTACCTCCTTGACCACGGTGTGCCAATGCTGGTGATTCTCGCACACTTCCATCCGCTCCTTGTGGAAAAACTGGCACTTTTCTGGAACTAGCAGAACATCACTTACAAATTCGCCCACTGGAAAAGAGAAGCTTTGTCAGAAGAAAACCTGATCATGATTCCAGGTGAAAACAACCCTGACTGCAGGTTACCGTGACGGTCACACAGTCACGTGCGGACAGGAGCGGTCTCTAATGCGTATAAGCTGATGTGCACCTCATCTTCCAAAGCCAACTGGACGTTTCAGCTCCAGGCCAGCAGCCACAAGAGCTCAACACTCTGTTACAACCACAAAGCCCGGGACTTCCTCACTCCTTCCCGACCTCAATCCCTTAACTTCTGGTGCAGGGCTACAGCATCCTACGGGGGAAACGGGAAGAGAACTCCCGTGCATGACCTCAAACACACACAGGTACTCCCCACCACCTCCGGCTTCACGTGGACAACGTTCCTAGCCTCTTACTTCTATTTCTGCCCACGTCAGTTCTAATAACAAAACGCCCAGGAAACTAAGACTGGGTGTTCTCCCAAAGAACAGGTGAATCTTACTTTAGCCCTTTGTGGACCTACAGACACCTAGCTCTAAGACAAACCACCACTGCGATAACTGATCCAGGTACAAATCATCAGTGGAGGGTTAATTATGAAGGGGAAGAGGCGTCTTTGCAGTGGGAAGGAAGGTCTGGCAGACACTACTTAACTGGGTAAGCAATAACGGACAAGCTGACTTAAGTGATGTTTTGCGAACAGATCACCTACACAGTCTTTCTGCCAAAATATGCCATTTGACTCTAATCATACAAAACAATATGACAGGGACTTCCCTGGTGGCGCAGTGGTTAAGAATCCGCCTGCCAATGCAGGAGACACGGGTTCGAGCCCTGGTTGGTCTGGGAAGATCCCACATGCTGCGAAGCAACTATACCCATGCACCACAACTACTGAGCCTGTGCTCTAGAGCCCACGAGCCACAACTACTGAGCCCACGTGCCACAACTACTGAAGCCCGCGCGCCTAGAGCCCGTGCTCCACAACAATGAGAAGCCACCACAATAAGAAGCCCGCGCACCACAATGAGGAGTAGCCCCCACTAGCTGCTCTCTGCAGCTAGAGAAAGCCAGCACACAGCAACAAAGACCCAACGCAGCCAAAAATAAAAAATAAATAAAATAAATAAATTTTTTTTAAAAATGACAAATTCAAATTCAGAGATAGTGTTAAACATATGACCTAGACTCTTAAAAGATATTATTGTCATAAAATATTCAGGGACTTCCCTGTGGTCCAGTGGTTAAGATTCTGCACTTCCAGTGCAGGGAGCACGGGTTCAATCCCTGGTCAGGGAACTAAGATCCCACATGCCGCCAAAACAATAAAGTAATATACAATAAAATAAATAAAAGATTCAAAAGAAAAAGCTGAGGAACTGCCTAGATTAAATATAATGTATCATCCTTTTTAAAAGGAAGCTGTAAAGGACATTATTTGAACATTTAGGACAATTGTCCCATGTGTGATCGCTGTATCACGGTCATACGGGAGAATGTCCTTGCTCTTAAGAAAAACAAGCTGAAAACTACTTGGAGGTGAACTATCTTAATGTCCCAACTCACTTTCAAATGGCCTAACAATGAAAAGTAAGTAAGGCACACACAGTGAGATGGATAAGGCAAAACTGGGAAACCTAGGTAACAGGTATAGAGTATTCACTACTGCGTTTTTTATAGGTCTGAAACCTTTCAAAAATAAAAAGCTTGGGGAAAAATACACATCGCTGCTTAGAAAATAGAGTCCTTCTCTCTTAGAAATACATGCTGAAGTATTTACAGGAAAAGAAAACGTTATCTGTGATTTGCTTCCAAATAACGAGGGGTAGGCCAGATTGGCCACAGACAGGGTGAGTGGTTCATGAACCGTTACACAGCACACGAGGGTTAATGCGATTATCTTCTCCGTGTTCGGATATGTTTGTAACTTCCATAACAAAAAGCTAAAAACGTAATCACTGGCTCATCACCCAGAGAACCTGGTTCAGTAGTAGGTCTAATTTGGGACTCAGTGATCTGCACGGAACAAGCATCCCAGGCGCTTCTGATGCATCACCAACATGCTCTACTGAGGGCCCGAGTGCAAGAAAACCAGGGTGGTACTTAGCTCAGGAGAGACGCAATAGGTAGGGGAGGGAAAAGGAAGCAGGCAGGCTAACCTCTGAGGTTTAAAAAAAAAATGGAAAGTCTAATAAGAAAGTAATCTGGCCTAAGAAAGGTCTTAGGGGGAATTCCCTGGCAGTCCAGTGGTTAGTACTCGGCGCTCTCACTGCCGGGGCCTGAGTTCAATCGCTGGTCGGGGAACTAAGATCCCCCAAGCCAAGTGGCATGGCCAAAAAAAAAAAAAGGTCTTAAGACTTGAACTAGCGGGAAGTCTACATGCAGACCCACTCCCCAGCCTCACTGCAGCTCAGGCCTCCGTCTCTGGGCCCGAGAAGTCTGTCCGTCTGCTGCCCATGCGGAGGCAAAGGGCAGCCCCTGGTCTGCTGTGAGGGGGGGGATGTGCTCCCACCGTCACAGGCAGCCACCGCACATCCAAACAGCCTTCCGCAGGGCAGCGAGGTTTCACTCTGCCATTAGCACAGGGACTTCGGGGACCAGATAGCTCAGTTTGACACTAATGCAGGAGCACAACGGTTAGTTAGACACGGTGCTGCCCTCGAGGGCCCCAAAGGCTCTGGGGAGATGGAAACAAGCTTCACCCCCGAACCAGGCTTAAAATCGAAGCTTAAAAAGCAAAGCGCAGGGGTAAACTAGGATTCGCCTCCATCAGGAGAAGCACCACGACACTCAGTCTAAGGAGAAATCACTGAAATTCTGACCTCCAACCACCAGCGCACACTGTGGGTGGCGGCTGTATGGACTAAGCGATCTTTATTTATATACATTTTTTGTGTTTGTTGTGTCCGCACCTCCTGGCTTAAGGGATCTCAGTTCCCCAAGCAGGGACTGAACCCGGGCCTCGGCAGTGAGAGCCCAGAATCCTAACCACTAGGCCACCAGGGAACTCCCCATGTTTGTTAATTTATGACAAAAAAGCAACAAAAGAGTACACGTAAGAGGCAGTGTGTACAGGGCTAAATGCCAGGGTTTAATCTCAGCACCGCTGCTACTAGCAGAGAGGTCTTGGGCGAGTTACTCAAACTTTCTGTGCCTCAGTTTCTTTATCTTGCTGCTGTGAGGCCGGATGTAATACGTACAACACAGGAAAAACTTAGAGCAGAATCTGGTACATAGTAAGCACTAAGCATTATTTAAGTATTTGCTCTAATTACTGATGTTAATGCTGTTAGTTTCAAGTCCTGAGTAACTAGTTTTATACAAAGCAAACTATACAACCACAGTTATCAAGAAATCTACAGTTAGGCAACAGTTCATATCCTTTAATTTGTAAAACCTCAATTTTATATGTACAACTGCAACATCAGAGAAAAAGTTTAGACAGCAATTTCACTACTATATATATTCTATAGAAACAATAACCAAACTGGGTTTTAAAAATATAGTGGAGTACGACATATCATTTCATTTTAGTTAAAAATGCATTAACTAAATCTGCTTGTATTACACCTTAGATAAACCCCAAAATGATATAAAGTAAAAAAGCAAGTTATAAAAGGTCAAGTGCAGTATGACACCATTAATGTCAGTTTTAAAACACAAAAACAAATTGTTTACAGACACATTCGTATGTAGCAAAAGTATAAAAACAGGCATGGGAATGATACACCCTGACAGTGGGGTAGCAGTGACCTCCAAGGGTAGGGAGGGAGGGAGGGAAGGGATGTAAGGATGGGACTCTGGGACATTTAATCCCTTAATTAAAAAATAAGATGGAGATTAAGCAAATATGGCAAGCCCGCACGCAGCAGCAACAAAGACCCAACGCAGCCAAAAAAAAAAAAAAGCAAATATGGCAAAACAGGCAAGAACTTAAATCAGGACAGTGAGTACATGAGTGGCCATCATATTATGTTTTATCTTTTCAGTATGCTTGAAATATCTCAAAATGAAATTAAGTTTAAAATTTTAAAAATTTTAATGCCAGAAATTTAATAATTAACTCCATGCTAAACTGTAAGATTAAACGCCATCAATCTTCTGCTATGGAATCATGATTAAATTGATCTGTCTGACCTCTGAAAACCAAAAAAGAACTAACGCCACTGATTTAAAACAGAATAGCACTCCTTGATTCAACAATTCCAATTCTAAAACCGTACTCTTAGGAAGTAATTAAGAAAGTGAACAAAGATATTTATTACAGAATTGTTAATATCAAAATAAATAAATAAATAAATAAAAACCAGAACCAGGGCTTCCCTGGTGGCGCAGTGGTTAAGAATCCGCCTGCCAATGCAAGGGACACGGATTCGAGCCCTGGCCCAGGAAGATCCCACATGCCACGGAGCAACTAAGCCCGTGCGCTACAACTACTGACCCTGCGCTCTAGAGCCCATGAACCACAACTACTGAGCCCACGTGCCTAGAGCCCGTGCTCCACAACAAGAGAAGCCACCACAATGAGAAGCCCACTCGCCACAACTAGAGAAAGGCTGCTTGCAGCAACGAAGACTCAACACAGCCAAAAATAAAATAAATTTATTAAAAAAAAAAACCAAAAACAGAACCAACCTAAATGTTCCTCAATAGGGAATTAGTTAAATAATGGTACTTAATGGAATACCATGGGGTTATAAGAAACATGGTTAAATATCTGTATATAACATGGAAACATTTCCATTTCCATGACGGTTTAATAATTTTAACAATCATTAAACAAATAAGCAAAGGAATAAACACACCCGATATCCCTAACCTCTCCTTAAGCCTGGTTAACTCCTTAAGGCTAAATCTGTTTAAAAAGACAGACTCAAAAGATGTATGCATCCCTAAGAGTGGCACCTAATAGATGTTCAATAAATGTCAACTTTTTAAAAAAGCACTAAACAGGAAAGCATATTTAGCATGATCCAATTTAGGAAAAAAAAAAAAAAAAAGCATTTAAAAGCACACACATTTCCATGTGTATCCAAAGAAAAAAAGTCTTGTCTATACACCAAAATGTTAATATGGTTAATGGAGTGCAGAAACTGGAAAGGATTGTTTTTGCCTTCCTTTTTCCCAATTTCTTTTATTTAAAACAAAAACAAAAACTTTATAAACATGTAAATTAAAAGAGGAACACATTTCAATCCCAGCATCAGTTCTGTCATTTCACTGCTACTTTTTGCCTTTGATACAAATAATTATCAGAAACTTCTAGGAAAAAGACTGACCTAAGCAAATCAGTATTACTCTGTTTTACAGAAAAACACTGAAGATGGTTTGGTCTCACTTTAAAAGTTTATCTAAGGTTGTAACAATTCTCAATTTAACCCGTTGGAGTACAATAGACGGTGCCCCCAATTCCCTAAGTCACTGGAAACCTATATTGTTTTTACTATTCAAGGCAATAAGCTGGTCAATGAACACGGCAATTTAGCAAAATCTAAACTACAGGCTTTCATTTAAGCTGCATTTATGATTTATCTTCAGTCTCCACTCATTCCCTGTGATACTGTTTCTCTTTCATACCACCTCCCACCAGCAGGGCCATGGCAGCCATCAGGTCTTAGAGCTTTTTCAGAGTTAATAAAATTCCTTTCAAAGTAACAAAGGCTGCTCACCCACTTGGGGAAGCCCCTCGATACCAACACTCATATGTATAAATAAACCTACTGCAAAAGTACTCTGCGGTTGGGACTTCCCTGGCGGTCCAGCGGTTAGGACTCTGTGCTCTCACTGCCGAGGGCCCAGGTTCCATCCCTGGTTGGGGAACTAAAATCCCACAAGCCGCACAGCGCAGCCAATAAAAACAGTACTCTCTGGTTGCAAACAGGAAGACCATGTCATTTACGGGGCCCTTGGAAGCTGTAAGCAGCGGGGAGAAAGCCTGCTGTAATGAGAGAAAACCAAGAAAATTAACCTGACCACCCAACGTGAGTTTTTGAGAGGTCTGGCAGCCACCCTTAGCAGACGTCTTGGAGGTAAATAGGGCTCTGAGAAGTTAAAGAGCCTGAACGATCGTCATGAACAGAAACATAAACCTTGCAACAAGGGTCCACAGCGGGAACAGGGGGAACTGCTGACGGGCTGTCAGGAACTCAAAGGCGGAAGACGACTTGCGGACAGACACCTGCAGCGGACAAGTAAGCTCCAAGCTCACTCCGGGCCCCACCTCAAAGCTTCTGAGAACAAGACCCTTCCTGGCAGTCTTCAACACAGTAATACTCCCCATCCAAATCTCCTTCCAGAAATTACCAACAACAGAAACAGTCATGGGCTCACAAAGCTCTCTTCTTTTGATGCAGGAGCCAGTCTATATATAAATGTCAGAGATGACTAACTCCTTCCCCCCAAATACCAGCAGCTTTGCTTCTTCACAGTTCACCAACTCTGCCCCACTCAGATCATCCTATTTATTTAGATAAAATCTTATGGATAAACAGGCAATTCGTAATAACATAAGATATAGGACTCATTTTCAGAGGCAAGGTTGAAGTATAACTTCTCACCAAATATACTGAATATCAGTGAAAAGAGTCACACTGGTGGGTGGTCAAGCATGCTCTCAAAATAGGGCAGAACTGAGTGACAGGTGCACAGATGTCTACAGACAGCGAGACACCAGGCCTGATGCCAACACTACCCGTTACCTAAATTCATTCTCAAACAGCCTTCAAGAGTGCTAATCAAGACACGTCCTTCCCCTAAAGCTAGCAAAACAATGGCAAACAAAAACAGTGTCTGAGGACATCCATAACGCCCCTGGATCAACCAAACCAATTAGTACGGGTACCTGACCAAGTAGACATAGCCTGTTTTCCCATCTCCTTGCCCTTTGGCCTGCCTGTGCTTTGGGTTTGCTGGGCAGTAATATCTTAAAGGGGGTTTCAGGGCTGAAGCTAAGCACACTATGACCATC
The DNA here is from genome assembly GCF_965194825.1 of Balaenoptera physalus. Classification (NCBI taxonomy): domain Eukaryota; kingdom Metazoa; phylum Chordata; class Mammalia; order Artiodactyla; family Balaenopteridae; genus Balaenoptera; species Balaenoptera physalus. The sequence goes on from NC_138889.1 coordinate 5,203,274, forward strand.
TCTTTACTGCAACACGTGGTATTCACCTTAACACGTATAAAAGGACTCACTGTGGTTATTTCTGGGGAATAAAATATATAGGATGCTTGCTTTTTACTGGATTAATTTTTAGTAGTTTGTATGTTAAAAGAATTGTGTATGGTTGTGTAACTCAGTGAATATACTATAAACCATTCAACAGTACACTTTAAAATGGATGAATTATATATAGTATGTGAAATATATCTCAACAAATCTGTTTTTAAGAAGCAGAGAGACTGATTATTTACAGGGAATATTGAGCAAATAAATAAATATACTGAGGATAATGGAATTGGAGGTATCAATATGAGCTCACTGCTCTTAATGTCCACACGTATAGAAATATAGATTTATATGGGCATGAATATGTGTATATAAATATATTTCCTAGGTCTGTCTGCTGAGCGGGCCTAGAAGCAATAACAGCATAATAGCAGTAAGCACGCCTAATACCCAGATTTTGGTTTCTAAATACCATTCCCCACTAAAGAAAACCATTTCTTCTTGGAGAAATGGCTGACTCCAGGGGTGGGGTAGGGAACACAGGATGAGCCTGAAGCATCTTTTTGTACCAGAAAGTAAGGAAGCTTTCAAAGAATAATAGGGACATAGCAAAAAGACACAGGAGTCAGCATGAAGTGGGGGGGGTCCCACTGGACAAATCTGGACACTGAGTCCATAATGAAATGAATAAATGAATGCAGACACCATCTTAGCCAGGTGATAAAAGTTATCACCGGTCATGAAACAAAGTGACATCATGGAATTCCTAAAATGATTCAGAGAGAAGAACACTTCTGTGACAGTGCCCTCAAAAACGCACAAATCAAAAGGATCCTAAGACAGACCCAAATTGCATTCTACAAAGCCACTGGCCTGTACTCTAAAATCCAAAGAAAGACAAGGAAAGGCTACAGAGAGAACTAAATGCAACGTTGAAACAATGAATTAGATCCTGGTGTTGTTGGAACAACAGGTGAAACTTGAACAGGGTCTGTAGATTAGATATTATATCAATGATAATTTCCTGATTTTGACAGCTGTACTATAGTTATATGGCAGAATGTCCTCGTTTATAAAAAATATACAAGGAAGTATTAAGGGATAAAAGGATACCATGTCTGCAACTTAAATGATTTAAAAAAAAAACAAAACCTGTGGGGAGATACAAGCGGTAAGATTAATTTTACCGTATTAATCAAATGTTAACAGTTGGAAAATCTGAAATCTGAGGAAAAGATTTAATGGAAGCTCTTTGTACTATTTTTGCAACCATTCTGTAAACTTGAAATTATTTTAAAACTGTTATTATTTTTAATTTTTTTTCCCCTATTTTTGGCCATGCCGCATGGCATACGGGATCTTAGTTTCCTGACCAGGGATCGAACCCACGCCCCCTGCAATGGAAGCGCGGCATCTTAGTCACCAGACCTCCAGGGAAGTCCCGTATTATTTTTAAGTTAAAAAGACAAAAGTAATCCTGAAAGACTAGAACCAAAAGGCTTTCTAAGGAGCCTATGGTAAAAAGAAAGTGGTGCTGATAATTACCCAGTGCCTGGGGGCTCTAAAGGGGTGGGGACGGGGACAGAGAGACATTACAATCTTCTGCTTCTCAAATGATGACAAGGAATTGGCAGTACTTTTTTCCTAACCTCCCTTAAACTCCAGTCACCTGGTCCCCTACTAGCTTAGGCTCAGGCAACTGTTTTATTTATTTAAAAATACCAACAGGTAGCTCTCCTTCCTGGCTAAGAAGTTGTCCAAATGGATGCTGCTGTAAACACAATAACTGTGTGAATTTACTAACACTGAAGACTGTATTATGCATTATTCAGTGACCACAACGCAAAGAAGGTATTGAATGGCTTATGGTCAAATTGTTTTATGCATCTAGTTAATGACAATATCATGCATCGTCTGGTTCTCTGGCACTGAAAAACTCAAACTGTGACATTTAGAAAAGAACATTTTCGCTGTGCACCAGCTATGGTAGTGGTCTTGTAATCAACAGACAGCATCCTAGTTCCAGGTACCGTCTTGACTGCGGGGACAGAGAAGACTAAAGCCGTGTCCCTCCTCCCAAGGTGCGCAGAGTGTAACTGGAGAAAGACACATCAACAGACCGGCATCGTGCAGGGTGATGGGGCACCGGCGGTAACAAAGAGAAGCTGAGAAACCTGGATGTCAAGACAGAAGTTAGAGCAGCAGGAAAGGCTTCCTTTAAAGGAGGTGTCCCTGAGATGAGTGCAAAAAGGAGAACTCGCCAAGCAAAGTGAGTACATAAAGTCACTCCAGTGGGAGCTGGACTGCACGTGGCAGGAGCCACGAGATGGACGTGCTGTGGTGGGAGCATGGAGCAGGAGCGGGGAGCACGGAGCAGGGGCGGGGAGGACGGAGAAGGGGCGGGGAGCAGGAGCGGGGAGCACGGAGCAGGAGCGGGGAGGACGGAGAAGGGGCGGGGAGCGCGGAGCAGGGGCGGGGAGCGCGGAGCAGGGGCGGGGAGCGCGGAGCAGGAGCGGGGAGCGCGGAGCGGGGGCGGGGAGCGCGGAGCGGGGGCGGGGAGCGCGGAGCGCGGAGCGGGGGCGGAGAGCGCGGAGCAGGGGCGGGGAGCGCGGAGCGGGGGCGGGGAGGACGGAGCGGGGGCGGGGAGCGCGGAGCAGGGGCGGGGAGCGCGAAGCGGGGGCGGGGAGGACGGAGCGGGGGCAGGGAGCGCGGAGCGGGGGCGGGGAGCAGGAACGGGGAGCGCGGAGCGGGGAGCGCGGAGCAGGGGCGGGGAGGACGGAGAAGGGGCGGGGAGCGCGGAGCAGGAGCGGGGGCGGGGAGGACGGAGCGGGGAGCACGGGGCAGGAGCGGGGAGCACGGGGCAGGGGCGGGGAGGGCGGGGAGGACGGGGCAGGGGCGGGGAGGACGGGGCAGAGCTAAGCAAGGGCCACACCATGCAGTTTCCAAACTGTGCTAAGGCGCTTACACCTGGTCTTTTAGGTGAAGAGGAGCTACTGAAGGGTTTTATGTGCAGGAGAGACAGTTCAGTCTTCATTTTGGATCAGCGAGGGTGATGGACTGAACAGCACTGAGACACGCGCAGAAGCGGTTCGCACAGTCCAGGCAGGAAATGATAAAAGGCTGAGCTAGAGCAGGGGACTCGGACGGACCAGCCGGAGGCTCCCAAAGTTTCCCCAGTCACGGTACTCTGGGTGTCCCAGGAAGTTTTTCACAGCACCCCCCAGGCCAGAAGGGTGCCGAAAATTTAAGTAGTCAGGGCGACAACGTAGTAAAAAGCACCTGTGTCTGACACCTTGTGCCTGCTGGGCACTGCACAACTCCTCCTGCACGGCCGTACACTCAGCACCATCACCCCCATTTCTTCAGCAATTCTGGTGCGATGCTGGCTTTTCCTCACAGAAACCACTAAGAAACAGTCCCACAGAGACATGCGGTCATCGAAAGGAACGGGATGAGCTGATGCTGAAACTGTGAGCGCCTCCAGCTCGTTCACAATGTCTGACACGTTTTCCTTGAAAAGCAAAAATATCCCCAGTGCCCTGGGGTGCCTTTGCGCACAGTTTGGGAACCATGGTTCTAAGCCATATTTAAGAGGTAAAAATCAGGCTGCCTTGAGAACTGGCTGGGTGTGGGGAGATACAGGTCTCCCAGGTCTCCAGCTCAGACTCCTGGGTGGGTAGTGGAGCCAACAAGTGACAACATGCAGGATGGGGGAGACCAGGCCACAAAGCCTCTGGTAATGACAGTGCAAAAGGAAGAAAATGATTGCTAGGTACTATCTATCGTGTACGAATATTCAAGGGTACTCTCTTAAGTTTGAGAATTTTACAGAGAATGAATGAAACCTCATACTCAGAGATTTCTTACAGCCAAAGGGAATGAAAGAACATCTTTAAACCACATCACACAAAACCATTCACAAGCCTCACACTACTGCATGGGGCTCAGTTTTAAGTAAATGGTGTTAAGCACACACCGTGTCCTCTTTTCCCCGTACTCAAATACTTTTAAAACAAAGTAACTGCTATGGTAAATACTGTTATTCAGGTGCTGCCTCTTCCTGTTACTTTGCTACATGTGAGAATGAGAAAAGCAATGAGTTCCATGTTAGGAAAGGTTTTTTTGTTGTTGTTTCTAAATAAATTTAGCTATTTATTTATTTTTGGCTGCATTGGGTCTTCGTTGCTGCGCGCGGGCTTTCTCTAGTTGCGGCGAGCGGGGGCTACTCTTCGTTGTGGTGCGCGGACTTCTCATTGCAGTGGCTTCTCTTGTTGCGGAGCATGGACTCTAGGCACGTGGGCTTCAGTAGTTGTGGCTCACGGGCTCAGTAGTTGTGGTTTGCGGGCTCTAGAGCGCAGGCTCAGCAGTTGTGGCGCACGGGCTTACTTGCTCTGCGGCATGTGGGATCTTCCCAGACCAGGGCTTGAACCCGTGTCCCCTGCATTGGCAGGCGGATTCTTAACCACTGCGCCACCAGGGAAGTCCCAGAAAGGTTTTAATGAAGGAGGGAGGGGAACAGGTTAAGTTAATGGTTAAAATTAAATACATCCGCAGAACTACCCAGGCTATGTTAGTGCTCTATCTATGTCAGTCCTATCACGGATCATCTAAAGTTGATCGTTTCGCCCTTTTAAGTTTCTACGACCAAATCTGTTCCTGAATCAGCCAGGCAACAGACGTGCGAACGTAACTCAGATGTGTCAATGATCAGTGGTCAGAACGAGCACATTCACTAAAAGAGCATTTGGAGCAGTGACTCTACTTCTGGGTAATAAAATGTTACGGCTGCACTTGAGTTAGGTCTGACCGCTAACAGAAACACACAGAGTCATAAACACCCTTATCAGCTGACCCTTCAGTAAGGCAGGTGGCACAGGGCCTGGATGACGCATCCCTGACTGTCTACAGGCAGCTACGACTCATTTCTTCGGCCTCTGAAAACTGCCACAGGTTTGGTCTGGCTAACAACACAGGATTTCGGTGCTTGCAAAATGTGTGTAGGGCAAAGTAAGGGGAACAAAAGACCACCCCTCGGCTGCTTCGGTACTATCGATACCAGGACTATAAACAGTAATTTCAAACTCTCAGTGTGAACGAAGCTGGACCACTCCGAGGGCAGCACGCTTACTCGGGTGTGGAAAAGGCTCATCCTGAAAAAACAGAGGACGCCCATGATGGGAGAGGTGGAGTTAGTGACCATCAAAGACAAGTCACCTATCGACACCAGAAAGCCGTTGAGTACTCAAAAGAGACAGTCCCCCAATAAACACCTGCAGCCCTTGGCTTCCTAACAGATGACGACATCTCACTGTGAGCCAGGAGAAGGTGAAATGTAAAACTGGGGACCCCGCCTTCCTGAGAAGTAACCCAGAGGTGCTCCAGGACGCTCACCGAGACACTTGAAGGGGATCACGATGTGAGTCTTGCACTGCTTCTTGTCTCTCCGGCACCAGTTGTCCACGCTGACTGGCTGGTTTGCCTCCATCACGTTTGTGATCTGTAGTTCTGGATACATCTGCAAGGGAAGAGGAAACACACACCGTAGGCTGACTTTGTCCATAAAAGACGAACGCTCGCTGGTGAGCCAGGACGAGTGTCTGTGTGCTCAGCTTCCCCAAAGCCCCACGTAAATCTGAAGTCCCCCCTGCTGCCTGGTCCCAGCGGAACTAATCAAGTCAAGAGGTACCATAACTGTTAGCTTTCTTTTGACAAGTAGATTCTGGACCACTTCTAACACATTCTCTTTGAAAAAAGACCTACACAAGCAGCAAGCGTGCAGCCCCGAACAAGTCTATTAGGTATCAAGTCCACTTGTAGGGTGCGTGTAAATAGCTGAGTTCAAGAACTAAAACATTTAAGAGGCAAGTCTATGGAAGTGTGTGTTAATGAAATTACAGAATAATATTCCAACCCTGACCCCAAAGGCTAGTTTTGGTAAGAAATTAAAACATCTCATACCCTTTTCTACGTCAAGCGTTGACCCAAAAAGTCTGTTGAATCAGACATGAGATAATCCCTTATGATACTGGTGGCTTCTACCAGCAAGTGCAAAACACAAGCACACACGTGACACTGGGCTTGTTTCACAACTTCCCATAACACGTGGGAAGCCAAGGGAACCAGGCTGCACTTCTAAGGCCCTGCCAAGCTTCTGCAGGATTCCGTCCAGAAAGGACAGAGAGCTCACAGCACACCCAGGCCAAGGGCACACTCAGAACAAAAGCCTGCTGCCCCCATCGTTACCAGCTTGGTCTTAGGTCAAGACAGCAGAATGACAGAGCACCTATTTCTAAAGTAAACAGGTTCAAACGTGACCCAGAAACGTTTACATTTCTGGCAGCACGCTTACCTCCTGACAGTACTGGAGAACTTCTTCTTTTGTTCCGAAGCAGCTCTGAGTGCCTGTTGGGTCAGGTTCCCATTTCCCAGTCTGAATGTTCACGTGCATATTTAGCTTTCCACAAAACATTGCAATCTGAGGCTCAGCAACAGCAAACCCTGTTCCGGCGTTGGCTGCAAGGGCCTATCGAAGGGAAAATAAATTCCAGGTTAACTCCCAAGAGGCTGGCACGGAGGGAGAGTCACTTAGCGGTTTGTGACAGTAGAATTGACCTTTTAAAAAATCTTCATTAAAAAAAAAAAAAACTTCATTACTTACTATTTTTTCTTCATAAACAAATCCTCTTCCCAGGAACTAAGCCAGAATAAAAAATGACCTTTGGACATATATAATCAGAGAGAAGTGTGCGTGGGAACTGCAACCACGGCTCCCCATCTAGATACTTCTGACTTGGGAACACATAATGCACCTGCAGTCCCCTCTAATACAAGCAAACCCACTTTCCATTCCTTAAGACACCAAAACACAAAAGTATAGAACGGCGAGAGTTCCAGCAATTTTACTCAATTCACTTACACGACAAAATTTTATTGAGCAACTACTATTTTTGCACAGCAACGTGCTAAATGCTCAGGACACAAGGATAAGCAAAAGGTTATGGCCCCTGCCCTCTTGGGGCTTTTTTTTTTTTTAATGTTTACCTACTTTTTTTTTTTAATTAATTAATTAATTAATTTATTTTTGGCTGTGCTGGGCCCCCGCCTCCGTGCGAGGGATCTCCCCAGCCGCGGCAAGCGGGGGCCACTTCCCACCGCGGCGCGCGGGTCCCCCACTATCGCGGCCCCTCCCCCGCCGCGGAACACAAGCTCCAGACGCTCAGGCCCAGCAGCTGCGCTCAGGCCCAGCAGCTGCGGCGCACGGGCCCAGCTGCTCCGCGGCACATGGGATCCTCCCAGACCAGGGCCCGAACCCGCGTCCCCTGCATTGGCAGGCAGACCCTCAACCACTGCGCCAACAGGGAAGCCCCTCTTGGGGCTTATGGTCTAGTTCAAGAGTCAATTCTCACACAAAAAGATTCCCAGATGTCTTACGAAGGAAAAGAACACAGAGCTGAAGGAGCATACAAAACAAAAAGGGAATGTGACTTAGGCTTGGGTAGGAGGTGATGGGGAAGCTTTCTGAACTGTGACACCGGAGTAGCTCTGGCCATCTCCGTTGGGGGAGAATGTAGACTGTGAGTCTGTGGAGGGTCTAAGGGAAGGGTGGGCGGCACACGTGGTCAAGACTGGATGGTCTGTAGACCAAGAAAGGATGGAGTGCTGAGGGTTCTAAGTACAGAGTTAATATTTTTCAAATGCAGCTCTGATGTTCTCTGTAGGCAGGGGGATGGCTCAGGGAGCTGGAGAGACGACAGTAACTTGGGTAAGGCAGCACCAGGAGACAGCAAGGCAGGCAAGACTGGGTGACAATGGCTGGGGGGTGACCAAGAGGCAGCATGGCTTGCGCAACTCAACACGCAATGGTGTTGTGCGTGGAAAGAGAACACTAAAAGGGATTTCATGAACAATTTTATCTCATGTTAGGAAAAAAATCAACTATTCGTAGCCATCAATAGCTCACAAATTACAGGTGAGAAAACATTTAGGTTTGATGACAGTAAGGCTCTTCGTGCACCAGAAAAAACACAGGCATCCCTGCATCTAAAGATGTACCAATACTGATGGCTACATTCACAGTAAAGTTCTGTGGTCTCTCCTAATGCGTAAGTTCTTTCAAAACCAAAATTAAACATCTTTTTAAAATGTTAAAACTTGAGGGGTCGGGTTAGACTCTCTGGCCTATTATGATCTTTTCAAAAAGAGCAAAGAGCATTAGTATTAAATGGTTTTCCTATATTAACAAGAAAAAGTAGATTTGACTTTTTTTTTTTTTTTTGCCGTACCCTGCAGCTTGTGGGACCTTAGTTCCCCGACCAGGGATCAAACCCACGCCTTTGGCAGTGAAAGCACAGAGTCCTAAACCACTGGACCGCCAGGGAATTCCCTGACTTTTAAAATATATGGAAAACTGTGTGCTTTCCAGGCAAGTCTCCTGTATTTGTGCTGATGGACTGGTTACACAGACATGAATGGTCCTTCCAATTAGGAGCCTACGTTTGATTCTGAAATACACCCCGATCTTCTTCTAGGACAAATTTACCACCTACACGTTTTGCTTAGGAGCTTATTCAAATTAGCCTGCTTTCCAGTAGTGTGAGAGAAGGAAGCACGAACACTTGCTGGATAGCTGGGAGAAAGCTAATCTGGATCTAAAATGTCGCCAAGATCAATCAGGGTTGAAAAACACCTCAATTAAATCCAACGAGGAGAACAGTCAGCAACTTTATTAAGCAGAATAGACTGTCACCCCACTGTGATGAATAATCATCTGTTAAAGTAGAAGACAGATCCTGTGCGTTCACAATAACTGCATATGAAGCTACAGACTGGTGTGAAGTCCTGTCTCCCCCAAAGAAAGAAAAAACATTTAAAGGTATCTGTGGAAAGAAGGTATAGATAGTACCTTAATGGCGTTTAATTCAAACAGATCATTAAAAGGTATAAAGAGGCACACGACAAAGGCACTTAATTCTCACACTGAGCTGGAGATGTGCACAAAAATGCCTCTTCTACTGGCCATTCTTCTTCTGGGAGCCATATCTGAGGATTAAGGCTAGAAACTTGGGTTATGATACAGAGGGAAACGGGCACACAGTATTATCATAAGTGGTACACACAGAGACAAAGGCAAGCAAACGCCAGGGATGCTCTGTGCACCGAAACCAGTGTTCCAGCAAATTCCTTCCTTCCTGCTCTTCAAAAGCTCAGACAGAAACGAACAAAGAAAATCCAGGAAGACATGATAAATATGTAAGCAAGAAAGCCAAATCTACAGGTTAGAAGGAAAGTATTTCCTAAACCGGCTATAAATGAACTACCACAGTTAAACGTGAAAGACGCTAAGCGATCCTTTCTAAATTCTCTCCACGGACTGGTATATTTTAACATTAAATAGGATGTCAGGGTGGTATCTAATCTTTCAGAAGTACAGGGGCGGGGCGGGGGAGGGAGGCATTTGCCTCTTTAATTCCAGAAATGAATACAGGTAAGAAACAGCATCAGTCAATTACATGAGCTCACCCAGGCCACAGCCGGGGCACGGTCAGAGCTGTGCAAGCAGTCGCTCGTCACGCTGAAGACGACAGTCCACGTGTGGCTCGCTATGGCTGTTGGCTGAAAGGCCACAAGAGTTCCAAGTGTACGAATGCTCGGTTTACGGGTCAACCACTGAGGTCAATACATCGGTGGTAAGTGCACTTGATCTTTGTGCAGAGATGGTCAACAGTGCCTTCCCTACGGAGGATCTAAAATACCAGAGGTTAGAGCAGCAGGAAGAGGCAGCCTGACAGCCACAGCTCCTCACATCGGTTTCCACCAAGGAAAAGGAGGGCAACTGGAGCCAGTCCAGACAGCTCACAGGCTGCCGTGATTCATTTCTGAGTTCAGAAAGATTAATCCCTGTGGTCATCAGAGACTCTCAAGAAGGTATCATCTGGAATATAAAAAGCCTCTGCGGACCACGTCTAGGGATCAACTAATCAAACATACCCCAACCTTACCTAGGGTGTAACAGGACCGCTTTTTCCTGTAATGTTTGTGCTTCTTTCCTTTGAAAATGCTCTTATTTAATGTGCTCTCCATTTTCTGAGGCACACACTGTGCCTTGACCCATTACATCAACGTATAAATCAATCTGTTTCCTAACCTAACATGTTACAAATGGGATTTCGTTGCCAAGTCAGCACTTCTGATATCCTGTGAACCTGAGATCCTCTACGAAAGAAAATTAACGCCCCACGCGTGGGCACTGCGGCCAGCCCTTGATCTATGCACACTGCAGCATTTTTAAGGCTCTGAGAACAAATTGCATCAACTGCTTTCCTAGCCCAGCACTTCCATTTTACTTAATAATTCATTCTTAATAAGAAATTCCATTTTATTAATTTGACTCAGCTACCCAAGGATGGAAATTCAACTTGGTAGAAAGTGCTTCTAGTAACTTGGTTGAAAACCTGAAATGGCTTTAAAGCAATAAATAAATAGAAACAAACATAAATCTGAACCTAACTTCAAACACGGCCTTTAATCATCACCTCAAGAGAAGCAACTCCTGGGCCCACCTCAGCCCCACCTCCCTTCACAAAGCCTCCCAATCCAAAGCAAACAGTTAATCCATTACTTCCTTCCTCACTAAAGCTACTGCCCCAGATTCCAATTTGGCTCCAGGCTCTGTGAAAGTGCCTGCCATGGAGGGAGTATCCTCCAAAGAGGAGGGCTTTATTCTAATCCTGAGGGTGTCTGTTTCCTGCGACAGGAAGTGCTCCTGTGGTCCATGTACCGCCAGGAGCAGGGCAGCACAGCTCCAGCTCCCATTAGAGCACTGAACGTGTAGCACCTACTCACCACCGGCACAGGAGTGACATCAAGACACAGACTCTTGCTCAAAGACCCTCCTTTTTAAATGAAGAAGTCAGTAAAATGACAATCTATTCATGGATGTGAAGATCCTGTATTCATTTCTGTTTAAGTTCTGAATGGTACTTCATGATTCCTAAATTAAAATGACTTAGGTCTGTGTCCACAAACCTGCACCTAAGATTTACTTAATCAAAGTTTAAAAAATCCATAGTTTCAAGGTTATCGCCCCAATATATTAACTACAAAAGGGAAGACAAATTACTTCACAGTGGAGACGCTGCCGTCAACCTCACCAGCCATAAATTCGTGTAAGAGGACAGATGAGGAAAGACACACCGAGGGACTGTCTCAGACTGGAGGCTATGGAGAAAAAACAGATGCAACGTGGGAGCGCAGACGGGATCCTGGAACAGGAAAAGGACACTGGTGGGAAAACTGGAGCAGCATCTGAATAAGGCCTGTGCATCAGTTAACACTGCTGTACCAATGTCAAGCTCCCAGTTTTGATAACTGCACGAGGGTTATGTCAGATGTTAATATTGAGAGAGGCGCAGTCTAAGGGTACAGGGGAACTCCCTCTAGTATTTTTGCAACTTTTTAAAAACTCTAAAATTAGTTCAAAATAAAACAGTTTTGATCTTTTTAAATCCTGTTCATCGCTTGCCTGAATTTCGACTGTAACTGGACGGTTTCAATCTGCAAAGAGAAGACATGCTCTTTGGCAGGGCGACGAGCAAGTATAATCAGAGCAGGCCCAGTACCTACCTGAAAATCTTAACTATTTATTCTGAACATACCCTAATGTAGTAAAACCCCATGCGTATATATATTACATTTGATTTATCTCCAATGGGAGGACTATTACAATTCTGCCCAGAACCTAACGTATGAGAAACTCCACTTCTGTTACTGTCCAAAGGGTGACTGTAGTTTGAAGTCCCTAGTGCATCTTCCTCAGCAGTACAGCGTGAAGCTTTCAATTTAAAAAAGCTCCAAGGACTTCCCTGGTGGCACAGTGGTTAAGAATCCACCTGCCGATGCAGGGGATACGGGTTTGAGCCCTGGTCCGGGAAGATCCCACATGCCGCGAAGCAACTAAGCCCATGCACCACAACTACTGAGCCTGTGCTCTAGAGCCCATGAGCCACAACTATTGAGTCCATGCACCGCAACTACTGAAGCTCGCGTGCTCTAGGGCCCGTGAGCTGCAACTACTGAGCCCGCATGCTGCATCTACTGAAGCCCACGCGCCTAGAGCCCGTGCTCTGCAACGAGAAGCCACCGCGATGAGAAGCCCGTGCAGTGCCACGAGAGTAGCCCCTGCTCGCCTCAACTAGAGAAAGCCCGCGTGCAGCAACGAAGACCCACTGCAGCCAAAAAAAAAAAAAAAAAGCTCCAAACTTCAAACATTTCAACACACTATTTAATAAAATATCAGGACTCTGGTTAAGCATTTTCCAGCTTGAACAGCAAACTGAGAAACCTGTTCTTAAAAGTGACAGTTTACGTTACGCCAACTGAAAATCCTTGGCTTTTTGTTGCTGTTGTTAACATTTGAACTTAATTCTAATTAGAAGCTTGTGAATTAGGGTTAGGCGGAACAACTCTGAATGTAAAAGGCCATTATTCTTCCACTGACGTATGCCAGCTGTTAGGTATAATTTTCATAGGCAGTAATTTATACAAGTAATCCCTGCTTTTATTAGAGCTGTGAATATTAAAGTATAAATGATGTATCATTTCCAAGACTGGAGACGGTTTAGACTGTCTCCAAGGCTTTTTATAGGAACATGGCGATTTGTCCATCTGGGTTACCCTGGGGAGGATCCAAGCACCAAGATTTAAGAGAGGTCTGTCTTTCTGTATGTGTCTCTAAGATGAGAGCTAAGAGTCTTTTATAAAGGAAGTTACTGAAATACATAAAACACTTTCAAGTAAAAAAAAAAAAAGGCAGAACAGTGTTTATGGATCTAAAATTCTCAAGTGAACAAGTTCTTTACAGGCTCCTGTGTTTCTTTCCAATTGCCTGGAATAGGGATTCCACGAAACTGACCTCCTCGGGTACAGAGGTCCCAGGGACGTGGCCCGGCCAGCCGTCACCTTCCGCTCCTTCCACTCCTGACCCTGGAGGAAGTACGCAATGTGACCGGAGAAGAGCACGAGCTGTACGAGGTGGACACACCATGACTGTGTTCCAGCCCCACCACTGACAGGCTGTGCCACGTTTGGCAGGTTCCCTAACCTCTCTGGACCTCAGTCTCCTGTCTATAAAATAAGGACAATAGTAACTACACACCACAGTGCTGTTTTGAGGTTTAAATGAGTTTAACACACGTAAAGTGCTTGAAACAGTGCTTGTTACATAGGCGTTCTTCAAGTGTTGGTGGCTATTAGTATCAGGCTTTAAATGTCTTTATCTGTAAAACAGGGCTACTGACATACTATCCCTCTCGGGCCTGTTGTGGGATTAAACTAAGAGAATGCACGTAAGCACTAAGCACAATACCCGACTCAAACGTTAGCATCGCTATCGTCGGCTGGCTCCTGAAGACGTCATTTTCTCTGGCCACGAGAACCAGGGCTTAAGTCATGGGCACACCACGTGACCGGTCATCCTCCCCAGACCCACGAAATGGGGTGAAGGCTGCACATTCCTTCTCTGCCTTTGAAATCTGGACACGCCTGAAGAGGCCTGCATTCACACTCCACACTTTATTTTCAGGGAATTCAGTCACCAAATGTTTATATGACAATTTAATACTGCCTTACCATTTAAAAGAAAATCACTGGGGGGGTTGCTGGCTTCCTAGTACTGGTCCAGCTTCCGGCCAAATGGAAGTGAGGTCAAAATGAACCTGTGCTTTCTACAGAGACACTGCTGTGATCACGAGGGCACTACGTTATTTCTCTAAATCTGTTTTCTTGAGGGATATCCCCTTGACTTACAAGCTAAGTAGCCTCACGGAGGTTATTTAGTTTCTCTCCTGACCCCAGTTTTCACTTTTGGGCAACATAAATATGGCGTTACCCAAATGTTAGGTATTACAATAAATGACACCCATACTATTAGCTCTGGCTCACGCTACGGCAGACAGAAGTCTACTTTCCTACAGCTCCTGATGCATAAGAAACATGGCTTGCAAACAAAGACAGCTTCTTCACTGAATAAAAATCTGCATGATTCCAAACAAAAGCAGTAGTATGTCACGCTTTGAAGGCTGCTACCTGCAGAGGTCAGAAAGCCAGGAGGATGGAGTATGAATATTAACATCAGAGGATCTCCATGGTGTGAACCTGGTCTTCCCCTTGGCACTCATTGGCCAATATTACTCAGGCAGCAACCAAGAGCCTGCTAAATAAACAGCCTAGACAGGGTTGGCGGGAGGTGTGTAGGCATGTTTCCTAAACCTTAAAAGGCTGAAATGATTTCAAGTAACAAACACCCAGAAGTACAGATGATTAAATATTAGTCATTAAATATGTTCATTCTAAGTCATTCTTATTGATTCACAGATGACAGAAATACTACAAATAACGGAGAGTTTTCTGTTGAATATCCAAGCACAAACCTGGCAATATTCTCAGAAGTTATAAGCTTACTTCTGGCTGATTTGATGCTCTATAATATTTTGTTTATTTTAAAGGCATTAAGTCAGTCATTAAAAATTAGGTCATTTGGGGGCATATTTCAAATATTTCATGCACTTGAAACAATAAGTCACACCTCTTTTTAAAAAATTCTATTCTTCAGATAGAAATATTTCACTAAAATAAACACTCAACTTAGTGATTTTTACCAAGGTTAAGTTGGGAAACTATCTAACGTGTCAGCTTTGGCTGAAATGCTCTGACTTCAAGGTGTTACAAGCACAAACATCAACAGCCAATGTCAGACATCTGAACTGATTTCACTGGATCTTTTTTCCTTTAATACACTATCTGGGAAAAGATAAGAAGAAGTGACTGTCCTGAATTCTAAGGTTCCCTTCTTTTTTACCTTTGCTTTAAAATGTTTTTCATAGGATGGCAGCAGTAATAAATGGGTAGTCCGTTTTTTTAAAAATGCTCCTTCCACAATATTAAGAGCTGACAACTTTATCTAAAATGTTTTTCTTAGCTTTTACTATTCCATGAAAACCAAAGAGTTAGCACTTTATTTCTAAGGTTCTGTGACGCTGAATGGCAAGAAAGAGCAGAAATTCCTCCGTGAATAACCCATATCTTTCTTTCTTTATAAATAGAAAATAAGACAATTTGGCAGGATGACATTCACAGGGCAGGGAGAGGAAATGCACATTTAAAAATACAAAATCGGCAATTTCCATATGCTATTCTGCTAAACATTTCACTGTTTACTAGGTCAAGCAATATTCACACACCAATCTTGATGTAACAAATCACTGACTTCTAATGTCCATCAAAACAGCTATGAAAATAACACAAATATGAAAGAGCTCCACCCTCTCCAAGTTCAAATCAAGCCAGAAAGGCATCTTTGCCATGATTTATGCAGCATTTAAATGTAAAAGTAAATACTGTATTATCAGCTCACACCAGATCTGCCTGCAGACAATAATTCTTCCTGTCTGGGACCCGTGCCCATGCACATTATTGTAATTATCAGCAATTTAAAAAAATAAAGCAATAAAGCGAGTATGAGCTGCTCGTCAGCATGCTTACTGCTTGCTGTCTCTGCCATTAATTAGCCTTCCTGGGTACCAGCCACCTAACTATTAAATAAATGCATAAAGGAGAGCAGGAAAAGCTACGCCCAAGTAAAAAGAATAAATAAAAAGGATGTAAACGTGTGTGTGAACGCCCCCCAGAGGGGAAAGCCCAGGAGCACTTCTGTCCCACTGGTCAGGTGGGCTCCTGGGGAGCTATGTCCACCCTGCCTTCCGAGACCCACTCCGACCACAGCATTCTGAATCATCTCAAGGCAGAACATATCACTCACTCTCGTGTTCCAAGAGATTCCAACTCTTGACAACCCCTGCTTCCTCCCCGCTCCCTCCATCAACCCATCTGGCGATGGGCACCACCCTCCTGGGCACAAGCCAGGGCCTCTCCTGCCTCAAGGCTCTCCACCTCGATCTCTGCCCCTGCTCTTCCCTGAGCCGTCACGTCTCCCCTTTCAGGACCCAGCTCGAATGTGCATCTCTGGGGGCCCTTCCCAAGGACAGGCCCCACCCTGCCGGTGTTTTGTTTTCCCCTCCAGCAACAGGAAACCACCTGCTCATTCACCTGCACTGCCCATATCCCTCCAACAGGATGCAGGTTGGCAGGGGGTGGGGCTGTGTTTGGGGGGGGTGGCATCCGGGTTTTCTAACCTCGGCACCTGGAAACAGCACCAACTACCTAGTAGGTAATCATTCACACCCAAGGAGGTGACTGTCTGACTCTGAAGGCTGTGCTCTTGTTTTCCCTCCAACACATTTAGTTAAGCTAGTAAGAATTAAGCAGATACCACTCAGCAGCGATTTCTAAACGATTAACACTGTGCTAGCCTTCACATAAGTACATCTGTAATGAATGACAAGTAAAATGAAAACAACTCAGGCAGCATGGCAAGTTTCCATTTTTTATCTTTTGCCACTTGAGTCCACGTGCCCAGCCTGAAAAGCCACCCACCACCAGGTTCCTAGCGGAGTCCTCCACCCCAAGGCGGCCCTTCCAGCCTTTTCTCCCACTATCTATGCCTCAACATTTCTAAATGACAAGCTTTACTTCCATACCTTTTCAGTCCGGACATCATCGATCGGCTTCCTATTCAAAAGGATTGAACTCTTAAACCACCAGACCCTATGTTCACCCACCTTCTTCCCCTTGATCTGCTGGTCAAATCAATACTCCTATTTACATGATTATGACATAAAAAGGTACTACGGGGGCTTCTCTGGTGGCGCAGTGGTTGAGAATCTGCCTGCCAACGCAGGGGACACGGGTTCGAGCCCTGGTCTGGGAAGATCCCATATGCCGCGGAGCAACTGGGCCCGTGAGCCACAACTACTGAGCCTGCGCGTCTGGAGCCTGTGCTCTGCAACAAGAGAGGCCGCGATAGTGAGAGGCCCGCGCACCGCGATGAAGAGTGGCCCCCGCTTGCCGCAACTGGAGAAAGCCCTAGCACAGAAACGAAGACCCAACACAGCAATCAATCAATCAATAAAAATTTTTTAAAAAAGGTACTACGGTTCCAGCTCCTTCCTTAGGCATCTGTTTTCCCCCCTCGGCCTCTGCAAGGCCATCTCTTCCTTTACCTGCCTGTACTGACCGCTGGCACTCAGCCTGCCAGGAAGATCTGCAGAGAAGATTGGATGGCTCTGATCCCTTTGCTTGAAGACAAGGCACCGTCCTCCTGCTTCAACTGCACTGACGACTCTCCAGGCCTGAGCACAGCTGCCACTCCTGGGACTGATCACAACCGTCCTGAAAACCCCTTCCCC
The DNA here is from genome assembly GCF_965194825.1 of Balaenoptera physalus. Lineage (NCBI taxonomy): Eukaryota > Metazoa > Chordata > Mammalia > Artiodactyla > Balaenopteridae > Balaenoptera > Balaenoptera physalus. Next base: position 5,220,598 of record NC_138889.1, read on the forward strand.
CTTTTCTCCTGTTCCCAACTCAGCACTCTGCTCCTTCCTGACTTACCGCCTGTGTCAGTGGCTCACTGCTTCCCACAGTCTCCCGAAAACTTTCACACGTGCAACTTTTTATCTTACACACACACTTTGCTGGCAATTTGGACAAGCACTAAATTGTAACCTGGACACAATTTTCCCTCAGAGTTTAAGATACGGAGCTAGGGCCTTCTAGCTTCCGGCACTGCTGCTGGTACATCTAAAGCCAATTTGATCCCTCGTTCTTTATGCAGGTCTGGTTTTTTCCTACATGGAAGTAAAATCTTACCAATCTTCGGTATCCTGAGATTCAATTCTAATAGGCCTGGGTCTGAGTTTTTGTCATTCACTTGCCTGAGCGCTCAGTGGGCCACATCAATGTGGAAACACTCAGTCCTGGGTTCCCTCTCTCCTCTTTCTGAAATTCTTACCAGCCGCATCTTACCTCCTATAATGATCTTCTTCCTTTCTTACCTCTTACCTCCTATAATGATCTTCTTCCTTTCTTACCTCTTCCAGATTCTTTCTGTTCCCTTTCAGAACGATTTCTAACCAGATCTTTAAATGTCTGGTATCACATTTCTAACCACCAAGAACTCTTCCTTGTTCTCAGAAAGCCTTTTTTTTATCGCAAACTATTGTTTCACAGAGGAAACCCCCTCTCCTCTCTGAGGTAAATATCAAGAGCCTACTGAAGTTACCTGCCTGTTCCCTGCACGGTCTTCAAGCTGCTGTTCCCCCATCTGTTTTGTTCTTGTTCAAGGTGTTCCTGAAGTGGCTGGAGACCCTAAGTCATCTAACTCAGTGTTGAGGAAAGGGACCCTGCTGGTCATGGACAGACCTTGTCCAGAAAGGAATCCTTCAGCTCCCTGACTGGGGCCCCCGAGCCTGGCTGCTGCAGGTCTGGGGGGCCTAGGAAGGGAGCCTTTCCCCTCTCAGTGCCTCCTGTTCTGCTGCGCCTGGCGTCCCGAGGAACCTGAAGTCTTCTCCTGAGGTGCGGCGAGGTGCGGTATTCAGGGCCCGATTACTCACGTTTAGCTTCAACCCCTCCCTGCCATTAGCCTCACCCTGATGCTTCCCATCCCTCATTCAAGGTCTGCTCTGCAGATCAGCTTGCTTTTACCTGGTGTCCCTGCATTTAGGTTCCAGCTTTTCTGGTCTGCTGGCTCAGTCACTAGGTCCATCGTCAAGTCTGCATGGACATCTTTTCTTCTCTCCTGTTCTCTGTCCTTGTTGGTCTATTCACTCTCTCACCAGGACAGAGTTAGAGCTAGAACCCTCCACCTGCACCCTCCACCCTCCATCTCTCTCTTTTTTTAAAAAATATTTATTTGGCTGCGCTGGGTCTTAGTTGCAGCATGCAAACTCTTCGTTGCAGCATGTGGGATCTAGTTCCCCAACCAGGGATCGAACCTGGGCCCCCTGCGTTGGGAGCGCGGAGTCCTGGCCACTGAACCGTCATGGAAGTCCCTCCACCTGCATCTCTTGAGGTGCAACAATTCAAAAGCCACTAACTATGAATATATTTGAAAACTAGAGATGAGAAGTATTAATAAAATTGAGAGCTTCTATCTTGATTATTTAAACATAATGCCTTTAAGAAAATAAAACTCTGATCCTTTCCTCAGATTATTTCATTTGATCATTTTACAGTTATGTTACAGTCAATATGCTAGTCACTGGGTGTTATGAGCTGAACTGTGCCCCTCTTAAATTCATACGTTGAAGTCCTAACCCCATCACCTCCAAATGCGACCTTATTTAGAAATAAGGTTGTTGCAGATATCAGTAATTAAGATCAGGTCACACTGGAGTGGGGTGGCCCCTAATCCCACCTGAATGGCACCCCTATAAAAGGAGGAAAAATGTGAAGAGACAACACACACGCACAGGGAGAATGCCACGTGAAGATGGGAGCTATGCTGCCCAAAGCCAAGAACTATCAGAGCCGAGAGAAGCTTGGGACAGATTCCCCCCTCAGACCTTCAGAGGGAGCGTGACCCAGCAGCACGTTGACCTTAAACTTCCAGCCTCCAGGAAGAGCGAGACAATAAATTTCAACTGCTTAAGCCACGCAGTCTATGGTACTTTGCCACGGCCAGCCTAGCAAATGAACACTTACATTATGCACAAGAGGTAAGGAAGTGGAGACGGCGCCGTCATCTGAGAAGCGCTGTGGCAGGGGTAGGCGCGGGGCTGCGGGGAGTGGACGGCTAAGTCTCCAGAACCCCTTCCCCAAGGAAACTGGGCCGGGGCTCTCCTCCAGCGCCAGCACCACAACGACCCTGCTGGGCATATTTTAGAAGATGGGAGGGTGTGATGTGGCAAGATCAGGTGGAGACAAGGGGGCCACTTAGGAAGCCTCTGCATTCATCCAGGAGATTATACACGTTGAAATGATAGTATCTCAGATATACAGAGTTACATAGACTATACTGTTAAAGCTCATTTCACCTATTTTTGCTTTTTAAAAAAAATGTCAACTAGAAAAAGTTACATTTCATATGTGGCTCGCCTTTATTTCTATTGGACAGCGCTGTGTTAAGTGTTCAGCTAACACTGTGCTAGGGGAAGACACGACCGGAACGACTTTTTTTCATTTACCTGTAGATTCTGTTTAACTGCAGTTTCCTTTCTTCCGTTATGAAGGCTAGCAAGAGTTTCTGGCATTTACAGGAATGGGGTCCTTGGATGGCTAAATGGGTAAGAGCCACAAAGCTTCTCTAAAGAGGCCAGGCTTGTGCAAAAGAGACAAGTGGTTACAAGTAAAATAACGAACGGGAATTAGACAGGAAAAAGGACCCTGAGACACTTCTTCTTAAAGAGCATTTGGTATGGGTTATGTAAGTGGGTAAAGCAGTGCCAAGAGCCCAAGTTCTTATTTTATCCAACTGCTGGAGGGTGGGGGAGGAATGGCAACCCGCCTCCATCCCCCAACTCTTTAGATCCTACAGGTAGTAAAAGAAGCCTGATTGAGACATTAACAAACAGACAAAACAGAGAAACAAAAACAAAAAGACACTCTCTCAGGCTTCTGACAACCACAGAACAAAACCCAAAGGTCTTCCAAAGACCAAAAAAAAAAAAGAAGGCCAGAACAGATACAGTATATATGATATGGTACTCACATCACACAGGAATTTGAGTCAATACACATTTGCAAGGGCCTTATTAGAGCAGGCTCCGGAGACAACAAATTGAAGAGTCACAAGTTCTCACCCACATGGAGGCTCGGGCTGGTAAGGGAGACATCACGTAAACAGAATAATCCTAATATAAAAGGAAAGATTCCCAAACTCTATAGTACTAGTAGTCTTACAAAGTCATCAGAACTAGTTCACCTTGAAGCCTTCAAAAACTGGCAGGCCAAGCAGCTATTTAAGTATAATACTATCCGGTAACTTAGCACCCAAGCCAAATTTGGGCAATCCGTGCTGGCCTATTAGAATGATTCTCCTTCACCTTCCTTGGGAACAGCTATTGTAAGTAGCTCAATGGAAGAATTTTTGCAACTCACTTCTAACGCCTGATGCCAGGGTAAAAACAAGTGTTCGTATTAGGTTAAAGTGAATTCTTTGGCCCTATGGAAAAAATGGGTTTCAAATATTTCCAAACGTACATAAGACTAATAATAACCCTCACATAACATCACAAAAGCCACACCTTAGTCTCAGTAATATTTAACATGATAATATTTTACTTGGCCAACAATGAACCCTACCTATGCTGGTATAAAATGATGTAATCGAGGTCCTATATTTGTACAGGACACATTACCTCTCTGATCACTTGTCTCTGTTTTCTTCCAAACATTTTCTCCCATAAAACTCCAAAATGTTCCAAATACTGATGTGATATCCAAAAGAAATTTATCTTCACAAATTACCAAGTAAAAAGGATGCTAGAAGTGGTACAGCTATAACATTACCTTCTTAATGTTTACTGAAACAAACATCATTACCTCAAATCGACTCGGAGTCTATGTTCTATTTTATTTTCTATAGCTTTTCAGAGACAGGCATAGATGTTGCTCGCCTAGTATCAGATCACCATGGGGATACTTTAGTGAGGATTCAATCGTCCAGTAGGGACTGGTGCTGGATTTATAATCTGCCTTAACTCCCACCATCCTGTGACAAATTTGCTTCTTCACTCATCACACACCCACACACACGTAATGGCTCAGCTTGGCTGGGAGCTTATCAGCTTTGAGTCTGTGCTTTGTATTTAATCTTTCAAAATCAATACTTAAAACATTTTAATCTGATTTTAATCTGTCCTACTATTTCCATTGTTTAAAAACAACACTAACCAACACTCAGTCTCAATGACTTGTATCAATTCACAAGATTAATCTTTCAAAACAACAGCCCAGCAGGATATTTTATTAATGTAGATCCTGAGGCAGCTAATCAAGCCTCAAGTAATCATTTTTCTTAAAGAGTTGCTATGAGAAAGAGACAGAGACAGAGAGAGAGACACACGGAGGGGGAGGGAGAGAGAGGGGAACAGAGAGGGAAGAAAAAAAGAGTTGCTATAAGGAAAAACATTCATACAGCATTAAGAAGAAATCCTCTTCAAAAGGGGGGAGGGGGAGGGCAGAGTCCAACCAGCCAATCAGCGAAGATTCTGCTATGAAATGTGGTTTGCAATTCACTTGAAAATGAGTAATAAATCGTTATTGCAAGAGGTGATTTCAAGCCAACTTTATCCTCTTTTCAACAAGCGTTGAAAACTCTGTGCCTCTAGATGACAGAGAACAGACAGGGGTATAAGACAAAATGACAACCCACACTCAGCCTCCCTTGGGGAGACTAGAGTCTCTGACAAATAAAGGGGGCCTGCTGCTGCCATATCCAAAAAAATAAAAAGAAAGGAAACAAGTGTTGGCCAAGATGTGTGGAAATTGGAACCCTTGCCACTGATGGTGGGAATGTAAAATGGTGCAACCCCTGTGGAAAAGAGGTTGGCAGTTCTCAAAAAGTTAAACACAGAATTACCATATGATCCAGCAATTACACTTTCCAGTACATACCCAAAAGAACTGAAAGCAGGAACTTAATGGCTGACAATGTAAAAATACCTGGAAGTAAACCCTATAAGTAGGTTCTTTAAAAAAGATAAGCTAGATTAAAATAATATATTTTTAAAAGACTGGAGAAGTGTTGACTATCATTTTTCCAACCACCTAAAATGCTTTTGTTTATCATCTTAGGATGATAAACAAAAGAAGCCAAAAAGTTGGCTTGGCCAAAAAGTTCCTTGGGTGTTTAAGTAAAAAGAAGACATTTTTCATTTCACCAAGAACTTTACTGAAAAACATATTCACCGTTTTTTTAAAATTTATTTATTTTTGTCTGCATTGGGTCTTCGTTGCTGCACGGGCTTTTCTCTAGTTGCGGTGAGTGGGGGCTACTCTTCGTTGCAGTGCGTGGGCTTCTCATTGTGGTGGCTTCTTTTGTTGTGGAGCATGGGTTCTAGGCACGTGGGCTTAAGTGGTTGTGGCACGTGGGCTTCAGTGTTTGCAGCACGTGGGCTCAGCAGTTGTGGCGCACGGGCTTAGTTGCTCCACGGCATATATTCACCGTTTTATTCCACTACCTTCTGCCATTTTTCAGGCAACTTCCTAATTTCATCTTCCCAAAACTTTTAATCTTTTTTTGGTGAATTTTATTTTATTTTTTTATACAGCAGGTTATTAGTTATCTATTTTATACATTAGTGTATATATGTCCATCCCAATCTCCCAATTCATCACACCACCACCACCGGCCCCCCCCCCCACCCCAGCTGTCCCCCCTTGGTGTCCATATGCCAAAACGTTTTATCTTTTTGAGCAAAGAACTGTCCCAGGTGCCTTTTAGTCTTCCAGGGAATTGAAATTTTCCATTAAGAGAATTTTGTAAAGACTGAAATAAATGGAAATCCAAAGGTGCAATGTCCAGTGAATACAGCAGATGAATCAGAACTTCCCAGCCAAGCTGTAATAGTTTTTGCCTGGTCATCAAAGAAACACGCAGTCTTGCATTATCCTGACGAAAGATTATGCGTTTTCTGTTGACTAATTCCAGATGCTTTTGGTCGAGTGCTACTTTCAGTTGGTCTAACTGGGAGCAGTACTTGTTGGAATGAATCGTTTGGTTTTCCGGAAGGAGCTCATAATAGAGGACTCCCTTCCAATCCCACCATATACACAACATCACTTTCTTTGGATGAAGACCGGCCTTTGGTGTGGTTGGTGGTGGTTCACTTCACTTGCCCCACGATCTCTTCTGTTCCACGTTATTGTACAGTATCCACTTTTCATCGCCCGTCACAATTTGTTTAAAAAACGGAACATTTCATTATGTTTAAGTAGAGAATTGTATGCGGAAATACTGTCAAGAGGTTTTTTTCTCTTAACTTACGTGGAACCCAAACATCAAAGCGATGAACATAACCAAGCTGGTGCAAATGATTTTCAGCACTTGATTTGGATATTTTGAGTATGTCCGCTACCTCCCGCGTGGTATAACATTGATTGTTCTCAATTAATGTCTCTATTTGATCGCTATCAACTTCAACTGGTCTACCCGACTGTGCAGCATGGTCTAGCAAGAAATCTCCAGCACAAAACTTCGCAAACCACTTTTGACACGTTCGATCAGTCAAAGCACCTTCTCCATACACTGCACAAATCTTTTTGTGCATTTCAGTTGTTTTTACTTTTCTTGAAATAATAAAGCATAATATGCTGAAAATGTTGCTTTTTTTCCTTCCATCTTCAATATTAAAATGGCCACACAAAACTTCACCAATTTTGATAGTGTTTTAAAAATGCATACTGATATGACAGCTATCACAATACAATCTAACAAAACTGTTTCAAATGAAGTTAAAGACAACTAAGCGCTACTAGAGACAGCTTACGGAAAAAACCGAATGAACTTTTTGGCCAGCCCAATATATGTTGCCCTCGGCTGTGTGCTATGTGTTCTGTGCAGCGCCCTGCATACAGCAATTTAATAAACGTCTGCCAATAATCATGACCATGAAGAACTCCAAATGAACCAGTTACCAGGGAAAGTCTTCAACTCTGGAACAAGTTATATCCAAAGGTTCTTTTAAATGTCAATCTGAGATACAGCTAGAAGGATAAAAAAAGAGATATCTACTGCATACTGTTTGCATTAAAGAAAAATTAGAAATGTAAATTATAAAGAAACAAATAAATGACAGAATTAGAAGACTCTTGTTTTTACATAAAATCCTGAAAAGACGGGCAACTTCAAAGATATGCATGTTATTTTGGGAGCGGGGGGGGGGGGGCAGTTCTGTCACTAGAAAGCTAATAATTTATACAAATCTCAACTATTTCCAGTCTTTTAGGAAAAAATTATCCTTAAAAACTTAATTCTAGGCGCACCGCGGGCGGGCCAGTGAAGCCAGCGGCCCTGGCACGTGATCCGGGACCGGCTTGGTCACTTGGTGGCTCCATCTGTCTGTCCGTCCGCGGGTGCCATCATGGCGGATGCGGCCAGTCAGGTGCTCCCGGGCTCCGGTCTCACCATCCTGTCCCAGCCGCTCACGTACGTGAAGGTGCTCATCCAGGTGGGATATGAGCCTCTTCCTCCAACAACAGGATGAAATATTTTTGGGCAGCAATTTTGTCAGCTTCCTGGCCTCTCTTGTTATGCTCAGCACATGGCGAGCATCAATGGGAAGTGTGGATTGTTCACAGGCTTAACTCCCAAGACTGTGTTCAGGGGTCCTTGGATCTGTGGTCCATGGTAAAGTTTTACCACGTTACCAGGAGTGTGACAAGGCTGAGGAGTCAGGATCTGGAAATGGACAGAAAGAAGTTCCATCTTCCTTTGACCGAGTTATCAAGGCGACAACTCGAGAGGCGACGGCCCATTCTGCTGCTACTCTCACCACACCTCCCTTCCACGTGATCACTCTGAGATCTATGGTACAACTCACTGGCAGAGAACCCAAGTACTGTGGACTCTGTGACTTCCTAGCAACTATCCATCGGGAAGAAGTCATCCTAGGATTTTCTGCGGGTCTTATTCCTCGCCTCCTAGGTGACAGTATTTCTTTGTGACTCTGTAACTCACTGGCCTACCTCGTCAATACTTATGCACTGGACAGTGGGGTTTCCACCATGAATGAAATGAAGAGTTATTCCCAAGCTGTCACAGGATTTTTTGCCAGTATGCTGACGTAGCCCTTTGTGCTTGTCTCTAATCTTACAGCTGTCAACAACCGTGGGCTTGCTGGTGGATGCCCTCCCTACTCCCCAGTATATTCTTCGTGGACAGATTGCTGGTGCATGCTACAAAAAGGGGGAAATATGAGCCGAGGAAATAGCTTGTTTTCCCGGAAGGTCCCCTTTGGGAAGACTTATTGTTGTGACCTAAGAATGTTAATTTGAAGATGTGGGGCAGGGACAGTGACATTTCTATAGTCCCAGATGCACAGAATTATGGGAGAGAATGTTGATTTCTATACAGTGTGGCGCGCTTTTTAAATAATCATTTAATCTTGGGAAAATGGAAAAAAAAACACTTAATTCTATCATTTTATAAATATTCCTTAGTTCTTTCTACATAACTGAGCCCACTGTGCGTTCACCTAAGTTCAAAGACTCTAGATCTAGAAAGCACCAACTCCATCAAACATTGTGCTACTCAACAATAAAATAAGGGCAAAACACAATAAAATATTCAAATTATGGTTCCAATACTGCTGCAAACATCCAACCACTGGCTGGCAGGCAGCATTCTCATGCAATAACTCAAAATATTTGTGCATCGGCTTAAGTACTCCCAATTCAGAGTACGGAAGGCAACTAAAAGTGGTGGCTATTGCATATTTAAAAATGCAGGGAATTCAAATGCCCCAAACCATGAAGGGTGATTCAATTAAAAGTGATGCTGTTGGGCTTCCCTGGTGGCGCAGTGGTTAAGAAGCCGCTTGCCAATGCAGGGGACACGGGTTCGAGCCCTGGTCCCGGAAGATCCCACATGCCGCGGAACAGCTGGGCCCGTGAGCCACAATTACTGAGCCTGCGCGTCTGGAGCCTGTGCTCCGCAACAAGAGAGGCCGCGATAGTGAGAGGCCCGCACCGCGATGAAGAGTGGCCCCATTTGCCACAACTGGAGAAAGCCCTCGCACAGAAACGAAAACCTAACACAGCCAAAAATAAATAAATAAATAAATTTAATTAAAAAAAAAAAAAAGTGATGCTGTAAAATATTTTAACGGCTTGGAAAGTTATTCAGTATGTCAAAAGGCAGGAAAACAGCTTATAAACATATAAGGGAGAATCCATTCTTTCAAAAAACAAACATGTCCAGAACACAGACTGGGAAAATTTTAAAGTTACTTACCTGGATGGTAAATTACTGTTAATTTCTTTCTGTTTTTTTGTTTTGCTTTTTGTTTGTTTTTAGCTTTACCTGTGTTTTCTAGATTTTTCACAATGACCATATATTTTTTCTTTAACACAGGATACACACTAAGAGTCACCATAATAATCATCTGTAAAAAAATCAATTTAGAATCTCAGTCTTTTTTAATGAAAGACTGTAAGACTGTAAGAAGTAGCAAATAGGTTCCTGAGATGATACACTCTCAAGTCATAATGTACAATGACTGTAAATCTAAATTCCATGACCTGATAGTGGTTTGGTAGTGGAGAAAGATAGAGAAATAACCTCAGAAGAGTTTTCTCTTTACTTTCTGATTACTAAGAATCACCTACTGCAAACTTTTGCCTAAATGTTGACTGGTAACTTCTCCATAAACCTTTGGTGGCCCCATGCTGACCTGAGATATCCCTTCTCCAGGCCTCTGACCAGGCCATCTGTTCTACCAGTTAGCACAAACTTGAAAGCCAGTTCATCATTTACTGATTGTGACCTTGGTCAAGTTACTTTATCTGTCCATGCCTCGGTTCCTATATCTGTAAAACAGGGATAACCATAGTATGTGTCTCAGAAGGTAGTTCAAAGGTTTCAGTGAGTACATGTAAAACACTATACATAGTAATTGCACCATAAATATAACTGTCACTGTTATTATCACTCCAACCACCAACAGAATCTGCCACTCTATTCCTGCTTGTCTATTCTTCTTCCCCAATTACCTAAAGTAACACAGGTTCTCTCTGTAAACTCCCAGTAGATATCTAATTTCAAGGGAATTAATTTCCAGTTATGGTCAACTAGGTAATTCAGACCAACCCTCCTGATTAAGACAGCTAGAAAAGCAACATAAAATATTTTTTAAAAGCACTTAGTTAGAGACTTCCCTAGTGGTCCAGTGGTTAAGACTCTGCACTCCCAATGCAGGGGGCCTGGGTTTGATCCCTGGTCAGGGAACTAGAGCCTACATGCCGCAACTAAAGATCCCGCATGTCACAATGAAGATCCCACACTTGGCAACAAATATCCTGCGTGCGGCAACTAATACTCAGCACAGCCACATAAGTAAATATTTTTTAAAAAGCACTTAGTTAAAGGCAGTAGGGACCTAAAAAGACAGTGAAGATTTCCTAGGTCAGTAACCAGAGGAGGATGAAAGTCTAAGGAGATGAATATAGCTCACAGGGCTTTTTTCCTCTGGGAATGCTGAAAGATCCTAAAGGGAGTAGCTGAGCAGTGCTTTTAACAGCCTGTAAGGACCAATGGGAAAGGGACTGGAGTCCAGGGCAGGAGGGAGAGGAGAAAGGAAACATATTTGGAAATACACTAGTGGTTTGGAGTTGACACGCCAATGCAGGCTGAACCTAGACGGGTAATCCAGAATTGACAGGACTTCACAGAGACTGCAGCTCATCTTCCAATCCTCTCAATCCGTGAAACGAGAGATCCTGGATCTCTAGTCCATCAAACTCCAGGTAGAAGCAAATCAAACATTCTCTGGAGCATAACATTAGCCTAGGCCTTAAATTAATCTATAAGCATTTGTGTAAATAAAACGTATGGCTCATAATCAAAAATAACTTGACAAACAAGGAAACAAAATAACATGAATAAATAACCAGCAGAAACCGACAACAGGAAAATATCCACAGGGACCCCAAACACAGGAATTACCAGACAGAGACTCTTAGTATACTTTTCATGTTCAAAGACACAAAAGACAAAAATTGAGAATTTCAGCTCTGATCTAGGAACAATTAAAAAAAACAATTTTAAATTATAAAACTGAAAACCACAACAACTAAAATTAAGAACTCAATGGATGGGACTTCATGGTAGACTAGATATAGCTGGAGAAATCATTAGTAAGCCGAAAGATGGGTCAAAAGAAAAGCTATCAAATGAGGCATGGAAAAACACAAAGGACAGAGTAACAGTGTCTACAATGTTTGTTTTTGGAGTCCCAGAGAAAAGAGAAATAGGCAGAAGCAATATTTAAATACTTAAATACTTAGATAATGGCTGATAATTGTCTAAAACTGATGAAAGACAACAAACCACAGATTCAAGGAGCTCTACAAGCCGAAGACAGTCAGCCTTCCATATCCTCAGACTGTGTATCCATGGATTGAAACTACTCAGGGGAAAATAAATTTCAGAAAATTCATAATAGCAAAACTCGAATTTGCCACGGGCCAACAATTATTTACATAGCATTTACATTATATTTACAACTATTTACATAGCATTTACATTATATTCATAACTATTTACATAGCATTTACATTGCATTAGGTATTTTAAGTAATCTAGAGATGACTGCAAGTATACAGGAGGATATTTGACGGTTACATGCAAATACTAGAACCATTTTACATAACAGACTTGAGCATCACAGATTTTGGTATTGGGGGTAGGGGTGTCCTGGAACCAATCCGCCAAGGATGCCAAGGGACTATACATTAAAAAAAAATCCAAACCTAGGTACATGGTAAAATTGCTGAAAATCAGATTCAAAGAGAAAATCTACTAAGTAGTCAGAGATAAGGGACACATTATCTTCAAAGGAACAACAATCTGACAGTTAATTCCAATAAGCTATTGATAATATTGAACATCAGGGTATTTACCAGGAATAGAATAAAGAATAAGATCTTTAAAATGATTAAAGAAATTCTATTCCCGATGAACCTATCTTGCAAAAAGACACTAAAACAGGTATTTGGTGAAAGAATATATGTCACCAGCCAACCTTAAGAAAATTCTAAAGTGTGTTTTGGAAGACAAAAAATTATCCCAAAACGAAGGTCAGAGATACAAAAGGCATGAAGAGTAACAAAGAGAATATGTAAATCTAAATCAGAGGCTTTCAAACTCACTGCATCTTTGAATCACCGGAGTTTTTAAGAAACACTAATGCTTGACACCCTCCCTCAAGAGACCCTGATGTAATCTGTCTGAATTGGAGTGCAGACAATCTGTGTTTTATAAACGTTCCCCCAGATGATACCAGTGTGCCTCCAAAGTTCACAATCACTGATCTAAATTCATTTGATTGTATAAAACATGGCTTGTATGAGGTCTTCTGGGGTTTAAATGAAATTAACATACATAACAACAATGGCAAAAATGTTGAGAGGGGTTAAATAGAGTTAAAGTGTTCTAATAACCTTCTACTGAGCAGGAAGAGGGCAAAAATACCAATTAATATAAGACACTGATTAAGTGAAAGATATTGAAATGTCTATAGTAACCACTAAAGGGAAAACAAAAGATTATACAAGTATGCTCCAAAGTAATAAGAGAGAGAAGTAAAATAATAACCACCTCCAAAGGAGTTAAATAAGGGAATAAACATAGCAACCTAAATGTCCATTGACAGGTGAATGAACAAAAAAATATGGTGTGTACACACACACACACACACACACACACACACAGGAATATTATTTAGCCATGAAAAAGGACATCCTACCATTTGCAACAACATAATCCCCTTGAGGGGATTATGCTAAGTGAAATAAGTCAGATGGAGGAAGATAAATACTGTACAATCTCACTTATATGTGGACTCTAAAAACACTGAACTTGTAGATATAGAGAAAAGATCACTCATTGTCAGAGGTGGGAAGTGGAGGTTGAGGGGTGGAGGGTGGGCAAAATATGTGAAGGTGGTCAAAAGGTACAAACTTCTAGTTATAATATAAATAAGTCCTGGGGATGTAATGTACAGCACGGTGACTATAATTAATAACACTGTATTGTATATTTTAAAGTTGCTAAGAGAATTAATCTTAAAAGTTCTCATCACACACACATGAAAATAAGTAACTATCTGTGGTGATGGATGTTCACTAGTCTTACTGTGGTGATCATTTCACAACACATACAAATATCAAATCATTATGTTGTGCACCTGAAACTAATATAATGTTGTGTGCCAATTATACTTCAATTAGAAAAAAAGAAAAAAAAGAAACATAAGAACCAGCAGAGCAAACAAAAAACACTAAATAAGAAGGCAGATGAAAACTCAAATACTTTAGCAATCACATTAAATGAAAATGGACTAAATATTCCAGTAAAAGACGAACTCTGCCTCGTAAGTTAACAAAAGAAAAAGCAACCATAAACACATCTAAAACACAAAGATGGAAACAGTAGACCAAGTGCTGATAAAGGCAAAAACCTTACTGGAGATAACAAGGGAAACTATAACTCTGAGAAGCCCAATTCTTCAGGAATAGATAGCAATTTTAAGTCTGTAGGCACCTAATGACAGCCTCAAAGTAAGCAAAGCAAAAATTGTCAGAATGACAAGGAGAAAAAAAACTTCCCCAAAATCACAGTGGGAGATTTTTAACATACCTTTCTCAATAAAAGAAAAAAAGATTTAAAAAAACATAAGAATAAAGATCTGAACAACATGAAAACAGCATGATCAGAATACATGTAAAACACTGGAAGTAACAACTACAGCATAAACATTTTCTCTATGCACACAACAAAAATTCTATCATCAACTAGGTCATAAAGCAAGTCTCAATAAATTTGAAAAAACTGAAATCATACAGACTAATTCTCTGACCACAATGCAGTTAACTTAGAAATAAACAGCAAAAAGACAACCAGATAATCTCCACATCTTTGGAAACTAAGAAGTGTACTTCTAAATTACCTGTGGGTAAAAAAATTAAATCACAATGGAAAAATCTATTTTTTTACTTGAATGATAATGAAAATATTATATATCAAAACTTGCATGTTGTTTAATGGTACAAATTTGTAAACAGCAGATAAACTCTGGAAATCTAACATTCAGCACAGTGATTATAGTCAACAATACTGTTTTATAAACTTCAAAGTTGCTAAAAGACTAGATCTTAATAGCTCTCACCACCAAAAAGAAATTATAATTATGTTTGATAGAGGTATTAGCAGCAATGGTACAATGGTAAACATATTGCAATATATAAATGTATCAAATCAGAACACTGTACACTGTAAACTTACACAATGTTATATTCAATTATATCTCGTTTTTTAAAAATAAAAGGAAAGAAATTAAACTGTCACAATTCACAGAATATACTCAGAAATTTTAAAAATTACAGATAAATTATTAGAATTAGTACACAAGCTTATTAGCAAGACCGCTGAATACATGATCAATTTGAAAATATCAACTTCATTTCAACAACCACAACTAAATGACAATTTTAAGATGCCATTTACAATAGCATTTAAAAAATCAAATATCTATAAATAAATCTAACATAAGATGTACAAGATCTCTATTCAAAAAGCTATAAAACACTGAGGGTAATTAGAGAGGACCTAAATAAAGGTATATGCCATGTTTCTGGATTGGAAGACTCAGTATTGGAAAAATGTCTATTTTTCCCAATTCAACTACAGACTCGATGCAATCGAATCTAAATTCCAATCAGTGTTTTTGGCTAAATGTGGCAAATGTAAATGGAAAGAAAAGGGTTAAGGAATAGTCAAGACATTACTGAAGAGAACCAAGGCAGAAGGGCTTGCTCTAGTAGTTATAAAACCTTATTATAGGTACTTCCCTGATGGCACAGTGTTTAAGAATCCACCTGCCAATTCCAGGACATGGGTTCAAGCCCTGGTCCGGGAAGATCCCACATGCCGCGGAGCAACTAAGCCCGTGCACCACAACTACTGAGCCTGCACTCTAGAGCCCGAGAGCCACAACTACTGAGCCCGCGCGCCATAACTACTGAAGCCCACGCGCCTAGAGCCTGCGCTCCACAACAAGAGAAGCCGCCGCAATGAGAAGCCCGCGCACCACAATGAAGAGTAGCCCTCGCTCGCCACAACTAGAGAAAGCCCATGCACAGCAACGAAGACCCAACGCAGACAAAAAATATAAATAAATAAAATTATTAAGAAAACAAAAAAACCTTATTATAAAGTACAGTCATTAAGACAGTGTACTCTTGTTACAGGGATAGAGAAGAGATCAATGGATTAGGAGAGCCCAGAAATAGACTCACCCATACAGAGATATTAATTAACAACAAAGGTGGCATGGGAGAACAGAAGGGAAAGGAGACCTTGACAATAAATGGTGCAAGTTGGATAGCCATATGGAAAAAAAAAAAATAATAAAAAGACCAATACTTCATATCTACACAACAATCAGTTCCAGGTAAACTGTAGCTCCAAATGTGACAGGCAAAACAAAAGGCCCCTAGTAGTGGGGCTTCCCTGGTGGCTCAGTGGTTGAGAATCTGCCTGCCAGTGCAGGGGACATGGGTTCGAGCCCTGGTCTGGGAAGATCCCACATGCCGCGGAGCAACTAGGCCCGTGAGCCACAACTATTGAGCCTGCGCGTCTGGAGCCTGTGCTCCGCAACAAGAGAGGCCGTGATAGTGAGAGGCCCGCGCACCGCGATGAAGAGTGGCCCCCGCTTGCCACAACTAGAGAAAGCCCTCACACAGAAACGAAGACCCAACACAGCCATAAATAAATAAACAAATTAATTAATTTAAAAAAAAAAAAAAGGCCCCTAGTAAGCAACAGGAGAATAACTATGTCCTCAGGGTGGGGAAAACTCACATGGGACACAAAAAGCACCTACCATAATTAAAAAAAATAAAACTGATAAATTATACATTAAACCTGAGAACTTCTTCTAAAGACATCATTAAGAACAGCGTAAAAAGGCAAGCAGCAGAGAGGACAGTATTATCTCAATAACCTCAAACCAGAAACATTCCAAATGTCCATCAACAGTAGAACAAATTGTGGTTTCTTCATACACTGGAATACTATACAGCTGTGGAAACAAGTGAACCACAGCTATGCTCGTCAATCCAAATGACCCTCAAAAACATGTTCAGTGAAAGAAGCCAGATACTCAACATATACTGAGAGATTCCATTTATATAAAGCGAGAAAACAGGAAAAACTAAACTACAGTGTTTAGGGATGAATGCTTGGGTGGTAAAACTATACAAAAGAAAAGCAAGACATCATCACCATAGAAGTCGGGATAATTGCTGGGGGAGAGGGAGGGGGAGGGGGAAGTGGGGGAGGGGAATGTTCTATTTCTTGACCTTGGCAGTGGTCACGCAAGTATGTTTTACGAAAATACATTGAGCTATAACTTTTTTTCCTTTGTGTATTTAAATTTTTAAAAGCTCAAAAATATTCCAGGCTTGAGACGTGGGTGGAGACGGCTGCAATGTTGCCTTGAGTGCTTGGCACCTTCATGAGCACAGGGTTACCCTTACTTTCAGTTCAAATATCTTAGCATCGTTGCCTTCTACAATCATCCTAATATGCTCGAACAATTAGCACTCTGCACTGATAAATATTTATTACAACTCTAAGAGCCTGGGTAAGTTTCTTCGGAATCCAGAGAGATGAAGGGGGTCTCTCTCAACACGAAAACAGGAGTGGGAATGCTGAATTCCCAACTCAAGCTAAGAGTTACTTCTGGAAAGGAAGGTTAATGGGATGGGGGAAAGTTCAAAGGAGGCCTAACAATGTTTTATTTCTCTACTGATGATGTTTTAGCTCTTTAAAAAAAAACAACAACAAACAGGCTAAAACAAATACAGAAAGTGCTAAAATTTAAAAAAACTGGGTGGTGGATATGAGTATCTTTTATATATTTACTATACTATGTTGGTCATAGTCATAATTAAAGGCTCCTATACTCTTCACACTCTTACTGGCTCATTTCTCCAGGTAAAAATTCTGCTTCAGCCTAGGTAAGTCATCTATTTAGCCTTCCAGAGCCAATATATAAAAATTTGACAATGCTTACATTCTTCACCAACACTAAATCCCACGTTTTCTTCTTCTCTAGGCTAATTACCTCCCTTACAAATTTTTACATACTTCTCCATTCCTGCCTTTCTGTTCTGGATGGCAATATCCCTCAAAAGGATGTGCCGAGATCCTGACAAATCACCTGAGAGGTTCCTTTGAGGTCTCAATTTCACCGGCAAACTTTTAACTCACAGATCATTTAGGTAAGAATAAATTCATTCTTTTTCTTTCCAGCCAGCCTAGCTATATAACCTCCCAAACAGATAATGCCCTGGTAGCAGATGTTGGGTTGCTATCTACCCAACATCCACAGCCCTCTTTTCCAACAGAACCCAGTGTGCAGTCTAAGCCTATCACAGCACCACCATCCCCTCCCCACCCATGACTGGTGTGGCTGGAAGCACCTGATATAATTCTGTACAGTAAGACTTGAGGGGTCTTGTGCTGATGCGCTCTGAGAAAGCCCCACAATCCCCTGGATGTTATCAAATCGAAGCACGTGTTCTGAAACTGCAACAGCCATTCTGCAGCCACAGGAGGCGTGAGGCTGAGGAAGGCAGAGTAGAAAGGTTGTGCTGAGCTATTCGATTAACCCACACCACAGGTGCCCCACTCCAAATGCTGATTGACTTTTTTCTGGACCACAATCTTATTCCAGTCATGTTGGTTACTGTGTCAGCCTCTTCCTAATAGTTTGTCTATCAACTTGGCCAATGATCATAGATCTGGTGCCAGTAACCTTTTCTCTTCCAAAGAATCCCATACACTGATTTTGGTAAGATTCCCCACAAGTGGTCACTGTTTCTTTCCTTAAAATTTATCAGAATACAAAGATAGAACAAGCTTACCCCTCTTTAAAAAAAAAGAGAACTTGCATATTATATTAAAAGGCATTAGACGTTTTTTTTAAAACCTATGGAAAATGTAAAAAGGCAAAGTCCCCTGTAATTACATCCTTCAAAGATAACCACTGTTAGCAGTTCGGCATATATTGATTCATGATAACATTACAACATCTATGAAATTAGCTTCTTTTAAAGAAAATATTCACATCAGGTTTTTTGATAGTGGAGAAAACAGGTAGACAGGAGTAAAAAGAAATCTGCAACCAAAACACCCTGATATAGAAGAAAGAGTGAGCGACAGACTCCGAATAAGACAGACCAATTTTCACCCTGGCCCTGCTGCACTGCCTTGAACCCTCTGCCTCACCTGACTCCCGTTTTAGGTATGGATACGAATACCTACTTCACCAGACTTTTGAGGACTTACATAAGATCATGTCCCCAGATGAGTTCTGTTGGCTTTTTGTTTGCTGGAGTTTGTTTTTCTCTACCTGCCCATAAAAATCCCCTGGGGAGCCTGTGACAATGAGAATCCCAGATATCCTCAGTGAGAATCTCTGGGGGTAGGGCCTGGAAATCACATCATGCAAGTGCACTGCAGAGGAAAAGGCCCTATGCATAGTTGCTTTTATTACTGCACTGTTTAGCATCTAACACAGAACCTGGTAGCAGTGTTCAACAAACACCAGTGGGATGAATAACAAATGAAAAGTTGTATTTTAAAAATAGATTATAGTTATGTTTCAAAAAGTTTCATTAAAAAAAAGCCTTCATGATGTTTATTTAAGAAAATTTCTCTCAGCAATAAGGTAGTTAGTTATTAGTTATACTTGATACAAAGGACTGGAACTTGTTTCTATTTGAATGCGCCTACATGGTTCACTTTCCATC
The DNA here is from genome assembly GCF_965194825.1 of Balaenoptera physalus. Lineage (NCBI taxonomy): Eukaryota > Metazoa > Chordata > Mammalia > Artiodactyla > Balaenopteridae > Balaenoptera > Balaenoptera physalus. Next base: position 5,239,571 of record NC_138889.1, read on the forward strand.
CTAGGACATAAACCAAGGTACACTATACGAAACTTAATTAAGAGTCAAGGTAATCTAGTTTATCTCACTAAAAAAAACAACTCATGAAAATTGGATTATGGGCGATTTCGAATTCTCAAATGGCCTCCCTCCACAGACTTTACAGTTACTGTACAAAAATTTATCCCTACTTTTTATCACACAGAAAACTATTTTCTTTCAGTAGTTCATTTTAGAACAATTCAAAATACTAATTGTTAGGTACCAGCTTCAATACGCAATTTATGTGTCTCTTTGATATAATGTATGTACCTGAGAGCTCTAGGAGGATACACACCACACCAAAACGTTTACAGTGAGATTTCCCCAGACGACACAATCTCAGATTATTTTTCATTTCTTATTGTTCAAATGCATTTAAAATGTTTACAATGAATATGCACTCCCTATATAATTTTTCTTGTTATTTTAAAAAGAAAATGCAAAACCCCAAGAATTCAGTAAGAGTAATATAATTAAGTAATCTTGAAAGGTTTTTAAGTTTTGATTTTCCAGAGTTGAAACAATATCAGATAAATTAAAAATATGATTTTTATATTTGGAAAAAAATTAACCCTTCACATATTATTGCCAAGAATTCTAAAGCTCTTTAACAACAACAAAAAAAGCATGTTTTCAAATGCTATGAAGGACATTATTGGTTCAACTGGCAAAATGGAACACAGACAGCAGACTTGATCAAAATATTGTACCAAAGTTAAATTTCTTTAAGCTGATAACTGTACTAAGCTTATGCAGGACAACTTCCTTGGTTCTTAGGCAATACTCACTGAAGTTTTCAGGAGTAGAGGGACATGATGTATGCAACCTGCTCTCAAAACGGTTCAGCAAAAAATACGTAATAACAAAATGAATGAAAAAGCAAACGCTGAATAGGAGAAATGTTAAATTGATGAATCTGGGTAAAGGGTATAAGAGCTGTTCGTACAATTTTTATAATTTTTTGTAAGCTTGAAATTATTTCTAAATAAAAATTCTAATTGAAAAAAGTAACAGAAAAATATTCAAAATTGTTCTTAAGATCATACTGGACCAACTTTAAGCAAGACTTTATTGGGGGAAAAAATAGCAACATATTTAAAAATTGTGCTCATAAAAACACTCACGGCAGCATCAACCTTAAGCAAGAAATTAAATTAGCATTGTCCAGTAGATATGAGTTACATACGTTGTATTTTCTAGAAGACACATTAAAATTAGAAGAAACAGGTGAAACTAATTTTAATATATTTTACTTAGCCAATGTGTAAAATATTATCATTTCAATACACTCAATATGAAAATTATAAATGAGTTATTTTACAAGTTTTTTCATACTAAGTCTTCAAAATTTGGTGTGCATTTTACACCTACAGTACACCTCAATTCAGATGCTAAATTTTCACAAGAAATACTGGATCTGCATTTAGATTTCATAAAATGTATCAAATAGTTTAAAAAGCAGACTCATATACCAAGTTAAATGTTTTCCAATCACCAAATAGAGTGTTTTTGAATACAAATTAGCTAAAATTAAATAAAATGGAAAGTTCATTCCTCAATCACAGTAGCCACACTGCAAGTGGCTACACTGTGGGACAGCCCAGCTTTAGAGGATGAAACAAACGCCCGCGAAAGGAGGGCCTGATATGCCAAAACTTAGCTCATCACATTTATCAAACGATTTTAACATGGTTATGAGGTTAACAGGCTGATGCTCCTATCGGAGGCATTGGTATCTGTCCAGGTCATAATGTGACATCCCCTCCACCACCAATCAGAAATATCAGCGCAAAGCTTCTTGATCCTCTGCCTCAGACATCATACGTTGAGTTTCCTGAAAATTGACTATCAAAGGGCCCACTCATTGTAAAATGTGGTGGAATGAACTGGCTCTCAGAAGCCTCAATGTCCACTGTACAGAGTGCAGAATTTCAGCACAAATACCGTCTGAGAATCCCACATGGGAGCAGGCCCACGACTGAACTTGTCTCAGATTTAACAGAGGAAGTGACCCTGAGTACAGAGACTTTTTTTCTTTTAAACAGGTGTAAGAGATTAATTCAGTCAACACCAAGTAACACTCAAAATTTGCCAATCAATAATTCTGTGCCAAGCAATTTGATCAGGGATTTGGCTAGAATCCTTTTGGCTAATCTCAATAAGGACCATCCCAAAGCAAATCCTGATTTAGGCCATCCTCATCTAAATCAAGGCTTAGGCAGTCCTTTGCCTGAAAGTAAATAAACTAAATCAAATTATATACATACGAAGGAAATTCTGCCTCTTGGACAAAAGGAAAAACCATCTGAAAGATAATTTAGCAAGTATGGGCAAAAATACAGTTCCAAAGAAGAGAAGTTTCATAACACAGCATTCAAAACCCATTTTAGGGAAATGTCTAATTCCTACTTTCTGTCTAGCCAGACTTTCCGATTGAACAATGATGTGGGTAATAATCAAATTTAATCCACAACAGCTAATTCTGATATTGTTCATTTCTCTTTCTCTGCAGGCATCAAGTATTAATATTCCATTTAAACCTGAAAGATGTACTTTAAAATTGATGGACCCTTTTTTGTGAATTCACTAGTGCCTGAAGTTACTCATACCTCTGGGAAGTGAGGTAAAACAGTGTGAACAATGGTTTTTGACATCCTGACCTAAGAGTTAAATTCTATGTTCCATACAAAATCTTCTTCCTTCCCCTCCCATCCCAATGATTAGCTTGCTTCCCTGCGACACCCTATTGGGGACCACAGATATAAATCTAACTAACCACTGTGTGGAAACGAAAATAATCCTAATCTAAAAGCATGCGTATATAAACATTAACTATTTCTACTTAAAACTTCTCCCCCCGCCCCCGGCCCCCCAAGAATCAAAGCTTTACGCAGGATGAATACAAACGTTTTAAGCCGTTCCATCGGAGGTTTGTTCTTGATTAGATTTATTCTAATCGTGGAAATATTTACACATTCTGCAGAAGAACACGTTCTAACTGTGGGTTTTTATTAGAAACTTCTCAGTCAATGCCTAGGTAATCAAATCCAGTCTCACTTCTCTCTGAAATTAGCCAACCACGCAGAAATCCATTGTAATTTTTAAAATAGCGAAGGGGGGAAATAAACTACACACCCGAAACATTCCAGTCCGACAGTTCAAGCACTATTTCGAGAAGGCAAGTAAAAATAAAGTCCCACGTCTCCCTCAGGAACAGAAAGGTTTCTGTGAAGCGGCCACGTCCAGGCCACCCTGCAGGACCCACGGACCTCAGCAACGCCGCCTGTCCCCGCGGCGCGACCCCAACGAATCACCCAGGAGCCCAGGCGCTGGAACATCCTCCCGGCACAGAGATGCCACGGGGTTATCAGGTGCAGAAAAACTACTTACAGCAAAGAAGTACGATTAGACAAGAGTCTTTACAACGTATTCACGGCCACCGCGTCCCTGCTCGCTGAAACCCACCACAAAAGGGAGCAACACAGCACAGCAGCAGAGAGGGGTTTCCCCTTGTTTATTAGACTCAGGCAAACGGCTATATTTAACAATTCCTCCCGAAGGCCCGATGCCAGCGCGCAGGATCTGGAGCGCGAGGCACACAGGAAGGAGAGGGCACACCCGCTGCGGGCTGCAGAGCTTCTCCGGTGCAGCCCGAGAGGCGCTCGCCCCGCATCGCGGCACTCCCCCGGCGCCGAGCCGGGACGCCCGCATCCCCGCGGCTCGGCCCACCTCGCCAACAAAGGCCGCATCCGCCGCTCCCCGGTGGGAAGCCCCGGCGCCGCGCGGGGAGCGCGCTGCCCGCCCCAGCCCGGGGCCAGGGTCTGCACAGCCGCCCCCGGAGCGAGCCCAGCCGCACCGGGTCTCGGGCTGCGGGCCACCCCGGGGCGCACGGCAGAGGCTCGCGTGGTCCCGGGGGAGGGCGGGGTGGGCGTCTGGGCCGCGCGGGGTCCCCAGAAGATGTGGCGCCGCCGCGGGCGGGATGGGGGCTGGGGCGGCCGAGGCGGCCCGCCGCCCCCCGCAACCCCGATGCCTTTCATTTGGCCTCTGCGGCGTCGGAGGCAGCCCGACCTCCAGCGCTAAGCGCTGTGCCAAGCAGGGGCGGGCGGGGGAGGCGCGCCAGACCCGCTGCAGCGCCGGACCACCCCCACCGCCCCGCGCGACGCGCCCCCCCGCCCGGCCCGGACCCCGCGGCCCGCCCGCCCGCAGGCCGCGCTCCCTCGCGGGCGCAGGAGAAAGGGCTCGGGCGCTCGCCCGGTGCCCACCTCAATGTAGCCGGCCAGAGCCGCGGCGGGCGCCGTGAGCCCGAGCAGCAGCAGGACCAGGAGTTTGCCCGTGGCCGCGGCGGCCGCGGTCCCGGTGGCCGCCATCCCTCGCCGGGTCGCTCTAGCGCTCGGCGCTCAAGCTCACACACACACACGGACTCGAAGGCTCACCCCAACGCGACCCAGAAGCATCTGAAGCCCGCTCGCCGCCGCCCCGGGGGTTTTACACCGACCGGAACTGACTTCACAAAACCACGCCCTCCATATCCAGCGCCCAATGCCGGCCCGCAGAACCGCCGCAAGACACCGCCCCTTGTTCAGCCCAGATCCAATCAGGGGACGGAAGGGCCCGCACCTCCCACCGCCCCAGCCGCGCACCCCCGCCCGGCCCCGCCCCCAGCCGCTGACGCCCCGCCCCCGCCGGGACCCCGAGGCCCGGAGACGCGGGGGTGTACGCGGGGGTGTGCGCAGGCTGGGTGGGGGCCTGCAGCTCGGCCCGGGCGGGGGCGCGCTTCGGCCTTTGGAACCGTGCACGGTTGTCTGCCCGCAATGCGCCCGTCTGTTCGCCTGCAGCGGCCTGATACGGACACGCCCCACTCCCCGCCCCTGCGGGGTATTTTCCAGATTCCTCTGGGTACCGCCCTCTTTGGGGTTCTGCAAATGATTTTATTAAAAACAGGATAAAAAAAAAAACCAGGATGAATTGTTCCGAGTCCAGGCAGGTTTGCAGAAGGCCCTCCCCCCTGGCAGAGGAAGGGCTGCCATGAGGCAGCTTTCCTCGGCTTCGACCCCGCGCAGGGCGCGCCTCTTCCTAGCTCGCTGCCAGCCCGGAGCCGGCTTCGCCCTTTCCTCGCCGCTTCGCTCGGCCGTGTTTCCACGCTTTTGACCTCTGTTTATTAGGCCTCATCCTTCCTGTTCCTTCCCAGGGGCCACTAGAGCCCGGGATAGCTTCCTCCCACTGGAGACCAGTAGTGCAAGGACAACGTTGACCTCAAAGCCCAGGTCCCCTTCCTCGTGTATTTTAGGAAAAGATCATGTTTCTTTTTTTCTCTAGTTTAAGATCACTAGCAAGAGACCTGCTTCTCTCTGCCTTCTTGCTCCGCTGCGTTTCCACTTTCAGTCGGGAAACATTCTGCTGCCCGGGTTCACAGCTGGCACGGCCTCGCCGCGGCTGGGGCGCCTCTGGCTTTGTTTCCTTTCAATAGCCGCGAGATTTATGGACCACCCTCTGCATAGTCCTTGCTAGTTTCCAGATGAATAAAGAACAGGGTCTCTACCCCAGGAAACAGACAGTAAAAAGGGAGACACAGCGTCCACGGAGTACACGCAGAGTGCGGCAACGAGGAGAACGCTGGATTTTCCAGCCCCGCTGCGTGACGTGCCCATTCCTGTGGTTGAACAGGCTCTAACCCATTCTCCAGAGACAGCCGGCCCCTTTCCACTGCAGAGCTCTCCCCATGCCTGCACTGTCCTCGCTCCAATATTTGCCTGTTGAAAACCTTTTCATCTTCCTCTGCTCGCTTGGAGGTAAAATCATCTGCTTCTGAATACCCAGAGCGCTATTCCCCACTCTGGCACTTGCTCCCCTAGTTATTTCCGGAGCTCTCCTGCCACTGACAAGGCATGGGTATGTAATACTGCAGGGCCCCTCACCCCGGACACCCCAACACATGTTTGTGCAGCGTCACTGAAACCAGTTCTGCTGGGTTCTGGTCCTAGTTCAACGGTTGCTGTGGACTGAAGTGTATCCTCTCCAACATGCACATATGTTGAAGCCCTGACCCCTAATATGATGGTGTTTGGAGATGGGGCCTTTGGGAGGTAATTAGGATTAGATGAGGTATGAGGGTGGGGGCCCACAAGAGGGGATTAGTGCCCTTATAAGAAAAGACCAGAGAGCTTGTTTCCACCATCCACCCACCCCCATCCACACGAGGACGCAGAGAGAAGGCCAGGAAGAGAGCCCTCATCATCGGGAAACCAAGCCGGCCAGCACCGTGCTCTTGGACTTCGCAGCCTCCAGAATTGTCAGAAAGAAAGTCCTGTTGTTTAAACCACCCAGTCTGTGGTATTTCGCTATGGCAGCCGGAGCTGACCGGCGTAGCTGTATAACTATGGGCAAGCCCTTCATCATGTGGACTATCTTTCCTCCCCTGACAGGTGTAAATATTAAACGCCTGTCTTACTTTCCCAATTTGTGTGATTCAATGAAAAATGAATGTACAGTTGAGAAAAGCATGAAGTGCAATTTTCTGTGAAAATGTGCATGAAACAGTACCAAGTGACTGTGAAAGTCCTAATTCTGTTGTGGAGCCTTGGATGTGTCCTACAGCCCCTCTGGACCTGTTTCCTTGCCCACAAAATCAGGGACTCAACTCAAGGACGTCTAAATTTCTATGAATCTAAATGCTAAGAGAAAAGCAAGTGAAATTCCCTAGGTTCGGAGCAGTGGCCCCAGTATTCATGCTTTTGGGACTGTGTATGCAAGGCTGAACTCTAATATCATGGAATAGGGCAAGGAAATGTAGAAAAATGACCTGGCGGTTATCTGTCTAAAATTATTTATGTCCTGAGGACTTCCCTGGTGGCTCAGTGGTTAAGACTCCATGCTTTCAAGGCAGGGAGCATGGGTTTGATCCCTGGTCAGGAAACTAAGATCCCACATGAAATAAATAAATTAATTTAATTAAATAAAAACCTTAATATGTTTTAATTAATTAATTAATTAAAATAGGTCCTGAAAGATGTTTATTTGCATTTTCAGGTCACTGAAGGATCATTAATAAAACTTTGTTGCCCTATTTATCAATGTTCTTTTAAAATGTTACTCTCTTTTTATTAAGTGACACTCACAGGAGCATACTTAGTATTGCAGTTCTCAAACAATGATTTTTCATCCTAAATATGTTCACGTCAGCGACCAAGTCATTTGAAGAGTACTATGTTTTCACTTCATTACCCTTTGTTCACAAAAGGAAAAGGCCTAAAATAACCTCCTGTTTCTCCTCTCTTCTTAAGAATCAGACTTTCTTGTAAAAGAGTTATCTTTCACGTACACTTAAGATGTGTGCATTTCATTGTTGGGGAAAAAAAGTAGTTTATGTCCCTAAACGTATCCTTATATGAGCAGCACCCACTCATCCATTTGACACTTATTCAGGTGAATTGAATCCAGGTAGAGCAGCTGCTCCCAAATCAGGATGCTTTTCAAAATCAACTAAGAAGTTTTATAAAAAGGCAAATTCCTAAGCTCCTACCTTGGAAATTTTGAATCACTAAGACTAAGGTAGCATAAGGGATTCAATATACACTTTGTTTAAAGCTGTCCAGGGAATTCTAATCCACTAATACTTCTGAGAGCTTGATTCTTGAACATCATGGGTCAGTAAAACAAAATTTTTAAAATTGGAGTAGCATTTAAAGTTACCAGTGTTTCCAGACATAGACAACAGACTTGTGGTTGCCAAAGGGGAGGGAGGATGGGGGAAGGATGGATTAGGAGTTTGGGATTAGCAGATGCAAACTATTATATGTAGAATGGATAAACAACAAGGTCCTACTGTAGAGCACAGGGAACTATATTCAATAGCCTATGATAAACCATAAAAAAGAATGTATACATATGTATAACTGAATCACTTTGCTGTACAGCAGAAACTAACACAACATTGTAAATCAACTATATGTCAATAAAAAAATTTAAAAATAAAAAAATTACCAGTGTTTTAGTTTTCTAAATAAAACGTTGACACAACTGTGTGTTATCACCACTGTTTCATTAAAGAAAGAACATTTAACAACAACAAAAAGTAAGAATGGTCATCATTTTACAATTTAAAAGACAGATACAATGTAAATTTTTGACAACTCACTACATTGCCTTTTTCTCATCACAAATCAGAATGGTGAATACTTTACAATGGAATGGTCCTGCTCTAACGCAGGTGTTGGAACAATGTAGTATGGGACATGAATATGAACTGGTTATAAGCTTGGCCTTGGCTTATAACTGGTAGCCTTTAAATATACCATACCCAGAATGTATCCTCTCACCCCCAAACCCACCACACCATCCATGACTGACTCAGTACTTAAGACTTGGTTCCAGTATCACCTGCTCATGGAAGTTTTCTGCTCTCCCCTTCTCCTCCAAGGCTGAGCTGATACACGTCCTTTGTGTTCTCCAGAACATTCTATATATACCTCTGACACACTGTTTGTAAACTAAACATTAGTGATTTATTTTCTTTATTGTCTCCTTAATTACATCATGAGTCCCTTGAGGGGAGGAGTCATGTTTGGTTCACTTCTGTATCTCTACAGAGTGGTTGCACTTAATAGACATTCAAAAAATATTTGCTGAAGGAACACATAACTAAATGAGCTTTACACTCTGGCAGAGAAGATAAAACTTGTGCATGCATAAGTATACTACTAAGTGGAAAGTCATAAACGGCCCAAGAGAACTGTCTGTGCTTTTTAAGGAATAAATTGGGGGAAGAAGTTGGTTACATCTGGCTGAGGACAGCAGGCAAGTATCATAGAAGAGCTTATATCTGAGAGTTCCTGTGAATATACAAAGGATGTCCAGGAGAGGACAAAAAGCATGGAAGGAGCAACGCGAGCAAAGGCATGGCACTGGAAAAACACAAGGCATGTAAGAGAACATGTGAGTATTTCATTTCTTTGGAGGACAGGGTTTGTAATAAATAGCAAAGGTAAGATGGTTGGTCAGTTTACCTAAAAGATACTGGGGAGCCATAGAAATCTTTGGAAAAAAGATATAGTTAGAGTTGGCTTTAGGCAAATTGAGTGTGACAGCCATATGAGGTATGAACCAGAGTCTAGAGGCAAGGAGGCCAACTAGGAGCCTATTGTGATATCAGGGAAAGAGTGATTGTGGGCAGAATGAAGAGAGATGCAGTGGGACTGGAAAGGAGGAGAAGAGGAGGAGGAACAAAAGGAACTTCATGTGTCCAAACATGGTGCCTGGGAGAATATGGTAAGGACAATGCCATTGGCAGAAATGGGGAAAAGATAATGGGGATAGGGGAGTGGAGTTGACGAAATGCCAACAACATCTCCAGCATGAGATACACAGTCATTACTTGGGAAAGAGCTCAGAGAGAGTTTGGAACTAGAATTAGAATTTGGGGATTTACCTACCCCAAAGTGGTTGAAACCATAAGACAGCCAATGGGGACAGCAACAAGAGAGGTAGAAAGAAACCCAGAATGATATATTGTTTTTCTGTCTAACCTATGTTTATCATCACAGCATAGAGTCAAAAGCTAGAAAAGGCCAAGTAGGATGAGGACTAAGAAAGCATCACTGAACTTGGAGATCATAGAACCTGGTCACTGGTCATTTCTTTTTAAGATGTAAAGCTACATGTAGGAAGTAAAGGTTTAAGTGGCTGGTGAGGCAGAGCTAACAAGCACAGTCATATCCTCCAAGATGTTTCCTGCTGAAAGAGCGAGCTAGTGGAGCAGCTCTTGTGGGGTACGGGTAGAGAGTTTTGTTGTTGTTTTTGTTGCTGTTTACCATTGATAAGAAGCCACTGTGCGGGGGAAGAGGAGTTGCCTGGTGGTCTAGTAGTTAAGATTCCGCACTTTCACTGCCGTGGCCCAGGTTCAATCCCTGGATGGGGAACTGGGATCTCACAAGCCAGGCAGTGCAGTCAAAATAAAAACCAAACAAACAAAAAAACCCAAGAAACCACTGGGGAAGGGGAGAAATTGACAGTGCGAGAGAGACCATTCAGATTTGTAAGATGCATATCATCCTCACTTTGCAGATGAGGAAACCAAGGCTCAGAGAGGTTAAATAACTTGCCCACAACCAAAACCGGTAACCAGCAGAGAAGGAAATTGAATCTTGGTTTGTGTGACTCAGAAACTTAAGGTCGTCTGCTCACATCATGCTAACCAACTCCCTAGCTGGTATCAGAAAACATTCGTCTAATAAGTCCCTCCATGGATACATGGAAAATGTTATCAATGGCTGGCCATTCTTTCTGCTTGCATTTTTTTTTTTTTTTAAGAGGGAAGGATTATTTATTTATTTATTTATTTATTTTTGGCTGTGTTGGGTCTTCGTTTCGTGCTAGGGCTTTCTCTAGTTGCGGCAAGTGGGGGCCACTCTTCAAAGCAGTGCACGGGCCTTTCACTACTGCGGCCTCACTTGTTGTGGGGCACAGGCTCCAGATGCGCAGGCTCAGTAGTTGTGGCTCACGGACCTAGTTGCTCCACGGCATGTGGGATCCTCCCAGACCAGGGCTCGAACCCGTGTCCCCTGCATTGGCAGGCAGATTCTCAACCACTGCACCACCAGGGAAGCCCCTCTGCTTGCCTTTTAAGGTAGCTTTGTGATATTCTGTAAAATCACACTTCTATTCATAAACAGAGAAGCCACTCTACAAAATGTAACTCAAGAGGAATTAGAAAGTTCCCTAGCGGTCTCCTATTTCTCTCCTGCTTAGAAGGCTTCCGTGTTCCCTCTGCCACTGATGTTGAACAGGTGGCATCACTTCTCAGAGGGACGCTCTATAAGAAGCAGAACAGGTTTAACCTTGCATGATTTTCACCTTCACCACATGAGTAGGTAATTAAAATTTAAATATTTTAACTTATAAAGACTTTCTTATACCTCCTACTGGTCTAAATTAAAACAGGATCTGGTTTTCAAACAAGTCAAATAGACAAAAATATCAAGTACTTAAAATCAGTACAGGGCACCCAAATTCGATAATGCCAGGGCAGGGTCTAGACATAAGAAAGAATCTGGCCCTGGAGTCTTCATGTAAATATCTTTTGTTCTCAAAGATAATACCCGTTTAACTGATTACAATCTGGGTATGTAGGTGTGGCTGAAATACAGTGCTTGAAAAATAACTTTAAACACACTACACATATGCTACGCTTTGTTTTGCTGGTCAACTGGTTGACAGGCTTGAAGCAAACAAGTTCTGTAAGGTCTAAAACTTATACAGTTTTGGGTGTCCTCATAAAGACAAATGTTAAATTTTCAGAGTCCCTGCGGAGGTCTCAGGGGAGCCCAGGGCAAAAGAGTGATCGCAGAGCTTAATTAACTCTGCAGAAAAGCTGCCTCTGGCTGCAAATCACTTTTGGAGGAGTTGTTATTGCATGCGGCCCTGCCTATTTACCTTCCTTTATTTCCTGTTGTTCCTGAGTCTTCATTTGAAAGGAGCCATCCCATTCCTTGTATTTGGGCTGTTCTGCCTCTATGCTATGGCTATTTTCTCAGCTGCCCATAACGATGCCACATTTTTTTACTGTTCTTGTTTGGTGCTTCTTCCAATGATTTCCTCTGCCTTCAGTGTGGAAAATATAAAATGATGATAAAAACCTCAGCGCTGGAAACTGCTTGCACTAAAAGTTCTTATTGTTGGTGACTTCTACATGGTACTTGCTTTTCAGACAAGCCGATGTGAAATTACTCAGCTTGAGGAGCCCCAAATCAAAGAGTTTGAATATATTTGGGGCATTTTTTTACCCTGTACAGAAGTCCTTTCATAATGGCTGTAACGGAAGGATGGAGAAACTCACAGTTCTATGATTAGAAAATTTTGTCTCGTGGATGGACCTAGAGACTGTCATACAGAGTGAAGTAAGTCAGAAAGAGAAAAACAAATATATAATATCGCTTATATGCGGAATCTAGAAAAATGGTACAGATGAACTTATTTGCAAAGCAGAAATAGAGACACATGTAGAGAACAAACGTATGGATACCAAGGGGGGAAGGGAGGGTGGGATAAACTGGTAGATTGGGATTGACATATATACACCACTATGTATAAAATAGATAACTAATGAGAACCTTCTGTATAGCACAGGGAACTCTACTCAGTGCTCTGTGATGACCTAAATGGGAAGGAAATCCAAAAAAGAGGGGATATATGTATACGTATAGCTGATTCACTTTGCCGTACAGCAGAAACTAACGCAACATTGTAAAGCAACTATACTCCAATAAAAATTAATTTAAAAAAAAAAGGAAGAAAAAAAAAGAAATTTTGTCTTTATTCAGCTAATCTTCATCATGTATGTGAAGATGGCTCTCATCTCCCATTCTGCCCCCCACTCCAAAGTCTTTTCTTTAATGTAAACAGACTCATTTCTGTAACCATTTTACATGCAACATTGTTACCAGACCTTCTTACCTTCTTTACACCTCTCTATAAATTCCAATTTACTAGTCAACCTCTAAAAATGTAGACTCCAAAACTGAGCACCATATTTCACATCCTATATAGAGCATAATGTTGTTTTTCTGGACAGTGTGCATTTCATTAATACACCCTAACATTTCCTGATGAGATATCAATACCAAAGTCACATAAAAATTCATTTGGTGGATATTTATTCAGCACCTACAGCATACCATGTGTCAATCAATACTTTACTTGGGATATAAAGTGAAACAAGATAGGCTTCTTGTTCTCAAGTTGCTTAATAAATAAAGGCTGTCTGTTCAATGTCAAAGAGTGTGATGGTAACAGGGAAAACTTCCCAAAGAAGATGCTTTAACTGAGTTTGAAAAGATAGGAGTCACCTGGACAAAGAAGGCAGCTATGGCTAGCCAAGGCATTGGTCTGGGTATGGACGGGGAAGCATAAAGAGGCATGACACCACAGGGGAGCAACAGGAGAAGAGGGGTCACAAGAAATAAGGATACTCACTAAAGATTTTGAACTTTCTCTTGGCAGATCTGGGGAACCACTAACTGATGGTCAGATTTGCATTTTAGGAAGATCACTTTGTCAGATTCATCAGATCAGGAGGCTATTGAAATCATCCAGGGAAGACACAATGAGAGCCCAAACTAGGGCAGAAGAAGTAGAAATGCAGAGGAGAGTGACACAGGGACCAGAAAGTGCCCCACTCAATGACGTGTGGGATACAGAAGAAATGCACACTGGGGAAAAGGGCCTAATAGCAAATAGCAAGTGGTTAAGGCAGGGACTTTAGACTGATGACTTTTAGGGTTCAAATCCCTGCTCTACAATTTCTGGTTGTGTGACCTTAAATTATTTAATTCCATCAAAGCTCGGAATTCTCTTTGCAAAATAGGATACTATCACCTTTTTAGCAGGGATCTTACAAAGACTAAATGGAATAATGGATAAAGTGCTTACCTGTTTAGCTCAATGCACAGCACATGATAAGTTCTTGATACAAGACAGCAGGTAATTGTGGCTGGCTGTTTCTGGTGGTGGTGATCATGCTACTGCAATTCAGCAAGATAGAGAATTCAGGAGGAGGAGCAAGTTTAGGGGAAGAGCTAATGATATTAAATAGTAGCTCATATTTGTATAGTGCTTTTCCATTTTCGAATGTCTCTTGTATCCATTATCTCATTTCATGTTCAAAAGAACCCTGCAAGTCTCACTTTCATTTCTAGGACAATTCATTTCTAGGACTCCATCCTAGGAAAATAATCCAAAATGAGAATAAATGATGGAAAAATGCTTATGAGATATGGTAAATTTTTTAAAGAAGAGAATGCAAAGTTGTATATGTAGAATAATTTCAATTATATATTTAAAATAGACTGGAAGAAAATGAACCAAAATATTACTTTTTTCTAGAGAGTGGGATTATAAATGATTTTTAAATTCTTCTTAATCTATTTCTGTGTTTTTCAAATGTTCTATAATGGATATGTATTACTTTTACAACGGAGGGAGGAATGATGCCCTTTTCTTTTGTTTTCCATTGTCTTAATAACAATGTTTTGTTAAGTAGATAGGTTAGTCACTATTATTTTCTTTGTTTTATAATACTAAGACTTCTGTCAATAATAGTAACTATAACTAACACTTACATAGCACTTACTACATGCCAGGCATTGTTCTAAGCATCTTAATAAATATTAAGTTTAGGCATGAGTTTAGAATTTATTAGAATTATCCATTTTTATGTTTTTGGCTGTAAATAATAGAAATGTCTACTTAATACAGCTTAAACAAAAATAGTATTTATTGGCTTATGTAACTGGAAAAATCTAGAGGTGAAAACGTAGAGATGGGGCATGGTTCCAATCAGGACTGCAGCTCACGTCTCTGTGATTCTCCTGGTCCTCCTCTTCTGTCAGCTTCATCCACAGGCTAACAGTGAGGCATCTGTGATAGTTTTTGATCCTGTCCTACATCTGCTCAGGAAATTGTCCAGGAGAAAAGACAGCTTCTGCCTCAGGCTTCCAAGCGAGAGTCCTGAGATTCTCTGGTTGGACAACTTAGGTCACATACCCACTCCTCACTCAATAACTGGGGTGTGAGGTGGGAAGAGGGGCAAAAATAAAGTGTGCTGAATGTCTTAAGTCAACCAGGACGGCCAAGGAAGTGGAAGTGGGGGGAGATGGGGGAGGGGTGTTAACAGAATGAAAATCACATAGGAAGGGAGAATAGGGGGAAGGATACTGAGTAGGAAATAGACAATATCGATTACTTTATTTCTCAACATTCAGTTTAGGTTGGATCGTACTGCCAAGTTAGCTACAAATTTCATCTTTCCTCCTTCCCAGCTGTCCTTCCTGGGATCCTTATTTTGGTTCTCTATTTGTTATTCTGTGCATCATTGAATAGATGTTGATAAAGTAGTCTATGAAACCCCTCAGCTTTGTCACCTGAAAACCCTCTGAATTGAAGGTAAGATGTAGAACAAGCTATACGCCATGATTTTTTCTTTGTCTTATATTGACAATATTTGCTTGTTGTTTCAATTAAGAAATGTCAGAGAGTGAGCGCAGTCAGCTTCTTCGGCAGAGCCTCACAGGGTAAGAGGGGCTTGGTGGGACCCCAAGGTCTATTTCTGGTTTTATGTTTGTTGTTGTTTTGTTCTGTTTTTTATATAAAAGCTTTGAGTTGTAGTTCACATACCATTCAATGTGCCCATTTAAAGTGTACAATTCAATAGTTTTTAGAAAATTCACAGAATTGTGCACTTATCACCGTAATCAATTTTAGAGCATTTTCATTATACCCAAAAGGATCACTGTACCTATTAGTAGTCACTCCCTGTTTCCTGCCCCTGCTTCCTCCTCCCAGCCGTAGGCAACCACTGGTTTACTTTCTGTATCTATAGATTTGCCTTTTCTAGACATTTCGTGTAAATGGAATCATAAAATATGTGGTCTTTTACAAATACCATGTGATATCACTTATATATGGAATCTAAAATACGACACAAATGAACATATCTACGAAACAGAAACAGACTCACAGACATAGAGATCAGACTTGTGGTTGCCAAGTGGGAGGGGGGAGGGGAGGGTTGGACTGGGAGTTCGGCATTAGCAGATGCAAACTATTATTTATAGGATGGATAAACAACAAGGTCCTACCGTGTAGCACAGGGAAATATATTCAATATCCTGTGATAAACTATAATGGAAAAGAATATGGAAAAGAATGTGTGTGTGTGTATATATATATATATATATATATATATATATATATATGTATATATCTGAATCACTTTGCTGTACAGCAGAAATTAACACAACATTGTAAATCAACTATATTTCAATAAAATTTTTAAAAAATAAAATAAAATATGTGGTCTTTTGTGACTGGCTTCTTTCTCTAAGCATCATGTTTTCAAGCTTAAGCTAACCATGTTGCAGCATGTATCAGTGCTTCATTTCTTCCTAGTGCCAGATAATATTCCATTATATGGATAGACCACATTTCAATTATTCATTCATCAGTTGATAGATAGTTATGTTGTTTCCACTTTTAGACTATTATGAATAATACTTTTATGGATATTTGTGCACAAGTTTTTGTGTGGACCTATGTTTTTATTTCTCTTGGGTATATACTTAAAAGTAGAATTTCTGGGCTTCCCTGGTGGCGTAGTGGTTAAGAATCCGCCTGCCAATGCAGGGGAAACAGGTTCATGCCCTGGTCCAGGAAGATCCCACATGCCACGGAGCAACTAAGCCCGTGAGCTTCAACTACTGAGCCTATGTTCTAGAGCCCGTGAGCCACAACTACTGAGCCCACGTGCCACAACTACTGAAACCTGTGCACCTAGAGCCCATGCTCCGCAACAAGAGAAGCCACCGCAATGAGAAGCCCGCGCACCGCAACAAAGAGTAGCCCCCGCTTGCCGCAACTACAGAAAGCCCCCGCGTGCAGCAATGAAGACCCAACGCAGCCAAAAATAAATAAATAAATTTATTAAAAACAAAAAAAACCCACCTTGTTTATTTAAAAAAAAAAAAAAAGTAGAATTCCTGGCCCATATGGTAGTCCACTGTTTTGCAGGTCAGAAATTTTATCAGAACCCTTCAAGTACCATCTTTAGGTAACCAAACTCAAAAGAGATTGCCAGGGACTTCCCTGGTGGTCCAGGGGTTAAGACTCCACACTTTCACTGTGGGGGGCATGGATTGGATCCTTGGGTGGGAGGGAACTAGGATCCCACATGCCGTGCGGTGTGGCCAAAATTTAAAAAAAGAGAGAGAGAGAGACTGCCATGTAGAACTAGAAGATAATACATCAATTGACAATGGCATTACTGTTTTCAGAGGACCAGATCACTCATGCTAACTGCTTGGAGAACCTCCTTTCCAATATCAAGGTATATGAGAAACTGAAAATTACTGCATTTAACTTTTAGTTTAGTACTCACAACAACTCTCTGAGGCTTAGAGAGACTAGATAATTTGTTCCGGGTTACATAGAAAATAGCTGGACACAACAGGATTGCAACTCATGTCTGCCTCTTTCCAGAACTGTCTGTCTTAAATACTAGACTAGACTCATGCCGCTCAAATGCCACCAAATATTTAACTGTCCACTTGTTGGAAATGAGTTGTTTCCAATGTTTTCACCCACAGCACTAGTCCTTCTGCAAATGGCTACTTGAAATAAGTATGTGTGCTCAGTAGTTTTATTCTCAAAAGGTGACCTGGTATCCAAATTCTGGACATGTCTTTATGTGGCTCTGTCTCTACTGACTTTTTATGAGAAGTTGTTCCTGATCACATTTGCTGGCACACCTCCTTAAAAGCACAGTCAGCTGCATTCAAAACAGCTCCTGATGCCTGCCCTACAGGGACTTTTGATGATCTCTGTACTATTTTGAGACAAAAAGGGTTCAGCGTCCAGCAGTCCAAAAACATAGTCTAAATCAGCTTTTAAATCCCTCGTTACATTTTACAAGATGGAGGCCGCTGAAGACTTGAGTTGTTTCCAGATATACTCCAGTAGGTCTCTCTCGGTCTCGCTCCTTTTTTGGGAATGGGTTGCAGACCAGACGAGGCGCCGTGTGGTGACTAACCCGCCATCATGGCCTCAGCTGTAGCTCATCTTGGAACAACCAGCTTTACAGATCTTTTGAGAAAACCAGGGTTGTATCACCTGTACTTGGCTGGTATTCACACACTAAATTACACAGCCATGGTAAAATATTATGAAATCAAGACTCACTTTGAGAAGTTTTGTTAAATTTGTTAGCTGTGACAGTGGTATTGTGGTTAGGTGAGAAAAAAAGATTTTCCTTTGAGATGCATACGAAAAAAATATATCTAAGGGTGAAACTGAAGAATAAGAGGCTGCCCGTAAATGAAGAGCCTGTGAGAGGCAGACGGAATTGAATACTTGATATAAGTAATTTAAAATGCATAACTGGGCTTCCCTGGTGGCGCAGTGGTTGAGAATCTGCCTGCCAATGCAGGGGACACGGGCTCGAGCCCTGGTCTGGGAAGATCCCACATGCCGCGGAGCAACTAGGCCCGTGAGCCACAACTACTGAGCCTGCGCGTCTGGAGCCTGTGCTCCGCAACAAGAGAGGCCGCGATAGTGAGAGGCCCGCGCACCGCGATGAAGAGTGGCCCTCGCATGCCGCAACTAGAGAAAGCCCTCGCACAGAAACGAAGACCCAACACAGCCAAAAATAAATAAATAAATAAATAAATAATAAAAATAAAGGAATTCCTTTAAAAAAAAAAAAAAGTAAAATAAATATCCTTTAAAAAAAAAAAGCATAACTGTTACTCAAATCATTGAGATTTGACTATGGATGCAACCTTTCAGATCTGATAGAAATTATTTACACTGAAGTGCTCAGAGAACAGTCAAGATAAATATAAGGCAAACGTATGAACTGCCATATTTGGTGAGGATAAGTGATACTTGAACATCACAAGATTGAGTTAACATCATCAAAGAGAAAGTTTGTAACAGTTTCAAGTTGTAAAGACTGATGTAAGGGGGAATAACCTATCCTTGCAAGAGAAGTTATTCTTGTAATGGTTGTTTATTTTCTCTTTTACTCTTGGTTTCTGCCCTAGATAGATTAATGTTGAAGCTTTCAGGATCTATGAGGTTGAATTTACAGTGACAAAGGGTGCAAATCGGCCTCAGGATTCTCACCTTTGAGAAAAGGTAAAGAATGGCTTTCTCATTCTTCATCATGCCATTTTGCTTAGTTCTTTAAAAAGAAATTTGGGCTGTTCAGTCCTGCGTTCGGCTGTTTTCTATCACTCAGCTATAAGTCAATTCTAATTTGAGTTCAGAGGTGATTGACGAAAATCAAAGTCAACTCTCAACCATCATCTACTTTTTGTGTTATCTGTGACCTCTTAGTTCCTCAACCTACTAACCACCTTTTGTGCCATTCCTTTGAGGAAATGCAAGGACATTTTTTTGAAGTCAATTTTACCGCTCTTGAGAAATCCTGGCAAAAGGAGATTAGGGAGTGAGGAAAGAAAAGAAAAAAAAGTGAGACAGAAAATCGTGGTGAGGCAATTAATTAAAGTGAACTTTGGGGATTGTTTGTGGCTTTCCATTATTTAAGTTCCACTTCTTATCAAAAATGAATACAGTGCCATTTGGCTTCTGTATGCTTAGTAAATACCTCAAAACTTCCTTAGAGTTAGTGGCTATTCTGCCTGCTACTAAGCCACTTTGAACCATTGAGCATTGAGCAACAATAAAGAAAACTGGAAATTCTTAAGCCATTGCTGACACCTGAAACATTAACAGTCTATAGTTACCAAATTCCTGGTCCAAAGATGTTCTATATTTGTGTGGTGATTATATATTCTAAAGCTAAGGCATATGATCAGATGAGATGAAATATTTTTTTTTTTTTTTTTTTTTTTTTGAGATGAAATATTTTAAATCAGAGCAGTTAACCACAATACATACTTGACAGTTAAAATATTATTTTCCCATTCTACACCTTGTTCTTAATTGCTTTCATTGTTGTGTCTTGAGCAGCCTTGAACTTAACAAACCCTTACATTAAGATAGAAACCAAAACAAAGAACATGTGTTAAATAGGAAGAAAACATGTAAAGACAAATAGTCAAATAACTGGAAATCACGGTGCTTAGATATTTAATATTCTTCAGCAATGTTAGTCATTATTTTTAATAAACAATTTTTTCGAACAGTTGTTAGGCCATTTTTAAAAACTGGCTTACAATTGTGGCAGATCTGATTTGCAAGAACAAAAGAGAGAAAAGCAATCTTGCTATATTCAGCACTAGGAAGATTATTCTTAGAGTATTGTGTTCAATTTTGGTTTTCCTAATTGAAGAAGGTTGTGCACAACTTGGGTAGAGTCCCAGAAAGTCAACCAAAACATTCAGAGGCTAGAAAAGAAGGCATATGGAAGTCAGCTTCCAGAAGTACTCACGCAAATGGAAAATAATGAATGTTCAAATGTATTCACTATAGCATTATTTATGACAAAAGATTGGAATCTACCTAAAAGTTCATCATTATGAGACAGGGTAGATGAATTATAGCTCAGCTATGCAATGAAATTTACTGTAGATGTAAAAAAGATTGAGGAAACTGTTTTGTGTTAGGGAAAGATCTCCAAGATGTATTGTTAAGTGAAGCAAGCAAAGCACAGAACAGTGTGTGGAGTATGCTGTCATCATGTTGAAAAGTAAAAGGAGAGATGATCTATATTTATATCTATTTGTGTATGCATAAAAATAATCTCTGGAAGTGTATACAAGAAATCAGTGACAGGGAGTTTGGGATTAGCAGATGCAAACTATTACATACAGGATGGATAAACAACAAGGTCCTACTGTATAGCACAGGGAACTGTATTCAATATGCTGTGATAAACCATAATGGAAAAGAATATGAAAAAGAATAAATATATATGTATAACTGAGTTACATTGCTGTACAGCAGAAATTAACACAACATTATAAATCAACTATACTTCAATAAAATTAAAAAGAAAAAAAAAACCAATGACAGTAATTGCTTTCCAAGGGTAAGCAAAAATTAGATGGATGTGAGATGTACGTGTAAAGAGACTTATACCTTTTGAATTTTGATTCTTACATATGTATTACTTACTTTAAAACTAAATAGATAACTTTAAATGAACGGCAAAGAAGAAAAGATACAAAATGAAGACTGGTGAGAGAGATGAGGATTTAAATTTTGTCTACATTTACCAAGAGCCCTAGGTAACGCACCTTATCTGAGTAGCTCCATAATCAGTGTAAATTACCACATGTTAACTTAATTGCAAAGACAAACAATGAATGAATTGATTGTGCCATAATACAGTTCACTCATGATGCAAAGACATGGCCCTAATTCACAGAAGAGAAGATTGAATTAGTAACTGATTTTTTTTCCAAAATGACGAACAATTAGTCAATGAAAGAATAATACAGTTCTCTATTCCCTGGACCTCATAATGTTTGTAAAGCACTTTGTAGTTTGCAAACTGCTTTCACATATGTTATCCCATTGGATCCATCGTTACAAAAACATTATGTGGTGTACAAGACAGAAATTTCGATTTCTCATTTTACAAATGAGAAATGGAAATAAAGAGAAGTGACCACTTGCTGGTGGTCTCAACCAACATGACAGGATATCTGAAACTGGAACTGGCTTGAAAAATGAGGGAAAGACGATGGCCAAGGGCTTGCCAAGTCCCTGGACTCCTTGGAAGTACTTACAGCTTTAAATTCTTCTGCTTTTTGCCCAGAGTTATTTCTCAATTATTAATTTTTTTTTGTTCTAGTTCAGAGATTTAGCTGAATTTCTGACTCATCTTGTTCCTTTATAGAAAAAGGCATAGAAACACTTCTTATCTTCCATCCATTCAATCTTTCCTTTTAGTGAAAGAATCATGGAAGAGAGCTGATTAGCATGCACATTCCTGACACCTCTCCCAAGATTCTGAGTAGTTGGGTCTTAGGTGGAGCCTGGGAATATGTGTTTTCTGTAAGCATGTGACTATACTTAGACAGGGGGTCTGAGCATCGCCCTGAAAAATATGCACAACATGAAGTGAGATTGTTTGTAATGAGTTACTCTGTGTGGCTGATTAAAATCAAGGAGGCTGGGTAGGATAGGAAAGGTGGGAAGGAGGGAGATGCAAGAGGGAAGAGATATGGGGATATATACATGTATAGCTGATTCACTTTGTTATAAAGCAGAAACTAACACACCATTGTAAAGCAATTATACTCCAATAAAGACATTAAAAAAATAAAAAATGAAATATATGAATAAAATCAAGGAGGCCTCTCAGAGTCTCTTTCCAAGCTCATTATTGCTACAGAAGAGGCAAAGGCAGGGAGCTGGGAGTGATGACTAGCCTCTAGTGAGCTGAAGAGATGACAGTGGCAACAGCACACAGGGCTAATATTTGTCTAGCAATTCAGGAAAAGATTCACAGACTTAAATTAGAACTCATCAGATGTATGCCTTTCCCTCTGAAAGTCTCCAAGTATGAGACTGAACTCACCTTGGAGAGTCTGAACAAGTTGCTTATTTGCTTCTAAGGAGAATTGTAAGTGTTGACCACATCTGTAAAGACCTAAGTGGTTTGAGATTTGGTTTCCTAGTGACTGCCTCTTTCCCTCTGCAGTGCTGGAGCAATTTGTGATCTGGTGGGGTACGCCTACTCACAGGTCCCAAATTCCATCTAGAGAAGAGGGACCTGGAAACCACAGAGGCCTCATGGTGGAGGACACTTGTTTACCTAAGTTCTTCCCCACTCCAGCCCTGGTGAAGCCCCTAGTTTGGCTTCCTTCAGAGTTTCTGTACTAACATTGATCTTTTTTCAGCTGGCTTCTCCATAAGAGAGTATTTTGTGAAAGCTGCTTTGTAATTATTTTAAATGGCATAATGCCTAAAGAGTACATTTGTCATTGGCTGAAGGCTTTTTTAGTTCTGCATAATTTTCTGAGTGTTTTCCACTTGGTACTCATGCCCCAAGATAATTATCAAAAAGGACATACATTTATTAATTGAAATAATAAATACTCTGTAGGTGTTCTAATAAAATGTGGTGATTTAAGGGTTAAGTGGTATATAGACTCATTCTAGAATAGCAGTAGAGCACACTTCTGTAAAAGCTAAATGCAAAAGTACAGAGGGAGAAAAAAAACAAAGAAAAGCTAAATCACGGTGCACTAGGTACACAGAAACAATGGAGAGAATTTGAAGAAAAAATCGCCTCATAAGTTTAGGAAAGGTGTATTCACGAGAAATTTCATTTGCTAACTATTTTTCCTCGGTTCAAAGATTTACAGGTGCTACTTTATCTTGTCACCTTATTTGTCCATAGAGCACGTCCTCTACAAAAATAAGAGCTGTTCTGAGCTGTGACCGCTTATTGACCTTATGGAGTCACTGGATGCAAATTAGCCAATTTCCTGCTCTCCACCCTTTATTAGTTGACTATTAGTCTACCTTCCAAGAAGGAAGCAGTGACTAGAAGTTTGTCTAAGGACAAAACTGGATTACCGATTAAATTTGCCTCAAATCCTCAAACTTTCTTTCATAAATAAACATAATAAGGAGCCTTGGGTGCGTGGATCTACCTCTGTCACTTGGTAAGATCTTTTTATTTATTTACTTATTTATTTATTTATTTATGGCTGTGTTGGGTCTTCGTTTCTGTGCGAGGGCTTTCTCTAGCTGCGGCAAGTGGGGGCCACTCTTCATCGCGGTGCGCGGGCCTCTCACTATCGCGGCCTCTCTTGTTGCGGAGCACAGGCTCCAGACGCGCAGGCTCAGTAATTGTGGCCCACGGGCCTAGTCGCTCCGCGGCATGTGGGATCTTCCCAGACCAGGGCTCGAACCCGTGTCCCCTGCATTGGCAGGCAGATTCTCAACCACTGCGCCACCAGGGAAGCCCTCTTGGTAAGATCTTTATCTGAAAATCTTACAACAACTCAAAGATGGAGACCAGGACAGAAGCCTGAGTAGCTTATGGGAAATAGTGGTCCCTAGGGAAGAGTGAAGAGGACTCCAATTAGCTAGTTTTGACTTCATCATTCATGTCTTACCCACAGTTTCCTCATCCAGAGTTGCACCTGCAGAAGCTTTTCAAAGTTAGGAAGATGAAGATGGGGAATTTGGAAAGTGCAGGAAATGACATAACTGCTGGCACATGATCTAGACCAGCACCGTCCAACAGTTCTTTCCGAGGTACAGACATGTTCTAGACCTGGGCTGTCCAGCATGGAAGCCACCAACCACACGTGACTACTGAGCACTTGGACATGTGCCTCCTGTAATGGAGGAACTGATTTTTAAATTTTATTCAGTTTTAATAAATTTAAACTTAAAGAGCCACATATGCCTAGTGGCTACTTACACTGGACAGTGCAGTTTTAGACTTTCAGGTGACTTTTTTAGCTATTAGAGACCAAATCCAGATTTCCTGACTGGTTGAGTATTCAAACCTTAACCAACTCCTGAGTTTAGTTCAAACTCAAAGAAGTAGGTGGTTGAAAAGTGAAAGGGTGAAGAGAAAAAAAACATACCCTCATCTACTGATATTACTGGGGTAGAAGGAAGACACATAAACAATTCTAAACCAAGTAGATAAAAAAGAACTTTAGCGGATCACCTGAACACTTGGTATCTATACAATACCAAAAAACTATTTTACTTTTTTAAAAAAACTGAATGGAGTGAATTGGCAGATGAATTTGGCATTATGTAACACAGTAAAATATAAATGAAAAACAAACACCAGGCAGGCCTAAGTGATGTGGATTAAATTAAATATTTACGCTCTACACAACAGATCTTTCGTAAAGAGCAGTTTTATAAACCAGAAGCTTCAATAATAAAAGGGTGGAGGGAATGTTTCATTTTCGTAAGGCCTGCTGTTTGACACCTAGGCCATCCAACCCAGCTGCCAGCAGGCAACTTAGGTACCACAAAACAGAACGATCCAATTGTGTTTAAGCGCATTTGTATGCATAAATGAATAAAAAAGATGGGAGGTACATATACCCATGAATGTTGGGTTTTTATTATTGTCATTGCGTTTACCCTTTTCTGTTTTCTCCAGATTTTCAACACTGAGCAGAAATATTTTTTAAGAAAAATTTTTTTTCAAAAGACAAAAACACAGAGAGTAATACAGTACAGTAAACATTCATGTGCCTACCACCCAGACTGAACAGTTGTTCCTAACTTGTTATATTTGCCTTGACTATTTCTTTCAGCCCCTGGGTACCCTTCCCCAGTCCCATGGCCTCTTTCTCTCCATTAGCATGAGTTTAATGTGTTTTTCCACACATTTGAAGTTCTTTCCCTTCATATGTATATATCATGAACAACACATAGCACTACTTTACTCTTTAAAAAACTCGCAGTGTTTTCCAAAGAAGACAAACAAATGGCCAACAGGTACATGAAAAGATGCTCAATACCACTTATCAGGGGAGTGCAAATAAAAACCACAATGAGATACAGCCTCACACCTGTCAGAATGGCAGTCATCAAAAACACAAGAAATAACAAGTGTTAGTGAGGATGTGGGGAAAAGAAAACCCTCATGCACTGATGCTCAGAATGTAAACTAGTATAGACAATACGGCAGAACCTGAACTCAGACCCTGGCCATTGCAGGCAGGAGTTTTTGTTCCCCAACATTTTGCCTCCCATGGTGTCCTGGTTCTCATTTGACCGTAAGACCCACCAGTGGAGAGTAATTCTCCCTTGCTGACCAAGGAAACTCAAGAACTGGAAATCAGTAAGAGGGAAGGAAAATAGAACAAGTGAGAGAAATAGAAAGAGGGGGGTAAATTGAGAGAAAAACAGTCACTTTGGTCAAGGATGTAATGTTACTAAATTTTATGGACTCCATAGCTTGGAAAAGACAGACCAAGGTTGATAAAGATGGGGTGGAGAAGCTGTTTAGGTATCATCCTATCACGTTTTCAGCATCGCAGCTGGATTGCAGGTGGGGCTGAAGGCAGCTCTTCACTTTCCCTTGAGCAGTGTTTTCTAAACTGTAGGAGGAACCAGAGATGATTTTAGATGTCACAGTCTAGGCAGCAGTTGGATGGCAGAGTGTGAAAGTGAGATCTTTTTAAGTTGTTTTAATCCTTCTCTACCCAGTTTATTGAACAATCTGAATCAAGCGAGGTACAAACCTGAAATGTTTTCTTTTTTCCCTTCTGCCATGCTCAGTGGAATCGCTTTCTCCCATGATTTTGGGAAAGAAGGAAGAGGGAAAAATGTCTCCTCCCTAAACGATGTCAGATCCTCTTTGGCTCAGTTGCCTCTCTGGCTGACATTCTTGGCTGTTGAGGTCCCCTTGTTCTGGGCGTCTTAAATTCTGTTTCTCCCATTAGCGTGGGGACGCATTCTTCAGTAGGCCCTGCGAGGTTCCCCAGCATCGGAGGGTCACTCTGGCTTGACCGCCTCAACTGCCCTCAGCTCCCATTCCATGCACTCTCCACCCTGTGGGCGTGGGGCTTGGGAGGGGAGCACCAAGGCTCCTCCAAAGCCTCTGTCTCCACACTCCTTGCTGGAGTCGCAGCTCCAGGTCAAGACGGGTTCCGACCTCCAGTGGATGGACGCCACCTCCTTCCTTACTATTCTGTGGTCCCTGAGAGTGATTCTCTCAGGCCCCTTCGTGCCTCAGAGGAGGCAGAATTCCTGACCAAGTCAGGAGTCAGGACTGAAGGTCCTCAACCCCTCCCCCGCCCCTCTATCCAGGCATCTGCTCTTTTTGAGGCTCAGCCGCCTCCGCCTCTGATAACCTAAGAAGGTATCTGGCCTCAATTGTTTTCAACTCTATTGACAGTGGGGACACAAGAAAACCTTCTTTGTTCTCAGCCTGGGATCCCAGTCTCAGGTTCTGATTACATCAAAGCGAAATTCTCCGTTTGTGCTGGTATAAATCACCTGGCTAACTTGTTCAGTCTCCTTTTTCAAGGGAGAGAGCAAGCCTTCCTTAGGTAACAACATGTGTCTACAAACTAAGATCATTTGGCTTTCTTTGTGTTTATTTTCACAGTACATTTTATTTATGACAAATGATACTGATTTTGCATTTACCATAGGGATATAGTGTTTTATTTTTAAATTTATTTCTCTAAGTTTTATGTAAGTAATTTTGTTTAAAGAACAATATTTGGTTGATAATTGGTGTTGATGGTAAGTGAATATGGAAAAAATAGTGAAAGTGGTATTTGAAAGACTGAAACTAAGAAATACGCCTTAGAAATAAATGAGTTAAATTGAGCTACGGCACGTAATGTGTTTAAAGTTGCTTACCAGTAAATGCTTATTAAATGTTAGTGATTTGCTGTAGTATTGAGTATCTACTACATGTCTGGTGGGTTTCTAAAAACAGCTTTATTGAGGTCTGATTTAGATATTAGACATTTAGATATCATAAAATTCCACCATTTTTCAGTGTGTGTTCAGTGACTTTTAGTAAATTTACAGAGTTGTGCATCCATCACCACAATCCAATTTCAGAGCATTTCCATCACCCCAGAAAGATCCCTCCTGCCCATTTGCAGTCTCTTCCCCTCCCCGCTCCCTCAGCCCTAGGCAACTCTAACCTGCTGGAAGTCTGTAGATTTGTCTTTTCTGGGTTTGCCTTTCCTCATGTAAATGGACTCATAATATATGTGATCTTTTTCATCTGGCTTCTTTCACTTAGCATAATGTTTTTGTGGTTCACTCATGAATAATGCTGCTATGAACATTCACGCATCAGTCTTTGTGTGGACATATGTTTTCGTTTCTCTTGGGTAGATGCCTAGGAGTAGAATCGCTGGGCTGTATGGTAAATCGATGTTTAACTTTTTAAGAAACTGCCAAACTGTTTTCCAAAGAGGCGGCACCATTTTACATTCCTCCCTGCAAAGTATGAGAGTGCCAGGTGTTGTAAATATATTATTTTGCAGAGATATGTGTGGTCCTATCGTAAGCACTATGTTATAGGTGGGAAATCTGAGGCTGAAAGAGCTTAACTGACTTGCAGGAAGTCACACAGCCTTGACAAAGCCAGCATTCAGCCATATCTGATTCCACATCCCATCCTTTTTCTACTGTGGGACAAGGCTCTGTGCCGGGTGTCTGTTTTCTCCAGCAGAGATGGGGGAGGTGCTGCGGTAGCGTTGCTCTTGGCTCCCTCTGTGGAGCCACCGGAAACGTCAGGTGAGTAATGGGGCCTCGGGGCAGGAAAGGTGTCTGGGTTTTTTGCCACCTGGTCCTGGACACGTAGCCCTGACAACGATTTACATGACTCATGTAATTCTTTCCATTTAGAATGGAACTTCGGTCCTGCTTCACGGATGATACAGCAAATGAGCAAGCTGGGTGCCCACCCCGGTGAGCGTCGACAGTCTTGTAATCACTTGGCTGTCCGCAGAACTGGGAGAGATTTTTGCTTTCCTCTTGTCTCTGAGTCAGCAAGTAGTTCGTTACTGAAATCACATCCGATAACACGCCCAGGCAACTGCTGACTGCATTGTTCCCGTTACCTTGTTTTGTATGGTGGGTCAAAACACAAACAGCAGGGTGTAGAAATCGATTACCTAAAGACAAGGGAGACAGCATGCAATTGAACAGATCAAGCAAGAATTACTGCTTTCTATAATCTCTACCTTCAGCAGGATTTTAATAAAAGTCCATCTTCTCTTATTCATAGCTTTCTACATCACTGGCTCCAGGAGCCTCATGTTGGGGTAAATGAGCATGGAGTTTGGCATTTTTCTTCATTCATCCTTCGAGGCAGGGGCCGTGTCTTGCTCAGCTTCTGTTCCCTGCAGCCCTTAGCAGGATGTCTTGTAACATCAGACTTTCATCTTATCTCACCTGGACTATTGCAGTCTGTCTCCCAATGGTCATCCTCTATCCATATCTCCTCTGTGAAGCCCATTTTCCATGCTGTCTCCTGTACTATCTTTTAAAACACATCTTTTTATTCAAAGAGTAATAGTGACTTTTTTCATTTGATTAGATTCATGGTGTTGCAAATATGGCAAAGGTAGCACCATGCATGGCAGTGCACTTAAAGATGCCCACTGATTTATGGTATGGCCAAAAGAAAAAATATATATTTTAAGGCTGTCAGTTGCTGCGGGAAAAAATCCATATTCTTTAGGAGGTTATAAAAGACCATTTGTATCCTGGCTCTGGTACCTGCAGGTGGAATTCTCACTATTCTCTTTCCTTCTCTGCCTTACCTGAAAGGACCTCTTAGTCACTCTCCTTACATCTCCCAGCACCTGCGGCAGGCCTGGACATAAAGCAGTGCTCAATAAATACCGTGCAGTAGATGATAGTTGTTTTGGCCTGTTAAGAGCTCTATTAATTCTATAAGGCTTCAAAGGAGACTTCTACTAATTCCTAGGAATTCTTTCTTCATAACAGAGGAGGTACAAGAATGGTAAATAAATGTCACTATTTCTTCTTCCTTTCAGAGTGAAACCACTGATTCTTTCAACCTGTGTCTTAAATTTTTTTAAATTGAAGTTTAGTTGATTTACAATATTGTGTTAGTTTCAGGTATACAGAAAAGTGATTCAGTGATATATATTTATATACATATTTTTCCAGTTCTTTTCCATTATAGGTTATTACAAGATATTGAATTTATGTTCCCTGTGCTATACAACAGTAAACCCTTGTTGTTTATTTTATATATAGTCGTGTGTATTTGTTAATCCCAAACTCCTAATTTATCCCTCCCTTTGGTAACCTCGAGTTTGTTTTCTATGTTTGTGAGTCCGTTTCTGTTTTGTATTATTTTTTAGATTCCACATATAAGTGATATTATATAATATTAGTGTTTCTCTGTGTCTTAAATTTTTTTAAGGCCAAATTTTTATTTTAAAATCGCAGAAGTGCCCACCTCTCAGAGTGGAAGAAATTCGTAAATAAATAGCAAGGGAGCTAAGTTTCCTAACATTAGACGGTTTAGTGAAATGTAATTTGAAAGGATTTAATGGTCATTTAAACTTGAACTGCTAATTATTTTCTTAGGAAAACAAAAATAAGTAAATAAAGGAAAGAAAACATAAATGAAAGTTCTCCATAAGATACTAAAGATGGTACATGCTTTACAAACCACATTGGGGTCAGCAGTACCCTAAATGCTGTTCTAGGAAATGGCTGATTTAAGACCACCAAGAGAATCTTAAAATTTAGCCAATTTCAGATTAGTATATACATTTGTAAATTTAATGATATATTAATGATTTTACCGTCAAAATATCCTATCTATTATGTGTGACCACCCACATAAGCAAATTGACATTAGAATAGAATCAAGTATTCAACCCTTTAATTCTATACTGATAGGCATTGTTTAAAAACTACACCACGGACCCCAAAAAACCTAGGAAAAATGTGTAGCAAATTTGACAACAGCTTTATTGGAATATAATTCACAAATCATAGAATTCCACTTTTAATTTTTTTTTTTTGGCTGTGCCTAGCAGCTTTGCGGGATCTTAGTTCCCCAACCAGGGATCGAATCCGCGCTCCTTGCAGTGGAAGCATGGAGTCCTAACCACTGGTCTGCCAGGGAATTCCCTCCACTTTTAATTTTCCTTTCTTTAAACACTTTGCATTTATTTACATTTAGAAAAGTCCTGGAGGAGTGTATACATGGCACTGTGTAACGAGGGAGCTTCCTTTTTCCAGAGCAGCAGGTTGTAGTCATTCTAAAACTAAAAAACCTTTGTACATTATTCCAATAGCTTATACTTATCGAGTTTAATCAAATGCAAATGAATAATAAAAATCGTTGAAGATATTTTTCACAAATTGGTTTTTAAGCAACAAAGTTTATATTAACACTGGTAACGCTTAATTAAAATACTGTCACATTTATAAACACATATAAACATTTATTGACTGTTTACTATGTGCCATATACTGTCCTAAGCAATTTAGTACTGTGCTACCTCATTTGATCTTTACAAGAACTATATCAGATAGGTGCTATTATTTTTCCCATTTTCTGGATGAGGAAATTGAAGCATTTATCCAAGTGTGCATAGCTAATAAGTGACAGAACCATGATTCGAAGTGATTTAGGCCAACTCAAAACTGTGCTATCAACCATTATGCTAAGCTGCTTCTCTGGGAAAATAGTACAGAGAATTCAATTGTGGCTTTTAAATATGAAATCATAAGTTTTTTCTGAGTCCATCAAGCACCCTGTAAATGGAAGTCACTGTGAAAATTAAATACAGATTGAGCTTTCCTCCCAAATTCTGGACCACCTCTCACTATCATGAAGCTTGACCTGGTTTTTAGTCACATTTTACCCCCTCAGTTTTGCGGACTCAACTTATCTGTGGGGTGCTTCTTTTCCTTACTTCTAGATTTAACAAGATACATTTTAATTTGGGGTCATTTCATTAGGAATGAAAAAGCAAATTCATAAGGAACATAGTTTTTATATAACAGTTTTATATAACAGATGGAAGCACTCCTTATTCTGAAGCTCAGTCTTGTTTTTTCTTGCATTGGTTTTTTTCTCCTCAGTTTTACTGACTTCATTGACTTTTCTCTTGGGTGCTCATGTTCATTTCTTCTAGATTTACGAATGCATATTTTTATAACTCTTGACCATATCGTTAGGCATGAAATAGCAAATTAAAAGGGACATAGGTTTTATAACCGATAGAAGAGGTAATTTTTTTATTATTTAGGCTTTAAAAATATTTAGTGTTTTTGAATAGCTGACTGGTATTCAGAAGTCGGTATGAAAGATACAGAAGGGCCTTCAGTGAAAAGTGAGTTCCCTGTTGTTTTTTATTCTGCCTTTGATAGAAGTGACTGCTGTTACCATGTTATTATCATGTTGTGGGAGAGATTTTGTCTTCAAGAAAGCATCTTGTCCTCAGTTTCTTAGACTTACTTTTAAATGACTGCCTCCTACTTGTTTTGTTTCAGCATTTTAACGGTAATAGTCCATTGCCTTATGTTGTCCTTTCTTTCCAATAACAGGTCATCAGATATTGTATTGTTGTTCAATGGTTTATTTCTATTTATTTATTTATTTATTGAAGTACAGTTGATTTATTTAATGTTGTGTTAATCACTGCTGTACAGCAAAGTGACTCAGTTATACATATATATACATTCTTTTTCATACTCTTTTCCATTATGGTTTATCACAGGATATTGACTGTAGTTCCCTGTGCTATACAGTAGGACCTTGTTGTTTATCCATTCTATATATACCAGTTTGCATCTGCTAATCCCAAACTCCCAATCCATCCTTCCCCCAACCTCCTCCCCTTGATAAACACAAGTCTATTCTCTATGTCCCTGATTCTGTTTCTGTTTTGCAGATAGGTTCATTTTTGTCATATTTTAGATTCCACATATAAGTGATATCATATGGTATTTGTCTTTCTCTTTCTGACTTACTTCTCTTTTTTTTTTTTTTTAATTAACACAACCAGTTTTGTTTTTTTTTTAATTTTTGGCTGCGATGGGTCTTTGTTGCTGTGCACAGGCTCTCTCTAGTTGTGATGAGTGGGGGCTACTCTTCATTGCAGTGCGCATGCTTCTCATTGAGGTGGCTTCTTTTGTTGCGGAGCATGGGCTCTAGGCGCGCGGGCTTCAGTAGTTATGGCATGTGGGCTCAGTAGTTGTGGCTCGCAGGCTCTAGAGCGCAGGCTCAGTAGTTGTGGTGCACGGGCTTAGTTGCTCCGCAGCATGTGGGATCTTCCCGGACCAGGGCTTGAACCCGTGTTCCCTGCATTGACAGGTGGATTCTTAACCACTGCACCACCAGGGAAGCCCCTGACTTACTTCACTCAGTATGATAACCTCTAGTTGCCTCCATGTTGCTGCAAATGGCATTATTTCGTTCTTTTTTTATGGCTGAGTAGTATTCCATTGTATATGTATATACCACATCTTCTTTATTCTCAATGGCTTATTTCTTAAGTTCTGTGAGGATACATGGATTTTCATTCTATTATTCCTTATATCTTTTGGTATTAAATATTTCATGATCAATTTAAAATATTATGTAACTATCAAAAAGTTACATATAAAGCCAATATAA
Source organism: Balaenoptera physalus (assembly GCF_965194825.1). Taxonomy (NCBI): domain Eukaryota; kingdom Metazoa; phylum Chordata; class Mammalia; order Artiodactyla; family Balaenopteridae; genus Balaenoptera; species Balaenoptera physalus. The sequence goes on from NC_138889.1 coordinate 5,272,185, forward strand.
TAACATGGAAAACATTGCTATAAAATCACATTGTATAAATTAAAAATAATGACAACTATGTAAAAGCCACCCAAAAATCTGGCAAAGCAAGACCCCCCCCCCCCCAAAGTTAACACCTTTTCCTTTGGATGGTGGTGTTATTACTTCCTTTTAAAAAATCTTTCATCTATTTTCTTTTATGATTGGCATTGTACTATAACTTAAAAACAGTAAACTTATTTTAAAAAACAAGCACAATATATTGATTAGGTAGTAAACCATTTGCACTATTATATTGCATTTGATTTGTAAGTTAACATTCCACTTACCTTGGGATCTAGCATTACGTGTGAGCTGTAAAAGGATGGGGAGGGCAGAGATGGAGTTCACTGGTACTGAAGCTAGTTGACAGAGGGATGTGAAAGCTGGGTGGACCAAGGGTCGCTGCTAGAGATTCTTGAAGTTTATGAGGAAGATTTTTCTGATGTTTATGGGTAATTGAAGTTGGCTTCCAGTGAGATTTGAGGTAGCAGCAAATGTCCTCAGACTCAGAATGCGCAACATAGATTAACTTCGTTGCAAGAAAGAATAAATGAGTAAGTCGGGGCTAATATTGAAATGGAGGCTCTGAACTCAAGCTTAGCTGTTAGAATATTCTCGAAGTTTCCAATGAATCTTTTAGACTTCTAGAATATTCACAGGTCTTTGAGAGCGTCTGTTTTAACTTCCTCATGTGATAATTGAGCAAGCTAAACGCCAGCCAAGTAAGCAAAAGAATGAACTCTTCTCACTTCTTTAATTGTATTAGTTCCTGTGTCAAAACCAAACCAAACAGTGCCCTAAAATTTTCACAGGAAAATATACTACAAATTCCTTGGTCTGCTCTTTGCCAGTCATAGAAAACCCTTGACAATCTGGCTCCAACCTCTCTTTCTACCTGATCCCACATTAATCCTCCAGAAATGCATGGAGTTTCTGCTATCGTCTGCTTCCCAACCTCACCACCTGTGTTGACACCATTGTCTCCCTCACCAATAAGGCCCTCATCCCTTCTCTCTGCCTATTGAAAACAATTTATCTTTCAAGATACAACTAAAACACTTGGTGGGTTGGTTATTATCCAGATGCAACATAATGAGTGTCTTGATTTGGCTGACGGTGTGGAAATAAAGTAGAATGCAAAAAAATTTGTGCTAGAGATGGGGAAGAATGAAGAAGCCATGGGGAATAATAATAATATCGATAATAATAATAAATATAATGCCAATAATAACTATTAACATTTATTGTATGCTTACTATGTGCTACACCCTGTGTGAACCATTTTTATATTCATTATCACACTTAATAATATTCTCAATAACTCTGTGAAATAGTGTATCAGTTAGGATTGTGTTACATATAATAGAGAACACTTTTACAAGAGTTTAAGAAGTCAGGTTGGTTTTTTTTCTTCTTCCATTTTTAAAAATTTGTTTTATTTTTTATTTTTAAGAAATTTTATTGGAAAAAAAATTTTATTGGAGTATAGTTGATTTACAATGTTGTGTTAGTTTCAGGTGTACAGCAAAGTGAATCAGTTATACGTATACAGATATCCACTCTTTTTTTTTTCTTCCATTTAATAAAGAGCCCAGTCAAGTTTTATGTGTTACTCAATGACATCACTAAGAATCCTATCTTCTTTCTTCACTCTTCTCAGCATATGTCTTTCATTTTCATGGTCATAGTATCACTGACACTTCTCCAGACATTGCATCTGCCTCCCAGAGAGAAAGGACAATGAATATCTCTTCTCAAGGACCTCCATCAACATCTTTTTGGTCAGAACTATGTCTTATCATCACCTCTAGTTGCAAAAGAGGCTGTGAGATCACTAAATAAAATTTTGTTAATAAGGAAGAAGGAGGATGGATAATTTGGAAAACAACCCTCAAAGTTATCCTCATATTATAGATGAGGAAAGTGAGGTGTAAGAATGCTTAGAAACAGTGTTGGAAGTAGGTCTGACAGCAGAGCCCAAGTTATTAACCATTTACATTACACGGCACTATTTTTAAAATGGCTTTTGTCCTGCTCTCCACTTAAGATGGCGTGTAAACGATTGGAACACACTTTGTGCCACCTTTTCCTTCTCTGGCACCTTCTCTTCCTCTTTGCTGCTGTCTTTCCCCCTCACATCTCAGAGACGAGGCTGCAGTTTTTAGTTAGGGCTGGAGGGAAAAAAAACTGGTATAGTTCTTCATTTTCTTTCCCATTTGAAATCCTCGATATTGTTTCAGGAAACAAGAGAGAGGATGATTTAATAGGATTTGGTACGTGATTAAGTATGGAGCTTGACATAGAGTCAAACAAAATCTTTTGGTTTTCATCACAAGTTGTTTGGGTCATGGGAGATACATATGAATAAGAAAGGGGAATTGTTAAATTTCTTGTGTTAAGTTTCAGGTATTGGTAAAACTTCCAGATAGGTAATTGGATAATCGTGGGTGAGTCAATCATAAGACGCAGAGGAGAAGAAAAGTAAGGTGAATGTATGAGAAAGTGATAATCCTGTCCCCACCGGAATAATAAAATGTATTTGTTTTGCTTATTTCTAAACTTGTTTGTAACAAGGCTTTATATGGCTGAGGATGAAAAAAAGAGAGGGTAATATTTCAGTTTTGATGATAACAAAACAACGACTTTTTTTTTAAAGGAGCATCCTCAATTTACATCTATGTCTGCACTGCGGGAACAGACAGCATTTTACGAAACTCTGTGAACCAATTCTATGGACTGGGGCGATGGAAGAAACACAAAAATAGGGAATTCAATCAGAGAGCTCCCATGATGTATGACACCGCGAAATCAGATTCAGACCTCTCAATAGCGGGGAGGGTGTTACTTTTCATCATCTCGTGACTATATTCTTTATTCCAAGTATGGCAAAAGTCAATGTGTAAGTGTTTACTCTCCTGTCTTCGTCAGACATTAGGGTATATTGATAAACACAGTATTAGAATCATCTTAATGGGTGAAATTTTCTGAGCTCTGCATAGGGTACTCTTAGGGTGTGTTGTATTTTTTGCTGTTACTTATAGTGTGGTCCACGGACCAGTGGGAACAGCATCTGTTAGAAATGCAGAGTCTCAGAGCCTACCCCAGAGCGTCTGAATTACAATCTGCATTTTAAACAGGATCCCTACATGATCTGTATGTGAATTAAAATTTGGGAAGCACTGATGTAACCAATTAAGAAAGTGTATGGAATGCATTATAAAAACCCCTTGGTTTTCAGTAACTGTTATAGAGGAGTGATTATTGGTCTTTATGGGATCCTGGACTCCCTGGAATGTGCTGGAAACTATGAAATCTCCCCTCAGAAGAAATGCACATAAGAAGTTGAACATGGTACTTTGCCTAAAAGTTTTTAGAGAGATTCATAGTCTCAAGACTAAAAGTCAGGGTCTTATTTTCCTTTTCTAACCTGGAGGAACACTTTCCAACAACTGACATGTGAGTGGGCTGATTAACTAGGGCATGAACACAATCTGAATAGTTGAGACGCTTCCATGTGTGTGACTTTTGTGTGAACAAACAAAACTAAAAAATATTTTTTCTAGAAACCTAGTCACTAGCAGTGACTGCATTTGTAGGTATTAGTGATTCATGTTTCTTCCTGGTGAGGAAATAAAAAATTTTAAACGTAAAAAAAAATTTGATTTTTTCTGGACTGAAATGAAAAGAAATTTGATGCCAGCCTAGAATTTGAAAGCAGCCTTGAGGGGAAAGAATCCTGCTTAATTCTCAAGCTCTCCGGTGGTTATTTTAATACGATAAGAAAGAGAAGTTAAGAGAATATTTACATTCCATGACCACAGGAGTAGAGTAAATAGAAAACACTGGAAAGGAGCAGGAAAGGTCTTACTTAAATTTAAATCTATGCAGGACCCGTCTCTTGTTAATATTTACTGAGAAGGAGCAAAAAGCTTAAACAACTTAAAATCCACACATCATGGTTGGCATTAAAAACAATGGAGTTTTCCCCTCATTTCTTACAGTCTCCTATTTTTAATAGGGAAACGTTGTCCTCACTAACAGAAGATTATTTCTCTAACCAATGGGACTCACTTTGCTTCCTCTCAGTCTTTAAAATTATGCATTCATGGCCCTGGTAACAGTAACGCTGCTCTACTCTTCTTTGTTGCCATATGTGCTGGAAAAAATCCACCCCAATTTTTTTCATCTGATTTGCATCAGCAATATCTATTTCTGAGGATTATTCATGGATTACCCATCAATATTCAGAACAATGTTTCTGTGGATCTTAATCTTTGCTATATTTGGCTTAGGATTCTGTTTTCTAAAAAATTTTCCATTTCCTTTCTCCCACTCAGCAGAAGACTAACCCCAGTTAACTGTTTGGTTGGCCAATATATTTGCAATCTCACTTAGATCAAAAGGTGCCATCCACATGAAAGGCACAGCAAGCTGAAGCGGTACAAAAAGAAGGGCTTAACTCAAAATAGAAATTGCCCAGCATTTATTTTTTAAAATTAAGCTTTAAGTAAACCAAAAAGTTGCTCTGAATGTTTCATTGTGAAAATTCTTAGAAAGTATTTTCTTCAATGTTTTCTAGGAGCTTTTCCAAAACCGGTCATTCACATCTTCTTAGCTTACTCTAGTGAAGTTGTTGTTGTTGGTGGTTTTGTTGTTTGTTTCTTTTTTCATTTTGCTCCCCAATACTACTTTTCCCATCAGAATCTGCAGTTGTCTTTCTCTTTCTCTTCTATCCACGGTCATGTCCTTCTGTCATTTTCTCCCATGATCATTCAGCTAGAGGGGAAGCCAAATCATGAACAGGAGGAAAAAGTTGGCAAAAGACCACAGCTTTGTTTAAAACAGTCTACATTTAACACAGCTCTTTGGCTTCTGCCTAGAAAGTAACCTTCTCTCATAAACAACCAGCAAGGCAGCAACTCCAGTGGTTTAGCCACAAGTGAAAGCACAGAGGGGGCTTCAGGGCTGCTACCTACAAACCACTTGGGAACCAAACAGGAGGGATCAGAGAAAGGAGAATTGTAGATTGCCCAGCTGTATTTCCTGTTGTGAGGGAGGAGTGCAGAGAGGGTCAGAAGTAACCTTGGCAAGTGGGCAGAGCACAGGCCACATGGTAAAGCAGGTCAGGCGTGCCTGGAGCAGAAACCTCGCCCCGGGATCCAGAAAATCCTTCTGAATAACTGAGCCATCTCGCACTTCTCACTTCTTAGAGGACAAAGCTAAGCGCGTAGCAGGCTTTCCATACCTACATATTTTTCTATGGTGCTTCCTATGCTTCTTGTTACTGTTAAGGAAAACTATTAATTTGTATTTAATTATTGTGTGTGTGGTCACCATTTCAAACTCTCTTACAGACCCAATTGTATATCAACACATATGCTCTGGATTTCTGCACATAATGCTGACTTTTTTCCTCCTTTCGAATAATTATCTCGTTTTTGTTTTTTGTGTTATTGCAGTGGTTTGAGCTTCCAGGGCAGTGTTAAATACTTGCAATAAATGTGACATTGTTGTTCTCTCCTTTTAATAGAAATGTTTTAGTTGATTGTCATAAGTTGTATACTATAGTGGGTTGAGTTGTGTCCCCCGAAAAGATATGTTAAAGTCCTAACTTTTGGTACCTGTGAATATTGACCTTATTTGCTGATGTAATCAAGTTAAGGTGAGCCCTAAATCCAGTGACTGCTGTCCTCTCAGGCGAAGGAGATTTGGAGACACACACATACAGGCAGAGGGAAGACAGTCATGTGATGGCAGAGGCAGAAATTGGAATGATGACACTACAGGCCAAGGAATGCCAAGGCTTGCCAGCCACCAGCAGAAGCTGGGAGAGGGCAAGGAAGGATTCTTCCCCAGGGCCTTCAGAATGAATATGACCTTGCCAGTACCTTGTCTTTGAACTTCTAGCCCCCAGAACTGTGAGAGAATAGATGTCTATTGTTTCAAGCCATCCAGTTTATGGTAATTTGCTCCTAGAAAACTAATACAGATATTGTTTGTGTTTTAAAACAGATATTTAAGAAGAGCAGTTCTCTTTGATTATGTTTTAGAAAACAAACAATGAGTACTCTTTTATCTGTTGAATACTTGCTAAATTTGTATTTTAGTTTTTAATGTCTTTGTATATTTTTATACACATAGATTATTTTATATACATCCACAAATATGATGCTATGATATCCTGGATTTTATGTTTTTAATGTTGTAGGGGGTTTTTTGTTTGTTTTTTGTTCTTTTGGTATTTTTGCTTTTTTTGCTTGGCATTCTCCTCCCCTTCTCCCCCCCATGCCCTCCCCACATTACCCTAACCCAGGGAACTAGATCCCACACGCATGCCGCAGCCAAGATCCCGCACATCACAACTAAGACCCAGCGCAGCCAAATAAATAAATAAATATTTTAAAAAATAAAGTAATATCTAATAATTAATTTCCATTTTCCTGATGCTTAAAGTTTGAGTATGTTTTATATAGTTTTGGACATTTGGATTTGCTCGTCTGCCTTGAAATTTTAATACACCTTGTCTATTTTACTTTTGGGTTGTTTGCCCTTTCTTATAAATTTATAAGATATTACTTTTTGTGCTCTGTATAGCAAAAATTTTAATATATTGTTTATTGACTTTGTTTGTGGTATATATAGCCAAAGTTTTTATTTACATGCAACTAAAATATGCCTATTGTCTCCATTATAGTTGTTTTCCCCCATTACAGCTCCTTGGTTTCCAGTCTTGGTGAAGAAGGTTGCCAATGTTCCTAGAAGAGATGGCACATATAATGAATTAGATTGTCTTAGAAGACTTTTATTGTTTCATTGTTATATTTAAGTCTTTTAGTATTTTTTGTTTATATTATGTTTACCCAAAAAACCTAAGAGACTTTGGTAAATCCTAATCATATTATAAACAAATGGAGATTAAATTCTCCTTTTCGAATTCATAACCAATTAAAAAAAATTTCTTGACTTACTATAACTGTCAGAAATCCCCAAAACAATCCGAACAGCCTTCCTGAGGTATAAGTGACATTAAGCTGCACATGTTTAAAGTGGGTACCTTAATCAGCTGTGAAAAATGTACACATCCATGAATCCACCACCATAGTCAAGAAAGTGAACATACCTTCAAAAGTTTCCTTCTGCACCTTTGTAATCCCTCTCCCTCCTCCCTCCCCCACAGGCAATCAGATCTGCTTCCGATCACTACACGTTAGTTTGACTTTGTCTAGAATTTTATATAAATGGAATCATGAAGTATGTACTCTCTCTCCTCTCTTTTTTTTTTTTTTTTTTTGTCTGGCTTATTTTACTCAGCATAATTATTTTGAGATGAATTTACATGATGGCATGTATCAATAGCTTATTTCTTTTTTTAATATAAATTTATTTAGTTTTGGTTGCGTTGGGCCTTGGTCGCTGCACGCGGGCTTTCTCTAGTTGCGGCAAGCGGGGGCTACTCTTCGTTGCCGTGCGCGGGCTTCTCATTGCGGTGGCTTCTCTTGTTGCAGAGCACGGGCTCTAGGCACGCGGGCTTCAGTAGTTGTGGCACGTGGGCTCGGTAGTTGTGGCTCGCGGGCTCTAGAGCACAGGCTCAGTAGCTGTGGCACACGGGCTTAGTTGCTCCGTGGCATGTGGGATCTTCCTGGACCAGGGCTCGAACCCGTGTCCCCTGCATTGGCAGATGGATTCTTAACCACTGCGCCACCAGGGAAGCCCAATAGTTTATTTCTTTTTATTGCTGGGTAGCACTCCATTGTGCAGATATACCACAATATATTTACCCACTCACCTGTTAATGGACATTCCATTCAGCATTGGTTCTCATGCGTAGAGAGTAGGCTTCTCCACACATTTTACATTCACGTTTATTACCTGGATGGGTTCTTCACATACAATAAGCAGTGGGATTCCAGAGGCTTTTCCACCCTTAATACATTCATAGGGTGTCTCATCTATACGAATGTTGTAATATTTAATGAAGCATGGGTTCTGCTTGAAGGTTTTTGCACATTCACTGTATTTATAGGGCATCTCTCAAATGAGAATTTTCACTTGCCATTGAATACCTTCTCACCTTCCTCCCATGCATAGGGTTTATCTCCAGGAAGACCTCGCTAGCATCTAATAAGGCTTGACTTCTGAACAAAAGCTTTCTCATACCTACTACATTGATAAGCTTTCTCTCTTGCATGGATTTGATGAATACTGAGGTTTTCCCTTTTGTCTGCAGATTTTCCACATTCATTACATTCAGGGAGTTTCTTTCCAGTATGGATGTTTTGATCCGTAATGAGGCATTGCATCTAGGTAAAGACATTTCCACATTGATTACACTCAGGAGGCTGTTTCCAGTATGGATATTCTCATGCTCTGTGAGATGTGATTTGCTATTGGAGCGGGGGTTGCCCTCTTTCTTTAGATGCACAGCGTCCCTCCAGCATGCCTTCTTTGATTTCTAATGAGAAATGACATGTGAGTACAAGCTTTCCTTCTCCTTATAATGATGCGTGTGAGCTTTTTCTATGACAGCGGAAGTCTTTTCCACCTTTATCACTTTTATATGATTTCCTCCTTGTATGGATTCTGAAATGTAGAGTGAGGGATGAGATTCAAGAGAACACTTGAGGGACTCTCCTGGTGGCACACTGGTTAAGCATCTGCCTGCCAATGCAGGGGACACGGGTTCGATCCCTGGTCTGGGAAGATCCCACATGCCGCGGGGCAACTAAGCCCGTGTGCCACAACTACTGAAGCCTGCGTGCCTGGAGCCTGTGCTCTGCAACAAGAGAAGCCACCACAATGAGAACCCCTCGGCAACTAGAGAAAGCCCGCGCACAGCCACGGAAGACGCAACATAGCCAATAAATAAATAAATTAAATAAATCTATTTTCTTAAAAAAAGAGAACACTTGAAAGAGAGAGAGAGAGAAAGAACACTTGAGTCCAGCCAGCACATGCTTGAATGCACAGTCTCCAGGACGCATTTTCTCATGATCTCTGAGGTATTGCTTCAGGCTAAAGGTTTTTCCACACTCATTATGTTCATGAGTTTTTTCCTCCAGTATGAATTTTTTTACGCTTAAGGAGATTTGCTTTGGCTAGAGGCTTTCCAACATTCCTTAAATGCTACAGTTTCTCTGTAGTATTAATTCTCAGGTATCTGCTGACATTATATTTCTGGGAGAAGACTCTTCTCACAATGGTTACCCCTAGATGAGATCACTACACATAGGAGGAACCATAGGAAACTCATTATATTCATAATCATTCTTGCTTACACAGATTCGCTCATACTGAAACCTAAGTTGTGGTCCAAATTTTTCAAACTGAGCCATATTCATAAAACTGTTTTCTTGAAGGAACGATGTTTGATGGGAAGTACTTTTCTTTTCCTTTTTTTTTTCTTTAAGGAAGTACTTTTCAACTTCATATATTTTCTTTTTCCTTGACTGTATTTCAGGGAGAAAGATGCAGTTTGACTCAGAGTCTTCCTGCTGCTTTTCTCGCTGCTTATTAACTTCTGCTGGACATCACCTCCTTTGCAGTTCTTTCTCCAACATCTGTGGCTCTAGCTGTTTGAACTGAAGATGGTATATCCACTCTTGTGACTTAAGATCTCTGGGAGTCTGGGACACAGACAAAAGCAGATACCCCATAACAGCTAGTTCTTCTGCAGCCATCTTATCTATCTTTCTTAAAAAGCTGATTTTTATTTTTTTAATTTTTTAATTTTTGACCTCACCGCGCGGCTTGGGAGATCTTAGTTCCCCGACCAGGGATCAAACCTGGGCCCCCTGCAGTAGAAACACGGAGTCCTAACCACTGGACCGCCAGGGATAAAAACCTGCTTGTATTTTCCACTCCATAATTAAGTGTGTCCGATTTTATATAAAAATCATATTTTAGTATAATTGTCTGCTCAATTCCTTGGCTTTTTCCTTTCACATCTTAAAAAACATACAACCAACAAGGAACTATAGCACAGGGAACTATACTCAATATATATATATATTTTTTGGCTGTGTTGGGTCTTCTTTGCTGCCCACGGGCTTTCTCTAGTAGCGGTAAGGGGGGGCTACTCTTCGTTGTGGTGCACAGGCTTCTCATTGCGGTGGCTTCTCTTGTTGCAGAGCACAGGCTGTAGGCGCGCAGGTTTCAGTAGTTGTGGCACGCGGGCTCAGTAGTTGTGGCTCGCGGGCTCCAGAGCGCAGGCTCAGTAGTTGTGGCGCACGGGCTTAGTTGCTCCATGGCATGTGGGATCTTCCCGGACCAGGGCTCGAACCCATGTCCCCTGCAGTGGCAGGCAGACTCAACCACTGCGCCACCAGGGAAGTCCCTCAACATTTTGTAATAACCTATAAGGGAAAAGAATCTGAAAAGGACTATACACACATATATATATATATATATATGTGTGTGTGTGTATATATATATATATATATATATATATATATATATAACTGAATCACTGTGCTGTACACCTGAAACTAACACAATATTATAAATCAACTATACTTCAATTAAGAAGATAAAAAAAATTTTTTTAAAGAATGTATATATACATCTAACTGAATCACTTTGCTGTACAACACGACATTATAAATCAACTACAGTTCAGTGAGATAAATTTTAAAAAGCCAACCTTCTCAGCAAAAACAAACAAAAAAACCCTCAAAATGTTCCTATCTCATAAATGCTCATAATCTCAGCCATCCACATGGAGATGCCCTACACATACACGATCTCGCGCCCTTATAGTTTCTTCCTTACTTTATAATGTTGTCTTAGTTTCCTGTGGCTGTCATAACAAAGTACCACAAACTAGCTGGCTTAAAATAATAGAAATTCATTCTCTCACAGTTCTGGAGGCTAGATGTCTGAGATGAAGGTGTTGGCGGGGCAATGGTCCCTCTGAAGGTTCTAGGGAAGAATCCTTCTCTTCAAGCCCTTGGTGGTTGCTGGCAATCTTTGGTTTTCCTTGGCTTGTAGATGCACCATCTCTGCCCCGTCTTCATATATCCTCCCCTGTGTGTCTGTATCTCTATTTTCTCTTCTTTTTTTTTTTTTTTCTGGCCGCACACCACGCAGCTTTCGGGATCTTAGTTCCCCGACCAGGGACTGAACCCACGCCCTCAGCAGTGAAAGCACAGAGTCCTAACCACTGGACCACCAGGGAATTCCATATTTTCTCTTCTTTTAAGGACACCAGTCATTAGGTTAGGGCCCAACATATCCATCTAGTGTGACCTCATCTTAACTCATCATATCTGCAAAGGCCCTATTTCTAAATAAGGTCACAGTCACAGCTGCCAGATATGGCACCAGGAAAGCCCATGGCATTAACATTTTAAAGGTGAGTATAGGCCAGTTATTTTGTAGAATATCCCTCAGTTTGGGTTTGCCCATGGTTTCCTTATATCTAGAGTTGAGTTAAGAACTTCTGGCAGCCATATTGCAGAAGTCGTGTCCTTCCCAGGGCATCACACGCAGAGGCACTCGGTCTCAGGGGTCCTATCCCTGAGTATAGTAGCTTTGATCACAATGATGGTATCTGCCAACTTTCTCCACTGTAAAGTTATTCTTTTTTCCATTGTAGTTAATAAGTATCTTTTGTAGAGCTATTGCAAGACCACGTTGATATCAAACCATCAAATTTTCATCCATTAAGGTTTATCATCCATTGATCATTCTTGCTTGAAAAAATTTAATAGTTGTTATGGTTCCTGCCAAATGATCTCTCTTCTTTTTCCAGCATTCCTTTTTCTCTCATTAGTTTGTTTTCTTCTGTAATGATGAGCCTTCCCTTTTTACTCACGGACTTTGGTTTTACCCTTTGTACAGTCCTCACTCTGTTGCCAGCTCTGTGGTGCATTAAAAAAAAGTGTTTTACGGAAAGCATGTAACAGCATTTTAGTTGTTTTTATTGGCCTATCTTATCTGCTATACTATTGGCAACAGATATCACTCTTCACCTCCCACTCTTTCTTCAGACAATTCCTACTAAGTTTCCTAACCCTCCCCTGAAGCTGCTATTGACAAATAACCAGGTACTTCCCCCTCCATCTTTCCAGGCCCACAGGTTATCTGCCTTTATCTTTCTTTACCTCTCAGCATCATTAGCTGCAGCTGATGACTGCAGCCTTCTTCAAGCACTCTCTTCCCTTGGCTTCTCAGACACCACCCTCCTCTGTTCTCCTGTTTTACTGGCCTTCATGGTCTCTTTGGCTGGTTCCTCTCCTGTCTCTCATCTCTAAACTCAGCAGCTCCTAAGAGCTTAATCCTGGACCCTCTTGTCTTCTCTATAAACACTCTCTCCTTCATCTAATCCTCATTAAATGATCTCATCTAATTAGACTTCATGTAATCCTATGTATTGAAATACAATTTAGGGACTTCCCTGGTGGTGCAGTGGTTAAGAATCCGCCTGCCAATGCAGGGGACACAGGTTCAAGTCCTGGTCCAGGAAGATCCCACATGCCACGAAGCAACTAAGCCCGTGCATCACAACTACTGAGGCTGCACTCTAGAGCCCACGAGCCACAACTACTGAACCCACGTGCCACAACTACTGCAGCCGCGTGCCTAGAGCCTGTGCTCTGCAACAAAGAGAAGCCACTGCAATAAGAAGCCCGCGCACCGCAACAAAGAGTAGCCCCCGCTTGCTGCAAATAGAGAAAGCCCATGCACAGCAACGAAGACCCAACGCAGTCAAAAAATAAATAAATAAATAAATTTATTTTTTTTAAAAAAGAAATACAGTTTATGGGGGGAGGGATACATTGGGAGATTGGGAGATTTACATATACACTACTATATATAAAATAGATAACTAATAGGAACCTACTGTATAGCACAGGGAACTCTACTCAATACTCTGTAATGACGTATATGGGAATCGAATCTAAAAGAGTAGATATATGTATATGTATAACTGAGTCACTTTGCTGTACACCTGAAACTAACACAACATTGTAAATCAACTATGCTCCAATAAAAAGAAAAAAAAAATACAATGTATAATCTGATGAATTCTAAAATTGTATTGCAGCCCAGATCTCTCCTTGAATTCCAACTGCTTCTGCAGTATGTCCAACTGTATTTCTAAAAGATATTTCAAAATTGACATGACTATAATAGAACTCTTAATTTTCTAACCAGGTCTCCCCTCAGTTAAGCTATCCACATTTACTAGGTCACTTGAGTCTCAACTTTAGGCATCGGTCTTGATCACTCTCTTGTCATCACTAGAAATGCCAACTCTCACCCATTCTCTGATTCATTTGCAAGTTCTTTGGCTTTACCTCAAAAATATATTTGGTATCCATACATTTCCCCCATTTACACTACTCCTGTTTTAGTCAAGATCACCATCATTTCTTGCTTAGACCATATTGCAGCAGACCCTAACTATCCTCCTTGTCTCCCGTTTCTCATCCCCTCAGCCAACATGATAAGCTTCCTAGAGCAGCCTGAGTTATCTTTAAAAACAAAACAAAACATTGTATCATAACTTTGCTTAAAACCTCTACTTTGAATTGCACTTAAAATACAATAACAACTCCCATACTCTAGCCTTCAAAGTAATATATGATCTGACCCTTGCCTGTTTCCCCAAGTTTTCTTGAATCACTGTATTTCTTGCCCTGTGTCCTAGCAACTCAGGCTTTCTTATGTTTTTCAGTGTGTTAGAGTGAAAGCTCTCCATAAAGGCAGGGATTTTTATGTGTTGTGTTTTTCCTTTTGTCTATAATGTTAATTGACAAATCTCAAAGCACCTAGGACAGTGCCTGGCATATCACAAGCATTCAATGAATATTTATTCTATGGAAGAATGAATGAATAGGTGCATGCTTTTTTCTTTTTTCTTTTTCCCCTCATGCCTTTACATCTGCTGGTCTCAGACTGGAATGTTCTCCAAGATCTTACCACAGTGGACTTTTTTCATCAATCAAGTCTCAGCTCAAATGTTAGCATCTTAGAAAGGATTTCTTTGACACCTTTATTTAAATTGCCAGCATTCTCCTCCCTTTTGCATTTTTCTGCTTTGTTTTCTTCGTAGCACTTATCATTACCTGAAATCATCTCATTTATTTATCAATTTTCTTCTGTTGCCTCCACTAGAACGTAAGCTCCATGAGAGCAGGGGCTTTGTTTTGGTTCCCCATTCCATCCTCATTGTTTAGAATAGTGACTGGTAGACAGTACATATTCAGTACTTGTATACTGAAGGGAGAGAATTCTACTGTGTGCAAATTTAATAATTAATTGAAACATTTATATAAAAGGCAGATTCCTGAGGCTCATTCCAAACCTTCTGAGTAACAAAATCTCTGGGGTGGTGTCTACCTGTAACATTTGTGCACTCTAAAGTTTAAGCTCTAGGGAATTCCCTGGCGGTCCAGTGGTTAGGACTCTGCGCTTTCAGCCCTTCCACTGCAGGGGACACACGGGTTCAGTCCCTGGTGGGGGAACTAAGATCCTGCATAGCTCCGTGGCCAATAAAGTTTTAGACAATTTCTCCAAGTCCATGAGGCCAACTTGGGCCCTCCAGTCCAGACAGCCCCATTCCTCATGGCAATTTCCCCTTTTGTGTTCCTTGCGGTCATTTCTGGTCAGCAGACTTCAGCTGTGATGATCCCAATCCTTCAGAGAGGATGTAATAATGTTAAATCTCAAAACGGGGGAAATTCTCTCTAGGGGCCGTGGACCTGTCCATTCTGGCATTGTCTACTCACAGCACCAAAAGAGAACATTCCAGTGACTCTCTTAACTAATATCATCTTTCCTAAGGCAACTGACTTTCATGTGTCTTTATATCCAGCTAAGAGTGAATAGCATCTCTTACTATAAATGTTAAGGTCTGCCTCATCAGACCCCAAGTGTGCTTTCAATTAAATTCAGCAAGTGTTTACTGACAGCCTGCACAGGAGTCTATGGTGGAACAAGGCATGGGTTAATCATCAAGTTGCTTACAAGGTAGTCAACAGTCCTGAAATTCCAAAAACAATGTTTTCCCAAAATTTCCCAAATTTTGTTTCCAGTTTTTAAAATAAACAGTAAAGAGGATATTGTTGAATGAATTTTACATCCTCCGCTAGCCCACCGCCCCGTGTTTTCTATTCTTAGGTCTTTTGCTTAGTGGTACTTTCTCGGTTAGCCAATAGTTCAGCAATTTTGTATATTTTATCGTCATTGACACTTTTATCCGTTTAAGATCTAGCGTCCTAAGTATTTTACACGTAAATCCCACTTAATCTTCAAAACAACGTAGCAAGTTAGATGTCATGGACAGGATTACGGCTCCCTGAAGGTCCAAAGGCTCAAGGTCTCTTCAAGATCTAGTTGCCATTAGTGTTAGGGGCGGGGAACTACAGCTGGCGTCTTGCCGCAAAGCCCGAGCTCATTTCTCTGCACTGGGCTGCTGTGAGAAGGCAATTTTAAGGGATGGTACGATGTGGAAGCCTGAGGTTAAGAAAAGAGTGAGTTAAGCCCTTGGTTAACCAGGGTTGAATAACATCTTCATGTTTGTGAAAATCACTTCCTTTCAGCATGGTAAAGGGGAGAGGAGAGACGCAGTGCCGCACTCCGGGATTCTGCCGGGCTGAGGTCAGACGTCGGGGCCGGCTCCCAGGCGCAGGGCTTCCGCGCGTGGCGTGGGCTCTGCTGGGCGCTTCGCAAGCCGGCCCGCTGCCGGGGCCCGAGCCGCCTCCAAGCCCGCGCACCCTCGGCCCGCCGCGTCCCGGGGCGCAGCTCTCAGGACGCAGGCCCTCGGGGGGCGTGCAGCACCCGACGAGCAGCTCCTCCTCCCCACCTTGGGCACCGAGGCTGGAAGGCTCCCCACCTGGGCCGCAGCCGCCAGTCCTTTCGAGCGGTCTTGACCCTGAAACCGAAGAGTCGGCTTCTCTGATTGGCTTAGAGCACAAACGCAGGCGAGTGGTGCCTGAGACCCGCTCTTTGATTGGACTTTAAACGAACAGCAGAGCACGAAATAAAGAGGCCTTCCGTCATTGGGCCACTGTGTGAATCTCCTTTTAGCTTCTCCGCTGACTGAACAAGCGTCTCAGGATCTTCGTCATGAGTCTTAAATCTGGGCCTGTCAGTTCGCCCCAGCGTTACTCCTCTCTAGGCGAGGCATGGAGTTTACAGAGTTCAACCAATCACATAACGCCGAGATCAGGTTGCCAGGCAGGTTATGCTAATGAGGCTCCGCCTTTTATGCAGCTCCCACTCTGCGGCGGGAAGAACCACCTGGAGGTGGCGGGGGGGGTTTGATTTCCATCACCCCTAGGGAGAGAGGATCGGGGACCCGCTGATCTTCCAGCTCCCCTCACCCAACATCGTGTAAGTACCTAAAGGATTAAGGGAACCGGATAAGCCAGCGTCCAGAGTACCCCATCGACTGGGAGGGTGTTTCGTCTTTGCTTAGTCCCACCCAAAATGGCGCCAAGCTCTTTCCGCGTCTCAGAGCCCGGCCGGGGCCAACCGACCGCGGACCCGGGTTGGGGGGGGACTTGATGGTGGTGGTGGGGGAGAAATCCCGGCGGCACCGCCCGATGGTACAGTCCAGTCGGGGCTGGGACGAGGCACCTCACTCGGGGTGGGGGGTCAAACCATCTGCACCTTCCAAGGGGAAAGGGGCAAAATCCCTAAAGGAACCCCTGCTGGCGCTGCGTTCAGCCATGGCTCCGGCGCCTCTTCGCCCTGCCTTCCCTGCGCGCAGCCTCCCCCCTGCGACCCCCGAGCGGCTCGCACGCTCCGCCGGCCGCGCGCACCTCTCCTCCCCTGCCCGCGTTGGTTGGGCCGGGACGGCAGTTGGGCGCCCTGCGCGCTCCTGCGGCAGCGGTTGGGCGGGCGCTCGGGGTGCGGCGAGCCGTCTTGGCCAGCGGGCGCGGGGGCGGCGGCGGGGCCCGGAGCTCGGGGACGGCGGGCTCCGTGGACTAGGCGCCCTGCTTTGTCTCGGGAGGCCGCGCCATCATCCTGCCATTGATTGCTGGTTCCCCGTCCCTTACGCACAAGTTGGCGTCCCGGGACCCGGCGAGGCCCCGCTCGGAGGGCGTGGGGGTGGCCCGTGTGGGTCAGTCGCGGTGCACGGTGTCCGCTGTGGGCAGGGCGCAGGCCGAGGTCCACTTGCGCTCGGGGTCGAGTGCAGAGGCGCGAGCCCGAGGCCTTTGGGGAGCGGGTTGGTGGTGCACGCTTGGCAGCCGAGGGTCAGCTTTCCTTAGGCACTTTAGCCCGTGACCACGAATTAGGTCCTCCACTAAGTAAAGTGTACGCAGCGCTTTGGAATAGTGCGTGCGTACGTGCTTAGCCTTGCTTGGCGGATTGGTTGGGTTTCGATCCATTTTCAATCGATGTTTGTGTAGGTCTAAGCACAAAGCGGGCTGGTTTGGGGTCTGCAGTCGAGGGTTCGGCGTGTGAGGAGTCCCGCCCAGCGCGGCCCTGTGCCATCTGCGCCGAAGCCCGTTCAAATCTTGCCTGGTTAATCGTCCCCAAAAGTTCTTTGAACTCAAAAGCACTTAACGTTCATTAAAAACAAAATCACTCGTGACGCTTTGTGGCCTCTGCTTAAGACCCGCTCCTTTGTTTCTCTCTCCACCTTTTGCTGGAAGCTCTTTGAGGGCAGGAAGGTACATTGCGTGTTTTTGGTATCCTTCCCTCCACTCCACCCACAGCACCGCAGCTTGAGGAACCGTACTTACATGATGCTCTAGAATTGAAAAAGCAAAATTAAAAAAAAAAAGAAAACTTGGTTGGGGCAAAGCCATGCTTCAAGCAGTGCTGATGCAATCTGATATGTTTACAAAGTGACTTCTGGGTTTACTTTTTAAATGAAGTGAAATTGACAAAGTGAACCGTTTTAAAGAGAACAATTTAGTGATAGATGCGCATTTTAAAATTTTGGAGCAAGACTTTTTTCCCACCTGTGGCTCTTCCTCATTTTATTCCTTGAGCACCCACTCCTGGCTCTGCTCTTTTGTTTTGCAAGGGCGCTAAACCGCTGTCTTTTTCTAAATAAGCCATTTTTAGTTTTCTAGTGTTTTGCGGCATGCTCCACCACGCGTTAATCTGTGCATAGTGTACTGTATATGTGAGCATGTATCGAGCATGATACGTATCGAGCATGTATTATAGATAAGGCAAAGCCCACGTCTTCAAGGGCCCTCAGTGCTTTTCGATAAGAGATTATGATGGTATAAGGGATAGTGTTATCAATCCAGTGTAATCCTAAATTGGTTGGCACTGCCTCAATTGCCACTTGTCTGAATTTATTTTTTTCTTCTAGTTTTAACAGTAGTACATGATCATTGTAGAAGACATAGAAAATACAGAACAGTATAAAAAATAAAAATTAGCTGAAGTACAATTACCAGAGATAATTTCTACTGATATTTTGGTATGCTTCAAATCTTTTCTGTGTGTGCATATAAACATTTTTACAAACTTGGCACATGATATGTGGTTTTCACATCTAGGTTTTTTGTTTTTTTGTTTTTTTTAATGTAAATAGGTACCTAATGACGTCACTGATGATTTTCCATTTTCAGTAGTTTTCCCTGTTACTTGAAGGGGGCATCGTGAAATCCTCTGCACTAAAGGAATTATGAAATTTGATTCATTCTGTTTTTCACAAGCAGAATTTATTGATTACTGTTTAAATTTATCATAGGTAACCTAATGGGATAGGTTTCTGAGTAACAAGCAGAACTGTTCCAAGAGTTGAGAAATACTGAACTGTAATTTTGGTTTCCTTAATAATTTTACATTTTAAGCACTGGGGAACACATGGTAACTGCATAATTTCATTTGGTGCAAATGATAAACTGTTAAACACCCTGTCATTACAATGTTGGAATTGTTTAGCCAGAGTTTGTTTTAAAATAGAATGCTGATGTACTTTGACCTATTGCCACTAAAATACACAGTCTTCCCCCACCCACCTCTGTCCCAGAGAGTGTAGACACACCCTGTCCAACCTTTTGTGTGGTTTTCACAAGCAGAATTTATTGGTTAAACAATAAATTTATTGTTTAAATTTATCATAGGTGCTTTAATAGATTAGCAAATGAGCATTTGGTCTCTTGTCTAGAAGGAGCCGGTGAGTTAAGAAAAGGGAAGTGTTTTACTACAACCAAATCTTTGCAGAATGGTCCCACTGGATTCTCCAGCGGTACTGGGTAGGGGCAGGAAGGTGAGGGGGGAGCTTTTTCTGACTTTATTATATTGGTCATTCTCTGTTGAAGCCTTCCTCTCCCTCTCTGGCCTTATACTGTTTACATGAATTACTGCTAAAGGGTGTCTGGCCTCCTTCCTTTTTGTATTCTCAAAGTTATAAGCCTAGTTCAGGACTTATGTGGACTTGGTGCCTTTCCAGTTTATTTCCTTGCAGCCCTACTGTGACACTGATATTTTACTATTAGTCCTGAAACATTATTTCCACTCCCTTTCCAAAGTCCATCAGTGGCTTTGGGCTTCCCATTGCCTAGACCTGTGTAGATTTTGAATGTTCAGGTTGTGGAAAGCAGCTGAAAGTAGGTTCTTTTTGGATAACTTTGAAATATTTTAAAGAATTGGGGTTGAGGAAACGGAGAGGGAGGTGGGAGGCTATAGATTACACCAAGTCACAATTATAGCAAGACTAGTTACAAATGTGATGAAAACACTCATTATAAAATTATAAAATCAGTAATGTGCAACGCTTTAAGAACTCCAAACGTATAGATTGCTATTGGGAAAATAGTCTATTATTGTTTGTTATCCATTTCTTAGGTGAACTCATTTATTTCAGCATCAGAACATTGGAGCTAAATGCTCGCTTTTTTTATCCACATCCTTCACTCTCACGGTCTGGCTCTCATGGTCTGGCCTGTTTCCTGCTGTCCCTCAGACCTGTGCTGTCCGGTATGGTTACCAGTAGCCACATATGGCAGTGAAGCACTTGAAATATGGCTAGTGCTGTGAGTGTGACACGCCTGCCAGGTTTTGAGATTTGGTATGAAAACAAATGAAATGTTTCAATATCTAAAATATTGATTACACGTTGAAATGATATGTCGCATATCCCATGTTAAATAAAATCCATTACTGCAATTAATTTTGCCTGTTTCTACTTTTAGCAAATGTGGCTGCTGGAAGATGTAAAATTATGTATATGGGTTGCATGCGTGGCTTGCCTGATTTGTTCACTGAACAGCTGCCTCAGGCTTAGTCTCGTGGGGGGCAGTGCTCCCAAGCGGCAGTAAGTCATCATACAGGGTATTATCTTTTTGTTTCTATAGTTTCAGCCAATAGATACTGCTTATATGTAGATGTGTCTGATTTCTTTTAGTGCTTATGATAGCTCTCACAGAAGCATTATTATTCTTTTGAAGAATACCTTAATCTCAAAACCATTTCCAGGTGATTGAGTTAAGTGTTACTGACTATATATATTCAATTAATCATTTGAACTTAAAATAATGAAATGACATGTTAAGCACATAATCCATTAAAAAAAAAGTTGAGCTAAGCATAATCAGCTGAATTTTCCCCAGCTTGGTCTGCCACGTACTCACTGATTTTTACAATATACTGTTTTTTTTCAGAGATTTAAGAAATATTTCTGGGAGAAACTTGAAATTGAAAAAATCAAGCTCATAATTTTTTTTTCTCCTGTGATTAACGAAAAGGCCGCAATAGTTTGCTTCTAAGTGTGGAACACTTTGGACCAGCTCATGGGACAACTATCCTTTTAAGCACAAAGAATCATAACCTACAGATAAAATCATATTCTTTTTATACCTATATTTGAAAACATTGGCCGTTTTGCCCTTACGTACCTTTGTGGATGTGTTTCTTTTTACTACCCTGTATGGGGGTTTGATACGGTGTCCAATTTAACAGTATGGGCTCTGGGGGCAAAGGAACCTCGATTTAGAGCTCAGCTTTATTGGCTGGCTGTGATCTTGGGCCCATTAGTTAACTTCTGTAAGCCTTAGTTTCTTTATCAAATTATTAATCTAGTTTCTTAATTATTAATGGGGATAATAATAGTAGCAACCTCGAAGACTCCATGTGAGAATGCCTGTTATCACTGTCAGCAGTGGTATAAATGGCTCCGAAACTGTTTACTGATTTTGGATCTTCTGCTTCAGCCAAACCAGCCTTCTCACTGTCCCTACAATTCTGGGGTTTTCCTTCATGTTTTCACACCTTCATTTCTCAAATGGAATGTTTGTTCCTTTCTGCCCACTTCTCCCTCCTTCCCCAGTTCTGCCCACCAAAATCCCATCCATCCTTCTAGAGCAGTGGTCAGTAAACTTTTTTTGGTAAAGAACCAGATAATAGGGACTTCCCTGGCGGTCCAGTGGTTAAGACTCAGCACTCCCAATGCAGGGGGCACGGGTTTGATCCCTGGTGAGGGAACTAAGATCCCTCATGCTGCACTTCAAGGCCCCTCCCCCCCCCCAAAAAAAAACCCAAAAAACAAAAACAAACAAACCAAAAAACCAGATAGTAAACATTTTCAGCTTTGTGGGCCAGATGGTCCCAGAAGCAACTACTCTCCGCCCCTGGTGTGAAAGCATGGCCATGTTCCAATTAAACTTTATTTATGGACCCTGAAATTTGAAGTAATATAATTTCCAGGTGTCACAAAATATTCTTCTTTTGTCTTTTCAACCATTTAAAAATGTAAAACCATTCTTCGTTCACAGGCCATACAGACAAACAGGTGTGTGTGTGCCCTGCCCTGGAGCCAGGTGAAAGCCGAGGAGGGGAGGGAGGCGGAACATCTTACCTGAAAGGGATCCCTCTCGTCTCTGAATGCCCTACAGGATCTTTTTACTGCTTTGTAATAATTGTAACATTTATTGAGTGCTTAATTAGTATCGAACAGCAACTATTTGTGCTTATTTCTTGCTTCCTAAACATATTATAGATTCCTAGAAGCTTTGGATATTTTTTAGTCCCCTCATATAGAATGCAGTACAAAAGTGCCTTTTACTTATTGGGCTCTAAAATGTTTGGAGGAATAAAGAAGTGAGTACAATTAACATAAAACATTAAAGTGAACTCTGGAATTTTCCTCCCTTTTCTTCAAAATTCTTATTTTTGGATGCAAATCTCACCATTTTGTTGGCATTGCTTGAAGATTTTGAGGCCAATCCGTTAGGGGTTATTTTCAGTCTTGCCACAAACCATGATTATAGGCAACCTTATTATCATGTTCTTCTGATAGAGGAACACTATAATCCTTTGCCTAATTATTGCTTTGTGTTTGACTGACTTTTTAAGTGTCCTTTCCGAGACACCTGTTTACACTGAATCCTTACTGTGCGACAGTGACGGAACGGTGTTGTAACTACTCTACAAATGAGAAAAAGGAGGCAGTTTAGTGAATGATGTGAGTGGCGGGAACGGGGTGTTTGGGTCCTCAGTCCCAGGCAGTGGTATGTATCTTCATGAGATTTCAGCCTCTTACTCATCATTTATTCATCATCTCTTTTATTCTTTTTCTCTTGAAGTTGATGAATTGAAAAGTATTCTGGGGAATTCCCTGGCGGTCCAGTGGTTAGGACTCGGTGCTCTCGCTGCCGAGGGCCTGGGTTCGATCCCTGATCGGGGAGCTAAGATCCCACAAGCCGTGCAGCACGGCCAAAAAAAAAAAAAAAAAAGCATTCTGGATTTCCAGTACTTCATAATTTGATAAATATAAGGACTAATAGATGTTTAGGACTTGTTTATGTGACACACAAGTTTTCTCAAGTACGTTAAACCCTCTGAAGTGAGATATGACATAACCACAAAACAATAATTCTAGAATTAAAACTCAATTATGGAGCAGTAATTGTGCTTTGATGAACTTCGTTTCATTTAAAAATTTTAAGAAAGTTGATATTCATATTTATATATACTTTTCCCAAACCTTAGGAATCTCATCAAAAAATTATATCTTTTTATACATCATTTAAAAATCATATCTTTTTTTCTGATTTGTGGTTTTTCAACAGTTATAAACTGTAGGAGAAATATTTTAATTCTAACACAATATGTATAAGACCTTTCCAGAAAAAATTCTGAAACTTTATTGAGTGAGTCCAAATAAACTCTAAACACTGGTTTGAGGATTGGAAGGTTTAATATCGTAAGGCATTGATTCTTTGGAAACTGACTTATGGATTTAATGTAGTCCCAGCAAATTGAAAAAACTAGACAAGCTGATGAAATTTTTGCCAAGGCCCAAGAAAAGGCAAGACACTCTTGAAAAAGAAAAAGAAGTTGGAAACACTTCTGTTCCAGAGATCAAGAAGAGCTAAATAATTAAGACAGTGTGATCCTGGCACCGGGATAGAGCAGTAGACCAACTGAACACCCCAAGGAGACCGGAAACAGTCTCACACACATTCAGACACTTGATTTATGACCCAGGAAGCATGGCAAATAAAAGGCCAAACAGTACAACTTTTAGAAGTTGACATAGGAGAATATGTTCATGACCTCAGTCTCAAAAAGGGTTTTTTTTTTTTTAAGATGTTTTTTATTTAAAATGTTACCTGCACTAACGGAAAAATGGGCAAAAGTCTAGAACAGGCACTTCAGAGAAGGAGAAATCCAGATGTCTAATAAACATATGAGAAGGTGTTCAACCTTGTTAATAATCAAGGAAATGCAAATTACGCCATAGTGCCATGTTACTTTGAGCCTAAATTCAAGTTGGCAAACGTATACCTGACTTAAAGTCGGCAATACCAAGTCCCAAAGCTTTTGAGCAATAGGACAGTCATACGTGGCTGGTAGGAATAGAAACTGGTATGACTACTTAGGGAAACCGTTTGGCATTACCTAGAAAGTCAAAGACATGCAGACACCAAAGCCCAGCTATTCCACTGTTAGAGAAGTTGATACACATGAGAGAACCAGGAAGAATATTTGGGGTAATTAATTTTCCTGATATGAGTTGATTCAGTTCATATTTGAGGGCTGCTATGTTCTATACACAGGTAGCTTTATTTTGGCACAAGGGTAAATAAATTATTTATATTTTTTTCCCCTCTCTGCTGGGTATTTTTCATAATATCTAGTATGTTCTTCATTTCCTAAAACAATGCTGGGCACAGAATAGGCATATAATAAATACTGTTGTGTTTTAAAAAATTATCATTTCAATTTTTATAGTGGGTACCCTTCACTATAGCTTTGTAGTTACCTTAACTCTGGCTATTGACTAATTTGCTCAATTAAATCTGTTTGCGGGTTTGGTAAATTACAACCTCCCCTGGTTCCTTTGAGATCCAGCCTGGCCTACTGATTGCATCATCTGGTGGGAGTCCGAGGAGACAGCACAGTGGAGCCATGCTTGGGTTCTGGCAGCTTTGCTGGGAGGAAAGCTGTGCAGCAGAGAAGGGGAAAGATGTCTAAGCTCTGTAGTGAAAGGGATCTGGGTTCAAATCCCACTTACCAGCGCTATGGCCTTGGACAAGTAGTAATTTTTGGTTGTTGTGAGGATTAAGTGAAATTGAGTATTTAATAAGCCACAATGCCTGGCTTATGATGGGAACTCAGTAAATGGCAATAACCATAATTGTTACTATGCCAGTAGTTGTTTGCTTAAGTAACATTGAATTTCCACAGTATGTGTTTTCAATCAGTTGAACTACGAATATGCTGATTTTTAAAATAAAGAGCTGCATCTGTTAGGGGATTCTAATTTTGTGGTCTTGGACTTCCCTGGTGGCACAGTGGTTAAGAATCCGCCTGCCAATGCAGGGCACATGGGTTTGATCCCTGGTCCGGGAAGATCCCACATGCTGCGGAGCAGCTAAGCCCATGCACCACAACTACTGAGCCTGCGCTCTAGAGCCCGCGAGCCACAACTACTGAGCCCGTGTGCCACAACTGCTGAAGCCCACACGCCTAGAGCCTGTGCTCCGCAACAACTAGAGAAAGCCCGCACAGCAACGAAGACCCAACGCAGCCAAATATAAATAAATAAAAAAACAAAAAACCCCTGATTTTGTGGTTTTAACTCATTTGACGTGTAGCTTATATCTGAAGGAAGTGGTCTGGTAAGTGTTTGCAAAGAGTAGATACGGCTGAGCTTTCTAAACAGGAATGGGATGTCTTTCTTTATGGGAGAAAGTGCTGATCACATAGTTTTAAAATTCTATCCGTTTAAAGTTGAAATACACATGTTATCTAGTGAAATACATTAGTTGTGAGAACCCTTGCCTACAGTTAAGACATTTATTCCCCAATGAATTGTTTAACAATGAAAATGTATTAAATTGTCTTTTACTTGGAAAGAAGACTTTTCTGGATAAGGTACCTTCATGATCTAATACTAAGCATCATGAGTTAAATAGTTACTAACATTTGGAATACACTCTATACCATTGTAGTATACTGTAACAAACATCCCACTCTATCTTAACAGTGAGCCTGAGTTAGGTAAATCAGGTGTTATTATTCCAGTTGTCAAGATAAAGAACTTTTACTTGTCTCACATCCAGTATTTTCCCACTACTCTGTACTGAGAAAACACTTTAAGAAACTTCCTGGGGGCTTCCCTGGTGGCACAGTGGTCGAGAATCCGCCTGCCAATGCAGGGGACACGGGTTCGAGCCCTGGTCTGGGAAGATCCCACATGCCGCGGAGCAGCTAGGCCCGTGAGCCACAACTACTGAGCCTGTGCTCTAGAGCCCGTGAGCCACAACTACTGAGCCCATGTGCCACAACTATGGAAGCCCACGCGCCTACAGCCCGTGCTCCACAACGAGAGAAGCCACTGCAATGAGAAGCCCGCGCACTGCAACGAAGAGTAGCCCCCGCTCTCCGCAACTAGAGAAAGCCCGTGCGCAGCAACGAACACCCAACACAGCCAAAAATAAATAAATAAAATAAATAAATTTATTTAAAAAAAAACAAAAAAACGTCCTGGCTTGTAGAAGACACCTCTGAATACCAGGCCAGTGGTGGATGCTGGCTTTTTATAGTAGTTTTTTTAAGATGGACGAGGTTGAAATTAGATTATAATGTTAATTATATGCCATTAATATAGAGTTTTTATGAAGGCAGTAACTGCCTCACTTATGTCATCTGTCTGGGCTCACCATCTTGTTAATTAAATGCTTATTTTTGACCAGTCTGTGTTTCATATTTAACTTTGCAAACAAGGGGCTGAGGTTGAGGAATGAGAATTTGAAAATGAACAGAAGATGAGGCCCATATTACCTGTTCACAGGGGGACTGAATTGGATACAAAGGGAAGTACTTCAAACCAGTGTCAGTTTGCTTCTTAGTCCTGGGGCAGAGCCATGGTCCAGTGTGTTTGAAGAAAAGGCTGTGCCTGTTTCAGGAGTTGAGGTAGAGTGAACGAGTAGTTACACTGTCTTCTCTTGTATTATATCCAAAATGTTAAATTATGAAAATTGTGCCCTAGAATAATTTCTTCTAAGCAATTTTAATATTCTTTTTTTTCCAGTTAAAACATTTTAAAGCGCTTGAATTTATTGAGGAAACAGCTTAGTACTTGAGATTATGCCTCTTAACATTATCGAGTATTTTATCCTAACCTGGATTTGTGATTGTCGAGTCATAGTTACCACCCAGAACCCTCTGTAAGAAAGGCTTTCAGGGTCCCAGAAGACCCACCTGCAAGTCTCCTATTTAGTTACTGCAACTGCTGATTCAACAAAGAGCTTGCGATATGTGGACCAGATAGCTTTCTGTGTATAGGTGCGCCCGGGCCAGAGATTGTATTTGTACCCTTGCCAGTTCTCTTGCGAATAAATGCTACTGTTGAGAAAGGGAGCTGGAAGGATTGTGCTCAGAGCTATGCCATCCATTATCCGTAGTCAGAAAACATGGATGCTCGATATTATTTGATGAGTCATTTGTATTAATCTTTCTTTCAGTCTTCAGATGTTCCCCATAAATCCATATTTGCATACAAAGCTTATTTCCAATATTCCCGGTAAGTGCACGGAATGGATTTGCTTGTTCTCATGTGGTGAAGGGAAGCTGGAAAATCAAATGTGCATGAGAGTAATCTGCTTGGCAAGGAAGACCACCTGAACTAACAACCACACAGCCTTTTCCGAATTCTAAGACATTCACACCACAAACATATTAGAGAAGCTGCTAAGTTGCATATTTTGAAGAAAGGTGTAAGGATTCTTGCTAAATGTTTGCTTAGTAACAAAAAAAATCTCTTTTTTAGAAGGTGACTTTGAGCACTAAAGGTCTATGAATAACTATTAATATCATGAAGTTGGAATAAGAATTCAGAGCTCTAATCTTTGCCCAGTGCTTCCAGAAGGCAGTTCTTGGCCTCAGTATAATCAGTCCTTCATGTTACTTCTAGAATGATCTTCCAAAAGGTGTTATTGCCATGATAAAATATTTTTCTTCCCTTGCTGTGCAAGAGTTAGCCAGATCTGGTTGACTTCAGAATCATCTGGAGAGGTTTATAAACAAAGCTTCCTGCTCTTCCCTTCTACCTTTGCAATTGAGAGAATCCAGAATTTCAGGGGTGAGACTCTGGAACTTGTCTTTTTGCCTAGGTCCTTAGGTGAATCTGATAAAACCAGTGTATAAACTTTGGGAATTGTAATTCTTCCACTTGAAGTCTTTTGTGGGTCTGTCCTAACTATGGTTTGAGGCTTTTCTCTCTTATACTTACAGTCCCTGAGCATATCCTCAACTTCTCTTGCCTCTGGAACTTTCTCAAGCTGCTCTCATCAGAAATGCCCTTATGTTTGCTCCAGTAGCAAGTATTATTCTCTCTCTTTCTCTCTGTATCTATCTCCCTATATAGAAAGGTTCTTGATGTTTATTGCCAAATTGCGTCCTAGAAGGTTTGCATTGATTTAAATGCCCATCTTTTTTTCTTAAAAAAAAACCCAACAGCTTAATTGAGTTATAATTCACGTACCATACAATTCACTCAGGTAAAGCGGACAATTCAGTGGCTTTAGCCTATTCACAGTTATACAACTATCACCACAATCCATTTTAAAATATTTTCATAATTCCAAAAGGAACTCCACCTCTTAGCCATCACCCCTTAATTCCTCATTTCATCCCAACCCCTGGGCAACCACTTATCCACTTTCTATCTCTGTTGATTTGTCTTTTCTGCATATTTCATATAAATGGAATTATTCAATGTATGGTCCTTTGTGACCAGCTTCTTTCACTTAACAGTTTTAAAGGTTCATTCTTATTGTAGCATGTATCCGTATTTCATTTCTTTTTTTTTTTTTTTTTTTTGCTGAGTAATATTCCATTATATGAATGTACCATATTTTATCTCTCTGTTCCTCAGTTGATGAATGTTTAGGTTGTTTCCACTTTATGGCTATTATGAATAATGCTGCTACGAATGTTCATGTCCAAGTTTTTATGTGGACTTATGTTTTTATTTCCCTTGGGTTTATTATATCTTGGTGACAAATCTCTGGGTCATTTGGTAACTCTACGTTTAGCCTTTAGAAATTGCCAGACTGTTTTCCATAGTGGCTGCAGCATTTTACATTCTTACCCAGCAGTATATGAGGGTTCCAGTTTTTCTGCTTACTCACCAACACTTGCTATTATCTGTTGCTATCTCAGAATTTTGAATGAAATTGAGAAGATTAAAGTATACTACAAAACTGAGCATAATAGAAACTAGGATATCATTAAAAAAGGCAACTTTGTGTAGATAGTGGGCATAAAAGATGTTGCCAGTGTTAAAGATATAGATTAATATTTTGCTGAAGTTGAGGGTACATAAGCTATGTTCAACTATAATTCTGAAGCTCCATATACTATAGATTTTCTTAGTCGGAAAAACCTTTCCTGTTAGTGGAGAGTTTACAGTCTGTATGATTTGAATTTCAAGAATGTTCCGCTTACACAACAGCAGGTGAAGAGCCAGAGGTGCTTAACCCTAGGAATGAACATGCATTGTTAAGGTGTATTAATAATTAGTATCAGTAACCAGGACAACCACAACCATGAATGTCTGCTAGTGTTTCCCAAGTGCCGGGTATGGTGTTTTGTTTCACTGATTTCATGGTTTCACATTATTATTTCATAGTTCTACTTTAGCAAGTGGATCTCTTGTTGTTGTTCCTGTTCTACAGATGAGGGAGTTAAGGCTTGGGAAGTGAGGTGACTTGTCTCTGGTCATGTAGTGAGTGGATGGTGGCTGAAGATCGTGAACCCAGGCCATCTGACTCTGGAGCTCAGTTCATGCCGCCATGCTAGAGATGGGGGAAGGGGATGTGGGGTGGTAGTAGGCTAGCGGAAGGTCCTGGTAAGGCACCAGGAATTGTGTAAGGACTGACCATGGCTCTACATGAGGGAAGACTGTCCAGGTGTGATTTCCGACAGTTCTGATGGTCACCCCTGAACCTCTGTCCATCCTGTCAACTAAAGCAGGTTGGAGGCCCCAGGGGAGGGGAGAGATGTACAGTCTAGTCCCTAAACTGCCCTACCACCAGCCTTGGCTGTGCTACCTTGAGCCTGGGTTTATCCACTGTGAGGTTGGCTCCTCTTAATATCTGACCTACTGTGACAGTGCTGTCATGGGCATGACACAGGTCATGGATACAGAAACTTCAGAAATTCTACAGTCAGACGTCAAGATCTATTCCTTGGGTTGTAATAAGTGGACTTCTCAGAGAATTTCTTTTAATACCATATTTGGCCCAGTGTACTCTGTGTTTATAAGGACTGATTTTGATTTGGGGAGCAGCTGAGTTCCATGCACCTTTGCAGTCTTATAGTCGGCGTGGGTTCAAGTTCCCTCAGAATATTCGGATTTGCTAGTTTATGGTACTAGATAATGTCTTGAGGAATGTGCTTTTTCCCCCTCCATGTTTTTTTCTTTCCAGCTCATTAAAGTTCAGTTATAAACATTGATATCGTACATATACTTAATTTCTTAACTGTGGAAGTAGTTGTGCACCATCATTTTAATGCTGACACATTTTTTTATTTATGGGCATTCATCCTAAGAGTGTTTTTGTTAAGAAAGCGGTTCCCTCCTAAGGCAGGAGACTGGACCATGCGTTCATCCCAGAAGCAGTTGTTGACCCTCTGCTGTCGGCCGGGTTCCAGGTGCTGAGGGCCCTGTGTTGTCCCACTGGGCGAGGGCGCTCTCGTGCAGCTGCGTTTCCCCGTGGTGGGTGGCAGGGGGCACAGACGCACAAAATGCGTGCATCACTTAATTGATGGTACATGCTTAGCAGAGCGTGAAAGGAGAGCAACGTGGGGACGGGGAGCAGGAAAGGCCTGCTGAGGAGGTGACACTGACCCTGAAACCTGAATGGGGAGGAGGAGGTGGCCATCGGAAATGCTGGCCGGAGCATCCAGGTGGAGCCACTGCAAAAGCCCTGAAGGCTGGCCTCAGCCCTGGGAGTGCGTAAAGCTAGAAGGAGGACAGGTCTGCCAGCGCAGCCTTTAGAGGTCGGGCCAGCAAGTGAGCTCGCGAAGGAGGTGCCATAGAGGTGGGAGAAAACCAGGACAGTTTAGTGTTAGGAGGTGGAGAGAAGAGCTCAAGGAGGGTGTGAATGTTCCGGAGGTCAAGGGAGCTGAGAACCTGGAGGGAACCTGGGGTTTGGCTGTAGACTTTTAAAAGGTGCAGCCTTGTTGGGGGGCAGGGTGGTGTGTTGGCAAGGGTGGAAACCCAACTGGGGAGGGAATGTGGGGCGAGGAAGTGGAGGTGGACCAGACAGCTCTTTATTGTGTGTGAGAACAGCAGAGAGAAGTAGGTGAGCAGGGAGATGGGCCCAAGGGAAAGGTTTTTTTTTACTGTAAACATTTTATTGAAATATAACACGTTTAGAAAAGCGCACAGTAAAGATAGGAGATCCTGTGCGCATTTGCTGATGTGAGCGTCCGGTAGGGAGGGAGCGGTGACGCTGCAGAGGGGTGGGTGTGGGGACGCGGGCGCAGCGGTGCAGCCCCTGAGGGGACCGGACAGACAGGCTGCCCAGCAGCCCGGGTGGAGAGCCCTGGGCTTGGGTCAGACTGGGGACATTTCCTCCATTGCAGTGTATGAAGAAGGAATATTTAATTTCAAAGTTGGGAGAATCACATTTTAATAACAACACAATATTTTTAGATACTGCCTATATTCCGAAGCTTTCTCATTGCTTTTCTGCTCCTTGATAAAGCAATGACCTATTTAGTGATTCTGGGTGTATCTTGATTATACTTTGTCATACCAGATGTGTCATATGACAGTTTTTTTCTTACCAGGGTCTACCATTACTGGTGTCCACAAGTTCTCAGATTTTGATAAACACAGTCACAAGGTCAAAGGGGAAATGTTTTCACAGTCTCATACCCCTGGGATTGCCCTCAGTTTCCTACCAAGGCAGCCAGTTCTGAACGGTCAGACCCAGGAGAGAGGGGATGCTTATTGAAACGTGCCTGGATTTCTGCACCTGCTTTTCCCCTCGGAGCATTTTCTGATTCCCAGGAGGCTGGGAAGCTGGTTGGAAAGGGCTACTAAGAGACAAGAGAAGCAGGTAGTGCTTTAGGCTACTTTGTGGGGCTGGAGAGATAAGACATTCCAGGTGAAGGGCTGCGAAGGCTATCAGAACAGAGGGGCCAGGGTCCCAGAGGCCAGGAGGCAGCCTGAAGCCCGGCTCTGGTTTTCTCCTCAAGCTGTTTGTTGGCCTGGCTGTGCTGGCCAGGAGGCTAACAAGTCACGCCAAAAGCAGCTGAGCAGCAGAGCGGGATTCTGGTAGTTTCACTTTGCTGGGAAGAAAAACATTGGAATTCCGGGCCCACCAAGGAAGAGGCTCCCTAGGAAACACCTACCTAGAAATTTCCGTTGCCACTCCCGGAAGGTCAAACCTAGGAGCAGACTCTGTCTTATAGGCCTGCAGAAACTGCCGAGCAGCCTGGAGTCAGCTTGGTGGGGGTGGAGGGCCCTTCTGCGGCCTGCCGGAGGATGGGCAGAGGCTGGAGGCCGGTGGAGGCAGATGGCCTCTCCCAAAGGTGCCACAAGGCTTCCAGACGCTGGTGGCTTTCTGTTCCTTGATCCACATGCATTTACTTTGTGAACATCCCTCAGGTCGGACACTAATGATCTGTGTGCTTCTCTGTAGGCCTGTGATACACCGCGGTTTGAGGTTTCCACCTGAAATCTTGTAAGAGCAGAATGGAAGACTCCTGATAGAGTCCTCTTTGGAATTGCCTTCGCATTTTACCAGCCAACCAGCGATTCTTTGTAAAAAGGAAAAGGCGAACATCAAGGTCTATCATTCTTTAGAACTCCCACTGAGTGCTGGCTCCTTTTGAATTCTCAAAGATATTAATGTAGAATTGTTAGGCTAAGACCCCCAGCATGTCCTTAGCCTAGGTTTTTCTTTTCTTTGAGTGAATGGTAAGAGTTCTTTTGAATGACTTGATGGGGTTCGAATGCATTGCTGACAAACTATTAAATGGGATGGGAGGATCAATCTTTGTTTTTTTTTTGGTGCATGAAAAGTTCTTATCTGAACTAGGAAAATAAAGCCCATGTTTCTTGGGTTGACACAAAGAAAGATTTGCTTGCATGCCTCTTTTGAGGCATGAAGAAAGGAGTGCCACAGCCCTGACTGGAAAAAATAACCTTCTTTCAAAGAAGAGAACCCTTAGTTGATAGTCTCTGAAGCCCTTTGTGTGCACAAGAAAAGTAGGAGGAATCATTGCCTAATGTGGAGATTTCTGTGGGAGAAGTGGAAGGCAAAGGGACACAAATGGAGAGGCAGAGATGGCCTAGGTGACCCTTGCAGACCTGTTTGACACACCTCATTCCCCGCTTGCTGTTGTCATCCTGTGTTTTCTACTCTGTGTTTTTTTTAAAACCTTAGTTCAGCTCTCTTCCGGTTACACAGTGTTGTCCTTGTTTATGGCCAGAAACAAATTAGGAAAAGTTACTTAGGATATACTCTACAATAGTTTTTATTTTAGTTTAATTTAATTTAATTTATTTATTTTTATTTTTTGGCTGCGCCGTGCGGCTTGCGGGATCTTCGTTCCCTGACTAAGGATTGAACCCGGGCCCCGGCAGTGACAGCACCAAGCCCTAACCCCTAGACCGCCAGGGAGGTCCCTCTACAATAGTTTTTAGACTGTACAGATAGTTCAGTCTCATAATATTAAAAGTGCAGCTTACGCCGACACTTATCTGCCATTGTCCCCTGCTCACGACCCAGTTTCTGAAGGTTTTTTCTGGAATTTTTTCCCCAGTGGCATAAAATTTTATCTGGAGTTTTTCTGCAGTCTTGTGCATTTCACTATTTGCTTCATTGCCAACATTTATAACAAATGTGAAATGTGAATGGCATCGGT
Source organism: Balaenoptera physalus (assembly GCF_965194825.1). NCBI lineage: Eukaryota > Metazoa > Chordata > Mammalia > Artiodactyla > Balaenopteridae > Balaenoptera > Balaenoptera physalus. The sequence continues at coordinate 5,305,515 of NC_138889.1, forward strand.
AGAAATACCTGGAGGACCCCATTATGATCACTTCTTCATCCTTTATCTTTACCCTTAGACCTCTCTGCTTATACGAAAATATTCCAAATCCATAACTGCTTAATTAAGAACCCCTTTTTTATTTGGAACCTAGTCAAAAGTTTATTATTATAATTTTAACAATTTGTTGAAAGCCTTTCTGAAAGCCTTGTTCCCTGATTATTTATTTTCTCAGAAGCTTTAAGTTCCTTAGGTGTACGTCCCTTCACTGGAATTGTGCTTATTTTATTTCCTCGTGGAATTAAAAAATGATATTTTAGTCCTACTACTCCGCCCTCACTTGTAGGTTTCCAGGAGCTCTTTAGCTGGGGTCATAGTAGCCCCTTAAGATGGAATTGGGCTCCGACAAACGGAGGGACCTCAGGCCGACCAGACCCAGGACTGTGGGTGAGTCATCACCCTGTCTGTGGTCACTTCGTCCTTTGTGAACTGTAGGCCGGTCCTGCGCTAGCCCTCCCCCTGGCCCCCGGTTGGGGTGAAGCTCGAATGAACAGTGTCTGCCGGGGCGTGGGGCACCTTGCTGGGCATGGAGAGGGTGTTGCTGATAGTATTCACTTCTCATTTTCATTTTTTCTCAGTGGAAATACTAATTTGTTGTGAATTTTTAAAATTGAGAAACTATGGGATGGATTCTTTGGGCTTCCCCTTTTCAGCAAGAATGGGGAATTTGTGTTGAAACCTGTATACGTTTGTTATTTGTCCATTGTTACTTCCTCTACCAGTTCCCGTTCACCATTTAGAACCAAGTTCAGCTTTTTTTCCCTTCTGAGTTCCAAAACTGTTTCTTCCAGAAATCAATGAAATGTAAAATCTCAGCTTGCCATTCTAAATGAGTGAGCATTGTGGAAGCCTTTTTTTCCACATTTAATTAATTAATTAATTAACTGAAGTATGGTTGATTTACAATGTTGTATTAGTTTCTGGTGTACAGCAAAGTGATTCAATCATGCATATATGTATCTAGTCTTTTTCATATTTTTTCCATTATAGGTTATTATAAGATATTGAATATAGTTCCCTGTGCTATACAGTAGGACCTTGTTGTTTAGCCATTCTCTGTATAATAGTTTGCATCTGCTAATCCCAAACTCCCACTCCATCCCTTTCCCACGCCCCTCCCCCTTGGTAACCACAAGTCTGTTCTCTAGTCCATGAGTCTGCTTCTGCTTCGTAGATAAGTTCATTTGTGTCATATTTTAGATTCCACATATAAGTGATATCATATGGTATTTGTCTTTCTCTGTCTGACTTACTTCACTTAGTATGATCATCTCTAGGTCCATCCATGTTGCTGCAAATGGCATTATTTCAGTTCTTTTTTTATGGCTGAGTAATATTCCATTGTCTATATGTACCACATCTTCTTTATCCATTGATCTGTCGATGGGCACTTAGATACAGTAGAAGCCCTTTATTTCCAGTCTGCTCGGTCTGATTTGACAGCTCTCACGTTTACTGTAGCACCTCAGTTGTACAGTGGTGATCAGCTGTGCAGAGCAGAGCGCTTGTTGTGATTCTGTCCTGTTATGTCTTCTGAATCATGAGGATATGGGTTTAAACAACTTTGTCGGCTGTCGTGACATTAAATCAGCTGAAGGAGTTGGTGAGTGATACTTCTCAGACTGGTGCTGGCGCACGGTGGCACATCCTGTCCTGAGCTTGGCCTTTGAATACTGTCTTCCCTCGGGCATACCATGGCCACAGTGCCAGAGCCAGAGTGCTGAGCTGGATGATAACTTCTGTAAAATGGAAGCTGCCCGAGACGAGTGGTTCCCAAAGTACCCTCCCCCCAAACAGTAGTGTTCTAGAGCTAGACCAAGGTGTTTTTTCATTTAAATAAAAATAAAGGATAGAATTTTCTTTATTTTGAGTTTCTGTCCCATGAAATTTCATTAACTCTTTGTTGCTATTACTGCCAATCACCTTAGTCAGCACTAGGAGGTGACAAATGAACAAGTAGCAAAAAAAGTTAGTGGAAAACTTGGGAATACCTAGTCTTGCTTAATCTGATAGTTTAAAAAAATCATAAAATGAGCTGGGATGTGATTTTTATATAGCTCATATAATGGAGCCATTTATGCTGGAATCTTAACACAGGTCAAGTAATCTTAGTTTACGGAACGAGAAGCAGGGTGGAATGGTGGCCACCACGTGGGCCCGGTAGCCACAGGCCTGGGCTTCTGGGCATCACAGCTCTGCCACATGATAGCTCTTACCAGCTCTGTTACCCTGGGCAAATCACTTAATCTCTCTCTTTCTCTGTCCCTCACCTATAAAGTAGAGACAATAATGTACCAGCTTCATGGGTTATTGTGAAGATTAAATGAATCAATACATGTAAAGTACTTAGAACATGCCTGGCACATAGTAAGTGCTATGCAAATGTTAGCTAATATTGTTTTGTGACGTAAAAAAATATATATGTTAATATTTCATGGTGCTTGGCAAAGAACACTGTGGTCCTGTCTTGTGAACATATTTGAGAACCATGGGCCTGGAATTTCTCTTCTAGTTCTGCAGTTCTGTTATTCTGTGTCACAGAATTGGATTCCCCATAATCTTTCTTTTCCCTTTTTATGTTAGTGCTTTAATGAACATGTTTGTTTTTTCCCCCCCCCTCTCTACATAGAGTGAAATCACTCTTACCAAGTGGAATCTAATCTTAAATATGACTTCAGAAGGTGTCCTTTCTGTTTCTTGACATAAAGGTGTTTTTGTATCGTGTACATTAGTTACGGTTGTTTCCTACTATTACACAGCTAATATCCTTCAGTTCTTTATCCTACAGGTGAGAACACTGAAGCGTAGAGAGAGTAAACCAATTGTCAAAAGCTAAGCGGGGCAGGTCCGTGATTTTAAGCCAGGCTGTCTGAATCCCAGGCCTGCTCTCATATAAGTACGGCAAATCCAAGCTGCGATTCCAGTGGCTGCGTTCCTATTCCAGTGGAACTAACCTAAAGCAAGCTCAAGCAGCATTCCTTTAAATGGAGACGGATTTCTATGTGAGTATTCCTGAAGGATGCTCTTTTTATACTTGGGTCAGCAAAAGTCACCAGATAGCTGTACCTGTTCATTCCAAGAAAGGTGAAAGGTGAAGCAAACAAAAACAAGCAATTGCTTATACATCAGGGCAGAGAGCCTCTGGGCCCAGCCATTGCCTGTTTGCCCCGGGAGAACCTTCCTGTCTGTGCACACTGCTGCCCTAGGCCTGAGGGGAGGCGGCTGGCCGGCCTCCTGGCCTTGGTGTCTGTTTCCCCGTCCAGCCTTCTCACGTGTCCTGAGGTCTCCCCACTGCTGGCCGCGCTGGGCTGGCTGCTGAGTTTCTGCACTGCGGGGACGGTTGTTGCAGGCTGGGCAGCAGGAGCTCAGGGAGAGAACAAGAAGGAAATCTGCCTCCTCACCCCCGCTCTGCTGGCTGGTCCCCTTCTGTTCTGAGCTCACCCACAGCTCCCTCCCTAGATTGCGAATCCACCTCCTCCACTTTCTTTCTCACAGTTTTTATATTCATTTTGCAAGTCTATCAGCCTCCCTCTAACTTCTTTGTATGGCGTGTGTCGTGTAGGATTTCAGGGAAGGAGTTAGCAGTCTCTGCTGGTTAGTTTGTAATGAGCCAGAAAAGTCGATTTGCAAGTGTACTGTCTAGATTGTGGCACACTTCTTTCCATGTGAAGAATGACGCATCCGGAAGGCACCTCACCAGTGCAGAAACCTCTGTTGCATTCTTAGTGTTTCTGAGGTTCAACAATGTGCCATAGTCCCGGGGAATTTAACAACTATCTATAACAACGTTTTAAGGTGAAATTGTATTTATAGTTCATCCTGTCATCCCGGGTGCACATCTACCTTTGAAGGTGGATCTGGGCCTCTTCTTCCACCTCTACGTGCAGGTGATGAAACGGGAGCTTCTCGACTCCAAGTCCTGAGTGGTTCTGGAGAATTGGCTTCTTTCAGCCCAAAAGGGCTGGTGATGGTGGGAACCGGGCTGGTGGATGGTGAGGGGATACGGCTCTGGGGTGGGAACTACGAGGAGGGCAGGCGGGCGATGTGGAGGCTGGATCACTGGGCCACTCCGTCGTCTGGCTCCGGGCCAGCCTTATTAGTGCAGCGGCTGGAAAGGCAGGCATTTCTCTTTCCTTCTTTCTCCCCCTCACGTTTCCTCACTGTCCTTCTTACCACGCAGGCATCCCCGGTGAGCTGGGAAGCCAGCTGCCCATCCCTCCCACTAGATTGTGAGCTCCATTGGAGCAGAGCTCTTGCTCAACCTTTTATGCTTGATGTTCACAAAGCATGAAAAGAATTGCTACCATTTCTCGAATGTTCGTCATTATGCTACATGATCCCAAATGCTATCATGTTGTCTTGAATCTAAGATGTTGGTGGTAAGAAACAACAATTATTTTATGTATCATTACAAAAGGAAAAAGTCTTGCCAATTCAACTCTGATTCAAGTGCTTTTTGGTACTTAGAATTTTTATTAGATACTTGTTGAAAGAGCTCTTTTAGACTTATTTAGGCATAGATTTTTATCACATCACTCCTGCATACGTAAAAGGGAAAATATAAGTGAAATAAATTGTTAAAGATATTCCTAAAATGTTGTCGCTTTCAGAGGCTGACTCTTCAGAATCACTTTTGGCTCAGGGTCATCGATGTCTCTGTGCCATCAAGAGTGCTGGTGACACAGCATTTCTGAAAAGAGGGCGCACTGCTGTCACCAGGAATCTCCTCCAAACAGCTTGTACCCATTCTGGGAGTTCTGATCGCGGTGTTTTTTTATTCCGCCTGTGGCAGGCCTGTCTTTCCACGTATCTCAGTAATAACATTGCACAAAGCAGCATCGTTCACGACGCTGTCTCTTATACCCAAGTCCCATAGGTTTGTTGGGCAAGGTCATTTTTCCAGTGCTTCCCTAATCAAATTTGTGCCCAGCTGCTGTTCCCATGCCTTTCAGTTTTAATGCCAAGTTACAGTGTCATCTTTCTGCATTTAAAATGGCAGTTACACTCAGGGTGTCTAGTGCTGACAGCACCCATGACTCAGTGAAGCGAGGACAGAACTAGTGAAGGACTGTGAGCAAGGTCACACACGAGCAGGCAGTGCATCCACAGCTCCCTGCCACCTGGGTGAGAGCGACCGTGGGACACCAGTGTGGTCAAATAGACGCCTCATTCAGAAATGTTAACAGGTGAGAAAAAGTGCATTAGAGACTTGATGAAATGCAGACTGTTAAGTCTTAACAACAGCCATGCCGGGCAGATAATTTGGATTTTCCAACAAGGAGACTGAGAATCAGTCTGTGACTTTACTAACATCACACCTAGTAAGTCCATGGTAGATTTGGGGGCGTAGAACCCAGATTTGTCTGATGCTAAAGCTCCTACTTTCAATTATATAACACTATTCATTCATTCATTCGTATATATATATTATATATGTATATATATAGGACCTAGAACAGTATCTGGCACATTTAATAAATATTTGTTGTTAATAAGTATTTAATAAATATTTGTTGAATAAAATCATTAGAGAGGATAGAAATGCTTCTCCTCCTGGAAGTGAAGCCTCTAACATTTTAGACAGTGGGTGAGAGAAGGAAGGTAGGTGGCCATTTTCTAGACAAGGTCCAGCTTGTGGATCTCGGGTTCTTTCAGGTCAAGAAGAGGAGTGGAGGAAGTCTGTCCCTAGCTCACAGAGCCTGTCAGCACTTGCCTGCTGGACAGCGCTAAGGTATTTCCTGGAATCATCCTTCCGCCTCGCCTGTAAATCAAGATCAACAGGGTTCTATAAATTGGGCAGTTAAAAAAGTAGTAATAAAAAAGGAAGTCAAATATGACAAGCCTTGCCATGAAGAAAGTTCAGGTACAGGGCATTGGTTATTTGATAAATTGCTAGGTTTATAAAACTACGAGGACTTCCCTGGGGGCACGGTGGTTAAGAATCCGCCTGCCAATGCAGGGGACACGGGTTCGAGCCCTGGTTCGGGAAGATCCCACATGCCGCGGAGCAACTAAGCCCGTGCGCCACAACTACTGAGCCTGCGCTCTAGAGCCCGTGAGCCGCAACTACTGAGCCCGCGTGCCACAACTGCTGAAGCCCGTGCGCCTAGAACTCGTGCTCTGCAATAAGGGAAGCCACCGCAACGAGAAGCCCGCGCACCGCAACAAAGAGTAGCCCCCGCACGCTGCAACTAGAGAAAGCCCGTGCCCAGCAACGAAGACCCAACGCAGCCAAAAATAAATAAATAAATTTTTAAATAAAATAAAAAAATATGAAATGTTTTGAAAATTCTGAAGCTCTTATAGCTCATCAGTAAAATATGAAAGTTGACACATTTGAGCACTACCACGTGCTAGATCTGTGCCTGGGATTTTTACATATATCATGTAACCCTCACTGTAACACCAGTAGGTAATTATCATATCCATTTTACATAGGATAATATCGAGGCTCAGGGAGTTTAAGTGATTTGGCGGAAGGATGTAACTACTGAGCAGCTGAGTCACTGGGGAAGCCCGGATGTTCAACTCTGAGTCTGTGGATTTTCTACTATACTCTGCTGCTTCCCATCTAAGCTTAAGGCTAGAAACCACTTTATACTCTCGTTTTACAGATAAGGAAGTTGATGCTAGAGGATTTTAAAGTGACTTACTTAGTAGCGGAGTCATACCTAAAATTCAGTTTTCTTGAACAATTTATTAAACAATAAATAATTGCAGAATGTCACACTGTTTTGAATAGTTTAGTAGTTACAGAAGCTCAGTAGGTCTTATAAGTATCAATATATCTTAAAGAACAAGAACTGGGTATTCTGTATCACTGCTTTAGATTCCAGACACTTTTTGAATTAAAGAATTTTCACCATCTTTTTTTAATTTAATTTTTTTATAATGTATTTTTAAAATAAATTTATTTATTTATTTAGTTTTTGGCTGCGTTGGGTCTTTGTTGCTGTGTGTGGGCTTCAGTAGTTGCGGCACGTGGGCTCCAGAGTGCAGGCTTAGCAGTTGTGGTGCATGGGTTTAGTTGCTCCACGGCATGTGGGATCTTCCTGGACCAGGGCTTGAACCCGTGTCCCCTGCATTGGCAGATGGACTCTTAACCACTGCGCCACCAGGGAAGCCCTTTTAATTTAATTTAATTTTTTTTGGCTGTGCTGGGTCTTCGTTGCTGCCCGCGGGCTTTCTCTAGTTGTGGCTAGCGGGGGCTACTCTTCGTTGCGGTGCGCGGGCTTCTTATTGCAGTGGCTTCTCTTGTTGTGGAGCACGAGCTCTAGGCACGCGGGCTTCAGTAGTTGTGGCACGCGGGCTCAGTAGTTGTGGCTCACGTGCTCTAGAGCGCAGGCTCAGTAGTTGCGGCACATGGGTTTAGTTGCCCTGCAGCATGTGGGATCTTCCTGGACCACTGCTCGAGCCGGTGTCCCCTGCATTGGCAGGTGGATTCTTAGCCACTGGACCACCAGGGAAGTCCAAGAGTTTTCACCATCTTGGGCTTCTTTATGTGCTAACAGTATTCTAAAATTATTGGGAGCTGACACTGTGGGCAGTATTTCACATCCATATTGCTAAATTTTACTAGCAGGCTTTCCTATGTGTCGATGAACTGTTCTGTTATTTTGCTGCCATCTGCCAAGTAGTTATTTTCTTTTTTTCTCCCCCTTTATCCTTGCCTTCTGCAGTCTCTGGTATTTTATGTCATGTAATGTGTACTTCCTTATTTTGGTAAGATTAGGAAAAAGGTATTTCAGTCTAGGGTAAATATCCTGTCCCTTCCCATCTCTTTTTTCTTGTTCCTGTTCATCCTTGAAGATTCACCTTCTCTGAGAAGTCATCCCTGGACACCCCCATTGGGATCAGGTGTCTTCTTCTCTCTTCCCCCTGCGACCGATCTGTACAAATGATCAAGGACGAGCCACACGACAGATCTAGAGTTACTCATATTCCTTGACCTGAAGGAACTTCGAGTTGAGATGGGGAGGCAGACATTTAGACAGAAAAATGCAATATGATCGAACCTTTTTTTAAAATCTAATATGTGAGTGTTTATCATGGAGCAGGCATTGTGCTAAGCATTTAATGTGCATTATTTCATGTTCTGTCAATAACCTTATGATCCCGATTTTACAGAGAAGGAGAGGGATTTAGAGACTGTCCTTGCTTTGCCTGAAGTCAGTTAAGTCACAGAATTGCTACCGAAATCCGGGTCCAGAGCCCAAGCTCGTAGCCACTCTGCCTCTTGTACTGACTTCTGCCTCTGCACAGATGTGTCTCCTGGGCCCTCACACGCTAGGCACAGGGAGAGGACAGCCCCAGTGCTGGAGTTCAGAAACTAATAGTTACTCTACAGTCATACAGCCACTGTAACTGACTCCAAATTATCCCTCAAAAGACTTCAAAAGAATTCAAGATATAGCACATTGTATGTCCAAATGCATTCATCACAAAAGATTAAAAATAACCTGTTTATCAACACAAGATTAAATACATTATGATATATTCATATAATGAAATGATGCAGCTGTAATAAAGAATGAGGAAATGCTATATGGATATGGAACAATGTAAAGGGTATGATATTATATGGAATAAATAAGGTTTAAAAGAGATGCTGCTTTGTATAGAATCAATAGCATGCTGCCGTGTGTGGCTGCAAGAGGCATGGAGTGTTTGAATTTTGCTTGTATATGCATAAAGTATCTTTGGAAGAATAGATAACAAATTGATGGTATGGGTTGATTCTGAAGAATGGATAAGGGATTCCAGGTAGAGAGAAATAATAAGCACCTTTCTAGAAATGAAAACAGATAAGAAAGGCACTCTGGGCTGGTGTGTTTCCAGAGCGTGAGGGGTGAGCCTGCCTGGATCCTCGCTGCGTCCCCGTATGCACTTGAGTGATTGTGCAATTGACAAACTAAGCTGAAAAAAAAAAATCTCAAATTCCTGTATGGGAAAAGCACAACATCTCTTCTGTGGTATTAATTCCTGTTGAAAATACATGTCCTGAATCTAACCATGAAGAGACATCAGACAAACTCAAATTGAGGGACCTTCTGAAAAGCAAATGGCCTCTGCATTTCCAAAATGTCAAGGTCGTGGAGAGCTAGGAGAGACTGGGGACTGTTCCCGATCCGAGGGGACAGACGGGACGTGTCCGCGGGATGCACCGTGTGCGATGCCAGATTGGATCCTGGGCCAGAAAAAGAGGGGTTTCCTTCTCTGCAAAGGACGGTAATCAGACAATTGGCAGAAGTTGAATGTGGTCTGTAAATTAGGTAATAGTACTGTTTTCATGTTAACGTCCTGATTGTGATAGTACTGTGGTTATGTGAGAAAACGTCCTGTTTTTAGGAAACAGGCACTTAAGAATTTAGGAGTAAAGGGGCTTTGTGTCTGCAACTTACTCTCAGATAGTTCAAGTTAAAAAGACAAAAGAGAGAGAGGGAGAGAGAAGGAGAGAGAATAATAAAGTAAGCATGGTAAAATGTTACCATTTGGGGAACCTGAGTGAAGAAGTACAGGAATTCTTTGTACTATTTATGCTGCTTTTCTGTCTGAAATTATTAAAAAATAAAAAAAATTTAAAAAGCACTTCTGATGTGGAACATTTTATGATTTTGTAATACTGAGCCTTTTATGTCCTTTTGTACAATTTTGTGATTTTCTTCCTATAGATCTTTATATTGTTGGTGACATTTATTCCTAGGTTTCTTAATATTTTTGTTCCTTTTTAAAAAAATGTAAGTTTTGTTGAGGTATAATTCACATACTGTACAACTCACCCTGACCATCTTTTTATGTATGCTTAAACATTACCGTTATATAGGAAGGCATGCTTTTTTTTTTAAAGACAACTTTATAGGGTATAATTTACACATGGTGAAATGCACATATTTTAATTGAATAGGTTGATGACTTTTGACACATGAATTCCCCATGTAACCACCCCCCAGTCTAGATGCAGGATAGAGAACATTTCCATTTCTCCAGAGAGTGTGCCCCCAGCCCCTTTGCTTATACAGTCACCTGTTGGCGACACGGGCGTCTTTTCCAGGACCCTCCGGTGTGTGCAGGGCGAGTGTGTGTGTGGTGGGGTGCCTTCGGGCGGGGTGAGGATGGTAGCGTTGCCGCCGAGCAGTCTCCCAGGCTGTTTGGACGTGGCTTTTCTGTATCCCAGACTTAGGCCCTGACATTGGGTGTTCCAGTTTCTTTTCTTTCTTCTATGGGCCTTATTCTGGTTCAGAGGTTGGAGCATGTGTAGCCTAAGAATGTTTCTCAGCTTATTTCCATTAACAATGGAGAAAATTCTGGCTGGGTTCTGGGTAGTGGTTTTTCTTTTTTTTTTTTTGAAGAGATGTGCAATTTATTCATTTGTATTTATTTTAAAAAATTTTTGGCCACACCCCGAGGCATCTGGGATCTTAGTTCCCTGACCAGGGATTGAACCCGCGCCCCCTGCATTGAAAAGCAGAGTCTTAACCACGGGACCACCAGCACAGTCCCTGGGCAGTGGTCTTTCTTACCTTTAGTTGAATGGTGTTCTGAGCAGTTTGGCCTTTCCTGTCTATTCTGCTACTTAATGGGCTGGTGGGAGGAGGTGTATCAGGCCTGGCTGCCCTGTTAAACAGCAGATCTCATGTGACCTTTAAAATGTCAGTGTTTTATCATCATCAGAAGGGAAGATTGATTAAAACATCTATTTAGGAAAATAATAATGTTTCGAGATGTAGATTTTGTGCACATTGATGTTTAGTTGATGTTTGATTTGCTCACTCATCACCCCTGTATGGACCCAATGGGAAACAAAATTTATATTTGTATTCACCAAATTGTGGCCCAGAAAATTCAGCTCCCTCCGCCTGCCATTTTTTCCTCGTTTTGTGACTTTTATTATTCTGCTGTTCATTTTGAGTTGGTGGTATAGGAAGTCAGTGTCTAAACAAGTGTGCAGGGACTTCCCTGGTGGTCCAGTGGGAAAGAGTCAGCTTCCAATGCAGGGAACTTGGGTTCGATCCCTGGTTGGGGAACTAAGATCCCACATGCCTCGGGGCAACTAGGCCCGCATGCCACAACTACCGAGCTCTCGCACCTCAACTAGAGAGCCCGAGTGCCGCAAACTACGGAGCCCACGCACCACAACTAGAGAAGAGAAAACCTGCACTCCACAGCTAGCGAGAAGCCTGAGTGCCGCAACAAAGAGCCTGTGTGCCACAAAGAAAAGATCTTGCATGCCTCAATGAAGATCCCGTGTGCCTGCAACTAAGATCTGACACAACCTAAATAAATAAATAAATAAATAAATAAAATATTTTAAACAAGTGTGCAAGGGAGGGACGCGCTGGCCGAGCAGTAGCGAGTCTCGGTTGTGAACCCAGCATGTGCCTGCATTTAGCATCTGGGGCCTTGTCCTCCTCAGGAGAACTAAGAGGACTGCCGTCAGCATTTGTGATGAAGGTTCCATCCACCTAACTTGTGCCCAGAGCAGAGCAAGTATGCAGTACATTGCATCATTATTCCAAATAATTTCTTCATTTTTACCTTTTTGCCCATGTGTGTAACCTTTCACAAAGCTTTTTTTTTTTCCTTTTTGTGGTTGAAACTGTAATTTATTAAAATGCATTCATTTATTTAAAGTCTTGGGTCCTTTTCTCTCTTTTTTCAGGCACGTTGCAGAGAGGCCTTTTTGTCCTTGATGAACACTCGCGGGGTAGGCAGATGACTGTCTGTCACCCCGAGCTGCTCTAGGTGCCCAGGACGTTGTCCAGCAAGGAAAGGATGGATTCCAAAGATGAAAGCTCACACGTGTGGCCTCCGGCTGCAGAGCATGAGGAGAACGCCACACAGGTGAAGAGTGGTCTTCCAGCTGGGCCTTGACAGCAGTTTTTTAGTTGGTACAGTTTGCTGACAGCTAGAGAAATAGCAGCTCCCGTACAGTGATGAGTGGCTGGGAGGAAGCTGACTTGCAGAACTGGTGCCGAAGGAATGGGCAGCGTTTCAGCACTTTGGATGCTCCAGCAACATGGGTCGCTGTGATTTTGAGGAGCTACATACCACTCATGGCTTCTCTGCCTGTCCCCTATCTTATTGTCATAATGCATTTCACTGCTCCGTTTTATTTCATGGTATTGGTGCTGAAAGCTTCAAACTGGAGGTTTTCTTTATGTTATCCTGGAAAGGGTTTTGTTTCTTCATGTGTAATGAAGTACAAAGGTATGCCTGTAAAGTGAGTGGCTTTTCCTTTTCTTCTCAAATTCAGGATGTAAACCTCTAATTGAAAGTTGTCCCACTGAATCCACAGCTCTGGAGGTTAGTCGCTTATTCAGATGCTGCTGTAATGAGTGATCTCTGCCTTTCAAATTGCTATCCTAACCAGCTACACGTTCTTTTGACTATTCTTAGCAAAGGCGAACCTCTGCATTTTTGGTATGCATTAGAATTTTGAGAAGAGTCAGCACTCATAGGGAGCCGTGTTTACATGTGACCAAAGTATAAAACTCCATTTTAAAGCATTATAATATATATGTAATTTTAATTTAATTTTTGTCAAATTATATAACCATAGTATTATTACCAAAATCAGAAAATTAACATTGAAACCTTTAAATATACACATTTTATTTAATTTAAGCAATATAACAAATTTACAATACATAAAATTGATCATCTGGTATGATTTGAAAGTCTGAGTTTGAATACTGAGCAAAAAAGTTCCAGAGATGCTTCCAGCAGAATAATTGAGAATGCTGTTTTGGTTCTCATGGAAACTATTTGGAAGGCTACTTTCATGTAGCCATATAGTTTGGTGTATTTTGTTTATAAACAAAAATGTAGTTCGTTAATAAATAGGGTCCACATTTGTGGGTAACCAGATGGTAGACGGCAGAGCTCAGCATCCTTTATTGCATCCCTCCTCCCAGTGTTCCTTCTCCCAACCAGGAATTCTGATTTAGCCGAGTACTGGGTGTTGAAGAGTTTGGCTAACTCTTAAGGAAATTTTTTTTTTTTTCTTTTTTAAGCACTGAAACTAGTTCAAGATTTTGATGTCAATGAACAAATCTAAACTCACAAAATTATTTTGCAGCACTTAAAACTGCGCAAATATCTTAGAAGCCTAAGTCTTGTATGGATGCAAACTGTATCTTCATGGACAAAGCAGATTTATGTAGAAGCTGCACTAAGCGCTTAGTATAGAAGTGGAGGTTTGTTTTACTTATGTGGTGCTTGACTGCATGGGGTCTCCAGTTTTCTTTCTGGGGATTGAATTAGCTTCTGTCATCTTCGGGATCTACTATTCTCCACTGGAAAAAAACTGAAATAAAAAAGTTAGGTCTAAAGCCAAGACAGTGTAAGAGTAAGGAATCTGACCTAAGAGGGTCTAACTTCAATATCAGCACATAAACGATTTCTCTCCCAAATGTGTTCTTTGACCATCTGCTTTGTACCTTCAATATCAGATACTAGGCTGTATGCCAGCCTTCAAGAACCTCCAAAGCTGACTACTCAGAAAGCACTTTACAGAATCCAGTTTCTGCTTTAGTTCTTGGTAGATAGAAAATTATTTCCCCTGATGACACCTGAAATAGTTGTCCAAAACCCCTTAAAAGTACTTTCTTAGAATTTTTTGTATTTTTACCTAGCTGGCAAGGAAGAGTTCTGTTACGTTCACTGAGTCAGCAAACGTTTACCAGCTCGCCTCCAGAATGGCCTTGGAGTATGAAAGAATTTGTAGGAAAGAAAGTGACCTTGTTTTAATGTGTTTGCCAAAAGGCACTGTTAGTTATAAAGTAGAATTCTTATGATGTGTTGAAAGCAATTGGCTTTTGAGTCTTGACATATTTTTTCACATTACAAACAATTCGTATTTTGTAGTTCGGTAATGTTGTCAACCAGGCATCTTCTGTCACATTTCCAGGGTCAGTGAACCACCCTGTCAGTACTCCCCGAAAGAGATACCTGCATTGGACATTTGAGGCAAAGGGAACTTTAAATCAGTTGCCTAATATTGAGCAATAAATCAGTGACAAGGTCCTCGGATCCTGTTGCCAAGTCACTAACTCAGCATAGATGAAGGCGTATCAGTTGAGTTCTCCTTTCAGTGGGGATCTTTTAGAAATGCAAGTGTGTAATGTTCTCGGTCAGTCCTGCGTCTTTGTGAGACAGGTTTTGTTCCACAAGGGTGGTTGCTACATACTTGCTGGTTATTATTATTATTTTTTTTTGCCCCAGGTGCATTTTGTTCCAGACGCTGGAACTGTGGCCCAGATTGTCTACACCGATGACCAGGTCCGTCCGCCTCAGCAGGTGGTGTACACGGCAGATGGTTCCTCTTACGCGTCAGTGGAGGGTCCAGAGCACACGCTGGTCTACATCCATCCCGTGGAAGCTGCGCAGGCACGTGGAGGACGATGGTTTATAGTTTGTTTGTTAATCAGTTAATTCGCCAATTACTTAGGTTTACTGTCTGCCAGTCACTGTGCTATTTGCTGGTGATGCAGGAAATATTCATGTAAGATTTATGCTCTCAAGGAGCTTATAACCACCTGGGCAGAGGAAGATATGGTTTATTTATTTAAATTAAATGTAATAAGGAGTTAGAGCACTAACCTCGAATGAGTTCTTTCCCCAACTGACCATTGATATTGATTTTTTTTTTTAAATTATAGATTTATTTATTTTTGGCTGCGTTGGGTCTTCATTGCTGCGCCCGGGATTTCTCTAGTTGCAGGCAGCAAGGGCTACTCTGTGTTGTGGTGTGTGGGCTTCTCATTGCAGTGGCTTCTCTTGCTGTGGAGCACGGGCTCTAGGTGCTTGGGCTTCAGTAGTTGTGGCTCACGGGCTCAGTAGTTGTGGCTCGCGGGCTCAGTAGTTGTGGCTCGCGGGCTCTAGAGCCCAGGCTCAATAGTTGTGGCGCACGGGCTCAGTTGCTCTGCGGCATGTGGGATCTTCCTGGACCAGGGCTCGAACCTGTGTCCCCTGCATTGGCAGGTGGATTCTTAACCATTGCGCCACCAGGGAAGTTCCTGATTGATTTTATTAACAAGATTATCAGCTTTTACTTTTCCTAAGGTATCAACAACCAGGCCGACCATGGTAACTTAATCAAGACAGATCAGTGAAAACATGCAGATTATTTCAGTTAAACGAGGGATCCTACTAGCTTATTAACCGCTATTTACTAATAACTTACTGATGTGTAGAACTGTAATAGAAGCGCAGGTAAAAACTGTACAATTACAGCTACTTTCATTTTTTTGCCAGTGACTCTGAATATTAGTTTCCAAATGCCTGACACGAATATTCCCCAATATATAAATGTTAGTTTGTATGGGACTTCCCTGGTGGTCCAGTGGGTAAGACTCCACACTCTCAATGCAGGGGGCCCGGGTTCGATCCCTGGTCAGGGAACTAGATCCCGCATACATGCCGCAACTAAGAGTCCGCATGCTGCAACTGAAAAGATCCTGTGTGCCACAACTAAGACCTGGCGCAGCCAAAATAAATAAATATTTAAAAAAAAACAATGTTAGTTTGTATTGTTAGCACTTTACAGTGTACAAAGCACTTTTAAACATATTAAAAGAGAAATCAGTTCCATGGTTTATAGTAGGATCCTGGTAATAAAAATTTGCCCTCATGCAATATTTAATCAAGAGACTCAAATCACTCCCAAGAAGACATGGGACCCACCTAACAAATACCTTTCAAATCTACATAAAGATGAAATTGCCTAATAGTCAGATGGTACTTTCGGAATGTCCCTTCTTTGTTTTAGTCCCCTAGCTGTATTAAGATAAGTGCATATAGATTATGTGAAGAATGTTCTGTGACCAACTTTTGGTTCATTACTGTGTTACTAAATGTCTGAATTATGATAATTTTTTTTATTGTCAAATATAAGAAATCTGACACTGGCTGAAATTCTCTTTTACAGTTCTCTGGAATCAACACTTAACCTTAGTTCTTATGCCCATAGGTTTGCTAAAGCCTCGGGCAAATTAAAGTCTCTCGGAAAGAATACTTTTCTGGACTGGAGATTTTCTGTGATACCCTGGCTAAGATCATTTTGAAGATTTTCCTTCTCTATTTATCTTTGCTGCACCACGACCCAAATAATGTGTTTATAATCAGAACTTTTAAAATTATGATTTTACTGGCTTTTATCCAAAAAAGAATCTGTGGAACATTAAATTCAATTTATTTTCCTTCTACTTCTCTTGTGATAATGAGTGTGCATTTATATTTGAAAGAGTTGTAATCCTTGGGTGTACAGTACTCTTCTATTTGCCGGTATATCTCTAACTATTTTCATTTAATTGCAAGTCTACCCCTGTGATAGAGTGTTACGTGTTGAATGCATGCCCCCTTGTTCATGGCATGCCTTTTTAATTAACTGTGACATTCAGTCCCAGGAGAGGCTTTGCTTTAGAGTAAACTCCTTAAACAAGTATGAAGTATGTTAGCCAATAGAGATGGTTAGCTTTTACAATCTCTTTGGAGCCATCTGAATGAAAGGCTTTAGCAACATGTAAGATTACTATCTTTATCTTCTTTGTTAATGAAAGATTATTACTAGCTATTTGGTAGTTAACTCTCTCAGGAATTGGTGCTTAGCAGTAGTATAATTTTTCCTGTGTAGATGAGCTGTCTAACGATCTATTGATAAGTTTTTGTTGTTGTTTGTTTAGACGCTGTTTACAGACCCAGGCCAGGTAGCTTATGTCCAACAGGATGCTACAGCTCAACAGGTAATGAGTTGCTTTTTTGCCTTTTTGTTGATTGTGGATAATACTGAAGTTACCCTTCCCTGGAATGCCCCCAACCCTCTGTACTGTGCATTCTCTGGATGTCTATTTCTCATGTGTTTAGAATATTCTCAATGTCCGTTAATGAAAACAAAGCAGAACATGACACTAACACACTCCAACCAGTATATATTGCAATAGCGTGGTAATAAAAAAATGATTTGTCAGGGAAATTTAAGCATTAAATTAAAATAAGCATATCAACTGGATATTGGTTCAAGTTCCAAAGAGTAATCCTGAGTTTCAAAAGTGTCTATGGAAACTGGGAAACACTTTAGTACTTGGTCTTTTTTTAAAATTATTGAATTATAGCTGATATACAATGTTGTGTTAGTTTCTGGTGTACAGCAAAGTGATTCAGTTATATATATAATATATAATATATATATTCTTTTTTCATATTCTTTTCCATTATGGTTTATTACAGGATATTGAATATAGTTCCATGTGCTATACAGTAGGACCTTGTTGTTTATCTATTTTATATATAGTAGTTTGTATCTGCTAATCCCAAACTTCTAATTTATCTCTCCCCCTCCTTTCCCCTTTGGTAACCATAAGTTTGTTCTCTATGTTTGTGTATCTGTTTCTGTTTTGTAAATAAGTTCATTTGTATCATATTTTAGATTCCACATACAAGTGATATCATATGATATTTGTCTTTCTCTTTCTGACTTACTTAGTATGACAATCTATTTTTAAATATTAGGGAAAAATTCCTGCTTAAATTACATATATATTTAGTGGCAACCTTCCTCATTCTACTTTCAGAGAATTGAGATTCTTCTTGGTTTTCTTTCCTTTTATCTATATTTCTAATATATCCTACTTGACTTTGAGGGACTTCTTTGTTATTTTCCTCCAGGTTGCAAAAGTGATAAGGAAGGTGCAGAAGCTAGATATTGTCAGTCTTACCCTCAAGGGAATGTGAATCCAAATAGTTTTATTTTCATGTTGGCTAGCATGACTGTTATTTAGCTATACCACTGAGTGTCATGAGTAATTATCAAGTAAATTCTCATTAGTAAGCACTTTCTGCTTTTAACATTTTTTAGTAGGTGATTTGGAAACTTGAATTTAAAATTTGGAAAATGAACAGTAATTGTGTTGATATTATTTATGAAATCTAGCGAGAATTAGGAGTCTTCCTAATACCAGTTATGGTTGAATTTATTCCTGATTGGTAGTGACCTACAATTTTGTGGGTCTGCCGTCTTGAATGAGAACTTGTCTTAGCCCATCTGGGCCGCTATAACACAGTGCCATACACTGGGTGGCTTACAAACAACAGAAACTTATTTCTCACAGTTCTGGAGGCTGGGAAGTCCAAGACCAAGGTGCCAATAGATTTGTTATCTGGTGAGAGCCCTCTTCCTGTTCACAGATGGCTGTGCCCTCACATGGCAGAAGGGGTGAGGCTGCTCTCTGGGGTCTTGTATAAGGGCACTAATCCCATTCATGGGGGCTCTACCCTCATGACCTAATCACCTCTCAGAGGCCCCACCTCCTAACACCGTCACAATGGGGATTAGGTTTTGACATATGTATAAACTTTGGGGAGACAAAAATGTTCTGTAGCAGAGTTACTATTTTATTTTAGTAATTTTGTACTATTTAAGTTTACACTTGATAAAACAAATCATGTCCATTTCTGTGAATATTTATTGATTCCACCAAGCAAGCAATGGATAGATTTAATTCATTTTCACAACTTGGCAGGAAAAAAATAAAATTAAATGCCTTTGTGTTTCATAGATGATTAATTCATTCACTAATATTTGGAGTAATGATTTTTTTTCATATAAAGTTGAAGTAATACAAAACAAAAGAGAAGTACATTAAAAAGCCCAAACAAACAAATTCTGCCCAGGAGCATCCTCATTAATTTACAATTGGTAACTATTATTCTAGACTTCCTTCCAGATATAAAACAGACAAAGATAAACAAGCAGGGGAAAATTGTGCCCTAAATGCTGTTATTAATCTAAATACTTTAAACTTAAATTTGCTTGAGTGTAGTAGAAGGAAAGCGAATGGAGGTGAACCTGAAAGATGTTGGAGTCCTCACGGTTTCCTAACCGGCCTTGGGCTCCGGTCCCCTGTGTCCTCAGCTCTTGCTGTGATGACCTGACATCAGCACACTGACACTTCCTCCCCCTCCTCCCCTCCCCCACTGTTTGGTGTTAGTTGCATTATTATTGTAACTAATGTATTTATGTTCTGTTCAGTAACCACAGCTATTTAGAATTTTGCTCCATTATATCCTGGCATTTAATTTATACAAATCTTGAGTCTAATTTTGATTATTTTCCTCATTCCTTTTCTATCTTAATGCCTGTTTGAGTCTTTCTTTATCCTTGAAGTTTTTCTTTGAAGTCTAATGACTTCACCAGCATATGAATCAGAATTCCCTAGGACAGGGTGTGTCCTTTTCATGTATAGGTTAAGACTCTGTTTCGGGAACATTTTCATCTATTAGGTTTTTGAAGATCTATTCAGTCTCATTTGATATGTTCACTTTTCCAGGAATATCAGTGTGAGTATATTGACTCTGCTTTCTATACCTAACATTCTCTCTGTGATCATTTTTATATCTATTCTTTTCCATGTTATTTGTGTAATGTCCTTTATGTCCCCCATATTTCCTTACTGTTTTTTAAACTTTCTAATTAAATTATAACATACATATGGAAAAGTGCAAAAACTTATAAGCAATAGTGCAATGATATATCACAAAGTGAACACACTCTGTAACCAACACCCAGATTAAATAATAGAACATTACCGTCTCCTAAAAGCCATCCTTACGCTCTCTCCTAATCACTTCTCCTTCCCTTCTCCTCAAAGGTCACACTCTCCTGCCTGCTGGCACTGTAGACTGGTTTTCCATGGTTTTGAACTTTATATGAACAGAATACCTTAGTATGGTTTCCTTTTTGTCTTTTTTTTTTTTTTTTAATTTTTATTTTGGCCTTGCCACTCAACTTGCGGGATCTCAGTTTCCCGATCAGGGACTGAACCCAGGCCACGGCAGTGAAAGCTCCAAATCCTAACCACTAGACCACCAGGGAAGTCCCAGTAGGTCCTTGTTGGTTATCTATTTTATATATCACAGTATCCTTGAGTTTTAAATAAAAGTTGAAAATTGTCTTCTGGGTAGAGGTTTTTTGATAGATTTATTCCTAGATATTTGGTGTCTTTTGATGATATTGTAAATTATGGTATGATTTTTTTAAATTTTATTTTCTAAGTTCTATTTCTGATTTTCTTGATAAATAGTCAGGTTGTCTATGATTACTGACATTTTTACTTCTTTCCAATATAAGGAAAAAAATCCCAAACTGGATTTTTTCCTTCTTCCTGATATAAGCATAAAAAATCCAAAGCTGGATTTTTTCCTTCCAGTTTTATTGAGATATAATTGACATATAGCACTGTATTATAAGTTCAAGGTGTATGGCATAATGATTTGACTTACCTACATCGTGCAATGATTGCCATAATAAGTTTAGTGAACATCTGTCATCTCCAAACGTAAACAAATAGAAAAAAAATTTGTTGTTGTTGATGAGAACTCTTAGGATTTACTCTCTTAACAAGTTTCACACATAGCACACAGCAGTGTTCATTATATCTATCGTGTTGTACATTACATCCCTAGGACTTATTTATCTTGTAACTGGAAGTTTTACCCTTTGACCACCTTCCTCCAATCCCCCCTCCCCCATCCACCACCTCTGGTAACCACAAGGAGCATCTCTTTTTCTATGAGTTTGTATGTTCGTTTTTGAAGTATAATTGACCTACAATACTGTGTTAGTTCCTGTTGCACAACATAATGATTTTTTTCTATACATTTCATACATTCCACGATGTCTAGTTATGATATGTCACCATACAAGGATATTACTCACTGACTGTATTCCCCACACTGTACATTTCATACCCATGACTCACTTATTTTGCAACTAGAAGTTTGTACCTCTTAATCTGCCTCACCTATTTCTTTCCTTCCCCCACCCTCCGATACTCTGGTAACCACCTGTTTGTTCTTTGTCTATAACTCTGTTTCTGTTTTGTTATGTTTGCTCACTTACATCTTTTATTTTTTATTTCTTCTTTTGTCCCCCCTTGGTCTGCTGGCTAGGATCTCCAATACATTATTGAACAGAGGTGGTGCTAGTAGGTTTGTAGGTTTCTCATTTTCCTTCCTGATCGCAGAGGAAAAACTTTCACTACTTTACTATGAAGAATGATGTTTAGTGCAGGATTTTCTTTTCTTTTTTTTGGCTGCACTGTATGTCTTGGCCTACGGATCTTAGTTCCCCGACCAGGGACCGAACCCGCGCCGTCTGCAGTGGAAGTGCAGAGTCTTAACCACTGGACTGCTGGGAAGTCCCTAGTGCAGGATTGTTATAAAAAGAACACACTGATTAAGAAAGCTCCCTTTGTTTATAGTTTTTGATGCGTGTTTATTATTGATTGATGTTGATTATTACTCATGGATGTTGATTTTTATCAAATGCTCCTTTTGAATCTGTTGAGATTTTTCTCTTTACTGTTAATAAGGTGGATTATATTAATTGATATTTAACAGTTAATCCAGCCTCACATTCTGTAATAAACTCTATTTGATCCTTTTCATATATGTCTGGATTTGGATTTGGTCTGCTAATATTTTGTTTGGGGTTTTGTATGTTTATTCAATAGTTCATTGTATTTTAGCCAGTGTATTTGATATTTTTTTTCTTTTAAAGTAGCTTTCATCTTGATGATATTTTTTTCTTTTAATAACATCCTGAAAAGCTACATCATCATTTTTGTTGGCTGTATAGTATTCTATTATGGGGATGTACTATTATTTATATTCTCCATCTATTGTTTTATATGTAGGTTCTTTCTTTCTTTCTTTCTTTTTTGCTACTATAAAGAACATTCTCACAGATGTCGTATCAGATTATTTCCTTAGAATAAATTCCCCAAAGAGAAATGATAGAGACTAAAGGTATTCATATTTTAAATTATTTAAGAACCAAGATTTTTGTGAAAGTGAAAAAAGATACAAATATAAAAATCAAACACTTTAAATAAAAAGTTAGAATCCTAAATTTGAATTAGAATATCAGCTTGAACTCATGACTTTTTTTCCCCTTAAAAAACATGTTTTCTAGTTCTGGCCACTGAAAAGGTTTAGATGAAGTCATCAGTCCAGTAGCAATGATCCTATGTGGTCTCTAAATACAGTTTTCCAATAAAAGGAATCAGGGCTACTTAGAAAAATGACAGATTCTAGCCCTGGGGCAGAAAATGTACAAGATGTGCCTGAAACATCTTGTCTTATCAGAATGCAAGGAAGCGAGTAAAAACTTCTCTTCTGGGGTCCTGGGAAGGAACTCAAGATCTAACTCGAAGGGGCCAAAATGGGACAATTTGACTCATAAAAAAGGAAAAATATCTACAGTAGATTGAAACACACTAAATATATTTAAAATCCACAAGTTCATACTGATATGAAAAGAAATAACTCTTTGGTCACTTTTTGAGGCTGCTAGGGGACCACCACATTATAAGGAAAAGTGGTAAATGGCCGGAAAGAATCCAGCCTTTCCCCCCGAGTGTCCTCAGGTAAACAATCACTTGATGAGGGAAATTTCATTATAGAGGCATCCAACTAATAAAGAAAGGGGGGATGACTGGCTTAGAGTCTCACCATTTTTCATCTCCTATGATCAGAAAAAAGCTGATGGGGCACTTTGTAATGAATGGATCAACTTACCCCTCTGAACACTGTCAATGTCACTAAAAGGAGAGAACATTCATTACAGGGTTCCTGGTGTTGTGTACCTCCTCTTGACATACAGCACTGTATTTTTCCACATAAGAGGTATTCCTCCTCCCCCAAAATTGAACCTGAATCTGATCGAGTCTCTAGATTTCACTGCCAACTAATAGGAAGCACAGTAAACAAAATGGAACAAGTTACAAGACACACAAGGATGCAGTTAGCACCATCTAGACTGCGGGAAGCAGACAAATTGTGGAGGAAAAGAAGAGAAATGGAACTTACAGATTAAAAGAGGCTTCAGAGACATAGCAGTCAGATGCAGCACGTAGACCTTGTTTGGGTCCTGATTTGAACAAACCAAGTGTAAAAAAAAATTATGAGACAATTGGGGAGATCCTAACAATAACTGGATATTTGATGATGTTAAGGAATGATTATTTTTTAGGTATGATAATAAATAAAATATAAAAGTCCTTTTCTGGTAGAGATATCTACTGAACTACTTAGAGATGAAAGTATATAATGTTTGAAGTTTGCTTCAAAACAATCGAGTGAGGGGGAAAGTGGGCGGGAGAACAGTTGAAGGAAGGTGAGCTCTGAGTTGATAATTGTTGAAGCCGAGTGATGGGTACATAACATGTATTATACTATTCTCTCTATTTGATATAGGTTTGAAATTTGTCATTATAAATGGGAAAGTCATTTTGATAGGACTTTCTAAATTGCTTTTCAGATGCTGAAAAAGTTTACATTCTCACCAACAGTGTATGAGATCGCCCATTTCCACACGCCCTTGCCACATTGGGTATTTGCATTCTTTGAATATTTTGCCAATCTGATAAGCAAAGTGGTATTTTGTTGCTTTAATTTTAAGGTATCATTTTAATTAGAGGTTTTATTGCCATTTGCACCTCAGAGGGCCCTTCATCTTCTCCAGTCTCCAGAAACAATCTGCCTGTTTATGTTTTGTACAAAAGAAAAGTTGTCCTCAGACAGCTCTGTGAACCCGGCATTACAGGCAGGACAACCATTGCCTTAGCATCTGTCTTTATTGCAGTTTCCTTTCAACCGGCATGGTTTTTATTTCTGGCTATAACACCTCAGTGATTATCAGTTTATTCCACGACCTGGATAGATTCTGGATAGAAAGTTAGAGTGAGGGTTTAACATAGATGATGGGTGGTTTTTTTTTTAATCCTTAGCAAAAAGGTTCCTGTTTTTTCAATTGTCTGTAGTGGTGGCAAAATCCATTTGAAGCCTTTTTCATATACGCATTCCCTCGTCCGTAAGGAAGGCAAGGGACTCTCCAGACCTAGAAGCACAGTCTCCGCTTTGTTTCTGAAAAGGAACATGTGTAGCTCCCCACACACTGAGAGGAAAATATGCTGCCCTCATAATTGGTCTCAGTAGGAACCCGGAGCATTCTGTTGTGTTTGCTGCTGTCCAGTGTAGTTTCATGTTTCACTCTCGGATAAATTGTATCCTGAAGTGCATTATGTCGTTTCAGAAATAACTACTGAGAGTGATGTTAAGTGGGAAGGAGAAAGTATACCACGAGTTTAACAAATCCCTTTTCCTCTCGCCATGCTTTATTGTGCGTGACAAAATGCACGGGCGTAAACTATTTTTGTTACTAATCTTTTCCTCTAAGTGAAGTTGGCACCACGGCTCCCTGCCCTGCTGTTGCCTCAGGAGCAGGTGTGTTACCTTGTTGCTCGGGTACTCACGGTCTGTGTGTGCTGTTTCCCTTCTCCTTGAATCCACTCAAGTCCCCAGGGGCCATTGTGATGTAGTAGAAAAGCAGGGCAGGGTCAGAATGTGGATTTCATCTCTGCCACTTAGGAGCTGGGTGGTAAAGTGATCCGGCCTCAGAGGAGTTTAGATACATGCCTGGCACGCAGTAAATGTCAGTTGAATTTGAATTATTAATGAAACAAACCTGTAATGCATGCCTACTGTGTGTTAAGGTCCATGCCATCTGAAATACACAGTTCTCACCTACAAATGATTGTCCTCCCCGCTTTCCATCCCTTTTCGACGGTCACTTGCATGATTCTGGTATATGTTCCACCTGTGCTTCAGCGTCAGTCCCTCTAGGAAATGCTGAAGGCTTCAAGCCTTTTCTTTGCCACAGCCTTTGAGGAGAGTTCCAGCGCAGGCACGAGGAGGTTGTCGGTCTGTTTTGATGTCAGCTTTCTCAGCAGTGGCAAGAAGCCAGCAGTAACTTGCCTGACCGCAGTCTTTCTAGCAGCATCTGTTGGGGAAAAATACAGCTCAGCTTCATGGGAGTAACTCCCAATTGCTGAATCCATTCTTTCAGGTTGGCTCTGCAAAGAGATAAAGAATTTATGAGGAGTGGAGGTGGATATATGCTTTGGTTTGTTCAGTGTGTGATAACATTCATCACTAAGGCTGGCATAAGCTTTGAGTGGCTTAGAGTAAAGGGTGATATCGAAGCTGCGCTCTGAGACAGCAAGTGGGAGCCGATCAGATGAGGGTGCAGAGGGGGTGGCAGATGCAGTTCTGTTGCCAGAAGTCCCTGCTCTTTTGCTTGTTGACCCCTCATGTCAGTGGGCATTTTATTGTTGTTATTGAAGTTGAAGCAGAAGCATCTCCCAGAATTTTGTCCTCCTGTCTACACTTCTAAAAGACCTTGAGCTACAGATGGAATGTCACGCAAGAGTCTGGCTCCTGGGTTAAGTGAATGCATGTTAAAACACGCATGTGCTATTTGAGGTAACTGATTTTATCTGCTTTCTTCAGCCTGAGGGTTTCACATGTTGGGCAGTGACCTTTAACTGCCTTGGCAGGTCAGATTCTATAGTGTTGTTTCTTTACAGAGTTTGAGAGGTTCTTAAACTTAGATGCACAACTGAGAAAGGATGTTTCTCTGAAGAGCTGCAGAATGTCATTTCCCAAAGGGCCAAATGTATTTCCACAAACTAATCTTCATTGGATACCTGCTATGTGGACAGCAGCCTTTTAAGGTTGTAAAGGAAATACATGCTGTCACTTTGGTCCTTAAAGAACTTAACGATAATAATAATAATCTATTATTATTAATATTAAGCACTTACTAAATGCCAGACACTCTACTACTGGCCTCATATACACATTGTTCCACTTAATCCTCACAACAACCTATGAGGTATGTATTACCATGCCCATTTTACAGATAGAGAGACACAGGTTCCGAGAAGTGTGTTAACTTGCCAGAATCTTAATCCAAATCTGTCTGACTCCAAAGCCTGTGGTCTACTTGCGTGAGGTACAGTTAGAGAGGCAAGCTGGGCTCACAGGAAAATGCACACGAATTGGCAATGGAGACAAAGCTACGAGGAACAGCTAAGGTGTGACATGTCAGAACCAAGATTCTGAAAGATCTTGGCAGACTGAAAGAACAGAAAAGACAATAAAATGAAATTTACTAGAGATACATGGCCATTTAAGTAAAAATCAGCTATGTAAGTCCTGAGCAGGAGAAAAAGGGTTCAGTAGCGCTGTCTGAGCGGACAAGAGGACCCAGTGACCTGCCACTTCCAAATGGGGCAGCACTAGGACGTGGCGGTCTCCAGTAAATGCTGGTGCAAGCTGACGGGGATCCGCTGAGGGGTGGATGGACACAGCAGGGCTGTGAGCGATGGGTCAGTGAATTAGAGGTTTTGGTCTTGAAGTACTGGAGGAACTGTCTTCATGTGGCACAGGGGGGGGCACTTACTCGGTGTAACTCGAGAGGGAAGTCGGGGAGGTCTCGACTCCACGGGAACATCCCTGAGCTGTTCCAGAACCATCCGGGCTGCCTGGTGGGCACCGTGAGGACACGTGAAGCCCAGGCTGGACGGTGTCGCTGGGTGGGATTCTGTGACTCCAGGGGCTGCAGAAGGTCAGAGCAGAGAGCAGACGCTGTTCCCAGAGAAAGCGGGCGACGAGGGCGGGGTTTAGACAGTTGCCGAGGGAAGAGCATTCTAGGCGAGGAAAGACAAAGAAAAGGGAGTAGGCACTTCAAAACCCCTGTCTTACTTGTTGAACAGGGGGAGGGCATGGCTTGAGTATGAGTAATGGTGCTAACGGGGCAGGAGAAATGCGCTTGCATCAGAGGGATCTGAGTGGTAGATAACCCGAGGCCGCTTATTTAGGAGGTGAGGACTTTTAAGGTACCATTATTTTCTTCCGGTGTATTTGGTAAAGTTGCATTAATCGAATCCATGACCCAAACCGTGTCTTATTTGCAAAAGACTAATTTCAGCGTGATGAACAAAATAGGCATCTCTTTCCTTGTTACTTACAAACCTCGGCCTCTCTGAAGTGTGTGAAAGGAGAGCTGGTACCCACTGAATTTTACCAACTGCGTCTTGCACCACGTGTTCAATTTTAAAGCCACGTGGTTGAAGGCGGGTCAGATCTTTACCTGCATTATGGTGTGGCCACCTGCAAAAGCAGGAGGGTCCCCACCCCAAACCAAATTGAGGCTGATGATACGACACATGCTCCAGGAGGGTTTGGAAGGGTTTGTTACTTTCATATTTGAAGTCTCCGGGGAGACAGGGCAGGCCCCTCACGCAGGTTTGGAAAGGCTGAGAGAGCAAGGAAGCGGGACTTGAGGTGAAGGGTGGGATCAGCACGAGAGCCCCCAGCACCTGGTCAGGGCCTTGTGGGATCTGAAACTCCTGCTGGCACCAGCGGAGCCCAGATGTTGGGCAGAAACAGCAAAAAGGAAAACAGATTCCTTATTACAGCCCATAGATGGAAATAAAAGTCATTTCTGCAGGGCCTTGAAGGGAGCTGGTGAGAAGAGTATCGCGCCAAAACCTTGTATTCTGCGTGTGTGTCCCAGCTAACCCCAAACAGGCCGTACTAACGTCACGATTAAACGTTGTCCAGGCCTCGTTGCCGGTGCACAACCAGGTGTTGCCTTCAATTGAGGGCGTGGATGGCTCGGACCCTTTGGCGACCCTGCAGAACCCCATGGCCAGGCTGGAGGCCAAGGAGGAGGAGGACGAGGAGGAGGAGGAGGATTCTGAGGAGGAGGACGAGGAAGACGGCGAAGACACAGACCTGGACGACTGGGAGCCTGACCCCCCTCGGCCCTTCGACCCACACGACTTGTGTAAGTGGCGCTGCCGCTCGGGAGCGTGTGCGGGCGCGGGGCGGGCTGGCCGCTGCAGGGGCTCCTGGGGCGGACGATGCTCCCGATCTCGGTGTCCCCCCCGCTCCGTCCTCAGGCGGCCTGTGAAGGAGGCCCTGGCTGTCCCTAGAGTTCTGAGCGTACCGACGAGTGGACTGAAGCCCGGAGGAAGCTGGGCAGCCTGCTCGGCGCCACAGGGGGCCGGGGCTGGGTCAGGACCGAGCCTCAGTCTCTCATCCCAGAGCTCCAGCTGCCAGACCGTGATGTTGTCCAGTCCTGGCAGATCCGGCCATTTCTGAGTCCACAAGTTCCTTTCCTGCTTCACCTCTCTTCATACCAACCTTAAAAAATGCCTGTTATTAAAAGACGCCTGTTATAAAAAGACACCCCAGGCACCAGAGCGCTGCATCTTCTAACTCGACTAACGTTCTCCACAGTCTTGTGAGGTCGGCAGCTTTCCCAAGGTCGTGCTCAGTTGTTCAAGAGTCAGGGTTCAAACTCGGGTGTCTGCTGGCTGCAGGTGCCCACGGTCAGCCGACACCACTGTCCGTCCTGCCTGCTTGGGGGGGCGGGTCCTGCTTCCACCCACCAAGCCATTGCCGCTGCCCATCAACTTCGTGCCTAGATGGCAAAGTCCTTATCTCCTCTTGTGAGTTACGAGACTCTGTAGGGCTTTGAGGGCTCACCGTGTTTCCCCTGGGCCTTCCGTGTAGTGGTGGTAGGCCTGTTTGCATGGGGCCAGTGTTCATCTCCACGCCCAAAGAAGGGCTTCCTCATTTTGCTTTTCTTTGAATTCATAAGTTTTCAAGGCAACTCCTTAGTCAAATACACACAAGGTCACTTTATCTTGTAAAAATTAATACAAGGTAGCTCTCCATTATTGGAGAACTGTGGAAATTGAAAATACCCATTTTCTAAGTCAGGTCATCACACAGCCGGAGTTGGGTAAACTATAACTGGTTAATTAGATTTGTTTAGGGCCACGAGTGTGCTCTCTGTGTGGCCCGGTCACTTTTCTCTGTTTTGTGGCTGTGCCTATCTCATTCTGGCGGTGAGCTGACAGATGGGTGACACTGGGAAAGGGGCTGAACGTGGATGCTGAGTGCCAACCGATCACTTGCAGAATGAGCTGAAAGTACATATCAGGGCTGGGCTAGTTGTGTCATCCAGGTGAATGAAGGATGGGATGCTAAATTCATTCATTTCAGCATTATCTTCACACAGTACACATGGAAATCTCAAACTCAACAGCGCTTTTTCTGTTGATTTAGACATGCCCAGACAATAAGGCTTCTATTAACTCCCTTTGAGGAAACTGATTAAACATTATTGTCAGGTTTTTAAAAAACAGCTTTATTGTGATATAATTTACATACTGTAAAATTCACCTAATTTACATATTATAAAATTCTCATCAGATTTTGCAACATTTAGCCTAATAAGCTCTTCTTTTCTCTTTTCAGACATGTTATAATTGATTTGTAAGTTTAATGCCACTATTTGAATGAATATCCAATAGAAGAATAAATCACGGCCTGCAAATTATTTCCGGCAGGCCGCAAGCTAATTCTGCCTGATTTTAGAAGAAAAGTACAGGGTTTTAGTGGTCTCTGAGGAGTGATGTATTCCAATGGAATGGGTATTGCGGTTGTAGGAGCTCATTGAGTTTGGGCTGGGAAATTTAGCTTTGGGGATTTTTCAGGTTGGAACTTTTTCCCTGAGACTGTCACGTTGAGGATTTCCTTCTCGTGCAGGGTGCGAGGAGTGTAATAACGCACACTCTTCCGTGTGCCCGAAGCACGGTCCCCTGCATCCGATCCCCAACCGGCCGGTGCTGACTCGGGCGCGGGCCAGCCTCCCCCTGGTGCTGTACATCGACAGGTTCCTGGGCGGTGTGTTCTCCAAAAGGCGTATCCCCAAGCGCACCCAGTTCGGCCCCGTGGAGGGGCCGCTGGTCAGGGAGTCGGAACTGAAGGACCGTTACATCCACCTCAAGGTACTTTGTGCTTCACCAGAGTCCCGTCTCGTTCCGATGATATTTAAGGGGCACGCATGTTCCCACCAAGCCTCTTAATGCAGTCTCATAGCAGTCCGCTAGTATTTTTCTTTCTATGCTTGACTTGTTTCAAATGGAGACGTTTTCTCTCTCACCAATGACACAGAGGGTACAGTTTCAGTCCCCGAAGTCTTATGTGAATAATTCTGAGAGGTGTAGTTCTCAGGGGCTGGATTAGTCTGGGAGGGCTGCCAGAATCAAACACAACAGACCGGGGGAGCTTAAAGAACTGATGTTTGTTTTCTCACAGTCCTGGAGGCTGGAAGTCCAAGGCCAAGGTGCAGGCAAGGCTGACCCCCTGTGAGGCTGCGCTCCTTGGCTTGCAGGTGGCCGCCCTGCGGCTGCCTTTGCACAGGGCTGTCCCTGTCTGCAAGGTGCCTCTGGAGCTTCTCTGTGTGTCCTGATCTCCCCTTCCTATGAAGACACCAGTCAGATGGGATTGGGACCCACTTTTTCAAAGCCCTGTCTCCGAATGC
The DNA here is from genome assembly GCF_965194825.1 of Balaenoptera physalus. Lineage (NCBI taxonomy): Eukaryota > Metazoa > Chordata > Mammalia > Artiodactyla > Balaenopteridae > Balaenoptera > Balaenoptera physalus. Next base: position 5,335,795 of record NC_138889.1, read on the forward strand.
AGTTACATTCTGAGCTACTGGGGGGCTAGGGCTTCAACATACGAATTTTGGGGGGACACAGTTCATCCCATAAAAGGGACTCGACAGCTTTTTTTTTTTTAAATTTTATTTATTTATTTATTTATGGCTGTGTTGGGTCTTCGTTTCTGTGCAAGGGCTTTCTCCAGCTGTGGCAAGTGGGGGCCACTCTTCATCGCAGTGAGCGGGCCTCTCACTATCGCGGCCTCTCTTGTTGTGGAGCACAGGCTGCAGACGCGCAGGCTCAGCAATTGTGGCTCACGGGCCCAGCTGCTCCGCAGCATGTGGGATCCTCCCAGACCAGGGCTCGAACCCGTGTCCCCTGCATTGGCAGGCAGATTCTCAACCACTGCGCCACCAGGGAAGCCCACGACAGCTTTTTTTTTCAAATTAACTTTGACTGGAACACAGAGAGAATTACGTCGACTCATGTTATCTGTTAAGTGGCCATGATGTTTTTAGGAAAACCTCTTTTCAGTTTTTGAAACAGGTCTATCCTGTTGAATCTTTTGTTGAAGAATAGTTCACGGTGTGTTACGGTATATTTACACTGATGTCTGTTCTTCACTTTTGATGCTTTTGCTTCTATCCAACCCCTCTGCAGTCTGCTTCTTGGAGAGCCACTCTGTAGAACCAAGAAAGGGCAGTGGGGAGGGAGAATTTTGGTGGTGTGTTTTTGAGAAATCAGCAGCTGTCATGGGGAGATTTTCTTGGTGAGTGCTCAAGGTGTCCTAGAAAGAATGTAACTTTGTAAAGAGAAATACCTATCACCAGGCTACACATTATAAATGAAATGCAGTTGAATCCCCAAAGGAAGTAACTTGTAACGAACTGGAGAGTATTTTGCTTGCATTTTTCTGGCTTATTAGTAGCATTTTTTGATGTGTTAGTTAATGGTGAAATATCAACCGAAGCTGTACACTCAGGGTGCTAACTTTTAGATTTTGCTGAGTAATCCTCCTGTAGGTGAGTCTTCAGAAAGTATCTTTTTCCTGTTCCATTCGGCAAGACACAATTCCAGTATCTTTCTGGATACAAAGGGGAGAATCAACATGTCTGGTTAATTTCAGGAACAATATCTTGTATATCATTCCATGAATATCTATCATATTAGAGGTTTCGTGTATGTGTGTCTTTTTACTTTCACCCTGGTTGCAGGTTTCTCTGGATAAAGGTGACAGAAAAGACAGGGATTTGCATGAAGACCTGTGGTTTGAGTTGTCTGACGAGACCCTCTGTAACTGGATGATGTTTGTACGCCCGGCCCAGAATCACCTGGAGCAGAACCTGGTGGCTTATCAGTACGGCCACCACGTGTACTACACAACGATCAAGAACGTGGAGCCCAAGCAAGAGCTTAAGGTACGGTGCTGGGTCAGTGGCGCCTTCGCTAGGAATTGCAATTGCTTCATGCTTTCCCTATGTTTTTTTTCCCTTTGAAGAGGGATTCTTTAAAAAATGGTCCTCTTCTTGGAATTCACTTACTTACTGAGCACTTGCTGTGTACTGTACACGTCTAATAATCCCACCAATAAAACAGAATGAAAAGTATATGACTTTTGAGCTCTATCACAGGCATTCATGAAGGTATTAGGCCCAGGGGTGAGGAAGTAGTTGTTTTGGGGGCACAGACAGGTCTGTGTGATTAAAGATGGGCTTACTTCACATCATTTACACATTCTAAGGAAGAGTTAGTTGGGAAACAGGAGATCTTGTAAAATGGAATTCAGATGTATGGGCAAGATTCCTTTATCTGAAGACTCATTTTACCCAAAGAATTCTATGCACTGACGTCTGATTTTAGGAATATATTTTTTGGGGATAACGCTCTGTAGGAATTTGTCTAAATATTAACTCTTGATGATTAATGAAAATTCTGCTATGATTCTAAGGGAAAATCCCCTCCACCCTCCCCCACCCCCCCGTTTTTAAAGCTATGTTAGGAACATGGTAAAAAGAGGGGGTCAAAATATTAAAGTTATAAATGAAAAATATGTTAGAAATGATTGCTTTGGTACATGAACACTGAATAGCACTGTGTCTCAGTGTGGTAAAGTGAGAAATAGATACTTCTTTGGGGGGAACAAAGACCTAGACTTTGTTTAAAAGCTGTACAAACCCTGCGTCTTTGAAACCGTCAAGTAGATAGTCCATAACCTCCAAAGAAAATGTGTAGAAGGAGATTCACATCTCACACCTGTATTCCAATAAATTCTTGACACTGAATGAATACTTTCTAACTGTGGAGGGGAGATTATTTTCTCTTTTAATGCAGTAGAAGGCAGACAGATACAATTAAATAAGAATATAATAGTTCAATATAATGAACAACCAAAACAACAGATAAAAAGAAAGCAACAGAATGGGAGAAATATTTGTAATACATGTTAAAAGGTTTGAGTATACAAACTGAGAGAAAGTTGTGTGCCTCTAACCTCACTGCATCCAGATGGACAATAAATAAGTATTGGGAATAGACTTTATTTGGGGAGGACTCAAATAGTAAAGAAATGTTAAAAAATATTTTTAAATGTTGATAATTTAAAAACCCTTAAAGCAAGTATGAGTTAATATTTTTGTTAATTTAAACTAGCAAAAATAAACAGATATAATACAAGGAATGTGAGGGTTTAAAAAATAGGGATGTTTGTTTCAGAATTGCAATATTTTATAGAATATTTCTGACAGTAGGCAGCAAAAATGTTCTTGGCTGAGTAAACCCAGTCCTTGAAAATAAGTCTGAGGAAATAATTATAAACAAAGATAGAGCTAGATACATTAGAATTTTGTAATTTTTTTACTGACTCAGACATTAAGATGCACCATTATTTTACACACCATTAAGAAAAAAAATACACTGCCAGCTGAGCTATGCTACAGTGCTTATTTTAATCAACAGAAGTAGTTATTTTATATTTATTGCAGGAGCTATTTTGGACTTATTTAGACATAATTTTGAAATCACATCACACTTATGCATATTTAAAAAGGCACACTATAAGCAAAATAAATTGGTTAAGGTATAAACTGCTTTCTGTGCAGTCTGACTTCTTTTTTTCTTTAACTGGATCATTGTTTTACTTTATCATGGATGTTGTGCTTTTGTATATCTGTCATCTTCCGTGCCATCAAGGTGTTGATGATGATGCAGTGTTTTTAGAATAAGTGCTCCGCTGTCACCTCTGGGATATTTTTCCAAGCCACTGATAGCTTTTCTGTAAGTTTTGATGCTGTGCTTTCCCATTGACTGAACCCATATGTGTCTTTTTCCTCAATTGAAACACATGTCCTTGGAAGTTGAGAGTTTTTTGATCAAGTCAGTGGGAAGTTTCTGATCACTCGATGTTTGATACCTTAATGAGAGTTCCTCCGGTATGATCACACCAGCCTTGCATTGCTTTGAAATTTCTTTTGTTTATTCTGAGGGAGATGGCAATTTTTTTTGGCCTTCATTTGCATTGCTTGGCAAGTGTAGCACCTCACGGAGTGCCAGTGGGACACATACCGGAATGAGGTGAGAATAGAAAGATCTCGGCCAGGTTTGTGCAGGAGCAAATGCAGGTGGTCACAGCTACGTCAGGGCAGTGACCACAGAATGCCATGGATTGGGAGGCACACTCTGATTTCTGAATCAGAGAATATGAGAAACATACCTCTTGGAATTGATGAACAAGGTAGAATTTATAACAGCAGAATGATAAACTACCTAAAAGTCCAACCACAGGGTCATGGTCAAGTAAAGTATAGAATACAGACTCTGTAGAATATTATTCCACAGTTGAAAATGAAGTCTCTCAGTGTGATTATTTCCATATGGTTAAAATAATGTTCCACAACAATTGTATATGATGAATTCATTTAGTGACCAACACATGGAGCTTGTACTATGTTCCAGACACTAGGAGAAGACAGACTGGTGCCCTGCGTTCAAGGAACTTGTCCTCTAGAGGGGAGGTGGGCAGAAAGGTGTAAATAAGCAAATAATATCAAATAGTGGGAAGTGCTGTGAAGGACACAAAAGGTGTGAAAGGAGCAGGTAACAGGAAAGGCCCCAATTTAGGTGTGACGGGAGAGGGCAGGCCTTGCTGAGGAGGTGACAGTGAAGAACCCAACATTCCTGGTGGTGGAACAGCAAGGGCAGGAACTCTACATGCTGGAGGAACTGAAGGTGGGTAGAGGAGAGTGGTGGGAGCCCTTTGCAGACCAGCATCAAGCACTTGAGGTTTACTGAGAACCAAGCAGCTGTTGCAGGCCATTAAGCAGGGGAGTGAGTGATGAAATCAGACTGTGTTTCCAGAAGACCACGCGGGCTCCTGTGTGGGAACTGGAATGCAGGGAGCAAGAGTGGAAAAGCAGAGGCTCGTTAGAAAACCAGGCAAGAGCTCATCTTGGCATGCGTCTAGGTGGACGGAGCAGACGGAGGACATCTGAGCGGCCGAGAGTTCTTACTGAGGCATGACAGAAGAAAACAGAAATACGGTGGTCCAGGGGCTAAGGCTCCGCGCTCCCAATGCAGGGGGCCCAGGTTCGATCCCTGGTCAGTGAACTAGATCCCACATGCCACAACTAAGAGTTTGCATGCCACAACTAAAGATCCCACCTGCCGCAACTAAGACCCAGTGCAGCCAAATAAATAAATATATTTAAAAAAGGGTTAGCTTTTAGATTTCAAGTCTGAGCAACTGTGTGGAAGGTGGGGTATTTATTGAGATGGGAAAGGTAGGCAGGGGTGGGGGGCGAGGAGGGGAGCATCTGGAAGTCAGTTCTGGACAAGCGCCGTCAGGCAGGCAGTAGAATGTAGGTAGAGGGCAGGAGGGGAGGGTCTGGGGTAGAGGCAGTGGCTGGGGAGTCATTAGCACAGAGTTGGCTGCAATGGATGCGATCGCCTCAGGGAGAAATCAGAAGGCCCTGGACTTGAACTACGCTTCGAGGAACAGCACTGTTCAGGGGTGCAGGAGGGGAAGGAGAGCCAGGCAGGGAGACTGAGCAGAAACAGCCCGCGGCTAGGACGGAGGAAGAGGCTCGGGAAGGTGGGGCAGCTCTGGTGACCCAGCAGTGTCGGGGTGGAGCCACCATGGTCACAGCTGTGGAGAAACCTGTGTTTAAATATAGATAAAAGAATTGGAAGAGGCTCTGCTTCATGCAGATCAAGAGACTATTGATGTTATCTCTCGTGAAGTTGTCTAATAACAAAACCAGTTTTCTATCTTTTTATTTTTTAAATTTTATTTATTGATTTTTTTGGCCTCACCGCGCGGCATGTGGGATCTCAGTGCCCCGACCAGGGATCGAACCCGTGCCCCCTGCAGTGGAGGCGTGGAGTCCTAACCACTGGACTGCCAGGGAAGTCCCACAGGTTTTTACAAAGGAAAAAGAAAACACACAGTGTGTCTTGGCAGACGAACTTCCTGACTGACCGTCTGCGCTAACGGGGTCACCTCACAGTTCGGCTTCTTTTGTTTGTTTGTTTGTTTTCCGTGGGCTGTAGAAAATCCTGAATTGTTTCCTGTGAGCAGGAGGAGGAATTGAAGCACGGGAAGCACATCCGGTGATGCCCTTAGTCCTTGATGTTGTACTTGGCTCTTGCAGGTGTGGTATGCTGCTTCCTATGCCGAGTTTGTGAACCGGAAGATTCATGACATTTCCGAGGAAGAAAGGAAAGGTGCTTGGACTTTTTCATTTTTTTGTATTTCATATATTGATTCTAAATTGTATATATTACTTACATCTTTATGCAACGTCTAATTTTTCTATCTCTCTGTATTTAAGATATTCTAATAGGTTCTTTAGAGCCGCACATCCCTGTCTAATTCTAGGGTCAAATGACAATGACATATTTACATTTCTTTCATGGGTGCTGAAAAATAGTATTTAATATAATGAAAACCTCCAAATACTAAATTAGGACCTAGATCAGAGGACGATCCCTATCGAGATGTAATCATCTCTGAACACGGCAAGGTAGGCATTGACTTTGTTTTCAAAGTAATGTCACTGAAGTACAACCTACATACAGAAAAGTGCGCAAATCCTAAGTAATGGCCCAGTGAATTTTCACAACGTGGGGACACCTGGGCAACCTGCACCCAGATCAAGACACAGAGCGTGGCCGTGGCCCCAGGACTCCCCTGAGCCTTGTAATTCCTCCTCACTCCCAAGTGTAACTAATCTCCCGACTTCAACACCACAGATATGATGATGTGCTTGTTACTGAACTTTTTATAAATGGAATTATGTGATATGTACACTTCTGGTGTCTGGGAATCTTTTGTTTGTGAGATTCTTCCATACTGTTGTGTATTATTGTAATTCGTTTATTCTCATTGCCATTTGGGTTTCTATTGTTTGAATGTACCACAATTCATTGGTCTATTTCTACTGTTGAAATGTGGCCTGCATAATGCAATCGTCACATTGACTAGCTGGAGTTAGGTCACATTCTGCAGGTCAAGGGCAGGGTCCTCCACAAGACTTTCCCGACTTCAGACAGCAGCCTCAAGCCCTGGGGGTCCCACGCCCCCTGCACTTCTGACCAACTAGCTACAATTTAGGGAGTTCCTGCTAACCCCCTTATGTCTGATAATTCCCTAGAACAATTCATGGGACTCAGAAAAGCGCTGTACTTATGAGTACCATTGTATTATAAAGGATGCAGGTCGGAACCAGCCAAATGAAGAGACACTTAGGGCAAATTTTGGGAGGACCCCAAATGTGAAACTCCCACGTCCTTAGGCCGTGTCACGACCCTGGAGCACTGACGTATGATTACCAGCTTAGAAGGCTCACCTGAGCACCTGTGTCCAGAGTTTGTATCAAGGCATCCTCACATAGGTGTGATTGATTGGCTCCTTGGCCTGTGATTGAACTTGCTCTCCAGCCCCTGCTCCCCTCCCTGGCTGATACCACCTGGCTCAAAGCCCCAACCCTGTAGTCAGAGGGTTGGTCTTCCTGACACAGCCAGCCCCATCCTGAGCCATCTCATGAGCATAAACTCAGGTATGGACACAGATCACCAGGAATAACAAAGACGTGCCTGTTACTTGGAGATTCCAAAGATTTAGAGGCTATTTCCCAGGGACCGGGGGGACAAATGCCAGCAAAATTCTTCATTATACAGCAGGGTCGTTTCCAGTTTCTGGCTAAAAACTAAGAGAACTAAGATGACTCCTTTCTTTCTTTTTTTGTTGTTTTGTTTTTTTTGCTTTATTGGTTGGATATTTTTAATGTGGAATTAGACAAAATATTTTTGAAAATTAAAGAGAATTTACTAGAAAAAATGCCATAGAAACAAAGATATGAGGGTGCCACTGTGCACATTCTTGCATGTCTTTTAGTGAACATATGTGCGTATTTCTGTTGCATGCACAACTAGGAGTGGATTCCTGGGTCATGGGGTATACACATAATCAGCTTTAATGGGTACTTCTGAACGTTTTGCTAAAGTGATTACATTGGGCATTGATTTTCAAATTATTTGTGATACAATATACCATCTGATTATGAAACTTGGATCTGAATCACTGGGTTATCTGCATACAGATTTCCATTGTAGCACTCCTTGGCTTTCCAGTGTGGTAAGGTCGTGTGTGTGTGTGTGTGTGTGTGTGTGTGTGTGTGTATGTATTGCGGGGTGGGAGAGGGTAGCACAAGGGTGTTCGTTCCTTTGATGTCTTATGCAAATATAGCAGAAAACAAGATCCTAAAAATTATTCTCTGTCAAACTTTAGCCTTTGGTTTTATAGCAGAACAGCAGACACTGGGTATTTATGAACGCCGGGCTATGCTGAGGTGGGAATGGTGTGGGTCCGGGGCATCTGAGTTTTACTGGTGCCTGCTGATCCCCAGCCTCCGTGGTTTCTCTCCCACGACTGCAGTTCTTCGAGAGCAAGAGAAGAATTGGCCCTGCTACGAATGTAACCGCCGATTTGTAAGCTCAGAGCAGCTGCAACAGCATCTCAACTCGCATGATGAGAAACTGGATGTGTTTAGCAGGTACAATAATAAGGGGGAAGATTTCAAAAACTTAGTTTTTAAAGTTCCAGGGTCGTTTCTGTATCATCTGTGAATTTATGAGTCTGTGTGTGTGCGCGCACACGCGCGCTTGTGTGTAGACAGGTAACCAGGTAGGCTGCTGAAGGACATTTCTTATCCGTCATTTGCTTTTTTCCCCTGGTCCTCATTACTACTTGTGTCTTTTCCGGCATAACCAATACCCAGCAATAGGACATCTTTTCACCTTAGTAAAATCTCCCCTAACTAGAGATTCTGAAATAGGAATTCTTCTGATTTTCAAACTCTTTTCAGTAGTAGGATTCCTTCATCAGACTAAGTCCTATGTTTATTTTATTTTTATTTTTATTTTTTTTAAGGAATTCCTTTTATTTTTATTATTTATTTATTTATTTATTTTGAGCTGTGTTGGGTCTTCGTTTCTGTGCAAGAGCTTTCTCTAGTTGCGGCAAGTGGGGGCCACTCTTCATCGCGGTGCGTGGGCCTCTCACTATCGCAGCCTCTCTTGTTGCGGAGCACAGGCTCCAGACACGCAGGCCCAGTAGCTGTGGCTCACGGGCCCAGTTGCTCCGCGGCATGTGGGATCTTTCCAGACCAGGGCTCGAACCCGCGTCCCCTGCATTGGCAGGCAGACTCTCAACCACTGCGCCACCAGGGAAGCCCAATCCTATGTTTAATTCCCACTATATAAGAAAGGTAGGTGAAGGAGAATTCCACAGGATGGGGTAGGCAGCAGCTGGATCACATAGGCCTGATGGGTAGTGGTAGGAAATTTGAATTTAATTCTATGTGTGATAAGAAGTCTTTAGAGTCTGCTGATCAAGGAATATTGTGATGTCAGTTACATTTCTAAACATCACTGTTGATAAAAATAAAAACATCACCGTAGCTTGTATTGCAGTAAGAGTGAAGGCAGGGAGTCTATTAGAAGCTATTTCAACAGTTCAGATGAAAAATGAGAGTGGTTCCGGGAAGAGTAGTCCCAGTGGGACAGATGTAGGGTTGCCAGCTTTTATGGGATTTGAAAAGAGAGGAGATGGTGTGAAATGGCATTTAGGGAAGTGGGAGAGTAAATATTCCAGGGAAGTCCGGTGTGATTGCCTGCAGCGTGAGTGAGGGCTCACGTGAGTCACGGCTGTGTCGTCGCCAAGCGTCTTTTACTGTGAGGGTGCCGGTGCAGAGCCGGCAGGGAGTCGGTTTCACCAAGCGCGTGCAACGCAGCGAGAGTGATGAAGCAGCAGTGGGGAGGGAAGAGCATGTGCAAGGGAGTGACTCCCGTGAAGGACCTTGGAGCTTATGAGCGGAAGAACGGAGAGGAAACATGAAGAGGACGCAGGACTGCAGACAGGGGACAGGACTGGAGTGGAGCTGGTGGTGAGGGGGAAGGATCGCTGAGTCCAGGCGCCTGAGGGGGTGAGCTGGAAAGTCAGGACACGGTGTAGCAGCAGGCGAGGCATGGCATCAGGGCAGTGGGGTTCTGCACCTACCAAGGATGACAAGGCTGAGGGTGTGACCACGGGAGCAAACGTCTGGGGTGCGTGGAGGACACAGCAGGAGTTCCGTTGCTCGCTCCTGTGTATCCCGAAAACTCCGACCATGGCTCTGTTATAGCACTTTTTAAAAATTTTATTTTATTTACTAATTTATTTATTTTTGGCTGCGTTGGGTCTTCGTTTCTGTGCGAGGGCTTTCTCTAGTTGCGGCAAGCGGGGCCACTCCTCATGGCGGTGCGCGGGCCTCTCATTATCGCGGCCTCTCTTGTTGCGGAGCACAGGCTCCAGACGCACAGGCTCAGTAGTTGTGGCTCACGGGCCTAGTTGCTCTGCGGCACGTGGGATCTTCCCAGACCAGGGCTCGAACCCGTGTCCCCTGCATTGGCAGGCAGATTCTCAACCACTGCGCCACCAGGGAAGTCCCTATAGCACTTTTTATATTCTATTGTGAGGTTTGGTTTATATGCCTGCTGCCTCTACTGGACATCTGAGGGTAAAAACTGTTGCATATAACTTACTGTCTTTAGTGTCAAGCTCCATGCATGACACATTGTAGATAAAAATGTTTGTTAGCCAGCTGTTAAAAGAAATTTAAGACAATTAGGCAAATTTGAACTTTGGCTAGATTTAATAAATGTTGAGCAACTATCACTTATTTTTTAGGTGCAATAAAGTTGTTGTGGAGATATGTGTATTATATATACATATATATGTCCTTATGTTTTAGAGATACATATTGAAATATTTACAGATGAAATGATGTCTGGGATTTATTTCAAAATAGCCTAATGGGTATGTGTGTGGGAGAAGTGGTGAGGCTGTAGATGGGATAAAACTGGCCATGAGTTGATAAGTATTGAAATGAGGTAGCGGGTACACTGGGCTCCTTGTATTCTCCACATTTGCCGAGGTTCAGAATTTCCCATAATAAAGAATGGTGTTTACTGGATGCGCTATGGAACCGGTGAATTAGAAATTTGTTCTGACCTTCCAGAAGAGTATAGTAAGACAAGGGCGTTCCTTTGACTCTATAGCCACATTCCATGGAAGGAACATGAGGTGAGCAAGGGGAAGACTGGAATCTTGTCTCCAGGACACACACGAGGCGTGTTGTGTCCTGTCTGCGTTTCTCACAGGATCGCAGAGATGTGTGCGAGCTTTCAGAATTTTCGGTAGCAAAATGGTGTCAGTGCTTTGACTTTTTAAAGCTCCTTTTATTCTGAATAATTTAAGACATCTCTTTGAGCTGTATAGATGACAAAGATGAGAAATTTGGAAAGCGTGTATTAGCAAAGTGATTGCTTCCATTAGAAAAAAAGAATCTGGAAAAGAAATAAAGTGAGAGGAAATCAAGATTTGGGGTGAACCCGTATCATTCAGGGAAATATTTGTTGTGCAGTATTGTGTAACCAGGACTATCTATAACCCAATGTCTTGTCCCCAGAACAAGAGGCAGAGGAAGGGGGCGAGGCAAGAGGCGGTTTGGCCCAGGTCGACGGCCGGGACGCCCTCCCAAATTTATCCGCTTGGAAATAACCAGTGAAAATGGGGAAAAGTGTGATGATGGGACACAGGTATGGGGGATGGGAAAGCAAGAGCTCTTCTTGGATGCTTGATTAGAGAACTTACGAGAAGCGTTACTGGACTCAAATACAAACGCCTTTCAGAGGGTGACATTCCTGCCTGTCAGTGCTGTGCTGCCTGTTTATTAAAGTCTGACTAGAGAAAGACTAAAAAGAACGTTTTTTCAAACGTTACTTACAACAGAAACCCAACTCTGCTGCCCTATAGGTTTGAAATTGTCCAGAGACATTACTGGGGGACTCTGTTTAATTAGTTTAAACAATTAAAATGATGATATTCAAGAAGAGTCCTGTCATAGTCTTTTACTCACAAAATGATCTGGAAATGTCTCACGGTTTTTACATCCTGTGGATGGTTACCTAATTAATTTTCTCAGAAGGAAAATATTCTTTTCTGAGCATAACGACGCTAGTCATTTAAAAAATAAAGCAGCAATTCTAAATCCTAGCACTGATGTCTATCTAGGTAGGGAAATAATGGCTGGTGATTGCAATTTCAGGACTTGCTGCACTTTCCCACCAAGGAGCAGTTCGATGAGGCTGAACCTGCAACTCTGAATGGCCTGGACCAGCCGGAGCAGCCCGCGCTCGCAGTCGCTCAGCTGCCGCCGGAAGCCCAGTCTTCTCTGGAGCACGAGACGGAAACGCACGAGCTGCACCTGCAGCCCCAGCACGAGGAGAGCGCGCTGCCCGCGCAGAGCACCCTGACGGCCGACGACATGCGCAGGGCCAAGCGCATCCGGGTAAGCGGGATGCCCGCCCCGCCCTCTCCCAGCCCTCCGCCCCGCCCTCTCCCAGCCCTCCGCCCCGCCCTCTCCCAGCCCTCCACCCCGCCCTCTCCCAGCCCTCCGCCCCGCGGGCGCTGACCTCTCTCCAGGCGGCCAGCCGCGAAGGTGCCCGGCCGTTCACCAGCACTTCTAAGGCTTGCTGGCCTCCAGCCTATCACAGGCTCAAGCCCCTTGTTTTGGAAGAAAGTATGAACTGTTTCTCTGGGTCTCTGGGTCCCGGGGCAGGCTGGCATGGCCGGTCCTAGATTCCATCGATTGAGCAGCGACTCAGAAGCCTGGCTCTTGGCAGCAGCCGGACTAGCGTAGTTAGAGTAGGATAACTCTCTGGATCCCTAAACTCACAGGTTGGAAATGGAGAGATAAGTACACTGAGTTGTAATAGTTACTTACATTGAAGCCGGGCTAATCTGTGCCTAATCATAGCTCTCAAGTCAGTTTGGGGTTTCGAATTTGTTTATCAACGGTTTCCAAGGGGAGACTGGCAAATGCCAGGACGCGTCAGTGCACAGGGACCTGAGTCCAAGTTGATCTGGCAGGTGCAGCCCACACACGGGGACAGCTCGGAGCTAAGCTCCAGGTTCGGCGGTAGGGCACTGTCTCACCCGCGTGACCCGCGACTTGACTTCAGGCCATGCGGCTGCAGGGCCTCCACGGCTGTCTGGCTGGGTGTGTTTTATCCCTATTTCACAGCGTTGAGTGTGCGTTAGGACCTGCGGGGGATGCATGTGGAGAGCACCGTGGTTTTGTGAGATCAGTGTCTGTGCGGACAATTGACATCCAGAAAACAATGACTTAAACCCGTGTTTGTGGTAGCAGGACGTTTAAAGACTTTTCTTAATCCTTTATGTGGATGAAAGAGACTTTTTGTATAACTTCCCAGGCTTTACAGTTTCTAGGTGGACGATCATTTTAGCTTATGTTTCTTTTGGTCTTATTTGCCTATAGGCTAGAAGGGACCTTGAACAATAGTCTAGTCCGTGCCTTCATTTAAAAATACATTTAAATGTTTGTTCTGTATGACACTGTGGAAGAACTCTGAGCAATCAGGCTAAATAGACTTTATAAGGGTCCTGAAATGGAAACTTATAAAACTTATGGCTCCATGTATATTCTTTCAAAAGAATATGTAAACCTACATAAATATAGACCAGAAAGGCAAAAGGCTATGCATACCTTCCATCTGTCATGCCACATGATTCCCAATCTGCATTTCACTCTTTCTTGGGCAATTACTATCTTTTCTGCTTTGGCCATTCTGATTTTTCACTAGGTCCATAGAAATGCTTTGTAGATTTAATTTTTTGAAGGAAAAAACTAAAGCCCACGTGTTTCGTGAGGTGTGGATGTGTAAGCATAGTGTAGCCATGATCGTACTTGTGTTCTGGAATGAGCTGGGTTACTGGTTTTGGAACAAGGTTCCTTGTGTCAAAGCAAAAGCCATGTGTATGTGGCTTTTGGAGGTCAGTCTTAGGTGAGCGATTTTTTTTTTTTTTCCTCTCACACATTCTAAAAAGCAGGGGCTATGTATTTTTTCATCTTTTCTATCCAGGTTGGTAATGACCAACTGAAGGGAAGCCTTCCAACCCCATTGGTAATGTAACTATTTTTCTCTCCTCTAATGCTGCCTGCTCAGTTGGAGCTGCAGGTACGTTTGTTTCCTGTGTTTCACTCACATAACAGAATGTTATTTAAGTGTTTGCCTGACCTGCTGTTCTTTGCAACCTGTACTTACTAAATCCTGGTGGAAACGACAGTTTGGTTGCTACAGTCCATGCAAATTAGTTAATGAATAATGATAATTTATTTTCAAATAGTAAGTGAGTGGGCTGCAGTTTGCTCATTCACAAAATGAAGGGTAGGACTAAGTGATCTCCAAGGTCCCTTCCAGCTCTGAAACAACTGAATGACTTCTGCAGTGGCACCGAGTTCTGACTGTATGTTCAGCACCGCCTAGGTACGCAGTAGAATTTTCACTGGTGTCCTGTCCTCTGGGATCTTCCAGTCTAATTAGGGAGGCAATGCTAATGTAAGGTGGGTCACAGTTAAGTGCTACACGTAAAGGTAGAGCCTATAATTGCTATCAGAAGTTGGAAGAGTGAAAGGCCAAAGAAAGCTGGAGTTGGGGAATAATTCGTAGATGAAGTGAGAGTTAATCTGGTCCTTGAAAGAGAGACAGGAAGAAGGGAGATGGTTTCAGAGGACGGCAGCCATAGCATCAAAGGCCGACACCCAGGAACTGTTTGGTGTGGTTGCTGGCCGGACCTGAGCACAGGTACCACCTGGAGGGTAGTGGAGAGTAGCACATACCGGGCAAAGCTAGCCCATTAGAGGTTTTGAAAACTGGGCAGAAAACAGGCCAGAGAAAAGTTGTTTAAAAAAAAAAAAAAGCCAACAAACATGATTGATTTCCTTTCAGTGTTAGGATCAAAATAATATGAAAATTAGTCAATTTAGGTTCCTTTAGCTATTAACATCAGACTTCAGAAACATTTTATGGTTTTGTCTGCAAAGACTCTGTTGACTCAGAATTCATCTCAGTGTGAGTTGAATCCCTTGTCACAGGTTTTAGCAACGATACCGTTTTGTCACCTTTCGAGGAGCTTATGTTCCATCCGGTACAGAGTGGTTGGCCAACGGCAGCTCCGCGACCCATCTGTGCTGCTTCCGCCCTTTCTCATGATTGCTTCTAGAAAATGTGTACCAATTGCAGCTCTGAACTGCAGAAGATACCATAGGGTTGAAATGGCCTGCAAGTGGGTTGGGGGTGGGGGGGCGGACAGTTTCAGCACTTCCACTACCTTGTAATGAGAGGGTTACATTAGGATCATTCGATCAGAGAAACAATCTAGTTCTTGAGTACTTAGTTCAGTGTTCCATGGAAATCAAAAAGACAGTAAGAACAAGGTTTGTCGATAGAGCTAAGAAAGTGGAGCCTGGCGGCTGCTGGGTTTAGATCAAGGGTCTGAGGGCACTCACACTAAACAGAGATGACAGGAGACTTATTAGCATAACGGACCGAAACAAAACCACCATCCAGATTTGGTGCCCAAGGGGAAGTGGAATCTCCGTGGGACCAAGATCAGTTGTTGTGCGTTATGTCTGCCCTTGGAAACGTCACTGAACTTGGGTAAAGGAAATGATGCTTACATTCCCCGAGCACTGTAAGTCTTGAATCTCTGAACCTCAGGATAGCATCTGTTCTTTTGCAATATTTCCGTAAAGCTTGGAAAGTAGCCAGAATCGTGAGAGCTTGTATGTGAAATAAGTATCTGTCCAGATAAGGTAGAAAGATTAGGTGACCGCTAAACCGTACAATGAAGTGAAAGAAAGCTCTGTGGCTGATTTGAAAAAGGTCTGTTGTTTATGATCTCTTCAGGTGGTACAGAAAAGATCTTGAAATAATTCTTTTTGATTTTCATATTAAATACATTTCATTAATTTGCAAACTTTTATTGACACTTCCTATGAGCTCAGCTATTTTTTAAGAGATCTAGATAGAAAGGAGAATAAAATATGATGCAACCCCAGTCAACCTGGGAAGATGATGGAATTGCAAAATATTTACTCAAGATAAATGAGTAGGTAAAATCTCTCTCCCAACCCTATTAGAGAAGCCCTGAGAAAGATGTTCTCTGCTACATAGGAACTATGTTCAGAATTTTCACTAAGTCAACAATAATTATTTTGCTTTTTCCCTAAATGATTATTTCACATTAAAGTTACTTCAGGAGTTGCTGCTTGTGAATAATCTGAAATTAAGGGTTTAAGCATTGTTCATTGTACTTCTTTCATTGCACAAATAACGCATTAAGACCTCCATTAATTCTTTAATTACTAGTCTCTTATAGTTACATAAGCATACCCATTCACAGATATATATATATATATTTTTGAAATATTTATTTATTTATTTTTGGCTGTGTTGGGTCTTCGCTTCTGTGCGAGGGCCCTCTCCAGTTGCGGCAAGTGGGGGCCACTCCTCATCGCGGTGCGTGGGCCTCTCACCATCGCGGCCTCTCCTGTTGCGGAGAACAGGCTCCAGACGCACAGGCTCAGCAGTTGTGGCTCACGGGCCTAGCTGCTCCGCGGCACACGGGATCTTCCCAGACCAGGGCTGGAACCCGCGCTCCCTGCATTGGCAGGCAGACTCTCAACCACTGCGCCACCAGGGAAGCCCCAGATATATTTTTTTGAGGGATTTTTTTCCCCCCACCTCATAGCTATCTAGAACTTTCCCCCTGGTGTTTTGAGGAATTTATGAATGAGTTTTCATTATAGTAGAACTAAAATATTGATTCTGTATTCTCTGTGTGAAAGATGATTGTGTTGGTTTGCTCTCAGTAGAACATGAGTTGTTTTCTCAGTGGTGGTGATGAATTTGCACTAAGTAACCATCTTCCCTCACTGGGATTCCCTATAACAATTGCATGAATTTACAAGATGGCTAATCAGCATTAGAAGTGCAATCTGTGACTGAAAAACAAAAAAGAGCGAAATTGACTGGTCTAGACAGGGAACAAAGCAATAAGCTTAACCCAATTAGCAAGGCATTCTAACCAATGGAACTAACCAGCTACACTGAGAAGCTGTCCTGTGCATTTCCTGAGTAGGAAGGGATTAAGGCACATATTCCATTTAGAACGTGTGCTCACATAGCTTGTCTCAGCTGCAAACACGTTCATGTAAATCTGTATCTTCGTTCTCTTTCAGTTCTTTTTCATAAATTGAGATATAATTCACTTACCATAAAATTCACTTTTTTTGTAGTGGTTTTTAGAATAGTCCCAAAGTTGCACAACCATCACCACTAATTCCAGGACATTTTCATCACCCGCGAAAGGAACCCCATATCCGCTGCCTCCTTCCCCCAGCCCTTGGTACTTACTGCGCTTCAGTTCTTTTTATTATCTTTATTTTTGCTAAGCATTTGAATCAAGCTTCAAGTTCTTTTTCTCAAGGACTTCAACAAGTAACGTTTGGCTGACTCACTCCAACGTCATCATGCATGTGTGACTCAACCCAAGTCATTTCTTCCAAATCTTCAATTTTTATTCTACTTGAACCTGGGGTTTGTTTTACTCTATTGAGTTGGCCAAAAAGTTTATTTGGGTTTTTCCTGTAACATCTTATGGAAAAACCCAAATGAACTTTTTGGCCAACCCAATATAAGTCCTCTATTTTTTGAACGTTACTTAGATCCTTTCAAAAGAAAACCCACACACATAGACGTAAAACAGCACACAAAAGTTTGTCTTTTCAAGATGAACTTCTTTGGGGATGGCTTCATTTTTAATGTCTTTACCAGAAAAATCTTTCAACTGTGTGTCCTAGAGTTTAATTTCTGTAGAAAGTCTGTGATTGCAGAGATTGTCCTCTTTTCCTATAAATGTGCGAGCTGCTTACACACTTAACTCACTAAATAATCTCATTTGTGTGTGTCTTTCAGAATGCAGCTCTTCAGCATCTGTTTATTCGGAAGTCCTTCCGGCCTTTTAAATGTTTGCAGTGTGGGAAGGCCTTCCGTGAAAAGGACAAACTGGACCAACACTTGCGCTTCCATGGGCGGGAGGGGAGCTGCCCGTTGACCTGTGACCTCTGTAACAAGGGCTTCATCAGCAGTGCGTCCTTGGAGAGCCACATGAAGCTCCACTCGGACCAGAAGACTTACTCTTGCATTTTTTGCCCAGAATCCTTTGACCGCCTTGATTTGTTGAAAGATCACGTGGCCATTCATATCAGTGATGGCTACTTCACCTGCCCAACTTGTAAGAAACGGTTCCCAGATTTTATCCAGGTGAGTGTCTGCTACCGCGATGCCTGAACACTTCCTCTTCTAGGTAAAAGAAACTTCGAGTTTTGGAAGACTGAGACAGCCTGTCATCTGCATTTCCATCCCTTCTTTGCAGCATCTTCTTAATTGAGCATGATATTTCTTCAGTCAACCTACTTTTCATAAGCAAAAGATTACTATGACCCTTAATTGTCCAAATAAGACATTGGCATTTAAACATTTAAGTTGTATTACAAGTAATAAACACCCAGATCTGGTTATAATCTTTAAAAAGTTTTTCTTAATCCTTGTCAATACCCACTACTCATAAAATATATGGCGCATGTAGAAGACATACTCCCATTTCCTGGCTTGGAAACATTTTCTCCCCATCACTTTGGTTTCCTGTCTTGTGCTACTAAGGTGGTGCATTTTGGAAGGAAACAAAGAGAAAGTTGGTATATAACATACTGTTTTTTTTTAACTTTTTATTATATATTGGAGTATAGTTGGTTAACAATGTTGTGTTAGTTTCAGGTGTACAGCAAAGTGACTCAGTTATATATATACATGTATCTATTCTTTTTCAAATTCTTTTCCCATTTAGGTTGTTACATAATATTGAGCAGAGTTCTCTGTGCTATACAGTAGGTCCTTGTTGGTTATCCATTTTATTTTATTTATTTTTTATTATTTATTTATTTATTTTATTTTTGGCTGTGTTGGGTCTTCGTTGCTGCACGCAGGCTTTCTCTAGTTGCAGCGAGCGGGGGCTATTCTTCGTTCGCAGTGTGTGGGCTTCTCACTGTGGTGGCTCCTCTTGTTGCGGAGCACGGGCTCTAGGCACGTGGGCTCAGTAGTTGTGGCACGCAGGCTCAGTAGTTGTGGCTCACAGGCTCTAGAGCGCAGGCTCAGTAGTTGTGGCGCACGGGCTTAGTTGCTCCGTGGCATGTGGGATCTTCCCGGACCAGGGATCAAACCCGTGTACCCTGCATTGGCAGGCGGATTCTTAACCACTGGGGCACCAGGGAAGCCCAGGTTATCCATTTTTAAATATAGCAGTGTGTACTTGTCAATCCCAAACTCCCAATCTATCCCTCCCTGCGCCACCCTTCCCCCTGGTAACCATAAGTTCGTTCTCTAAGTCTGTGAGTCTGTTTCTGTTTTGTAAATAAGTTCATTTGTATCTTTTTTTTTTTTTTAAGATTCTGCATATAAATGATTTCTCTTTCTCTGTCTGACTTACTTGACTCAGTATGACAACCTCTAGATCCATCCATGTTGCTGCAAATGGTGTTATTTCATTCTTTTTAATGGCTGAGTAATATTCCATTGTATATATGTACCACACCTCCTTTATCCATTCCTCTGTCAATAGACATTTAGGTCGCTTCCATGTTTTGGCTCTAATATACTTCTGTATTAAGCACTGACCTCCTCCCCTGTATTATATTCTGGAGCAAAATGGGGTGAGGATAAATTCCAGAATATTCATGATTTCATTTGGACTTCAAGTGATAATATTGTTACATGCTAGTGAATGAACAAGTCTAAATATCTAGTAAAAATATTGTGTGTCTCTCTTTTTTTTTTTTAAATTACCAAAGCAAAAGGAGACTAGGATTTAATCATAGTTCTGTTAGTGTTGGGAGTCTTGGTAATTTTCTCACTTTACACAGACAATTAGAGAAGTTGCTTTAAGGTGGAACTTAATGGCAAAAGAGACTCCAAAAATAATGAAGGAAAATGTCTTGCAGGAGTGGTTTGATGTGACTCACTACTTAGCTCCCATCCATAACTCTTCTTCACTGGGTATGTATGGCAAAGAGAGTTCAGAGGCCATATTCCTTTGTTTAAGTTATCTAAAAGTATAGGGAATAAGTCCCAATTAAGGAGAAATGATGGTGGTGTTGTATTGTTCTCATATATGGGTAATGTGTTTTCTCTCGTCTAATTCATGTCTTTAATTCTTCAGAACCTGATTTGATAGAAAGATGTAAAAGGACCAATTACTACAAGGGGCTAAGTTGCTTCTATACATGTTGGAAGCAGGAAAAAGTGAGAAAGAATTATTTTTTGTCCTCTTATAGGTAATTTTTACCAAGATTCATTTAAATCCAAGGGAACTCAACTCTTGCTTTTAATCTTAAAAAAAAAAAGGACAGAAAAATGGGTTCCACATGATCAGGGCTTGGACTAAGCAAACATTTTCTTCTTCCTCTTCAAGTCCTGTGGGAGATGGAGGTTGGTAAGGCTTCCTGGCCTCTGTGACGGGGATAGCGTTACTGAGGCCCGTTATCAGTCACACCTGATTGGCGCCCAGGCCAGGTTGATGAAGCTCCACGGCACAGCGTTTGGCTCCCTCTAGCGTCGCTGAGCTGCCTTTGGTCATTTCCCCTGACTTTCTGTGTCCTCACTGCCAGGTGAAAAAACACGTGCGAAGCTTCCACTCGGAAAAGATCTACCAGTGTACGGAGTGCGACAAGGCCTTCTGCCGCCCCGACAAGCTGCGGCTGCATATGCTCCGGCACTCAGACCGTAAGGACTTCCTGTGTTCTACGTGTGGGAAGCAGTTTAAGGTAGGAACCAGCAGGCAGCCTGGGTGTTCTCGGGCCACGGAGATTGACAAGCTGAGGATGCGCCTGCCCATTTCATGGGTGTATCATCGATGCTCAAAGAACGGACTTGAGATGTACTTTGCGCCTCATGTTTGACTTAGCTGTTAAGATAAAATTAAGGGGAAAACTCACCTTAATTTCCCAAAATAATTAATTCAAATCCCCAGAGCACTAATGCACCTTTTACAAGAATGCAAGTGTATAATGAATAGAACTAAACTGCTATCGAGGAACTCCTAAGAGGACAATACATTTACCCACCAAATTTTTTACTGAGCACTTATTAAGTGGAAGAGCCTGATAACTGAGCCCTGGGGCATGAGGACTGTCATCCAACAGAGGTGGGAAATCTGTGGGATGCTGAGAGGGCTTAGACTATTTTGGGGAATGTTAATGACTTCCAGAATTAAGATAAAAAATAATAAGTATCAGAAACGTGCCTGGAATTTAGAAGAAAGCAACGCAAAAACCCACGGGAGACTCAGAGATAAGAGTTAAACAAATAAATGTGAAAATGGTAAAATATGCTTCGTTGGGAAACCAGATGATTCTGCAATGATGTCACTGAGAGACACTCTGCAGAATGTGAGTAGGTCATGCTGTCATAGAAACTGGAAAAGAATCTGAAATGGATTCAGGAGGGGAGAACTAATTTTAAAAGGAGGCATTTGTGTAGAATGTGGAGGTGGTGGGGATGCCTGGCATGGCACCTCTGAACTCAGCATGGTTCCAGATACACGGTGGTCATTCAAGAAATGTTTGTTAAATAAATGTGCTGAAAAATGAAGTAGTTACAGAAACATCCTCGTACCAAAATGTGGAAAGAACTGGTCTGGTAGAAAGGTTCAAAATCTTTATGACCAATAGCAGTGAAATCGTATGTCCACGAGCAGAGCCTCACTGGATAAGGGAGCTGGCATTTTTGGAATTTGTTATTATTCAGGACGGGCTCTGCTTCATTTTCTGTCTGTGGACTCACATCAACATGTATCACTAGAAGATTAGATGATCAGACTAAGAGCTGTGACCTAGACCGTGTGCCCCATCCATAGCAGGCAGTGTTAACTGCTAACTTGAACTGCTAAATTTATATGATGAGAGATACTTACTTGAATTCATTTGGGATTTAGAGGAATGTCATTGTGTGTGTTAAAACGTGTGGTAATTGAGAACACACATGGCTTTGTAAATCCAGTATTACCTACCATTCATTATCAATTTGTCTTGTAGTTCTTTTTTTTTTTTTTAACTTTTTGGCTGCACTGCAAGGCATGTGGGATCTTAGTCCCCCCGACCAGGGATGGAAGCCGCACCCCCTGCAGTGGAAGTGTGGAATCTTAACCGCTGGACTGCCAGGGAAGTCCCTGTCTTGTAGTTCTTAATACCAAACTTATTCCATGTGCCCTTTGATCACTTCTACATAAATGCAAAACCTTTCTTCTCAAAAATCATTGTGTAGCTTTCAAACTGAATGGTCATTTTCAAGCAAGGCTCATTGGAATGCACTTACTTGCTAGCGAACAGAGTAATTCCCAGCCAGGGTTGCCGTGTCCTCGGATGTAGCCTGGTGGGTTGTGTTACTGCTAAGTTGTATTGATTTTTTTTTTTTACCCCTTCAATTAAAAATCTTCTACTCCCACTCCCCACCCCTCTGCCTTCTCAAAAATTCTCTGTAAACAGCGAAAAGACAAACTACGGGAACACATGCAGAGGATGCACAACCCTGAGAGGGAGGCCAAGAAAGCCGACCGCATCAGCCGCTCCAAGACGTTCAAGCCGCGCATCACGTCCACCGACTACGACAGCTTCACGTTCAAGTGCCGCCTGTGCATGATGGGCTTCCGGAGACGAGGCATGCTGGTCAGTGCCAGGCTCCGGACCGCCTGCCCCTGCTCAGGCGATGGCTCTGGCACAGTATTCTGCACTAAATCTGTCCCTGGGTTTCGTCCCTGGCCGGGGACAAAGCAGAGGCAAACAGTTCCCAGCTTGGGGCTTCTCTCCCCGCCGGTCGCCCCTTGCCGCCTTTGCCATGGTTCATTTCTGTTGTCTCTTGGAAGAGGTCTGTTGATCACTTTTCGTTGCTCGTTTTGCTTTGCTTTGCTCCTCTCCGGCTCTGCTCTGTGCTTCCTCTTCCTGTTCTCTTCTGTGTTCCCGAACGTATTCTCTGGCGGGGTCGTTGCCTTGCAGCCCCCCACACCAGTTGTTCCAGATATGACACAGCAATAGGAGGGAACTTTCCGCCAAGGCAGGGTATGCGAACCGGGTTAGCTGAAGCACCAGGAGAGCCGGGTCTCCGCTCTCGACTCATTTGGCCCTGATGACAGTTTTTGCAGAATATATCTGTATCTCATTCAACGTCCTCGGTAAGGCCAGGGCACTAAATAACGAAAGAGAGGCTTGCATCAGGAGAATTCTTGAAAGAAATTCCTGCTAGTGTGATTTTCCTTTTTTCCACCAGCAGCTCTTTCAGTCAAAGGCTATCGGTGGAATCCACAGCAACCCAATTCACCTTCAGTAATTTGCTGAATTACTGTTAACTCCTGTTACTGCGTCGGTGTCAGAGGGACCTGGCAGTGCTGGTCCTGGCCAAAGGCCTTATGTTTTGGGGTGCTGCTTCAGATAATTTCAGCTGCTCACAGTCGGTATCGGAGGTATTTGTTCAGCGTCTGCTTGTCACGGGGTCTCCTCTTCTCATTTGCTTTTTTTCCTTTTAGGTAAATCACTTATCAAAGAGGCACCCAGACATGAAGATAGAAGAGGTGCCAGAGTTAACTCTACCCATCATAAAGCCCAACCGTGACTACTTTTGTCAGTATTGTGATAAGGTAAAAGGAAACCGTCCATAGGAGGATACCTCTGTGGGAGCCCCACTCAGGGCCAGTTTGTCTGCATGTATAAATATATAGTAGGATCTCGCAGTTTCTCTTAACAGATGGTTCCCTGTCTCTCAGTAGTCTTCCATTCAGACAAGAAAGGGCTAGAAGTGCAGCCTCATTTTAAGCCAAAATTTTTTTCTTAAGAATTAGTCAACTGTGTTTTTCTTGTTCCTTCTCTCTGTGATTTTTGCTGTTAAAGAAGAGGCTTATTACCAAGAGCTTAGTATATGAATTCGTTTTAAATTCCTAAGCTCTAAAATGAGGGTGTTTGTCATCCTACTTGTAAAATATAGAGTAGATTTTGGATTTCTAGGAGATTGAGTAGGATGTGAAAAAGTCTTGTGGTGGAATACTCTGTTTGTACTATTCCATTCTTGATTTTTGCATAGTTACAAAAAACACAGGAATAGAATATACATTTATTGTTTCGTTGTAATATTGTTTCCTTATACAATGTCAGCTGTATCGGTTATAAGCTGTGTATAAGTAGTGTCAACTTAAAAGTAAGAAACATTTTTTAAGCACAGATTCACCACTACAGGTTCTAGTTGCTATTAGACTTGCCATTTTGGAAGATTCTTTGGCATCTAGTAGTCAACTATGTACATCACATGAGAGCTTTCACAGAAAGACTAAAGGGTGAACTGGCCTTAAAAGAAATTGTTTCAAAAAAAAAAAGAAATTGTTTCTATGACTATATATTCACCTCTTAAACTTTAGGGTAAAGGTAAAGGTGTTTTTACTAATCCTAGCTTAGATGTATAAATTCAAGGCAGATGCCTCACATATCTATGTTATGTTCTTACGTTATTCTGATTTATGTTATATCCTCATTATCCTTCAATATATCTGTTAATATATTTTATTTTGGACTACGTGAATACTTTTTCTCATTTCCTTGTAATGAAATTGTTAGATTGCCTTAAGCAAGAAAGTGGAAGTATATACTGCTTTCATGGCAAAGCTTTTGAATTTTGCAGGTTTATAAAAGTGCCAGCAAGCGAAAAGCCCATATTCTGAAGAACCATCCTGGGGCTGAGCTCCCACCAAGCATTCGGAAACTTCGTCCTGCTGGCCCTGGAGAACCAGACCCCATGCTTAGCACCCACACCCAGCTCACAGGCACTATAGCTACCCCGCCCGTGTGCTGCCCTCACTGCTCCAAACAGTACAGCAGCAAGGTACGGGGAAGGCTTCGGGCCACGTCGGAACCCAGGTCATGGTTTAAGGGAACATTGCTTAAGAGAAGATGGTACTTATCCAGATGCCGTCATGGCGTCTTCTGAATTGATGGGGGGAGCTAAAGGAGCTGCTTCCTGAGAACAGGGAGCATAGCACAGAACGGGAAGAGAATACGGTGGACCTTCCCGGGAATTAGTGCCATCTGAGCTCTTGAATGGTTTCCTTTTCCCTTGGCCCGAGGTGGGTCTCCAATTTGAATATTCTCTGCTCGTGGTTTATGAGCTCAGGCTTGCAGCAGCGCTACATAAGAACTTAAATGATGGTTCTTGAAAAGGGGGTCATTTCTGCTGCGGGGCTTGTCATTGACTGCTGCAGGTATTGCTGGGATCAGGGGATGCTGTGAGGTGTTCTGACCTTGCCTGAGAGCGTGGGGGTCACACGAGTCTTTACTTTCTTTCCAGCGTCTTCTTTTTTCCCTTTCATTACCATTGTCCCGCTTCAGGAAGGGCAGGCAGAGCCAGTGTCGCTCTTTTTTTTTTTAAAACGTAACATGAAGGACTCTAGCAACCATTGGAGGGCTTGCCTTTGAGAAAGATCGAAAATAACCTATTCTAGTAATTCTTCTTGGTTGTTGCCATCACTTTTCAGACCAAGATGGTACAGCACATTCGAAAGAAGCATCCAGAGTACGCCCAGCTCCCCAACACCATACACACACCTCTGACAACAGCCGTGATCAGTGCGGCTCCAGCTGTTCTAACTACAGACAGTGCTACCGGAGAGACTGTGGTGGTAAGTGCGTGACCGGTAAGAGCGACTCCTGTCCTCCGCTGCCCATCACAGCTTCAGTGCCAAGGCCATGTCTGTCTTGGTGTTTAATTGGCTGCAGATGTAGCCCACCACCCTTCAGGGTTCTGTACCAGGCATGATGCTTAACGATTGGGTCTCCCAGTCGGTGCTTTCCAAAGCTCTCTGTAAAAGGAGTAGCAGGAAATTCTCAGTGCTGCTTGTTCACTGCAAGATTGTCAGCACCTCCGGGGTAACTCCCTGGGCCTGACACAGACAGACAGCTAGAGGTATATAGGTAATCTTCCAACACCTTCTTAACTCTGGGTATTTTTCTATCTGAGCTCAGGGCTTATTTGTGGTCCCATGATCCCACCAGTTAGACAAACCAACTTTTTGTAGGATTTCAGAGCACCGAAATAGCTACAAGCAGCAGTGTTATCAGCTGATGTGCTTTTTTGTGATTTTTGCAGACAACGGACTTGCTAACCCAGGCTATGACGGAACTGTCCCAGACCTTAACGACAGATTACCGAACGCCGCAAGGGGACTACCAGAGAATCCAGTACATTCCTGTGTCGCAGTCTACATCTGGTCTACAGCAGCCTCAGCACATACAGCTTCAAGTGGTGCAGGTGGCCCCGGTACTGTCCTGCGTTTATTTCTCTTTACCTGCGTGAATGCCCATATTGCCACCAGCCAACACAGCAGCTGGGGTCAACTAAAACACCTAATTCTCAGAGCTGGGACTGGGCCCTACACACTGTGCATGTCAGCTTGGAGTCTAAGGCATTTGTAAAGCCCTGGCTGTCAAGGGCTCTGGACTCAGCAGTGTGAGAGATTTCTGTCAGTAGTATCCAGAGATTTTCGGCTCCAGTGTATACCACTATCCTGCCCTACTGCAGGCCAGCACTGAGCCTCTTCTGAACCCTTACACTGGGCCCCAGGTGGGCTACCTGGTGAGGAGCCTGTCTGATCAGCCCCTACCCAGGCATCGAATGACATCTATCAGTGGGAGGTTGTAAGGAATAACTGTGAATTTTGAATATCGATTAGTACCTTATTAGTAGCAAGTTGTAACTGCTCCTTCTGCAAGGTAATTAATACCTCATTCTTACTGATTCAGGAGCTAAAAGAAAAGAGTCCTCCCAGAACTATTGTTTCATTTAGTTATACTAAGGAAATGTACTCAAGGCACACATAAACAAACGTTTTGCTTTGAAATAAATTGGACTCTGAAAATTTAAAACTAATATGAAAGCAGGAAAGAGGAAGTTGCCACGGTCATTGACTATCTTTATCTTTTTTTTTTTTTTTTTAATAGGAGGGTTCTTAATTTTAGGCTTTGGAGGAATCTATGAATCGCTGAAGTTGTCTGTAAATTATGATATATATGTACATTATTTTAGAAAAAGGGTCTGTACTTTCACCAGATTCTCAGAGATGTCTGTGATACCTAAAAGGTTAGGAACCACTGTTCTAGTGGTTAAGTGTGACAAGCCGAAAGCAAATTTTCTCCTTTGATCTCTTTTAACTGATAAAGGGTAGGCCATTAAAATTAATTGAAACTTAAGGGAAAAAAGATTTTTGATTCCTGAGAGCTTCCCATTCAGCTTCTTATTAGGAGCTATAGTCCCTCATCTCCTCCTCTTCCAGAATGAAATCGCGTTACTGTCTTATGGTTAATAAGCATAAGTTTTAAAACTATTTTCTCCCCTGATGCTTGCCAGCTTGGCCCCGGTGTGGGCCCTCCGGGAGCGAGCCCTGGCTCTGAAGCCCTGCCTGTTCTGCTGCTGGGATGTTGTTTTAGCTACACCTTTGCTCTGGAAGGCTTTCCTTTAACTTTAATCGGCGTGGGTCTGGGTTTCTCCTCCCGCAGGCCACTTCCCCTCACCAGTCTCAGCAGTCCACGGTGGACGTCGCCCAGCTCCACGACCCTCAGACCTACACGCAGCACGCCATCCAGGTGCAACACATCCAGGTCACGGAGCCCCCTGCCCCGGCTGCGCCCGCCTCCCAGGTACGCTGCTCCAGGTACTAGTCTCAGGTTCACGTGGCCTCAGGGACCCTGAAGATGTACTAAGAGCGAAGACATGTGATCTTCATACCTGGTCTCCTTGACTATGGAAATGATATCATTATTTTGCGGGCCTTTAAAGACTCTTATCTCTGCCTCCAATTTTTCTGTTGGTATTAGGGACACACTTCCATTAAGTGCTTAGCTTCCCCTGTCCAGATGGAGCCCTGGGCTCTGATCTCCTAGAGACAACATTGGTCTTTGCTTCCTGTTCTAAATGGCTACACGACAGTCGGCAATTGCTAGGTTGTTTCTATAATTTTGGAACAGTGACTTTGTGGAGTATTACTGTGTTTGTGTGATAGAGACTATCATTGAGATAGCAGAGCTACACATCCATTCAAAAAACGTTTATTAAATTCTTAGTCTTTGCAGGAAACTTTTCTAGGTCTTGCCCTCAAGGAGCTTAGAGTCTAGTAGGGATATAACACCTATATATAAGTAAATAGGGCATGAAATGAAGGTGTCTGAGCCATAAAGGATGCCTGTAGACCCACCCCTGACATTCCCAGGTTCCAGAGCACAAATGAAGGCCGGCATACCATCATCCTGAGTAGTTAAAAGTTTCAATCAAGTTCACAAATCATTAAATAAACATGTTCTATCTTCCCTGCTTGACATAGGTACTTTCATAATGATAAAATTGAAAAATATACATAAAGTAACAATGGATACTAAATAACATGGATGGTGCCAATTCAAAATTCAATGCGTTTTTCTGCCGAACACATGGCTGGCGCTGGCAGCGGCCCGGTAGGGGTGGGAGGAATGCAGGAGAAAGGATGTCTCTCTCTCTTTTGCGGGCTCCAGTTGCTGTGGAATCCATAGGATAAACATGCACTTTCTCTGCCTTCCTATTTCTTGGGGGGTGGGGGGAGGCTTGACATCTGATTGCCCCTCCTTCCCACTCCCCCAGTAAGGTTTCTGGTGACTTCTCCCAGCCCAGGACAGGCAGCCTCTATCCACAAGGGGCTGTGAGTTTCCCACGCCCACTAGCTTCACACTTCTAAGTTTCTCAAAGGAAGCCGAGGCTGGAGGGCCAGGACAGACTCAGAGTTCCTTGTCAGGATGAGGTGGCCCAGGGACAGCCGTCCCCAAGCCTGCTTCCCCTTTCTCCTCACTCAGGCTCCTTCCCGCACTCACAGGGCCTGTGTACCACGTGGACACCCCATCCCATGTGTCTCAGCTCCATCCACAACCCTGCAAATGGCGATCCATGGCCACCCCTTTGGTCCCAGGTGCCCGAATACCGTTAGAGGGGCCACATCCAGGAGACAGGACCCCTGCAGGAGGCCAAGCCTAGGGAAGAGACTTGTGCGGGTCCCAGAAGTGGGTGCAGGGCCATTTCCAAGGTCTGTGAGGCCTCACGTGAGAAGGGCACAGCTGGAGAAGGGCCAGCCAAGATCCCTGCAGGGGTCCCTCTGGCCTGGGTCTGAGGACCATGTGGATGTGTCATTAGGTTAGCGGAGTTCAGGTGAGGGCAAGACGCTGTTTAGCAGGGAATCAAGGAAAATTTTGTAGAAGTGGTGTTTGAATTAGGTCTTGAAGGAGGGGTATGATTTTGATATGGTAGATGGGGAAGCATTATGATCTGAACATGCGCTCACTGTGAGTAAAGACACAGAGGTGGGAAATTGAGGTGTATTTGTAAAGACTGTGTAGGTTAGTGACAGGAGATGGTGTTTGCAAACAGCACCGGAGCTGGAGCGTGGAGGGCTTGAATGGCAGATAGTGGGGCGGGGGCTTTATCCTGTAGGTGGGATGTATCCCTGTGTTTATCTCCACTAACTGGGGGAGTATCCAGTGCACATCAATGGGGATTCTGACTTCCGGGTTCTACTTCAGTTTGTGTTACAGGTTAGCTTTGTGACACCGGCAAGTTATTGGGCTTCTCAGGTTTTTTTAATGTCATGAAGATAATTATACTTTCATTCATTTACTTTTATAACAAGCATACGGAAATTAAGTTTTTGGATACCCTTGTAGATAATCCTTTGGAAACTAATTAGGATTTCCTAGTTATGATTGCTTGCCATTAATTCTGTTCTTATTTAAAATATTACTATTTTAGCAGCGCTACCTTCAGTGTTACAGTCCCCATGATCACGATGTACTTTCTTCAGTGGCTAGTTGACAGTTTAACGCATCCTGGTCTCTTTTCTCTCGAGGTGGCAGGGCAGCCGCTGAGCCCCTCCCCGCAGCAGTCTCAGCAGGGGCTCAGCCCCTCCCAGGTTGCAGGCAGCTCCTCGCAGGGCCAGGCCCTCCAGCAGCAGCCCCAGAGCACCACGGTCCAGCACACGTACCTCCCCAATGCCTGGAATTCCTTCCGCGGCTACTGTAAGTGAGGGTGGCCCTCCTGGGTGCGGGTGGGGAACCTGCAGCCACGGGGAGGAATTTCATCAGCTTTATCATCCATTTTCTGGCTTAAAGGGTCATTGGCCATTTTCTACACTCTGTAGAGCTTGTACTTCAGTGAGTTTCATGACACAATTCAAGGTGGCGTCTGATTCAGGGCCACCCTGAAATGACATTTTTCCAAGACTTCAGGAATATTGCTGGAGGACGTGTAGGCAGGTGGTTTAAGTAATAGAGTAGGTGGATTGAGGGTATGAGGTCATGATTCACCTCTTCCACCAATATTTACTGAATATCACTGTGCTAGACCCTGCGTGTACGAAAGATTAATACTGACATTCGTATAAGTAACACCACGCAATAATAATGTTAGCTAACTTTCATCAGGCTCTTACCATGTGCCAGGAATGATTCTAAACTGCATCCATATCACATCCAGTATTCACAACAACCTCCTAGGAAAGTACAATCGTTACTTGCATTTTACAGATAAGACAATTTAGACACAGCGAAACTCGTCCAAGGAACATAGCTACTAAACGGAGTCCTGGAACCCAGGCAGTCTGGCTCCAGAGTTTACACTGTAAACCAGCCCACTGTGCTGCCCTTCCCAACGAGACAGTCTTGGGCTCAAAGAGACCATTATCTCGTGGAGATAGATATATGAGTAGCTGATTTCAAAAATCCTGAGGTTAGTGCTACCAGAAGCAGTTTAGCCTGGCTGCCAAAGGTCAAACAGGTAAAAAATCTTGGTGGGGACAACAGCCTTGGGTATGAGCTGAAAAGTTTGAGACCTTATCATTGAAGATCTGGAAGAAACAGTAACAGTTAGAGCTCAGTAGTGGGAGCTAGGAGGAATAAGGGCTGTGTTGATCTCTCTCCTACTACTACTGATTTCTTTTTTTGGGTCCGTCTCTGCTGTGATTGATCTTTGGCTGTGTTATGTAGATTTGGTGTGGAGACCAGGCTCAAACGCTACCATTTAGTTATCTTTACCATCTATTCTCCTGAATACTGGTGGTCACAATGAGAGCTGAGTCTAG
This sequence comes from Balaenoptera physalus, assembly GCF_965194825.1. Taxonomy (NCBI): domain Eukaryota; kingdom Metazoa; phylum Chordata; class Mammalia; order Artiodactyla; family Balaenopteridae; genus Balaenoptera; species Balaenoptera physalus. The sequence continues at coordinate 5,366,394 of NC_138889.1, forward strand.
TTTCTGTCAGGGAAGGATTCCTCCTCATGATAAATCCCAGTAGAATCCTGGTAAATAGATAGACATTTATACTCAGTTTAATTCCTGTGAGAGGAACGTGGAAATGATGCTGACAGCCACTGTAATAATAGTAAGAACTAGCATTCTAACTTGATGAAACAATCTGAAAATTTTTATTAGGAAAAAAGTTTAAAATATACAAAAATAGGGAATTCCCTGGCGGTCCAGTTGTTAGGAGTCCGTGCTTTCACAGCTGAGGGCCCGGGTTCAATCGCTGGTGGGGGAACTAAGATCCTGCAAGTTGCGCGGCACGGCCAAAAAAATATATGTGTGTGTGTGTGTGTGTGTGTGTGTGTGTATATATACACACACACACACACACACACAAAATAGAACAGTATAATGAGCGCGCCTGTACCCATTATCCAGCTTCAGCAGTTATCATGGCCAGTCTCATCTGATACGTACATGCTGTCATCCTCTCCCAGTCCTCCAACTATATAATAATTCATATCATTTCATCCATAAATATTTTTTAAAAAACCCCACAACTGTAAGTGTCGTTATCACACCTAAAAATAAATTACAGTAATTCTTTAATACCATCAAATATCCAGTGTTCATATTTCTGTGATTACCTCATAAATGTCTTTTTAAAAAAATATTTTATTTATTTGTTTATTTGGTCGCGCTGGGTCTTCGTTGCGGCAGGCGGGCTCCTTAGTTGCGGCAGGTGGGCTCCTTAGTTGTGGCATGCGAACTCTTAGTTGCGGCATGTGGGATCTAGTTCCCTGCCCAGGGATTGAACCCAGGCCCCCTGCATTGGGAGTGCGGAGTCTTAACCACTGCGCCATCGGGGAAGTCCCATAAATGTCTTTTTAATAGTTGGGTTTTCAAATTGGGTTCCAAATAAGGGCCATACATTGCAATCGATTATACCTTTTGAGTTTCTTTTAATACATGTGCTCTCCTTCTCTCTTTTAAGTTGCAATTAACATGTTGAAGAAACTGGGTCATTTGTTTGTAGAGTTCCCCACATTCTGGGTTTTGCTGTTGACATCCCTGTACTGTCATTTAAGATGCTTTCCTCTGTCCCTTTTATTTCCTATAGATGGGCAGTTAAACCTAGAGGCTTGATCAGATTCAGGTTCAGTTTTTTTCCCCAAAAACACTCCATAGCTGTTGGTGTGTAGTTCCATCGGGAGGCACATAATGCTTGTCTGTCTTTTTCCTTTGCTCCACTATTTCAATAGGGATTGCAAAGTTGTCATATTCTATCATTCTTTATATACTTATTGCTAGAAAACTTCCATAACGAAAACAATTTCACCTTAACCATCAGGTTACTCTGAGGTACAATTTGTACAGGAACGGCAGAAGAGATGCTTTAAATACTCGGCTCATCTCCTTTATTTACCAGTTTTCAAAATAGTGAGTTGTTTCCTAGTATTATCCAAGGTGACCGATGCTGGGCGTGTGTGTGTCTTAGTATCGCTGGGTACTTGTGAATTTCAACCCACTGGATGTGTTTCAAACCATTGTAGTCAGGGCTTCCCTGGTGGCGCAGTGGTTAAGAATCCACCTGTCAATGCAGGGGACAGGGGTTCGAGCCCTGGTCCGGGAAGATCCCACATGCCGTGGAGCAACTAAGCCCGTGCACCACAACTACTGAACCTGTGCTCTAGAGCACGTGAGCCACAACTACTGAAGCCCGTGTGCCTAGAGCCCGTGCTTCGCAACAAGAGAAGCCACTGCAATGAGAAGCCCGTGCACTGCAACGAAGAGTAGCACCTGCTTGCAGCAACTAGCGAAAGCCTGCACGCAGCAACGAAGACCCAACGCAGCCAAATATTAAATAAATAAATAAATAAATAAATTTATTTTTTTTTAAAAAAACACATTGCAGTCATTATCCTTGTTGATGCTCAGATTATCCCATCTTTGGCTAGTGGGAACATCTTTCTGTATCTTTCCCACATGACTCTGCAGTCTTTTATAGTGTCTTACACGCTGGTATGACACCAGATTCCAGGCTCACCTTGTACATTTCTGACCCAGGTTTGGAATCAGCCATTTTCCCAAGAAGTCCTGGTTCCTATGAGTAGAGGATGTGATTTAGAGGCTGTCAACTGGGTGCTAGGGTGAACTCTGTTTTTAATTGGCTTTAATAACACGGTAGTGAAGTAAAATTCATGTTAGACTAAGTTGTGATTGCTAGGCAATAGTGGATACATTGTGCCAGTAATCAAATGTGACTGTAAAAGATAAAAATATTGAGCTAACAGGTGAATCTTTGTAACTTATCTCAAGGTTTTAAAATTTTTGAGTATTTGTCTTTCTGGATATTCAGAAGCCACATTTTGAAGGAGATGCATTGATTGTTTCCGACATTTGGTAACTCTCTACTAGCCTCATGTGATCAATTCTTAATCAGAGGTTCTTTCGCTGTATCAAGAAATCATATCAACATAAGACTCTCAGAGCAAGCAAATCCATGGAAAGTGACTCAGCAGGGAATGTGGTCACTGGTTAGGTATTTGTTTCTACAACTTGTATTAAAATCTGAGACCACTGAACTATGGCTCCTTCCTGTTTTTCAGCATCGGAGATTCAGATGATGACGCTCCCCCCGGGTCAGTTTGTGATTACAGACAGTGGCGTGGCAACTCCGGTCACCACTGGCCAAGTGAAGGCGGTGACTCCAGTAAGCTGTGCTGCTTGGAGGGTTTTCCTGTTCCCCACGCTGCACCACCCTCGCCCTCCCCCATCTTCTCCCAAACTCTTCACATCTGAGTTAGAGGCACCTCCTCTGTATTCCTATAATTTCTTGTGGTGCTATATTATAGCACAGTTTATTTTTTTTAAAATTTTATTTCTTTTTTACTTTTTTCTTTGAAGTGTAGTTGATATACAATGGTGTGCCAATCTCAGCTATACAGCAAAGTGACTCAATTTTACACATATATACATTCTTCTTTACATTAAAAATTTCTGTATTTTTAAAAATATTCTTTTCCATTATGGTTTATCCCAGGAGATTAGATATAGTTCCCTGTGCTATCCAGAAGAACCTTGTTGTTTCTCCATTCTAAATGTGATAGTTTGCATCTGCTAACCCCAAACTCTCAATCTGTCTCTCTCCCTCCCCAGCCCCCTTGGCAACCACAAGTCTGTTCTCTACGTCTGTCGGTCTGTTTCTGTTTTGTAGATAGGTTCGTTTGTGCCATATTTTAGATTCCACACGTAAGTGATATCATATGGTATTTGTCTTTCTCTTTCTGACTTACTTCACTTAGTGTGATAATCTCTAGTTGTATCCATGTTGCTGCAAATGGCATTATTTCATTCTTTGTTTATGGCTGAGTAGTATTCCATTGTATATATGTACCACATCTTCTCCATCCATTCCTCTGTCTATGGACATTTAGGCTGTTTCCATGTCTTGGCTATTGTGAATAGTGCTGCTATGAACATAGGGGGTAGCACAGTTTATTTTAATTATTGGTTTACTATCTTTTCCCAGTAGGCAATTAATTCCTTGAAACCTAGGTCTTTGTCTTTATCTCTTTATCCTCAGTGCTTTTGCACAGGAGGCTGGGCTATAGCAAATGCTCAATAAAGATCTATTCAATTAATAACTATAATGAACCTCCTAGATCCGTATACATATATATACATGTAGATAATCATCTTTTTAATGTGCTTCTTAGAAAGTATATGAGTCTTCATGACTATTGGTCCTCAACTAGGTTGGAAGAAAATAATATGATGAATCTATTATGGAGCTCTTTTAAATTATTTTAAACAATTCACCCACCCCAGGTGAAAAACATTGCCATAAATTATTTTGTTATATTTAGGTTAGGCCTGTCAATGTTGATTATATCTGCTACCTCTGTTTTTATCTTCACTGGTTTCTTCTGGCCTGCCTCTGGAAGACAGAGTATGTAAATTAAGAAAAATACTCTTAAGTGACTAGGGATATTGAGATGTTCCCAGGGGAAGACTATTTCCCAAGAGGCCTCAAAGAGTAGCAGGGTAGTCTAGTGGCCTCAGAAACCTGATTTATTTATTTATTTATTTATTTTTCAAAGCACACTGAGAGCTCACCCATTTCTCAGCACATGAATTCACATTAACTAGACTTAGGAGAGATGTATAAATCCAGAGTAACACTATTGGCAATGGAAACAATAACTAATATAAAATGGAATAGTCTCATTGGCATAATCAGTGAAATTTTTTGCTCTTTGTGGGGACTCACTGATTCTACCCTTTTTCGGCCAGGAACCCATTTGGGAAACCGATTATATAGCCAAGGATGTTCCCTTCCATCTGCCACAGTATACATACAAATTTGACGCACAGTTTTGTTTATAGATTCTCTGAAGCCTACCTATGAACTGCCTAGGAGTCCATGGACCCTTGGTTGAGAACCAGGCCCCTCCTGCTAGAGAAGGACCCACACAGGAAACCAAATCCTGATCAAAGAGTGGCTTGATGAGTGTGGACTCAGAACATACGGCCCTCGATAAATCAAATGGGTATTTGGCTGTGGCTTTCTCTCTGGACAGTGCTTGGAAAGGATGCTGCCCACGTTTTCCTCTGCGACTCCTTCTTTTCTCAGCCTGTGTAGCTGACCAGTTCTCCCCCTTACAGACACATTCTGTCTTTAAAAATGTTAATGTAGGGACAGAGTTAGCTGCAGGTCTATGGAGACGTTTTTTTCATGATCAGAGGGAAAATGAAGAAAAATTAAGACAACATATGTTTTCATAAAGTTAAATTTATTCAATGCAAAAGACTTTCATTCTAAGATTGTGTTCTTCCTATGCTTTTGAGTGTTAAAATGTCTCTCGTTTGACAGTAGCATTTAAAAAATGATTTTACTTGGCAAAATAAAATTTGGGAACATTGATTCTTACTTTAATTTTGCTGGTCTTTGAAATTCTGAAGTCTGGGAACCATTGATCTTGACTTGGGCATCATTCTGCCTCTTTAAGGAGAATTTAAATATCTCTCCTTTGATCCATTTTGTATTAATCTTAAATATTAACTGACAGATAGTCACCTTATTTTATGAATTTCTAAATTCTCAGGGACAATACCATAGCACATTTTCTTTGCCAGGTAGGTTACCATCATGATGCAAATTTCTGTCCCTGAACTTCCTCACTGTATCATTTGGTATGACGACCAAGGTGCTCCCTTAAGTTACCTCTGTAGTCTACTTCTCTAAAGGAATTAGGCAAAGCATCTCCCATAGGTGCCTAGTTTGGTTCCCCATGTAACATTTCTTTGCATATTCCTTCTCCCCACCGTGCCCCCATAACTCTACCCCCCACTTTAGGCCTCAGATTTCTAAAGATCCTTTTCTTCCTGCTCTAGGGTCATTATGTGCTATCAGAAAGTCAATCAGAATTGGAGGAAAAGCAAGCTTCTGCTCTCACTGGTGGAGTCCAGGTTCAGCCAACTGCGCATGGTGACTTGGACCCCCAGACCACCAGCCAACAGCCCACCCAGTACATCATTACAACCACCACCAACGGGAATGGGAGCAGCGAAGTGCACATCACTAAACCTTAACTTCCATCCTTGAGCCAGAATCAAACAGTCACATCATGTCTTTTCTTATTCATACGTCTGGAACGTCTGGAAGCTTCTGACACTTAGAACTCTTTTTTTAAGATTTATCACTCAAGAGTTTGGAAATCACACTTTTGACGCTTATACATACACTGGGGCTTATTTTATCAAGGTCATCTTTACCAAATGGACTCTTCAAACCCTAGGAGTTTCTGCCACGGAATGGAGATCTTTCAGGGGAAAGTAGATTTCAAGACAGAGAAACCTTGCCTTGCTCTTGAGTTGGTTTTTTAACACATAGATAAGCCTTACTTTTCCTTTGTGGAAATATTAAGCAGTGTATTGTGTTTGTACCAAAGGTGGATAAAGGATGTGCCAAGTCCATGGCCACTGGACTTGTTGATTCCAAGCCATGGCACCAAAGGCGAAGGGGCATTTTATGGGTGTGTATTAGGTCGGAACTGCTTCATCTTGAGAGTTTGCATTCTCAGTAACTTAACAAAGGGAGCCCATTGAATATGAAAATGAAAATGATGAAGCAAAGGTTTCATCAGTGATGGTCTGAAGGAAAAACTGTTACCTAAATTTTTCTTATTGCTGATTTTTAAAAAACTTGCCTTTTTTGGAAAACCGTTGTTGGGCTATTGGTAGTGCTTTCCACAGACCCTGGCCCTCAGTGGACTAGGCCAGAACCTCATGTTCTGATAGATCTTACTTTATTACTCCACAACTGTGGACTCCCTGTACAAGAAAAGGATGCTTGGTGTCAACAGAATTTAGACTCCCAGGTTACAGGTTGGCCTCCCATTCTCTGGTTGTACTTGTATGAAGAAGGAGATATTGGAGATGACAGTACCAAGAAAAATTATTGATACTGAAACAACTATATAGAGCGTAAAAAGCACTGAGACCTTGTCCTGCCTTTCAGGATCCATTTACCACTCATTGGTAAAGGGTGAATCCTTGCTCGTACTAGGTGTACCTGCAACCCTCGCTCACAGCATGCAGTGTATTTTAGTACTTCTAATTCTGTCTTAAAATGAACATTCTTTCAGGTTGGATGCAAAGGTGGTCCTCCTTATTTCTTAACACTTTCAACTTTAAATATATTGCAATTCATCTGGACCTTTTGGTAAGATGACCAACTTCACACCTAGGGGAAAAATAAAAATGTGGGGACCATTTATAATATGTTAGAGTAATTATAAGGGATCTGGAAGGAATCCAATCTTAATATTACATTGTCAGTTGGGAGAGGGAGAAAAACTGCCTCAGTGATAGTTTTTCTTATCATTGTTCCTGTTTGGGAGTCTTATTAGCTGTGAATTCAATGGGGAAAATATTTCCCTTCTTTTTACTGTACATTCCAGTTGTGCACATAAAACACTGCAGAAATCAGTATGTAGTTTAACAACTTTTTGTGACATACTAATACATTTTTAGAATAATTATGGCATGGTAGAATTTATCATTCCAGAACAGAAAGACCTACCTTCAGTTTCAAATGAAGTTAAATAATTTTTTTATTGACATTTCTGGGTAAAAACTGGCTCTATAAATTAAGAAGTATAGTAGCTTCTTTATGGTAAAGACACCTTTTTGAAAAGTAAACAATTCTGTAAAGTAACTTTACTAATACGTAGACTTTGCACTTTATTATTGAGACCTCAGTCATTTAGTTATCCCTGACAATTTAGGCACTAAGAGAACTTGAGAGTTACTTGCTAATTGTGTAGAAAATGAAAATGGACTCTATATCTTTGGTAACAGAGGTAATGCTGATGTTTTCAATAGAAAATATTGACTCTGTGTCACAATATAGAGATTTTTGAGTCCCAAAGTCCTACAATGTGATGATTATAAATATCCTAGTGTCCAGTCTAGAGAGACTTGCTAGGTAGAGCATATTAGACTTTCCCAAAGGTCCAGTTTAGTTTTTATAACTTAAATTTGGTCCTGTTGGTTCCTTTTTAATTTGAACCAGCAAGGTATTCCTCCCTCCCCTCAGGAATAACTTACTGATTAAAATGGAAAACTATCACTGAATGGAATGTTCATTTTATGCCAGTTATTTCAAGTTTTAAAATACACAGAAGAGAAAAAGTATTGCGGAAGGACCTCTGTTTCTTTCCCATCTAAGTTCTTTTTTTTCCCTTTTGTTTTTTTGTCCTTATGTGGAATAAGTAAAGACTCTAAAACTAATTTGTATATTATCAACCAGAGATGCAGGTGTGGCAGTCAAGCCAAACAACATTGCTTTAAGATCAGGTATTCTGTATATTTATTCTAAGATAATGGCTTTTCAAAAGGACTTGGATTTGAAGAGATGGCAGATTATAAGCCATCTGAAGACCCAATTTGGAAAAAATGTCTGTAGCCAATGTTTATACTGTGGCCTCGCCTAAGACACACTGGCACTGTATACTTGGATCAGTGCAGTGTGAGCATTTTGGAGTAGGTTACATAGAGATTTTACATTTTTACTGTTTCATTTGTGCCCACATAAACGGATATTTCATCATGTAAAATTCCTGTTATTCCGGAGAAACCTATTGTTTTGATCTTCTGGAATTGTTTTCTGATTTGGAATTATCCTTTCAAAAAACTCTTAAGATATGTAGGGCTAAAAAGCACTTCATGAGATGCTGAAGCTGACCCACAGGTTGAAAATGTTGACCTTATCCTGTTATTTAAATGTGAACATTTACTGTACATTCAGTGAGTTATAGTGTTAATAGTCTTGTGCTACTCAGCAGGTGTAAAAATTAATAAATATTTTTTTTTAATAAACATCTTTCTTGTTTGTATGTGTACAAGTTACAAGAGCTTCTGCGATCATTACTTTTTTTTTTTTTTTTTTTTAAATAATACAACTTACATTGTTTTGACTCTTTGGTTCACTCTGGTGTGGTCAGAGACGTAAGGTCAGGGAATTCATGGATGGTAATATGGAATGATGTTCCCCTCCCCTTAGTGGTTTCTAATTCGAGACCCCTCCCAACAATCTAACAGGAACTAGGGGCAGGCACTCAGCCAGCTAGGGTAGAGCGATTGGCTTTATTTGGAAACCACTATTTGCCAACCAGGGAGGAACACCAGCTTGACTGACATGTTTCCATCTAGTGGAGAGAACTGAGGATGCTCTCTGCACGACAGGTTGGAAGTAGCTGTGAAAGAAGTTTGAAGCGGTTCTAAGTAAAACCTAGTTTATAAGAAGAAAGCGGCCTAGATTCTTAACGAGAGGAAGATTAATCGAGTTTGATTAAGAAAATGTGTTTCTTCGATGTGTGTACTGTCTTTCCGGACGTCGAGGGTCCAGGGAGAGGAGAGAGACGGGAGAGAGAAGTGGGGCCACGCCCGGGTGGGTCGCGCGGCACAGGCTCTGGTTCTTGTTCTCCTCAACGAAACTCGAGAAATCGCAAAATGGGAACTAATAGTGCACACAGCTGTGGTACAAAGACAATGATGGAAAGTGCTCTCAGCCTAGTGCCTGGAGCAGGCTATGAGATATGCAAACGTTAGCTAATAAAACGGCATTCACTCACTCATGGGCTCCGGAGCCAGGTGACTAGCGACACCGCCCTCCGGAAGCTTCTAAGCCAGGTGAGACCAACGAGACGCCTGCAAACTGCATCCCAAGGCCCAGCCCCGCGGGCTCACGCCACTCTCTAGGTTATGCCCCGCGAGCCCCTCCCCGCCCCGCCCCGCCCCCGGCACTTCCAGGCCCCGCCCCGCCGCCGGCACTTCCAGGCCCCGCCCCATGCAGCTCAAGGCCCCGCCCTGCACAGCCCTGCCCCTTCCGCCGCCCGAGCCCGGAGCGTGCACGCACCGAGACGCCTTGCGGGAGCGAGCGCGTCCGGGAACCCGCGGGCCGAGAGGCGCAGCGGGTTCGGAGACCAGCGTCCGCGGCGCAGGTGAGGGCGGGCCGGGGCGGCGAAAGGGTTAAAGTGTTGCCGGGGAGCGGAGGGAGGGAGCGAGCGAGTGTCTGGGTCTCCGAGGGTCGCTGCCCCTGTGGGCACGGGACAGGGGAGCGGGCGTGTCGGGAGGCGGGCGGCCCGGGTGGGTGGGGGTTAGAGTTAGGCACGGTGTGGGGGGAGGGGCCGTGGGCGCGGAGGTGCCTGTTAGCGGGGCGGGACCCGGGCCTCGGGCTTGTGAGAGGCCGGCTAGGGAGGGGTTTGCAGTTTGGAGCCGGCGGTTGCTCCGGAAGGAGTCTGGGGTTTGGCTTCTGAGTTGGGGAGGGTCCAGGAGGGAAGGTTATCCCAGGTGCAGAGGAAGGGCCATTGGGAGAGGCCTTCCCGGTCTAGTAAAGATGGGCCTCTTTGGTCTAGGACGCCGAAAGACTTAGAAGTCCTTGGCTTCCTGTTTTCAACCCTTTGGAAGCTGCCTGCTTTTTGTATTTTGAGATCCTCTTCAGAATAGTAGCAGGGCACAGGTTGCCACTCGAATGGATTAAATTTAGCTACACGTTCACTAATTGAACTGAATTGAAGTGAAGCTAATTGAAGAAACTAGCTTCACTAATTGAAGTGAAGCTAATTGAAGAAACTTGTGAGCAAGTTGTGAAACAGGTTATCCTCCTGAGAGTCAGGTAAAACACTGGCTTTGTAGCTGTTACCCTATTCTGTGCCAGTTCTGGCTTATAAGAGGACTTTATTCTGAGCATCAGGTTGCATCTACACTTCTTTTCTTTTTAAAAGTTTTGTTAAATGCAAATGCCATGTGCTTTCTTACCTGCAGTCAGTTATTTAGGCAGCCGGGGTGTTCAGGATGAGGTAGTTCATCATGTGCTGAAGGGCGATGGGACACAGTTGCTTGGCGACCACGCAGCTGCTTTGAACACTAATCTTTCCACTGTACCTTTACGTAGATATGACATCTCTTCCAGATAACTTGAAATAATCAGTGCAAACGTGCTTATTTTAGCAGTAGTATTACAAGTCTACTCTTTATCATTTGAGAGTTTCAGGATGAGAAGTCATTACATGACTACGTGAAGTTACATAAATGCATCCACCTGGAGGTTATTCATTGCAGGATTCCAGGGTTGGAAATAACAGTAGAGAGGACCGGGTCCAGCTCTCCTTCATCTTATATAGATAAGGAAATTGACAGCCTGTGAGGTAAGATTTGCCCAAAGTCACTGAGATGAGGCTAGGAGTTTGGTGTTTTAACTGTTAAATCTTTTGTGTGTTTTTTTTTTTTTTTTTCTCCTTTCTATTTGGTAGAAATCAGAGAGAGAGAATGGTTTTAGCAAATGTTTGTGGAGTGGTTGAGTTCAGCCTCCCTGTGGGCCTGTTAACTGTGGCTTCAGCTGTGCACCTGATTCCAGCCATCAGCCTTATGAGATGCTCTCTGAAAAAGTTTTCCTGTGTACTTTTCTAAAGGTAGCCAGCAGTGTTCAGTTATTACAGGAAGGAGAAAAATAGCATTTCATCTACATGGTTATAAGTATCAGCTGGACCAACTAAAGTGGGTTGGCCACTGACTTTGCTGGCTGTCCTGGTCAGGTGCTTGGATCCTCCAGAGTTTATGCGGACTGATAAAGTCATATTAAGATGCTTGCTTTTCCTGATTTAAACTGAGAGTTTATCGAGGAGGTATTGTATGTAGTGTTAAGAACATGGGTTTGCAGTCATGCAGGCTTGAGTTTCAGTCCTACTTCTGGGGTTGGGCAAGTTGCTTATCTATTTTGATCCTAGGTTTTAGTATCTGTAGAATAGATGTAATAAGCCTATCTTGAACACTTATAAGAATTAAATCAGGTGTATGAAAGGCCTGGCACTTAACAGGCCCTCATTAAATAACTTAGTGTTACTGTCTGAATTTTACTACTCTGTGGATTTTCAGTGAAATTTCTTTTGTGAAGGAACAACAAAGAATTACTTGCTAAAAAAATAAAAATTAAATATATTAGAGTGAGAGATTACTGGCCTGGGAAGTCTAAATTATGGGCTGTGATCTAGTTATTTAATCTTTGAGTCTCGTTGTACTCTTGTGTAAAATGAAGGTGTAAGAAATTCTATAAAAAAAAAAAAAAAAAAAAAAAAAAAAAAAAAAAAAAAAAAAAAGAAATTCTATAAATTGGGGAGTCACTGTAGAAGTATTCTGAGTAATGAGAGACCTGCTGGCTGAGGTCTGAAATTCAGATGAGGATGCAGTGGTGGAAGGGAGGGAGAAGAGCTGTCTAGCTGTCGTTAGGGTGTATGGATAAGGTAGAAGAATAGATTTGAGATTGAATATTTCCTGGGCCAGAATATTTTGTGAAAGAGCGTTAGTATCAACAGATCCCTGGGACTTCTGCCTTTCTGTCTCGAGGTCTGACTGCATTTATTTGTCTAGGCTACCCGTGGAACATAAGCAATGGATTCCTTGGACCATATGCTGACGGATCCCTTGGAGCTGGGCCCATGTGGAGATGGCCACGGCACGCGGATCATGGAGGACTGCCTCCTGGGGGGCACTAGGGTTAGTCTGCCCGAGGACCTTCTGGAGGATGTGAGTAGTGACAGTGGCACCATCTTTTCCTTTCTAGCACTTCCTCTCAGCCTTCTCTGCAAGTTTTCGGTCTTTTGTGCTCCCTTCTTTCTGATTTTCTACATTGCAACCAGAGTGATCTTTTTTTTTTAAAGTTTAAGTCTGTTTAATAGTCTGATTAAGGAAGAAAGTATAAGCTACATTCTGCATGTTTAATAACATGTAACTTGATAATGACATACGCCATATTTTGACAAGATAATTTTCAGCGGTTAGCAAAAGTTTTATATTTAAGGGTAGAATTGTGTATATCTTTACATTAGAATGTTTACCCATGTTGTGAATCATGAAACAAAACACAAACATATTATCTCTGTCCATAAGGTGACCAACTTGCTAGTCAGTTAATAGTACCTTCCCTGGGATAGCATTAATAGTGTGCTTTTGACCACTTTTCACAGGCAGTCATCATGATTATTATGGTGGCATTTATTTAGTGCTTATTATGTGCAAGGCACTAGGTTTGCTGAAACGTGTTTATCATCTTGTTTATTTTGCCATAGTTCAAACATATGGACAGGCGTAGAGTATCATACGGCGAACATCTGTGCATCGTTCAGTTTTGGGAGATAATTTCATTTAGTCATATTTGGTTCAGATTTTTCTTTCATAATATGTCAAAAATTGTAGATAAAATTAAAGCCACCGTTTTGCCCTTATTCCCTCTCCTACCCGAAGTAACAGGTACTGAACTTGGTGTATATCTTTCCCATTCATGTTTTCTTTGCATGCTCTTTCAAGTAAACCTCTTCATGTCCTTCATTCAGTCAGCAAATACTTGTTTTATTGAAGTACCTACTTTGCCAGACACTGAGATGCCAGGAATAAAGTGGTATGCAGAAATAGGTTTGCAGGGGGAGATCTCGGACAGGGAGCCAGAGGAGCTTTGGTGCCTGCTTGCTGAGACGCCTGGCAGGTGGTTGGTTTCTGGGTTCTCTCCTGCTTAAACCCTTCAGTGGCTCCCCATTGTCCTTAGGATAAAGTCACAAGTACTTAACATGCTTATAGGTCCCTTGCTCCTCTCTCTGCTGTCTGCTGCTTCCCTTTCCCTCCCTGTTGTTGAGCTAGCCAGACGTTGCCTGAACTCTTTTTTTGTTTTTTATTTCATTTATTTATTTTTTAAAATATTTATTTATTTATTTGGCTGCATCGGGTCTTAGTGGTGGCACGCAGGACCTTCGTTTCAGCATGCAGGCTTTTCTGTTGCATTGCACGGGCTCTAGAACGGGCAGGCTTAGTAGTTACAGCACGTGGGCTTAGTTGTCTTGTAGCACGTGGGATCTTAGTTCCCCGACCAGGGATTGAACTTGAGCCCTGGCAGTGAAGTCCTAACCACTGGACCATCAGGGAATTCCCAACAGATCTCTCAAGTTTTTTTTAAGTTTATTTATTTGTTTATTTTATTTTTGGCTGCGTTGGGTATTTGTTGCTGCGCGCGGGCTTTCTCTAGCTGTGGCGAGCGGGGGCTGCTCTTCGTTACGGTGCGCGGGCTTCTCATTGCGGTGGCTTCTCTTGTTGCGGAGCATGGACTCTAGGCACGCGGGCTTCAGTAGTTGCAGTACGTGGGCTCAGTAGTTGTGGCGTGCGGGCTTAGTTGCTCCGCGGCATGTGGGATCTTCCCAGACCAGGGCTCGAACCCGTGTCCCCTGCATTGGCAGGTGGATTCCTAAGCACTGCACCACCAGGGAAGCCCTGATCTCTCAAGTTTTGAGAATTGAGTAAAGATCAGTGGAATTTTAGTTTGTTTAAAAAACGTAAAAACTTGGATGACAGTGATTTTTGCACAACTTTGTGATTGTACTTAATGCCACTGAACCATACACTCAAAAATGGACAAAATGGTAGATTTTATGTTATGCATATGTTACCCACTTATGCACAAAAAACTTAAAAACTTCATTTTTTTCTTGCTCACTTTCCTCCTGCTTTTCCTGATTCTCCCAGCCCGAGATCTTCTTTGACGTAGTCAGCTTCTCAACGTGGCGGGAAGTACTGAGCGACTCGCAGCGTGAGCACCTCCAGCAGTTTCTGCCGCGCTTTCCGGAGGACGGTATCGACCAGCAGGATGAGCTCGTCCTCGCCCTGTTCAGTGGGGAGAACTTCCGCTTTGGAAACCCTCTGCACATCGCCCAGAAGCTTTTCCGAGGTGTGTAGCTCAGCGTTCTTGTTTTGAGAGGAGTGGAGGGTGGGAACACACCCACTTCTGTGCGTACTCCTTTCTTCGTTTTATTCTATTTTTATGTGTAGACACTGACTCCAAGTGCTTTCATGCAACACTTTGCTGCCTAGGCCGTTCTTTTTTTTTTTTTGTCTTTTTTTTAATAAAAATTTTTAACTTACATAGGAAACATATAAATCATAATTGTATTGCTCATTGATGTGTTATATAAACTCAGCTGGGTAACCACCACCCAGATCAAGAAGTAAAACATTATTAGCGTCTTAGAGGCACCCTTTATGACTAGTGTTCAAAAATTATTAAAAACAGTTTACCATTTGGTTTATCGCATGGATGTATGTGTGTGTGATGCACAGACACATTTTTTTCTGCAGAAAACCTGACACTTTACCACCAAGCACTTCAGCGTGTGTGTATCTCTTAGCAAAGACATCCTTCCACATAATCACAGTCTTAAATTCACACCCAAGAAACTTTACATTGAACAAGTGATAGCGTAGAATATCCCATATTCAGATTTTCTCAGTTGTTCCCAATGTCCTTTATAGTTGGCTTTTAAATCCAGGATCCACTCAAGATTCATGTGTTGTGTTTGGATCTTCCGTCTCTCAGCTCCCTGAATCTAGGGCCCTCTGCCTTTTTTCCCTTGTCTTTGAAAATACACTTGTGAAGAGCCCAGGACACTTGAATTGTAAAATGTCTTGCTTTCTGGGGAGTTGTCGTCTTGCTTCCTTATAATTCGTTTTGGGTTAAACATTTTGCCCAGAAAGGAGATGGGAAATGTCATTTCTTTCTCATCCCTCCACTCAGGGGATATGTGATGTCAGTCTTGCATTGTTGTTAGGGAGGCTTTCGATCACTTGGCTTTGTGGTATCTGCCAGAGCTACTAACTGCAAGGGCACCTTTTTTCCCCTATAATTAAGAAGCAATCTGTAGGGTGATATTTAGGATGATATTTAGGGACCATGTGATAATCTTATTTTCCAAAAGCATTTGTTTTACCCAGCGGTTTTAGCATCCACTGACCCTTGCCTGAACCGGTCATTACATTGGGGATTCCAGAATGGTTTGGGGCCACTCTTCAGTCACAGTTTGCTCTCTGTCCAGTGGAGAGGAGCAGAGGATGCCTCTTCCCTTCCCGCTTTCTGGGGTGACTTTGCGTTGGCTGGAGGCCCTGAAAGACAGCACATCTTGAATTTGTGAAACTGGACAGCTTGACAGCTGCAAAAAGACTGGAGGGAATAAGCTTATCATTTCAAACCGCATTATCTTCGGGTTTAAACTGAGCATTCCCTCCTTTGGTGGATCATTAAGGAGGATTTCCCTTCTGGTTGGCCAGTGTTTTATGTCACTGAAGCCAGGGTCTCAGGTGGGATAAGCTGGTAGGCCTGGTTGGTAGTAGAGGCCGTATCAGGGACTGTCTGTAACGTTGGCACGTTTCCTTCCAAAACAGTGTGATGGTCAGGTAAGGATGCAAACAAGGAACGCAAGGCAGGAGTTCTGCGATGTCCGGTGTCATGTTTCAGGTCCCTTGGTGTTGCGGACAGTTGCGTTACCATGGTTATTGTGGTTATGTGTCTTGACTGAGCTGGCATTGCTTTCGGTGTGCTTTTACTTTTGCTTATCTTGTTCTGTTTTAAAAACTCACCTTTTCCATAAGTTCCAAGTGCTTGTCGAGCTCCCTTGCCTTCTGTTTCCTACAGGAAAGGGTCGTCGTCATGAGCTCCAGCTTCCCACTTCCAGCCTCCCCCCAGCACACTGTAGTCGTTTCCCTCCTGACCTACTTTTACTTGTCTCGGAGGAAGGATTTTTTCGTCTGTTTAAGGTTAACCTCTGCTCTTGATCCTCTCATGTTTTATGTCCTCCGGGACCTCGTTTCTCAGTGAACCGTTCTACCACGTGTATTTACTCCACTCCTTCTTTTTCAGCCTGTAGATGTGGTCAAGGGTCTCACACTAAAAAAGTCCTTAACCATCTGTCCCATTCGTTGTCCTCTGTCATTTTCCCTTTTCTCGGAACTTCTTGAAAGGCATCCATAGCCGCCGCCCCCTGGTGGCTGTTCCCTATGCCTGCCAACACCTTCGACTTTCTAAGTTTTAAATTTCAAACCTACAGAAAAGTTGCAAGAATTTATAATTGACACCCGCATATTCCTTACCAAGTTCACCAACTGTGAATATTTTGCCACATTGTTTTCTTGTCATTATTGTACCTATTACCACTATTTTTATTTTTGCTGAACCACTTGAGAGTATTGCAGACCTAAGACTCCTAATTTTTCAGCATTCATCTTTGAAGAACAAGAACATTCTCTTAGGTAGCCAGAAATGATCAAATTCAGAAATTAGAAAATACTGTATTTAATTTAAATTCTGTACTTAAGTTCTGTATTTCAGTATAAAATTTAACACTGACGTGTTGTTTTCGAATGTGTGGTCCAAATTCCTATTTTGCTGGTTGTTCCAGTGCTTGCTTTTTCCTCTGCTCCATTTCTTTTCAGTGAATGTGTAATTTGCAAACCAGCATATGGCTCTTCTGGTCTCTCCTTGACCCGTCTGTAGCGTTTGATGCCTTGACCTCCATCGTGAGACTCCCCCACTTTGCAGCTGTGGCCCTCCCCGCCCTGGCTTCCTGCCGTGCCTCAGACGCCCTCCCCTCACCCTCCTCTCTGCTGAGCCCTCATCCGCTCGCTAGTCCTGCCTCTGCTGCTGCCATTAGGGCCCCTCTCCCTCCCCGCCTGCCTGCTCTCACCCACCAGCTCTTCTCTGGGGGCTCTCGCCGGGGCTGCTCCAGCCACCATCTCCACACAGCCACCAGCGTGAGCATCTCAAAACTTTGCTTTTCAGAGTGTTTACCAGTTGCCTTCACTTGGAATAAAATTCACAGCCTACCAGGCTCTGTTGCCCCCGGTTTACCAACTTCCCCTGGTGCTGCATTCTCTTTTGCCGCTGCTCTCGGGCCCAGTGCCGCCAATAGAAATGTTACGTGAGCCACACGTTCAATTAAAAAATTTCCAGTACCCACATTAAGAATAGTAAAAGCAGTTTAATTTTAATAATTATTTTCTTTAAGTTGATGTACTCGAAATGTTATTTATTTTTAAAAATAAATTTATGTATTTAATTTATTTATTTTTGGCTGCATTGGGTCTTCATTGCTGCACACGGGCTTTCTCTGGTTGTGGTGAGCAGGGGCTACTCTTCGTTGCGGTGCGCGGGCTTCTCATTGTGATGGCTTCTCTTGTTGCGGAGCATGGGCTCTAGGCACGTGGGCTCAGTAGTTGTGGCTCATGGGCTCTAGTGCGCAGGCTCAGTAGTTGTGGTGCACGGGCTTAGTTGCTCCATGGCTTGTGGGATCTTACTGGACCAGGGCTTGAACCCGTGTCCCCTGCATTGGCAGGAGGATTCTTAACCACTGCGCCACCAGGAGGTCCCTCAAAATGTTATTTTAATAGAGCATTTGACTGTCTTGGTGGGGGAAACTAAAGACTGAAGGAAGGTGACTTTGGAGAAGTACAGAGGCAAAGAAGTAGAACTTTCATCCAATTTGAACTCTTGCCTCTTTTCTTGAAGGTCAAATTCCCTATTTCCCTGCAACAGGCAGTGTAATGTGGTGGCTGGGAGTGGCTCTGGAGCTGGACTGCCCGGGTTCAGACCTAATTTCCCCTTTCATTAGCTGTGTTACCTTGCGCAAGTTATTTAATTTCTCCGTGCTTCAGGCTCTTCAGTAAAATGAGGATGCAGTATTACTTCTTTGTGGGGTGGTTGTGAAGATGAAGTGAGTTAATATATGCAAGGCCCTCCTTATGTGGTGACAGTTCCGTGTCAGGTCCTGTTCTAAGTGTTTGCTGTTTTTCGTTACCTTGGAATATCATTAAAGTGGTTGGAATTAAAAAAAAAAAAAGGAAACATCGTGTATTTCAATGCCTCATTTTAGCCTTCTGAGGTTAGCTTCTCCATCTTTCCCCTTAGTTCACTTCGTAGCAACCTACTCAAATCTAATATTCCAAAACGGACCTCTCTCATTGCGGCTCCCGCAATGGTACGAGTTGCTCGTGTCTGGTGATCTAGGTACCATGTTCCCCTTCCTGCCCCAGCATCCAAACTAACAGCAGGTCTAATCTTTCTCCCTCGAAATATATCTGAAGTCTCTCTACTGCCATTCACATAACCACTACTCACTGATCAGCTAATATGTACCAGACATTCTTCAAGGCTCCGGAGATACAGTCATGACCTTACATTCTAATAGGGGAAAACAAGATAATAGACAAGCAAGTGTTTGTTGTTGTCACGCAGGAAGGGTAATGGGTCTGGAAGTGACGGGAGGGAGCTGGTTCAGAGCTGGTGGTTGGGCCGGGCTTCTCTGTGGACGTGCGTTCGGACAGAGACTCAGTGAAGGTACGACGAGCAAGCCGTGAAGTACTGGGTGTTAGTAGGAAGCCTTGCAGGCAGAGGGGACTTTAAGGACAAAGGCTTTGCGAAAAGTACGGTACTTCAGGAAACAGCGTGGGCCGCGGTGGAGTGAGCAAAAGGGAGGCTGTTGGAGGATGAGGCCGAGATACACGGGACCCGCAAGGAAGGACCCTGCAGGCCTCCTGGCGCCTTGGCTCTACCCTGGGTTATGGGGGCAGAGGTCCGACCAGGCCACTGTCGTCCCTCTCCTAGATCACTGCAGTGGTTTTCTTCTTTCTCTTTTGCTCTCGGCCGTGTTATTCTCCTGCTTTAAACCCTTCAGCTGATTTCCACTACACTCAGGATAAAGTCCAGACTGTGCTGTGGTTTCTGTGTGGTGTGACGTCTGCCCAGTTTCACATGTCATCTCGGCCCCTCCTCGGCTAAGCCCTCTGCTTTCTTTTTTTTTTTTTTTTTTTTAAACATCTTTATTGAAGTATAATTGCCTTACAATGGTGTGTTAGCTTCTGCTTTATAACAAAGTGAATCAGTTATACATATACAATATGTTCCCATTTCTCTTCCCTCTTGCATCTCCCTCCCTCCCACCCTCCCTATCCCACCCCTCTAGGTGGTCACAAAGCACCGAGCTGATCTCCTTGTGCTATGCGGCTGCTTCCCACTAGTTATCTATTTTACATTTGGTAGTGTATATATGTCCATGACACTCTCTTACCCTGTCACATCTCACCCCACCCCCTCCCCATATCCTCAAGTCCATTCTCTAGGAGGTCTGTGTCTTTATTCCCGTCTTGCCACTAGGTTCTTCATGGCCTTTTTTTTTTTCCTTAGATTCCGTATATATGTGTTAGCATACTGTATTTGTTTTTCTCTTTCTGACTTACTTCACTCTGTATGACAGACTCTAACTCCATCCACCTCATTACAAATACCTCCATTTCATTTCTTTTTATGACTGAGTAATATTCCATTGTATATATGTGCCACATCTTCTTTACCTCTGCTTTCTTCACACCAACATTTCTTCAGGGGTTGGAGTGGGCACATTCTTCCTTGCTTCAGGGCCTGCCTTAGCACATTCTGTTCCTTCTGCCTTTTCCCTATTTTTATTTTAAAAATTCCTACTTACTTAATTTTCCTCCCAATTTTTCGTTTTGAAAATTTTTTTTAAATTTATGGCTGTGTTGGGTCTTCGTTTCTGTGCGAGGGCTTTCTCTAGTTGTGGCAAGCGGGGGCCACTCTTCATCGCGGTGCGCGGGCTTTTCACTGTCGCGGCCTCTCTTGTTGCGGAGCACAGGCTCCAGATGCGCAGGCTCAATAATTGTGGCTCATGGGCCCAGTTGCTCCGTGGCATGTGGGATCTTCCCAGACGAGGGCTCGAACCCGTGTCCCCTGCATTGGCAGGCAGATTCTCAACCACTGCGCCACCAGGGAAGCCCTGAAATTTTTTAAACATACAGAAAAGTTGAAAACTAATAACGTATGATGCACGTCCGTAAAGCTTACCTATGTTTGTCAGTTGTTAACGTCTTCCCACAGTTGCTCTGATCGGGCCTCATTTTATGTCGCCTTCCTTAGGGGCTCCTTTCCTGGTGTCACTCTTCTCGCTCTCTTCGGTTGTTTTAGGTTGGTTTCCTGGCAGCACGTCAGAGAGTCGAGTACTGGCTTACGTGCTTTCTGTCTCTCCCCCTGGACCGTAGGCTCCCCTTTCCCCACGCTATCCTCCCATCGGTGCAGAGCTGGCCGCCTCCCCCGCCCTCGCTGATGGGTGGCTGACAGATACGCGTGGCTGTGCCTCTTCTTTGCAGACGGACACTTCAACCCCGAGGTGGTCAAGTACAGGCAGCTGTGCTTCCGGTCGCAGTACAAACGCTACCTCAGCTCCCAGCAGCAGTACTTCCACCGGCTGCTGAAGCAGATCCTGGCCTCGCGGAGCGTAAGTGCCCCTGGGAGCTGCGTGGGACTCACTCCTGGTGACCCAAAGGGGCGGATCAGGGGCAAGAACAAAAGATACCACCGAGGAAGGAAGCTGCCCATCAAGCCCCGACACGACCAAGTGCATCCTTTCTTCTTATGATACGTTTTAAGATGTATCCTGATTTCAGATACGTTAGAACAGGAACAGAAGAAGGATACATCTTAAAATTGATGAAATATTGTAGCTTCTGTATTTACCCAGAAAAAGAGGTAGCTTTCAGATCCATGGTGGGTCGTGCAGGAGAACCAGCTTGCCCTCAAGTTCATGTTTGGATGCCTGATGGGTGCCAGGCTCAGCGGCTCTGGGTCTGGACCAGCCTTGGGATGCCTTGGGGCAGAGTAGTTCTGGCTCTTAGTGGTCCTTTAAGCTTCGGTACGGAGATACTTCGGTGTCGGGTGTAAGTATTCATTCTCGATGGAGCAGCGCAGCGCTCAGATTGGGGACTTTCCGTCATAATCAGCACAGGCCCCTTTGATTTGGAAGGAGGGAACTGAGCTTGCTAACAAAGAAGAGAAGAACGTGTAGACTCGGGGAGCGTGGCAGGACAAGCTGTGGCTGAGGCCATGCCCCCATCCCATCCGATCTCTCCCAGGACCTGCTGGAGATGGCCCGGCGGAGCGGTCCCGCCCTCCCCTCCCGGCAGAAGCGCCCCTCACCGTCCCGCACCCCCGAGGAGCGGGAGTGGCGCACCCAGCAGCGCTACTTGAAGGTCCTGCGGGAAGTGAAGGAGGAGTGTGGGGACTCGGCCCTGTCGTCGGACGAGGAGGGTATGTGTCCTCCGTGCCCTGCACCGTCTGTATCTCATCGGTCCACACCTGCAGCTGCTTGTCTGGTTGGAGGCCGTGGTAGCCATTTCCCTGCGAGGAGGCCGTCCCTGTGGTTTGTCTGGGCGCGTGGTGACGCTCAGAGCCGTTGGGTGGCTGTGACTGCACACCTCGCCGCCCTTGGCACTCAGGCGCACGCGGGGCCCTCCCAGCAGGTGCGCTGGTCCAGTCGGCTCCTCAAGAGAACCACTCTCCCCTCAGGAGAGTAATAGTGACTGTGACCTCTGCAGTGTGACCCGCCACTGTTGAAGTCTGTCCTCCCGGAAGAGCCTTTGCACTGACTCAAGTGCCGCAGTCCGTCTGGGGAAGGGTCAGGAAGGAATGGTGGAGCCTGGCCTCCCTCTTGTTGGCTTAGCCTTCTTGAGCCCAAGGAGCCACTTACCCAGTCTCCCCTGCTGGAGTCCACAGGCAGGTTGGATTTACAAGAAAACTTTTCTTTTGCAGATCTCAGCTCGTGGCTCCCGAGCTCTCCAGCGCGCTCTCCTAGCCCTGCGGTGCCCCTCAGGGTGGTGCCCACGCTTTCCACCACGGACATGAAGACTGCAGGTGAGTGGGGCTCTGGGCGTGGGTCTGAGGACTGCCTCGGGGTGGAAGACTGGGTTCTGCCTGCCAGGAAAGCAGAGCGGTGTTCCTTAGAATGAGGAGACTTGGGGAAGGTTTTGTGTAGCTCCACTTTTCCGCAGGTAGGTAGGCCAGCTGGCCTTCTGTCCTTTGTTTTGAAAATTTCTCTTAGGAGCTGATCAGCTGGCATTTTGGCCTCAAGAAAGCAGAATCTTAAAATAACAATATCGGGACTTCCCTGGCGGTCCAGTGGTTAAGACAACATGCTTCCACTGCAGGAGGCTCGGGTTCGGTCCCTGGTTGGGGAACTAAGATGCTGCCTGGCGCAGCCAAAAAACAAACAAAAACAACAACCAAAAAAAACCCCCAAAATAATACTAAGGGATAATTCAATAATAGAACAAAAGGGGTAACCAGAGCCACAGCAGTTTCTTGGCATGTCTGTGAAATTAGAGACTATTTTTAGTTGGGATAGGAGTCAAGAATGTTAAGAAACTTCTAGGTGTTCTAGGAGCAGCTGAGTACTGAGGTCGTTGTTATTGACGAGTGTACAGAAAAGCTGCAGAGTAGAGCCTGTGACTGTTTCAAGATTGTTGGTGCTTGTAGTACACAGGTCAGAAGGGAAACGCAGAAAGTATCTCACTTTCCAGTATTACAAGTGACCAGAAAGATGTGAATTTGAGCGTTGTGGAAGTGAATGACCGTCCATGTGGTTTGGTTCCTTTTCTCTCAGATAAAATAGAACTGGGGGACAGTGACCTGAAGATAATGCTAAAGAAGCACCATGAGAAGCGGAAACACCAACCAGTAAGATTGGAGGGGGTGGTCAGTAGGTTTTCAGTCTAATTCCCCAGATCAGCTGTCCTGGGATGATACAGGGAGTCACTACGTTATTAGTCCCTTTTCCTTATCCTTGTTAGGGGACAGGAGCAGCATGGGAGGCCCAGTAACACTAAAGATGTGCGGAGAAGACAGATGCTTTGACTTTATAAGGCACGCTTACCGCCGTGTCTGATCCAGTCTTTAGGACGACACTGCTGTGTGAATCCTTTCGTCCGTTTAGCAGGGCTTGGAGAGCCCAGGGAGCTTGTCTGACGCCCGACGGCCAGTAAGTGGCAGAGCCAAGCGTCAGAGCCTGTGCTTTTCCCACGTTTTACGTTTCTGTTCCTCCGCTCCACCAAATCGAGGTAACGCTGAGCCAGAGATCATGGTGGAGGAAGGAAAGGCAGTTCATCAAGGCAGAGTGGTGAGATGGGAAGAGTCTCATGCTGGGGTTAGAACTGAGTTCTGTCTCTGTCTTTTCCACTTACTGTGATGTTGGGCAAATCCCTTAACTTCTCTGAATCCCGTTTTCAGTCTTTGTAAAATACCACTTAGCAAGACTGAAGAGCATATAAGATAAGGAACGCAAAAGAGCTTTATAAACTAAGTGCCACACGTGAAGGGTTGGAACTCGGTTCTCCCCTGCCCCATTATGAAGAGCAATAGTTTTTATCTCTGTACGTTTTAAATTCAACACAAGTACCTCAAGTACACATAACCTCTAGTTTTATCTGTAAATTGGGAAAATCAACAGTTATAGCTCCTCTTTTGGACCTCCATAACAAATCGCTGAATATCACGTCTAGGATCACCCAGACCTTTTGACGGGGGACCTGACTCTCAATGACATCATGACTCGAGTAAATGCCGGCAGGAAGGGCTCTCTAGCAGGTAAGTGACGTCCTCTGTAGGTGGCCATCGACTGTGGTGTTAGATTACGCAGGCCTCTCTACGTATTGCAAAAGAAAAGGAAACCACAGCATTCTTCTTGCTGATAGCCTTTATATCGTTACTGCTTCTTATGGATTTGTAGGTGGAGAGTGAATATAAAATCAGTACAACAGATCATTGACTCTTTAAAGCACTCATTGAGTTTGGTTTAAAAAACAAAATGAAACTATATGTCTTATTACTGAGACTTTTCTTTGTTTTTCTGGTGGGCCTTGGGAAAATAATATACTCCTGATAAGACTCCTCATTTCCTGGTGTAGAAAATGCAGTTCTATGACTTGAGTTGCTTTTCTTCCCCAGCACTATATGACTTGGCTGTCCTTAAAAAAAAGGTTAAGGAAAAAGAGGAAAGGAAGAAGAAGAAAATAAAAATGATCAAATCAGAGGCAGAGGATCTGGCGGAACCCCTAAGCGGTACTGAAGGGCTCCCACCCCTCTCACAGGCACCGTCTCCACTGGCCATACCCGCTATCAAGGAGGAGTAAGTGAGCAGCGAGGGTCGTGGCTCAGGGCTGTCCCCAGAGCTGGTGCTTCTTGAGAGCCCTAGGTCCCAGGGGTCCTGCTGGGGAACGTGTATGGTGTGGGCTTTCACTGAGCTTTTTTATGACGGCTAGGAGGCTTGGAGGACCTAAAGCAACCTAGGCATGTGTTCTTGGTCTTTTTGGTGGTTTTTTTTTTTTTTTTTTTTAATTTATTTATTTTTGGCTGCGTTGGGTCTTCGTTGTTGCACACGGGCTTTCTCTAGTTGCAGCGAGCAGGGGCTACTCTTCATTGCGGTGCACGGGCTTCTCATTGCAGTGGCTTCTCTTGTTGCGGAGCACGGGCTCTAGGTGCGCAGGCTTCAGTATTTGTGGCGTACGGGCTCAGTAGTTGTGGCTTGCGGGCTCTAGAGTGCAGGCTCAGTAGCTGTGGCGCACGGGCTTAGTTGCTCCACGGCATGTGGGATCTTCCGGGACCAGGGCTTGAACCCGTGTCCCCTGCATTGGCAGGCGGATTCTTAACCACTGCGCCACCAGGGAAGCCCTTTTTGATGGTTCTTATATTTTTCTTCCCTCATTAGGCCTCTCGAAGACCTCAAGCCTTGCCTTGGAATCAATGAAATATCTTCCAGCTTCTTCTCTCTTCTCTTGGAGATCTTGTTGCTGGAGGGGCAGGCTAGCCTTCCTATGGTAAGAGTTCTGGAAAAGCCAAGTGTGTAGCAGTTTCATATTGTAGAAATCTTCAGCTCTGGGTTCCCCGCAAAGCTCCATAGCTGACTTGCTTTGTGACTTGAGCAGACTGGACAGACATAGCCAGTTCGTTCTGGCACAGCCTTGAAATCGCTGGCGTGGAATAGAAATCTAACTGGATTCTGCCTTTACTCTCCCTCAGCTAGAGGAGCGAGTTTTGGACTGGCAGTCGTCTCCAGCCAGCTCCCTCAATAGCTGGTTCTCTGCGGCCCCCAACTGGGCAGAGTTGGTGTTACCAGCCCTGCAGTATCTTGCTGGAGAAAGCCGTGGTAAGGTACTTTGTTCTGTAGGGCCCAGTATTTACCCCGCTTTGTCTAATTCTCATAGTAGACTGCAGCTTTACTGGTTACATCTGTTGTGGCTTTGCATGCTGCGATGCCATGCCTTGGAGGTCTCTGCTGTCCTGATACACCATAAACATACAGAAGTTATCTCGGAGCTCAGGGGTGTCAGTTATTCTGAGTTTAGCAATCTCTCTGACCTGTGTAGCTTGTTCACGGGATCCATTTCTTGCAGCTGTACCTTCCAGCTTCTCTCCATTTGTTGGCTTCAAAGAGAAAACCCAGCAGTGGAAGTTGCTTGGTGAGTAACGTACATCACCTACCTGTCACAGTAGGTTCTCTTTCTCTCGTTTTCTCCTCTGAGCTTCTTGTGCCTTGCAGTCAGTGTGTGCCAGGAGGATGCTGAAGAAGGCAATATTAAACCTTATTCTGCTCAGTAAAAGAGTCCTTCAAGAAGTTCTCAGGGTCTGAGTTCACCCCCGTTGGGATTTGGCTGAGGTGACATTGCCCTTCAATTCCGATGCACTCTGGGGCTGGCTGAATTGAAATCTGTGGGTTTTTTTTTTCTACAATAGCACCTACATTTATGTCGACCGTATCTATGGTTTTAGGTTAATTTGTAGTAATATAATTGTTTTTCTTTCCTAAAATGGGTTTTGCTATTGAGGATAATGTGTCGGGCAGCCCTCAGTAAGCTATTTCTAAAGAACAGTTTCTTTTTCTTATAAATTTGTGAAGTCTCACTTACTGTGTAAGTTGTAGTAACATGTACCTGAAATGATGAGAGGAAGATTCAGTGTTGATTTCCTGTGGAAATGGACAAACCTTTCTCCACTCTGTCCAGTGGTCTATGAAGAGAAACATGGAGAGAAGGTTGTGAAAGTAGTGGATGCGTTCATTGCTTACAGCGTGGATTAACCTTCTAGGTGTCACGCACTGTTAGGTGCCGGGGGTGTAATGGTTTGTGAGGGAGGCAGCGTGCTCCCCTCGTGGAGTTTGTTTGGGGAACAAGTACTCATTCGAATGAAATGACAAACTTAGCCATTCTGTAAGGGGAAAGTGCCGGTAGGGGTGGGCGTTTGTAATGAGGCACTGGTGTGACATGCGTGTGGCGTCCGGGAGGGCCTTCCTGGGGAAGGTCGTTTGAGCAGCGGTCTTAACAACGACTAGGGATGAGCCAGGCAGGCGGAGGGGAGCCGTGTGGGTCAGTGACGCAGGGACGTTCCAGCGGAGGTCACACAGGCCTGCGCAGAGAGGATGTTGCACCTGGGTAGAGAGGATGGATGAATTTGACAGCTGTAGGTGGTAGAAGCGGGGGGACGTGGTTGTGGATTGGGTGTGGCGAGTGAAGGAGGAGGGCAGTCAGGTGTCACTCCTGCTAGATTTGCACCTGGCGGATGGGGGTCTGCCATCGACGTAGGCAGCTGGGGAGGACGTCCAGGCCTGGGCGAGGGTGAGGCGCGTGAGTGTAGCTGTGCACATGCTGCCTTTGGGGTGTTGAAGTGGACACGTTAAGTAGGCAGTGGGTTTAGAGTCCAGACCCACAGTCAGGGTGGAAAGCTGTGGGCACATGTGCAGTAAGTGCAGTCAAAGGCATGGGGAGAATGAGGAGGAAAGAGGGCCTGGGACTAAGCCTTGATAAGCTCCGAGGTGGCGGAGGCTGAGCGGGGACACGGGAGAGGCCGTGACCGCAGAGTCGGGAGGACGCTGTGCGGTCCGAGAGTCAGCAGGTGGGGAGTGGTCGTTAACCTTCGTTGTTCCTAAGGTTCAGGAAGGTCAAGCCTGGATTTGTGGACATGGAAGAAATGATGACTCCCTTGGAGGAGTGATTCCTTAGTGGGGCGACGCCGGTGGCGGGCAGGGGAGAGCCGAGGCCGCTCGTGAGGCTGGCTGCAGCTCTTCCCGACTGTCCGGCTGGTGGCGGGGAGTCGGCCGGAGGAGGCTGCCCTAATAGGACCAGGTAGTAAGTGTCTCAGGCCTGTGGGCCAGATGCCTTCCGCTGCGGCTACTCAGCTCTGCCCTGTGCACAGCAGCCGGACACAGGGTGTAAACAAACGGCCACAAAACTTCGTTTGCAGAAGCGGTTTGCTCACCTTCACGTACACCGCAGAGGTCTGCACGTGCCACCGATCAGGCCCCCTTTCCTGCAGGCAGGAAAACGTTTCCCAGTCCCCCTGGTTAAAGAGACAGTGAGCGTGGACAGCGCTTTCTAGAGGTTTGGCGGCGGAGGGGAGCAGAAGAGGCGGGGCTCGTGGCCAGAGAGGACTTAAGTGTCGGTGGAGAGGGACAGCAGAGAAGGGGACACCTGTCATAGGGTGGATTCCCGGCGGGGAGGGGCCGGCCTCAGCTGGCGGGAGGCAGCACATCCGTGCGGGGGAGGAGGAGCCGCGGGGAGGTTGAGGGGGTGGGTCTGTGGCCTTCCTGTGGGAGGCGGGAGGCCTGCGGTGCGCGGGGGGCGAGGGGGGGTGGTGGAGGAGAAGGGCGGGGCAGCCGCTGTCCAGCGGGCAGGGAGGCCGGCCAGCGCGGGGCTCGCGGGCAGATTGAGGGCCGGTGACGGGGGCTGTCCGCTCCTTCATGGAGGCGTTCTCTGCCTGTCTCCGGGCCTTGTCGCCGGCAGCCGGCAGCTGCCCCAGTGGAGGGTGTGGCTGGTTTAGGACGTGAGCTTTGCTGGACGGAAGTGATGCAGAGACGGAAGAGAGAGGTGTTAGGTATTGCTGTGTTGCTCGGCGTGTCGTTGAAGTGACGGGCGTGGGCCCTCAGCCGAGTGGGGGGGTGTGTGAAGGGAGGGGCTGAGGGGGCCGGAAAGTGGGGTGTCTGGACCAGCAGTGCTGTGCAGTCCAGGTAACGTTTTGGAGAGTGAGGGTAGACAGCGGGGAGGGGAGGGGAGGGGAGGCCGCTGCGGCCAGAGAGCAGGATGCGGGGTTAGTTGAAGGTTCCCAGTCCTGGCCGTGCACTGCCGCCAGTTGGGAAGCTTTTTAAAAATGCTGGTACCTGGGCCTTACCCCCAGAGGTTCTGATTAATTGGCTGAGTGGGGCCCGAGCCTTGGCAGTTTTAAAAGTTTCCAGGTGATTCTTAGGCATAGCCAGGGTTAAGAAACTGGATTAGGCATTTTGAAGAGTCCCGTTTTGGGGAATGACAAGGTTCAGTTGTGATAGTGGGAGTGAGAGGCTGGAGTGGGGGGAGGGGGCCAGTGAAGTCACACGACTGAGGAGTTTGGGGGCTGCTGGACCGTGCGTACGGGTGTCCATGCGGACCCTTCACGGTAATCCAGCAGGGTAAGTGTTTAATCCCTTCCAGCTAATTTCTGCGAGCGGTGTCAGACAGGGGTCCAGTTTCACTCTGCCTGTGGATGTCCAGGCAGAGGGGTGTTCTGTGTACAGGACCATGGCTACAGGTCCAGGTGTAGATACAGCAAGTAAGGAGGAAGTGGCATCCTTAGGTCATATCCTTAGATCATGTTATTACTTTTTGCCTTTTTGTTCTAATAGGCCAGTCGCAAGATAATGAAAAGGAATTAGCTGCACTCTTCCAGCTGTGGCTGGAAACTAAAGACCAGGCCTTCTGTAAGGTATGGTTGTTGAGAACTACCAGCTCTCTCGTGTTGGGCTTCCAGAACCCTGAGTTAGCCAGAATCCTTCAGTCCATTTACCTGTTCCTGCTTTCCTTCTCTCCAGCAAGAAAATGAAGACAGCTCAGACGCCACAACGCCTGTGCCTCGGGTGTGAGTATAGTACCCTAACGGAGGGTGGTGCCCCAAGAAAGCATCATCTAAGTGCTGCCCTGGTTGTGCTGACACATCCGTGTATGTTAGAGCCAGAGTGGGCTTGAGATGCCGGGATCCCCTGGTCCTCGTCGGCCTCAGCCTCCCTAAGGTGCAGCACGCTCCCAGCAGTGGAAGTGTTTCCCCGTGAGTCTCTGAGGAGGTGGGACCCACCTGTAGGTGCATGCTCTTCCCCGGTCCCCCCTTCGGTTCCCGCTGGAGAATGGGTCATCCAGCCCATCTTCCTCATTTTACCCACAAAGAAATGGAGGTGTGAGGGTGAGTGACAGGACCCAGGCTGGGATTTAGGTCTCGACCTCGTCCTGAGCCTTTGTATCATGTCATGTGACTGTTTCCAGTCTGTCATGGTCCCTTTTCCCCCCAGCTTTGTGGAGATACATTTGACAAAGCATTGTGTAAGTTTAAGGTGTACGGTGTGTTGATTTTATTTATGTATATATATAAACACACACACACACATATGTACATATATATATATAGTAAAGTGATTACCACAGTAAGGGTAGTTAACCCATCTGTCACCTTACATAATTACCAGTTCTTTTTTTGTAGTGAGAACATTTAAGATCTTTCTTAGCAACATTCAAGTATATGATGCAGTATTGTTTTTTTTTTTTTCTTTTTTAAACGTCTTTATTGAAGTATAATTGCTTCTCAATGGTGTGTTAGTTTCTGCTTTATAACAAAGTGAATCAGCTACAGATATACACACGTTCCCATATCTCCTCCCTCCCACATCTCCCTCCCTCCCACCCTCCCCATCCCATCCCCCCCAGGCGGTCACAAAGCACCGTGCTGATATGATGCAGTATTGTTGACTGTAGTCACCATGCTGTTTGTTAGATCCATAGAACTTTCTATAACTTTAACCAGTGTCTCCCCATTTCCCCCATCCCCTGGTAACTACCATTCTAGGCTCTGTTTCTGTGAGTTACGCTTCTTTTAGGTTGCACATGTAAGTGAGATCTTACAGTGTTTGTCTTTCACTGACTTATTTCACTAAGCATAATACCCTCTAGATCCATCCATGTTGTTGCAAATGGCAGAATTTCCTACTTTTTTTAATGACTGAATAACATTCCACTGTGTGTGTGTGTGTGTACGTGTACACACACATTTTCTTTATCCATTCATCCATTGATGGACACTTACCTATCACAGTGGTTTCCATGTCTTGGCTCTTGTAAATAATGCAGTGAACATGGGGGTACAGATACCTCTTTGAGATAGTGGTTTCATTTCCTT
Source organism: Balaenoptera physalus (assembly GCF_965194825.1). Taxonomy (NCBI): domain Eukaryota; kingdom Metazoa; phylum Chordata; class Mammalia; order Artiodactyla; family Balaenopteridae; genus Balaenoptera; species Balaenoptera physalus. The sequence goes on from NC_138889.1 coordinate 5,396,782, forward strand.
CGGAAATGTTCCCAGAAGTAAGATTGCTGGATCATGTGGTAGTTCTGTTTTCAGTTTTCTGAGGAACGTCCATACTGCTTTCCATAGCGGCTGCATCAGTTTGCATTCCCACCATAGTGCACAAGGGTTTCCTTTTCTCTGCATCCTCGCCAACACTTGTTATCTCTTGTCTTTCTGGTAATAGGTACTCTAACGGATGTGAAGTGATATTTCATTGTGGTTTTGATTTGTATTTCCTTGATGATTAGTGACGTTGAGCACCTTTTCGTGTACCTGTTAGTCATTCATGTATGTTTAGAAAAATGTCTGTTCAGGTCCTTTGCCCGTTTTTTAATTGGATTATTTGGGTATTTTGCTTTTGAGTTGTAGGAGTTCCTTAAATATTTTGGATATTAACCTCTTACATATGTATGATTTGCAAATATTTTCTGCCATTCTGTAGGTTGCCTTTGCATTTTGTTGATGGTTTTCTTTGTATAGAAGCTTTTTTTAAAAAAAAATTTATTTATTTTATTTTTGGCTGTGTTGGGTCTTCATTGCTATGCACGGGCTTTCTCTAGTTGCAGCGAGCTGGGACTACTCTTTGTTGCGGTGCGCAGGCTTCTCATTGCGGTGGCTTCTCTTGTTGTGGAGCATGGGCTCTAGGCACGCGGGCTTCAGTCGTTGTGGCACACAGGCTCAGTGTTGTGGCTCGCGGGCTCTAGAGCGCAGGCTCAGTAGTTGTGGCGCACGGGCTTAGCTGCCCGATCTTCCCGGACCAGGGCTTGAATCCGTGTCCCCTGCATTGGCAGGTGAATTCTTAACCACTGTGCCACCAGGGAAGGCCCCTGTACAGAAGCTTTTCTTTGAGGTAGTCCTACTTGTTTATTTTTGCTTTTGTTGCTTGTGCTTTTGGTGTCATCTCCAAAAAATCATTGCCAGGATCATTGTGCAGGAGCTTCTTCCCTATATTTTCTTCCAGGAGTTTTAGTTTCAGGTGTTACGTTGAAGTCTAATCCATTTCAAGTTAATTTTTGTGAATAGTTTAAGGTAGTGGTCCAGTTCCATTCTTTTGCTTGTGGTTGTCCAGTTTTCCCAGCATCATTTATTGAAGAGGCTGTTCTTTCCCCATTGAGTATTCTTGGCTCCATTTGCCGAGTATTAGTTGACGATATATGCAGTGGTTTATTTCTTGGCTCTCAATTCTGTCCCACTGGTTTATGTGTCGATTTTTATGAGAGTACCATACTATTTTGATTACTGTAACTTCGTAACATAGTTTGCAATCAGCAAGTGTGATGTTTCCAGCTTTGTTCTTTCTCAGGATTGCTTTGGCTGTTTGGGGTCTTTTGTGGTTCCATACAAATTTTAGGATTGTTTTCTTCTATTTCTGTGAAAAATGTCATTGGAATTTTCATAGGGACTTCATTAATCTATCGATAACTTTGGGTGATATGGGCATTTTAACAGTATTCTTCCAGTCCTTGAACATAGAGTATCTTTCTTTTTACTGGTGTTTTCTTCAATTTCTTTAATCAAAGTCTTGTAGTTTTCGGTGTAGAGATCTTCCACCTCCTTGGTTAAATGTATTCTAAGTGTTTTATTGCTTTGATGCTGTTGTATAGCTCTTTAGTTAGATTCCTGAACACCAGTACTCAGGACCAACCTGAAAGTGGCAGAACCATTGCCTTACATAATAGAACGCAATTTCTTTTTTTTTTTTGGCTGCACTGTGTGGCTTGTGGGAGCTTAGTTCCCCAACCAGGGATCGAACCCGGGCCCCAACGTTGAAAATGCGGAGTCCTAACCACTGAACCGCAAGGGAATTCCCTGATCTCAATTTCTTGGTACTTTTGCCTAGGAAGCAGAAAAACCACCCTTGTCATCGTACAAATTTGAAGTCCTTTGTTCCTCTAAAGCTGAATTCTTTGTTGCCTTTAGATTAGGCTTACTTAGCAACAGTACTGAAAACAGTAGGTAAAACACGGCATCAGTTTCTTTCCCACCTAGCCAGTACCTTTCTGGATTTCTAAGAATCAAGTAATTTTGGAAATAACCAACAGGAGCTACTTGGCAGGATCTGGAAAGTGGACTTCTGACCTTTGCAAGATAAGAGCACTCACTAATGGACAGATAGAGCACTCGTGTTGCAAAGGGCGTGGTTCTGGGTGCTGGAGAGGGGGCGATGGACCCAGTGGTTCTGGGTGCTGGAGAGGGGGCGATGGACCCAGTGGTTCTGGGTGCTGGAGAGGGGGCGATGGACCCAGTGGTTCTGGGTGCTGGAGAGGGGGCGATGGACCCAGTGGTTCTGGGTGCTGGAGAGGGGGCGATGGACCCAGTGGTTCTGGGTGCTGGAGAGGGGGCGATGGACCCAGTGGTTCTGGGTGCTGGAGAGGGGGCGATGGACCCAGTGGTTCTGGGTCCTGGAGAGGGGGCGATGGACCCAGTGGTTCTGGGTGCTGGAGAAGGGGTGATGGACCCAAAGGTCTTTGTGTTCCAGAAGAACTGACTATGTGGTGCGGCCCAGCACGGGAGAGGAGAAGCGAGTTTTTCAGGAGCAGGTAAGAAAAAGCTGGAACCCAGTGTAAATCTCTGTATCTGTGAGGCCATGAGGTGAGAAGCTCTGAGCGTGACTGTCCTTGAGTCCAAATTCTTGGAAGCAGCTCACACCCTTAACCTTGCTATTCCGTGGGTTGGGATTGCTTTTGGGGGGCAGAGATGGTGTGAGGAAGGGAATGAAAAATGTTCTGATGGTTTGTCTTCTAGATACAAAACAACACATTTACCTCTTGATCTGTTTGCTAGTGACTGGCTTTTGGGGACCATCCTTTTCCTACTGTGGTTGGCTCAGTGTTCCTAGTGGAATAGCCTGTTTGCTTTTTGCTTTAGTTTCTCCGGGCCAACCCCTTCCTGCACGGGGTGACTAGAGAGAGCCCCCGTGACTGACTCAGGAGCCTCGTCCCTTCTCTTGGCAGGAGCGTTACCGGTACAGCCAGCCCCACAAGGCATTCACCTTTCGCATGCATGGCTTCGAGTCCGTGGTGGGGCCTGTGAAGGGCGTGTTCGACAAGGAGACGTCGCTCAACAAGGCACGGGAACACTCCCTGCTGCGCTCCGACCGGCCTGCCTACGTCACCATCTTGTCCCTGGGTGCGTGCCTCTGTCTGCTGTCCCCCCCGCCCCCATTGCAAAGGCTGGAGGGTCAGCGTAGCTTCAGGAGGCTTTGCAGTTTGGGACACGGAAGGAGGGATTCTGCCCCAGAGATCTGCACAGAATCTGTGTTTCCTCCCTGGGGTCTGGGCTCATGTTTGCCTTCCTTCAGGAACTGTTCACAGGCTGCTAGACAGTTAGCTTAGGTGTCGGAATTTGCTTCCTCCAGACTAGGATTCCTTCAAAGGTGAGGTTTTTAACCTTTTTTATGCCACAGGTCGCTGGCAGTCTGGTAAACTCTGGACCCCTTCTCAGAATTAAGTTTTTAAATGCCTAAAATAAGATGCACAGAGTTAGAAAAGAAACCAGTCATATTGAAATTGTTATCAGAATATTAAAACAGATTTATGGTGCAGAAATGTATGTTTTTATTACGATATTAAATGACAAGATCTAGTGGCAGGTCTTATAACTCCTCTAATTCCCAGCTAATGATGAGTGGAAATGATATTTTGGGTTGTCCGCAGCAGCTGTGCTGTGATAAGAAAACGTCTGATTTCCATTACAGCATCACGGCACTGCCATCATATGGTTGGCAACATATGTCAACAAAGGTTATGCCAACCTTGGTTCACAATGGAAGGAAATGCTGAATTTCAGTTAAAGTTGTAACTTTTTTCTGCCTGAGTTCCTGGACGCACTGAACTCTCAGGGGTCCTGGGTCTTCAGCCTTGGCTGAAAGTGTGAAGGGTGTGGAAGAAGCTGCCCGCAGAGGGCCGTGTCCACCTGCTGCTGGTCAGCAGTGGGGGGCAGCTCCCCCGGGAGCCCCGCAGAGGGCCGTGTCCGCGTGCTGCTGGTCAGCAGTGGGGGGCAGCTCCCCCGGGAGCCCTGCAGAGGGCCGTGTCCGCGTGCTGCTGGTCAGCAGTGGGGGGCAGCTCCCCCGGGAGCCCCGCAGAGGGCCGTGTCCACGTGCTGCTGGTCAGCAGTGGGGGGCAGCTCCCCCGGGAGCCCCACAGAGGGCCGTGTCCATGTGCTGCTGGTCAGCAGTTGGGGGACAGTTCCCCCGGGAGCCCCGCTGACGCTCGGACTTTGCTGTTTCTGGTGTCAGTTCGCGACGCGGCGGCCCGGCTGCCCAACGGGGAGGGCACGCGGGCGGAGATCTGTGAGCTGCTCAAGGACTCCCAGTTCCTGGCTCCAGACGTCACCAGCACTCAGGTAGGAGGGCAAGGGCTGCTCGTGTTTTGTTGCAGGATGGATTTAAGGGAGCTTACAAGGAGACACAAGAGAGAATAACGTAAAATAAAAAAAACTGATGGGGATTCCCTGGTGGTCCAGTGGTTAGGACTCGGCGCTTTCACTGCTGAGGGTCCAGGTTCAGTCCCTGATCGGGGACCTAAGATCCTGCAAGCCGTGCGGCGCAGCCAAAAAAAAAACTGATGGAGAGGAAAGGAGGCCGTCTTGAGAAAGGTGAGCGGTGCTGCCGCTCGACCTTGCCATTGGTGAGGCTCTCCTTCTCTCAGCTCACCGTGTTCGGGGCACAGCACCTCCATCTCTCGGGACTCGTAGTTTCTTGTTCTGCCGAGTGATGGGGTGAGCCATCGGGAGGTAGGATCTGTGTGTTGGCTGTGCCTCTCACCCAGGGATTTTCCCCGAGTCTGAGCCTGCGTGGTCCTTCCTCCTCTTTGTCCTGGGTCTCAGGTGAATACAGTGGTGAGTGGTGCCCTGGATCGGCTGCATTACGAGAAGGACCCATGTGTGAAGTACGACATCGGACGGAAGTTGTGGATCTACCTGCATCGGGACCGGAGCGAGGAAGAGTTCGGTGTGTGTGCCCAGCCAGCTGAGGGCTGCCTCTGCCCTCCTGCCCCAGCTCCACTCTTCTTCTCACTGGCATGCGGGCAGGACAGAGCTGTGGAGGCGGGTTAGCGCCCTGGCTCTCGGTGAGACCACCCTCCATACTGTGCTGAGGTTAAGCTGTTGCTGAAGCTTCCCACTCTTGTCCACAGAGCGGATCCACCAGGCCCAAGCAGCTGCAGCTAAAGCCAGGAAAGCCCTTCAGCAAAAACCCAAGCCCCCATCCAAGGTGGTAAGTGACCCCGCGGGATGGCGGTGGAGGGGCTGTGGCGTCCCCGCGGGCCTTGCTCACACCCGCGTCCGTGCGCACCCCGTCCTTGTGCAGAAGTCCAGCAGCAAGGAGGGTTCGGTGAAGGTCCTCGGCGCTGGCCCTTCCGAGCAGAGCCAGCTGAGCCTCAGCGACTCCAGCATGCCCCCCACCCCGGTCACGCCTGTGACCCCCACCACTCCTGCTCTGCCCGCCACGCCCATCTCCCCCCCGCCCGTGCCGTCAGTGAACAAAAGTGGCCCCACGACTGTCTCGGAACCGGTGAAGTCCACTTCGGGGTGAGCGCTTCCGTTTCCTCTCCAGCTTTCTCCCTCCGGGGTTCTTTTGAATCCGTGTCCTAAGTTGTCTGCTGTGTTTCCCCGTGTGTTCCTTAACAGTGTTCTTCTCGTGTCTTCGCCGACGATGCCGCAGCTGGGAACCATGCTCTCCCCGGCGTCCAGCCAGACTCCACCGAGTTCTCAGGCTGCCGCCCGTGTCGTGAGCCACTCCGGCTCGGCTGGACTCCCCCAGGTGCGGGTGGTGGCCCAGCCCAGCCTTCCTGCGGTGACTCAGTCGGCGGGGCCGGCACCGACGCTGCCGCAGATGACAGCAGGACCGCAGATTCGCGTGCCGGCCACGGCCGTGCAGACCAAAGGCGGGCCCCAGGTAAGGAGGGCCGGGGTGATGAGTCTGCCAGGCAGTCTGGGTCAGGACCCAGGACCCAGGTTACTGTGCTGACGATGATGTTTATCACAACAGCTCATTTAATGTTCAAAGCCTGGTAAGCAAGTTGTAAGTTGTGTTTTATTGAATACGTGTCGGGAATTAGAACGTTGGGAAGTTTAGCGATTTATGCAGGATTGTGACATCAGGACCCTGGTAGATAGAGGTGCGATGTAAATCCAGGCCTGTGATTCTAGGTCTCAGCCTCCTTCCCTCGTGCCTCTAGCCTTAGCCAGGCCACTAACTGCTGTGCTTTAGACAAAGGTCTCCTGCCTCAGGTCCCTCTGCTGTAAAAGGGGTATAACGTTTGCCCTCAGTGTGTAGGGGTGAAATGAGATATTAAATGAGAAAGTATTTCTGAAAGTTAAGATGTTCTGCCTAAGGATAAGAACTCCACACTGTTCATTTTAGAGGGTAGTGCGCCCTTGGCGTTGTTAGATTAGAAGCCCTCTTACAGGGTGGTGACAGGTGGAGACCACTCCACGTGCTGGTCTGCGGCTTAGTGTCTAATTAAGCTCTTGCCCTCCTGCCCTGAACTAGACAGTAATGGCCACCGTTCCAGTCAAAGCTCAGACTGCGGCGGCCACCGTGCAGCGGCCGGGACCGGGGCCGGCGGGGCTCACGGTGACAAGTCTCCCTGCGGCAGCCGACCCTGCGAGCAAGCCGGCCACCAGTTCTGCGGGGGGCTCTGCTCCGAGCACCCCCGCGGCTGCCGTCATTCAGAATGCCACAGGACAGAGCATCATCAAGCAGGTGGGTGCACGGCTGGCCGGGCGGGTCTGGCTCCTTTGTCCAGAATCAAAGGGTAGTTGGAGATCTTAGTGGCTTGTGACCTTTGATCCTTAGTTCGTAGGTATTTCAAGCATGAGTTTCCAGCAAGGGCAGTGCAAGCTTGGTAGATGCCAAAGAGGTTTGTGGGCTTTTTTCCTGTTTCTTTCCACGTAATTCAGCATTCAGTAGCTGAGTTTCTTGATTTGGAGTAGACTCTTCGTGAATTTACTTAGCTAAAACCCTATAGAATAACTTGAATGTCATTCCCATAACACCACAGGGCAGGCACTTTTGTTATCCCTATTTTACTGTTGAAATGGAACCACTAATGATGAAGTAACGTTATTTTTTTCATCAGATGTTTATTGGGTGCTTTTTGTGCGCCGGCCACTGTGCAGAGTGTTGGGGGCTGAGTCTGTGCATCACCCAGACCAGGCCCCTGCCTTCCTGGGGCTCCTAGTGTCATAGAGAAGACCTCTCTGGGGAGGAGGCTTGTGAGAGCGGTGAGCGAGGCTGGAGAGCGTGTGGAACCGTGCTTGTCCGGGGTCAAGCATCCCAGGCGTGGGAACAGCATGTGAAAAGGCCTCGAGTTGGGAACGCTTGAGGAATGGCAGGAAGGCTGTTGGAGGCTCGTGAGCAAGTGCGCGGGTGTTAGAAGGCGAGGTTGCCAGTGGTTAAGTCACGTCAGACTTTGCTTTCACTTTAAATGTGATGGGAGCCATCGAAAGATTGTGAGCCAGGATGACTTGACCTAGTTTACATTTACAGAAATCTGAAGTCCATTTCACTGCTTTTGCGTGGCATGGACTCTAGGGGCCAAGGGTGGAAGCAGGGAAGCCAGGTGGGAGGGAGTTGCAGCCGTGCAGGTGGGCGGTGGGCCGGGCTTCGAGCAAGGGCCTGGCGGCAGAGCAGTGTGATTTCCTGGTGGTTTGAGGACGGGGTCAGGAATGACGCTGTGGCTCTTGGCTTGAGTGACTGGGTGGGCGGTACTGTCGTTCACTGAGACAGAAGGAAACACTGTGGTGTGGAGACTGAGACAGGCTGAGAGGAAAGTGTGCTCACGAAGTCGGTAGCAGCACCAGGCGTGTGAAGGGCAGTGAGACGAGGCCTGAGAAGTGACCGCTCAGTGGAGGTGGATAGTGAGTGAACTCGACTGATGGCGTGAGTGGTCCAGTAGAGGGGGGACGGCTCGTGAGACACAGAGCCCCCCGCCTAGAAGGACCGCACCTGTTGCACGTGGACATTGGCCGTAGGTAGGAGTTGGTGTGGGAACCCAGGAAGCCTGGCCCCGGGGCTCATGCCCTTTAGTGCCGGGCCCTGCTGCTGCCTCAGAGTGGAGGTTGGCACAACAGTGAGGCGTTTCTGAGTCTGTAGGGGAAATGCGAGTGTGTGTTATAATATTTACAGGTGATTACGAGGGGATGATAGGGGATTACTTTTACATTTAGAAGTCCTCTTCTAGGTTAGAGACATGTAGAGTCCAGTCGGCCCTCTCTTTCCTTGGGTTCCACCTCCACGGATTCAACCAACCACTGACTGAATTTTGGTTTTGAACCCGCAGGTACGGAGGGCTGACTGTCCTGTGCCATTTTATGTCAGGGACTTGAGCAGCCCTGGATACCCAGGGACAAATGTGTTGATCAGCAGAATGATACTTATTGGTTTACTTTAAAATATTCCAGCTCCTCCCTCCCCCCACCCCAGCTCCCTGAAGAGTGGGGAAAGATAGATAAAATTGGCCAAGTGTTGACTTGTGAAATTGCGTGATGGGTACATGGATTTGTTAGACTGTTTTCTGCTTTGGCGAATGAATGTTCTCCATTTTTCAAAATAGAAAGTTAGAAAAATACATGAGGCCCACATTCCCCGCAGCGGAGGTTCCCCCAGTCACGCTCCGGGGGAACATGGAGGCTCAGCCTCGCGAACGCCTTTGTCAGCGCTCTCCTTCCCCTCCAGGTGGCCATCACCGGGCAGCTTGGCGTGAAGCCCCAGACGGGCGGTAGCATCCCACTCACAGCCACTAACTTCCGTATCCAGGGCAAGGACGTGCTGCGGCTACCGCCCTCCTCCATCACCACGGACGCCAAAGGCCAGACTGTTCTGCGCATCACTCCAGACATGATGGCCACGTTGGCCAAGTCCCAGGTCACCACAGTCAAACTGACACAGGACCTCTTTGGGACAGGCAGCGGCCCCTCGGGCAAAGGCATCTCCGCTACCTTACACGTCACTTCCAACCCGGTCCACGCAGCTGACAGCCCTGCCAAGGCCAGTGCAGCCAGTGCCCCCTCCTCCACTCCACCAGGAACCACCGTGGTCAAAGTGACTCCCGACCTCAAGCCGACAGAAGCCTCGAGTTCAGCTTTTCGCTTGATGCCGGCGCTTGGCGTGAGTGTGGCTGACCAGAAGGGGAAAAGCACTGTGGCCTCGTCTGAAGCCAAACCAGCCGCCACCATCCGCATCGTGCAGGGCCTGGGGGTGATGCCCCCCAAAGCGGGCCAGACCATCACCGTCGCAGCCCATGCCAAGCAAGGGCCCTCCGTGGCCAGTGGGTCCGGAACTGTCCATACGTCCGCGGTGTCCTTACCCAGTGTGAATGCTGCCGTGTCCAAGACTGTGGCCGTGGCTTCTGGGGCCGCCAGCACGCCCATCAGCATCGGGACGGGAGCCCCTGCCGTGCGGCAGGTCCCCGTCAGCACCACGGTTGTTTCCACGTCTCAGGCTGTGAGTAACATTGGTGGTGGAGACCAGCCCTTCTGCTTGGGAAACTTCTCTTGTTGGGAGTGCAGACTAGAAGCCCTGTCTGTCTCCTCCTTTGACCCAAACAGGCTTATTTACTAAAATACTTGCCTGTTTAATTCTGAGACAAATTTACAAAAGTGTAGCACGGGCATACGTTCTCATAAAAGTAAAACAGTGCAGGGGATATACGTATGCATATAGCTGATTCACTTTGTTATACAGCAGAAACTAACACAAGGTTGTAAAGCAACTCTACTCCAATAAAGATGTTATAAGAAAAAAAGAAAAGTAAAACGGTGCAGAGGTACACGGAGTAAGTATGAAGTTCCTCTCATCACCTCTGATTCTCCTTTCGTGAGGCTCATCACTCGTCGTGTTTTGGCATTTATTCTCCTAGTTCTTTTTCTGAGCATTTTCGTATATATTTACGTGGTTGTAAAATCCCTATGAGAGACCTCAATCTGTGATTTGCTTTATTTAAATATTTAAAAAAGTGTCTTGGGCCTCATTCCAGATCCTACGATACTTAGTATCTCGTTAAAAACCATTGCTACAGTGCATGTTTGTGTATGTGAACATGTATCAGTATTTCAGGAGCAGAGGTTCCTGGCATGGGTCTGGGAGGTACACATTGAAAGTTCTCATACTCCAGTTGTATTAGCAAAAAGGCCACACCAGCCTACACTCCATCAGCTCGTTTCCTGTTTCCCTCGTACCCTAACCTCGTGCTGGGTATCCTGTTGTTTTAAACTTTATGTCCCTATCTTACTGGTACAAAGAGAGTTCTTTTTCTGTTTCCTGGATCTTTAGTGAGGATGGGCAGCCATTCATCCAGAGGTTGGCCTGGGCTCTCCAGGGGTGAATAAATCTTTGCCAGTTTTCTTCTGGGGGATTTGGCCTTTTCGTATTGTGTGAGCTGGCACCAGCCTTTGTGTCTTCTGCATATTAGTTCTTGTATGTGTAGAAAATATTTTCTTCCAGTCTGTCAATTTTTAACCTTGCATGTGAAGCCTTTTGCTCTACAGGTATTTTATCTGATTAGATCCATCAACATTTTCTTTTATGGCTCCTAGGTTTCCTGTCTTGTGCCTTTCTTACTCCAGGGTTATAAAGATGTCAGCCCTCATTTTCATAAAATATTTTTAGAGTTTAAAAAAACTGTAATTGAGAAATGCATTTGAAATATATTTTTGTGAATGGCATGTGGTATAGATCTCATATTTTTCAAATTATTCCAACATCAATGACTAGTATATCTCATCCCCACTAACTTGAGGTACTACCTTTATCATAAACCAAATTTCCATATCAACAGGTGTGTTTCTGGGTGCATGTGTTTATTCTTTAACCTCTAGATAAGGGGCACTGTTCTGTATGGGTACATCTGGACAGTATAAAATACAGTTTACTTTTCTAAGCAGGCAATATAGTAAAACCTCACTAATTTGGATAAAATCCAGAGGATTAGTGGGAGGAAGGAGGACCTACACGGTAGTAAAGCCAACCAGCCAACCCTGAAGTGCAGTGTCGCCTTAAAGGAAATGTTTGTTTAGGTTCTCATGTCAGAGAAGTTAAAATAAGGAAGCAAGGAGACGGTGCTTACTTGATCCATTTTTGTTTCTCTTGAGTCCTTCTGAAACAGGTGAATCCAGCGGTATCTACCCTGTTGTCATCAACCAGGGTAACTGTAACCGGAGAGCATTTGGTGGGGCAGGAAGTACTGAGTGGTGCTGCCCGTCTGTCTAGGCAGCTGGTAGGCTAGTTCGTGGAGGGACACAAGCTGGTGGACGGCTGGTCTGAAGTGCTCTTGTTCTCAACACTAGGGATTCTTAAGATGACAATACAACCCTAGTAGGTTCCCCTGGAGGCCCCATCTGGCCGTGTTCTCTTGCCCACTGACATCTTTCCGTGCTTTCTAAGGGGCTACAGTTGAGCTCAGCTGTGGAGATCAGTGTGGTGCCCTGGTATACAGCTTTCCTCCTGAAGGCCTGGCTTCTTTAGAACCAGCTTGCCCGTAGGAAATGTTGATTCCTTTTCTTTGCATCTTGTCAGCTGCCCCTCTTGAATCATTTTTTAAAGTTGTATGTACACAGGATCCTACTGTATATAAATTTTATCATCAACCAAGGGTTAAAAACCAGGCAACCTAAAAACAGGCTAGTGTAGTGACCGAACCCCAGCCATCCTGAAATCCCAAAGATACCAGGTCTTTCCAGCTCCTCTTGTGTTCCTTTGGGCCTTCTTATTAGCTGTGGGTTGGACTTTTCATGTGGTTGAGTTTCTTACTAGCGTCCCCTGACTAACCTCCCTTGTCTCTGGGAGAAACAGAGCACTCGGGGAATGTGTCCTGCTGTGTGCTCCCCAGCAGTGCGCCTGCTCGAGGAGCGCGGCAGTTATGCACCTGCTGTATTCACTCCTGAGTGCCTCTGTCCTTGCTCAGTTCCTCCGCCTGGCTGTGTCCCCAGTGTTGGGGGTACGTGGATGAGTAAGACCCTCCCCTCTGGGAGCCCAGGCTCATATTGTGCCTAAGCGGACACACGCTTTCCTTGGTGGTTCAGGCACACGTCTTGCCCTGACGACAGCAGGTGCGCGCGGCTGCGCTGCTTCCTGAGGCAGGAGAGAGGAGGCTCACGGCAGCTGGGTGGCGCTGGGTGGCGCGGGGTGGCGCTGCGTGGCGGTCCTTCTCTCCTTCCGTTCCTCCGTAAACCCAGTTGCTTTGTCTCTCTAGGGGAAGCTGCCTACGCGGATCACGGTTCCGCTGTCTGTCATTAGCCAGCCCATGAAGGGCAAGGGTGTGGTCACAGCCCCCATCATCAAAGGCAACCTTGGAGCCAAGTAAGTGCTGGAGAGGGTTGGGTGGGCGGCTGGTGGGACGCCTGGACGTGGAGGGGAAGGCGGTTGGTTTCCCGGGCTCCTTCGTTGCGCTCAGCAGTGAGTCTCGAGCACCCTGCGTTGTTGTAGGTGCTGTGGATACAGCAGCGATTAAAACAGATGGAAGTTGGTGCTGCCTTCAGGCTTACACTGTGGAGTGAGTGGGGAGAGGAATAGTGAGTTAAAGTACTCTGTGGCCGGTGATGCGCTCTAGGGAAAAGCAAGGGAGGGCACAGGAGGAGCTGGATGGGGTGGGTGGTGACACAGCTGGGGGCAGTCCCCCGCATGGGCGTTAGGGAAGGCCTCGCCTCGATGTCTGAGCCCTGGGCTGTGATGATGGCTCAGAGGGGAGGGCCTCCTGGGGGCCTGGGCGTCCCATGGCTCTGACTTAGATGGGGATGGAGGGCATGATGAGATGAGTCTGCTGGTCTCAGGGCGGCTGCCTTGGCAGGGCCGGGTTTCTGGTCAGGAGCGCACACCTGCTGGGGCCCCGTCCCTTACTCCTGCTGGTCGCGGAGCGGATACGGGGCCATTTCATCCAAAGCACCGGGAGCCTTTGGCCTCGCTCTCTTCTCTGACACGGGAAGCATGGAAGCTGGAAGAAAGGTCTCGGCAGCCGGTTTCCATTTCAGTCCAGAGTGCCGGGGTGTTCCGCTGGCCCGGCCCGGCCGTGCCTCACTCCCGCTTCCCCTCCGCAGCCTCGGCGGGCTGGGCCGCAACATCATCCTCACCACCATGCCAGCGGGCACGAAGCTCATTGCTGGCAACAAGCCGGTTAGCTTCCTCACCGCCCAGCAGTTGCAGCAGCTCCAGCAGCAGGGTCAGGCCACACAGGTGAGGTCCGGGCACCCGCCGCGTGTGTCGGGCGGCCCTCTTGCCCGTGCCGCTCGTCCTCAGCTGACGGGCCGTGGGCAGTCTGCCGACCAGACGCTCTTTCTGCAAACAGGTGCGCATCCAGACCGTCCCCGCGTCCCACCTTCAACAAGGAACAGCTTCTGGTTCCTCCAAAGCCGTCTCCACGGTCGTCGTGACCACAGCCCCGTCTCCTAAACAGGCACCTGAACAGCAGTGATTCTCAGGGAGGAAGACGGTGGCCGCGAAAGCCACACCCGGTCGGCCTTCTGGCTGAAAGGGAGAGCGGGGTGGTGCATCGCCCCCCGGGCACGTCTGTCTGAGAAAGGCCCGCGGAGGGACCGTGGCGGCCCGGCCGCCGCTCGGCGGGGAGCGCACTGCACCAGCTGCGCTGGGGTTCCGAGGTCTGTTCTGTCTGGTCCAGGAGAAGCTTCTCTGGTGGGGTCGTGTGAGCACGCCGTGGCCATGCAAGCCCAGCTGCCTCCTGGAGCGAGGCTCTGAGGACGGGCGGACGGTGAGAAGGTGTGCAGACGGCAGACGAGGCTCGTGCTGTGCGGGCTTTGTTTAGCTCTGGGCTTCTCTGTGGCTGGTGGTCTAGTTAGGAGCTCTGTGTCCAGACATTTTTATGTAACTTATTTTTTTAAAGAACAACTTGTACATCCTTATCAAGTAGAAACCTGGGCTTAGCACGCCTCCTCCCCCCGAACTGATTATTTATTCTTTTGACCAGATGAGAGAAGAGCAAGATTCTTAGTAAGTTGGAGGCTGACTTGATCTCTGCATGGTAACAAAGAGGCCGTGAGGTGGGGGAGAAACGTGGGAAGTGAGGTCACGTGGGCCCCCTGAAATGGGACTAGTTTGGCAGCCCCTCTTCAAGACGGGCTGTCAGGATCTTGACTGTGGTCCATACCTTCACCTGCAGACTTAGACCCCCTTATCGAGCCTGTTCACACGCGAGCCCAGGGCCAGTGGACAGAGCAGGCGGACGCCAGCAGAGATGCTGCTTTTGCAGCACAAGCTTTATTGCAGTTCAGAGATGATATGTTTTGCTTTGTTCCAGAGCAAGAGTCAGCAAACCATGCCCCTTGGGCTGGCTACCCGGTTTTGTAAATAAAGCTTTATTGAAACACAGCCCGTGCCCATTCATTTACGTACTGCCTGTGGCTGCTTTCAGTTAGGAGGCAGAACTGAGTAGTTGTCATAGAGACCACACGGCCTCAAGCCTGAAATGTTTCTTACGTGCCCTATTAAGGAGGACTTTGCTCGCTTCTGCTCCGGAGTAGAGGTGGGGAGAAGGGGTGGGGGTGGGAGCAGCCACGAGGCAGCACCAGCCACAGAGGAGGTGGGTCTGGGGTTACAGTCATTTGCTCCTGGCTGCTGCACGGTTCTCAGCCTCCGTCGAGCTGTAGGCAGAACTCAGAGTGATATTTTAAAATGTAATTAAAAGCACTGATGATTGACAGTGTACGCCTCTTTCGTATTGGAGCAGGGGTTGGGTGGTGAAGCTTTTCTGTAGCGACAGGGCTTCCCTGTCTTTTGAAAGTATCCAGATTATTAAAAATGTATCCCTGACTCGTGGAAATTTAGTGATGATCTTTGACGGGGTCTCTGTGAGGAAGTGGAGTTGGAGGGCAAAGAATTGGAATGGCCTCCTTTGGAGGGGTTGCTGGGTGGAAGCTGAGTGATCAGGCAGGTTGCAGTGGTGCAGAGAAAGAGTGGCTCACTGGGTACACAGACATTTGATTCGTAAAGCAGTTCTGTAAAATAGACATGGCCATCCCTGTTGTAACTGTGAGAAAATCCAAGCCTGAGTTGAAGTTAAAGAGAACCAAGCTGTGAGTGCAGTCTTTTAATTCGAGTGCCCTTTCTGCTGCCTTCCTGTGCGGACGTGGCTGTGATGTGTCCTGGTGAGACGTGGGGACCGTCCGGAGCTGGGAGTGGTGAGCCTGGATCATAAAGAGCAGAGCTGAATTGGCGGGGGTGAGATTGAGCTTTTGGTGGGTGGTAGAGGGCTGGTGCAGAAATAAGATTGGTAATGGGGAGAGGCGGAGACTGCAGGGAAGGAAAAGACTGGTTTTTGACCTGAGTGGAGGAGAGCACGTCTGCATGGCATTGTTTCCTAGAGCACATGTCACGTGAAAAGCCTGTGTGCCGGTTTCCAAACGGGAAAGAGGTAGAAACTTGAGGGATCCTGGCTCTGGCATTTACTGCTGGTTAAAACAAACCCCTTTTGAATTTACTTAACAAATGATTTCATCATTTGTTCAGCCTCAACTCTAACCTCCACTTTTATTTGCTGAAGTCACTTGACTCTGCCTATCTCCTTGGTGCCCGCAGATATTTACATCCTAGCCCGCAGGTTAGTTTCAGGATGCTGGTGGTAAGTGTGACCTGGTGCTTCCTGCCCGGCCTGCCCTTGTGTCCCAGAGGATGGCATCCCCTGCCGGAGCTGCTTGGGTGACACCACCGGCATTTGCACCAGGCATGGTGCCTTGCGTGCAGACCTCAGGGGTCTTGTAGAGACATGGTAGTGGGTGGGTGTTTTGGAGGGAACAATTCCAGAAGAACCTGGTTCAGAGGCTCAGAGGCTGGTGAAGTTATTCAGACCATGTATCTGAGACTAGATTTGGTGAATGGCATTGTGATCGGTTTGTACTTTATCACCACATCTGAGAATATTTATGCAGGCTGATCACTTCCTTGAAGGTATCCCAAACAGTGCTGTGTCAGGGGCATCAGAACAAACTTTAATATTTTGTATCTGACTGTCACACCTCAGCCCCTCACTGTCTAGAAAATGCTGCATTTCCTTAAAAGTGTTCTGTCCCCTCCCCACTTTTAAAATCTAAAATGGAGATCTTTACTGTGAAAGTAAAACTGCGACTGTGTTCCTTCTTCCCACCTCCAGTCCCTGTGGCGAGAACATGTTTTACATTAAAGGCCAACAGTAGAACTTGCTGAATAGAACATGCTTCATTCAGGACTTGCCGAATGAACATTTGGGTTCCTACTCAGCGGGCAGGCCAAAGTGGGTCCTGAAAGGGGGCCCCCGGGTTCTCTTCTTAAAATTCAGTGTCTTCAGGTAGCTCATTCTTAATCCCTAAGATGTGGCTTCGACCCTGAGATGCTGGCTGACCGTGGGAGGTTGCCTTTCGTGTAAGTACAGCGTTCCTTCCAAAGAGCATACGTGCTTCACTTCACACAGGTGATCCCTGCCGTGTTGGTGTGAAGTAGCGGAGGGCACAGCGGGAGAGAAGCTGGCCTCTGAGTCCTACTGAAGGCTGGCTTTAGGACTTCCTGGCTGTGTGGCCTCAGGCTGATCCGGTTCTCTGAGGGGCCCTGGTGTTCTTGCAGTACAGGTGGTTGTGAGAATCAAGACGAGATAGAATGCAGTTTAAGGTCTGGGAAATCGTGTACAAATGAATGGTACTGTGGGTCCCTACGACCTTTCAGATTTGTCCTAACCCACTTGTATCAGTTTACAGAGCTTGATTAACTGTCCGCGTTCTTTCGTGTTCTCACTGTCTTTGTGCCTGGATTCTCTGTGCCTGGAATGTGCTTTTCTGTAGGGCACCCCCCAAACACCTCCTCCCCTCCTTCGTTTCCCATGGTATCTGTACTTACCCCTTAGGGCACCAGTCACCCTGCACATAACCGCTTATATCTCTCCCTTTAGACTGTGAATTCTTTGCTGGACACATATTTCGTTAATCCTTTCAACCATTTCAGTGCTGGTGCAAAGTAGATGATTAATAAATATTTGTTGAAGGAAACGTAAAGAAAAAAAGAACAGTTCCAGAACCAAGATTCGAGTATCAAGACTTTATGTCACTAGTTCAAGATTCACATCCTTTGCAGGATTCTTATCTTTTGCTTTCAGCTATGTTGAAATTCAAGGCCTTCCATAACCTGACATTTTTCTCTCTACCTCATTATAGAGGTTTCCTGTCAGCACCCTCTTACTAGGGTACTTTTGAGAAGTCAGAATATCTGGGTTCCAGCTCTCAGCTGGACCACTCACTGGCTTCCTGATTTAACCAAAAAAATCACCTTTGGCCCAGCTTCGTCACTCATCAACAGCACGTGGTATTGCAGTACTCCGGAACATTGATTAGTTAGGAGATGCTTGGCAAGTAATGTTTAAAATACCAAAGCTCGTGAATTATTTTACTTTCAACAATACGGATTAGAATTATATCTCTAAAATAAGGGCTCTGTCATTCACTTTCGGATAAGAAAGTACCTGCCTTCTTGAGGGAAAAAGGGCTAAATTATCAAAAGCAGTAAATTCTGCTGGATTCATATCCTGAATTCACCCATGAGGTCGCTTCCTGTTCTGAAACTTTCAGAGTCTGAGTTCTCTTCACACTGAGACACAAAGGCTTGCTTTGTTTTTCTCTACAAAGTGTACCATACCAGCACAGACTTTAGTTGGTTAAATGAGCAGGTGCAAATATACAGACCCTTGAGAGTGGATCACAATGAGGGTTTCAGTGGAGGAAGTGAGCTACCCCATTGACCACCAGCTGTGCACCCAGAGGACACTCCATCCTCCGTTGGTGACCGATGGCCGCCCCTAGTCCTCATCAGAGCCGCTCAGGAGGGCCTTCTGGTAGGTGTGATCTGACTTCAGCTTCTGAATCCCAATGATTTCTCTGTCTCCAGGCCTCTTTGCCCGTGTCAGGAAGCTGTAACGGGGAGACAATAATTGCAGATGGAGTGAGCCCCAAGTTGCCTTATTCCCTCACCCGAGGATGCGAAGGCGTCCGCCGGCCCTTAGAGCATGTTTTTTATGTCTCTATCAAATACTGTGCTGCCTCGTCTGCATCTCCGATTTCTTAGACAACGCTCTTTGGTGGTGAAAGGACTCACGGTCACTTAAAGGTCAGTGATGTAACTGAGACTCAACTTAGTTCCCCCGCCCCACAATTTGTTGTTTCACTGGCTGGGCAGTAGAACTCAAGGAAACCATGGCCTGCTTTCCCTTCTGTTTGGTCTGTGTGGAACTCTCTCTGGGTGAAGTATCCCTGCTTTGGGTAGGGAAATCGGGAACTAGGAAAGAACAGGGGCGGCTCTGACGACACAGAACTAGCAGGGCCGGGTGTGCAGTGGTTGAAGAGCCGGGCTCTGCCGTTTACCCCTTGGGTGACCTTGATCCAGTTCCTCAGTCTTTTGAAGCCTTGGTTTCCCCGTCTATAAACATCGCATGCATCCTTTATAAAGTGAGCATTAAGAGGGGTAATTTACACACTTTAAGTGCTGACCACAGTGCTGGGACACAGTCAGTGCTTAGGAATTACTAGCTACTCTCGTAACCTCGGGAGAGCGAGTGCTGTCGTGAGCGCTTGCTGCTGTGGTGTCTTACCTGACCGTCACATGTCCCTGGGAAGTAGGGCAAATCCAGGAATAAGGTGTTGGGCTCTGAATGAACCAGGGACACAGCAGGGACTGCGGTTCAGTACTGATGCCTAATGCAGAGTTTTTTCCTATCAAACTGCAGACTTAAAATCCGTCAGAACTGCATTTGAAACCTGGGTCTGTCAGGTCGCCGTGACCAGACAGACAGGTCCTTTAACTTCTCAGACTTCATCACCCTCACGTGCAGGCATAGAGTGCCTTGCACAGAGCTTGGCATATAGTTGGCCCTCATTAAGTGGTAGACGTTAGCACTGCTTAGTTATGAAGGGTGGGGCGTGGAGGTAAAAAGGATGCAGTGTAATACATTTCGGGGACCGGGCGGGTTAGGACAAACTTGACAAAAGTCATCTTCTCTCGGACATACCCGTAAACCAGCGAGTAGCTGACGGCCACAATGCAGAGGGCGGCCAAGTAGTGCCAGCAGAAGCACATGGTGATGAACATGATGTTGGCGTCATCCTCCTGGTCCCATTCGGGTGCTCCAAAAAGCGGGAACAGCACAAACCCGATCTGGTGGATTATACAGAGAAGCCAGCCTTGTCATTAGGTGGGCCTGAGAAGCCCCCGAGCCTCCTGTGGCTGCCAGAGTGTCTGTAGTTGCCCAGACAACTCATCCCCCATGCCTCTGTTGGCATCGAACGGCCTCTGCGCAGGAAATTGCTCTGTTAGCTCTGGTTTTAGTGTAGCCTTACGTAAAATTTCAGGGCCCACATTTCAGAGGAACAGTTTTTAGCAAGTAGAGGCTGTAAGTGGTGTCAGTAGCTCTGCTGGGAGGGGCAGGCAGGCAAACCCTCAGCCTGCTCGCTACCTGTGCTCTGTTGATGACGCTTGTTCACGCGTCAGCAGGATATGGATGGCTAAAGTCACTAGGTCAGGGGTGGGCATGGGCGCAGAAGTGGCTTCTGACCCCCTTCGAGCGGTGTGTCAGTGCTGCATCTCCTGGACGCGCTCAGCGGGCCTGCTTCGTCCTTGCACCAGGTGAGGAGCATGGTTTTGAGTAATTACCTGCCAGAACCAGGTGCCCTGAAGAATAACGAGGCTGGTACGGAAGAGTTCCAGCACGATGTTGTCCCGGAGGATCACTTCCAAGGTGAGGCTGACAGCCCCTGCGAACACGGCGCACAGCAGGAGGGAGTGGATGTGCTGGTCCAGCGGTGGCCGGTGGTGGACGTGGTGGTACAAGAGGAAGCCTGTGTGGGGCAGGAGATGCTGTCGGGCCCGCCCCCCCCCCCCCCGCACCCCCGTCCCCCGCCCCAGGGGATCCGTTCCCAACTTCAGCCTGATTAGGAAATGTCTGCCTCAAAGCTAGATTTTCTGGCACTTAGGAAATCAGTTTATGTGACAATCTAGGGCAACAAGCCAATGCAGGTTATAGTGTGTGTGTGTGTGTGTGTAAGCAGATATAAGCAGCAGAGGATGAATCTTAACATCTCTTTACCGAATCAGTGGTAGAGTTCAGTCCAGGATGGGAAGGTGAGATGGTGTTGATTTGTGACCAGCTGTGTGTGTGTACTTGACATTCAGTTTTACCCTCATTCAACCTTTTTTCAGTTCTTCTGAGGTTGAGAAGTCGATGAGGGGGTTGGATTGCAACATGCTTTCTCTCATCCAGTTAGCGTGAGTTGCGTGGGGAGATGTGTCCTAGCCACTGGGTGGGAGTCCGGACGGTGACAGCGCAAGGTTGGGGTGGAGCACGGAGAACCTCTCCCCTAACCAGAGGGTCACCCCCTTGCGTGCTGGCACCCCACCAGTCTTCGTGCGGAGGGTGGGGCTGGGGTGGGCGCTGGGCGGGCAGGGGGAGTTGGTGCTGTGTCAGCCAGAGCTCTGGCTAAAAGCCTCGTGCTTTTCCTGTGCCACCTGTACCATCCAGAGCACAGGATCAAGTCCTGTGTAGGATTTTGAAGCTCAGAGACTGGGGTTTTCTGGGGAAGATGATTAAATTTGCAGTGTTTCTGATCTGCTGCGCCCCAGTCCCTCTAAGGCTCCGTCCACACCTCCCAGTCACCTTCGTTGGCAGCTGCCACAGCCATGACCAGTCTGTCCAGCCCCAGGGGGATGTGGGTGAGGAGGGAGGTCAGCACGTCCACGACTCCCGAGACCCCAAAGAACAGGTACATGGTGCTGTGCTGCCAGTTACTGAGCTTTACCCAGTGGTCCTCGTGGGACAGGTGGAGGTGGGGCCCGTCGGGAACAAACTGCTCTGCCAGCATGCCTGCAGGGAGGCGGAGTGGAGGTTAGGGAGGGAAGAACAGCTCCGAGACAAATAGACGGCGGAGTGACCCCCAGTCATGGCGAAGGCGGCCCACAGCTCTGTGGACCTACGCTGCTGCCTCAGATGCAGCTGTTTCAGGATAAAATACGTATTTGCTGAGGAACCTGTGCAGACATGTTGCCTTTGTTGCCGTTCCTTTGGGGGAGGGGGGAGAAACGGCAATAGGAACGCAGCCACACAGGCCCCCAGGACATTTGTCGAGCAGTTGAGGTGACAGCAAGGCATCGCCTCCTAAGCGAGAGTGTGGCTGATGTGTTCTCTGTGGGTCCCCTCTGCCGAGCGAGCTGTGAAATAAACCTGGAAAGGAACAATTCGGTGGAAAATGATACAATCCCAGCGAGACACACTGCTGGTGAACATAGCCGTGGCAAGCCCAGCGACTCCCGGGTGTGGGCTTTTCCTGCACCCGGGGCGAGCTCGGAGCTGAGGGTCCCTCCCATGGCGCTTGGCCTCTGTCCCAGAAGCTGGGAGAACAAGGGCAAGGCCACACCTTGGTGATCCTGGCCACCCTGTAGCTCAGGAGACGGGGCCGGCACACAGGTGAAGCAGTGCCACAGGGCAGCTCTCACTTCTCGGAAGCAAAAGATTGGCCTTTTGCCTGGTGCCCAGAATGTTCTCGGAGCCTAGAATAAGTCCTCCGTGACAACGTTCTGGACCCTGTTTCCCAAACATTTCTTTCTCAACCCAGATCCCCCCCCCACGTTTTTTTTTTAAATATTTATTTACTTATTTGGCTGCCCTGGGTCTTCGTTGCGGCATGTGGGGTCTTTGTTGCCACGTGCGGGCTCTTGGTTGCAGCATGTGGGATCTAGTTCCCCGACCAGGGGTCAGACCCGGACCCCGTGCATTGGGAGCACGGAACCTTAACCACTGGACCATCAGGGAAGTCCCCAGCCCTTTCTGAATCATGTATAAAGGATGAAGGTGCTGGTGGAAGCAACCCAGGAAAAGGACCTCCCAGTGACAGGAGAGAAGACCTCCGAGAGCAGGGACTGTGTCTGTTCCCCCTCGTGCACCCCCGGCACCCAGACAGCGAGCTCCTGGCACGTGGCAGAGGCCCAAGAGACCGTTGTTGAGTGAGTATTATTTTCACATAGGAAGGAGGCCAAATATCATTTTTCTAGCTTTTCTAAGGCCAAGTTGATGCTGTCCTTTACCGTTTAAGCCACATGGGCCCTATCGCTTCTCAGCTTCAGAGAGATGACAAAGCCTTTCCGATGCTTGGGTGACCGGTGAAGGGGGCATGCAGCTAGACTGTGACCTTTGCTCACTCCACGGGGAGCTACTGCCCTTGCTTCCATTCTTGGAGAAACTAGGCCAAAGGGGACAGGAGGCAGGACGTAGCTGCAGGGTGAGCTCCCTCCTCACTCGCGTGACGGGCTGGTCCTGACAAGGAATTCTGTCTGCGCTTGACACCGCTTGTTCCACGAGGGCCGCCAGTGGGCTGCACGGCTGTCAGGTGGCCATGGGAGTGGGTGGGTTTGTTGGAATGGGGCGCAGTGAAGGAAAGTCCCCCTCAGACAGCTGTCTGTTGGCTTTTCTCACTCTCTTCCACTGCCTCTCTGACTAGCCTTCCAGCATGAATCCCCATCTCTAAGCGCTTGAGATTTGGGGATGGAGGGTACGAGCTGGGTGTTAACCACTCCTGAGCTTCTAGTGGAGGGAGACAGCTGGGGGGAGAAAAGATGACTCTTCTAAAACTAAGCTCCGTTTAGTACTTTCTCATAACTCACGTACCTGAGCTTAACTCTAATTTGTTCTTTTTTTTCTCTTTTTCTGTTCTGTCTTTTTCATAAAGTATGTCTTCTATTTCTACAACTTATGCCTGTGTTCTTACAAATTATACCTGTATCCTTCTGGGGCAAAGAATGCTGTAGTCTATGTGGTAGTTTTTCATAGTGTGAAACTTAGAACTATGATATAAGGTGCTATTAAACTGTCAACGTTACCAAGCTCGGTACACAATAGATGCGATGGTAAAATATTTAGCGCCGTAAATTCTTGTTATGTTATCCCTGCCAGTGGAGACATCCATTTTTCACAGGGTCCAGGAAGTGGGTTACGGGTTCTGGGTATGACAAGGAGATCCCTGGGCCAAATGACCCCCCTCCTTACCGACGACTGAAAATAAAGTTCTGATGGCGGCCTCAGTGATCTCAAGACGCTGATAGTGGTGCGTCAGTCGGCTGCTCTTCCCCTTTTGGTGAAAGTACTTCAGTGGGTACTTCACTGACCACCACAGTCCAACTATCAGGAAGAAGCTCCCTGGGAGAGCGTGGCCCTTGAAATTTGCCATCAGGGTCCCAGGATACCTAAACGATAAAGGGACAGCTGTTAGGTGGCTGAATGGGGAAGACATAAATGGATAACTTGGCAGGAAACACAATCCATGACCAAGGATTCCGAGCTGTAAGCCATATTGAGAAGGAGCCCGTTATTCTCATAGAATAAGCTTGTGTTATATCATTGAAGTCTTGTCCACTCAGTGAGTTACAAGCCCAGGAGAATACCACTGGCCCTGAGGCTTTAAAAACGTGGGTAAAATAGAAGGGAGGAGAAGGAGGATGGGTAAATACTTCCTGATCTTAGAGTAGAAAAGCGTTTGTAAACAGAGAGGTAAAGGAGGGAACTAGAAAAGAGAAAGTCATCTGCATAAGCAATTTACATATAACACACATCAAAAGGCAAACCATTTGGGAAAACGTTCGCAACAGCTGTGATCAATGGATTTTCCGCTACAGAGCCTTTACGAGTTAATAAGAAAAAGACTGTATGTAGAAGAATGGGCAGAAGACACAAACCACATAATTCACAAAATAACACAAATTGATAATAAATCTCACTGTAAAGATAATGCAAATGGAAAACTATTTTTCACCTAATTTGAAAAATTGAGGGTTTTTATGCAGCCCTCTAAGTATAAATGAATACAGTCATTCAGATTTGGTAAAATGACAGGCTATTCAGCCAGAGATGTGTGGAGAGCTTGTATCAGCCCTTCCATGACTCATTTCTAGGCTTTTCCCTGTTAAATTCCTGGTTGGTCGGCCACTCACCCCAGCTGTGCGTTTCCCCTGCTCATTCCAGAGTGTTCATTTCCATGCTTAGCTCGTGAAGCCAAGCATTTCTGACCCCCGTCACTGCCCTGAGCCTGTGTCTGTGTCCTGGCAGCCGAGCAACTTGTTTTCATGGCCAGTACCAGCATATTTAAAAGTCACTGAGTGAGGGGGACTCTTATTAGGGTGTGGCCACAGAACCCACAGCCTTCCACTGTTGAGCTGAAGTGCTCCATAATATTGCCGCCTCAGCATCCCTTTGTGTGGCCCGTGGCCTGCAGGGGACTTGAACTGACATGGGCCCTTCCTGTGAGTATGCCCTTGAAACAGCTGCAGAGCCATAGTGATAAACAGTCTCTTCCACGTCCCGGGGCCTTCCCCCTGGTGTACCCCTTGGATGAGCCCCCTGCAGAACTTACCAGAACCCTGATCTTTTTGGTTTGAATTGACCAGTCTAGCTTCCCTGGGAACCCTGAAGCACTCCGTCTGTGGACCTTAATAAAGGCGTATGTCCCAGTCTGGCCTCCTCCTGCCTGCACCCTGCCTTGACCTCCCACCCTGTACTCCTCCAAGACTGTGAGTAGTCAACTTCTCTATTTCGGTTCTCTTGTGGGATTTTGTCGGACTGAGGCTCACGATGCGACATCCAACATTCCAGGACCCTTATTTAACAAGTAATTTAACAATCACCACGGCTCAATTTGTTGTCTACCTTTGGTCAATTTCCAGTTCCCTGCAATTGTTGGTTTTGATAATTTTGTCTAGTGCTGTGCTTATATTTTTGCGGGGGGCGGGGGTGGTGTTTTGCAGAAAGGAATTGCCTATCTCTTTATGCTGCTGTAACTGGAAGGCCTTCTCATTCTTTTCTAATCCTCTACTGAAAAACATTAAAAAAGAAAAAAAGCTCCACTTTTCATTTAATGTTTAACACAGGTCCCTTTCCAGGTCAAGCCTGTTACACTACTTTGTTTTCCTAGTCAGAAGTGCAGAAAAACCAGCTTTACAAATTCTCCCTGCCCTTCCCTATTTTTTCTGAGAGGCAGAACCCTAAGTGGAGGCACGGTCCTCGTCTGCTTGTGTGGCGTCCATACCGATTTGTCAAGCCTCACCCTTCCCTTTTACCTGGTTTAAAATTCATGCCAGGGGATCGTAGGGCCTGCAGCATGTCTGAAGAAACTCCTTTTAATTTTCTGAGTTAAGACTCAGAAAGTTAACTCCTTTTAACTTTCTGGAAGTCTGAGTACGTTGATTTGATGGGGAAGAGGAGCAGGGGAGGTAGATTTCTTCCATTAACAAATTAATAGGTTATTAGATTAGCTACATTATAGAACGTCTAGAGAGAGAGGATGGGTCCAGTTTTAAAAAAGAAACAAGACAGTAACTTCAAACAACAATAAAAATTTAGACTTCCAATAATTTGAATAATACCATTCAGATAGACTAAGTCCCTGAGAAGTCTAGCTTAAAAAATAATTTAAAAATATTAAATAAGAAAGCAAACATTTACGGGGTGAGTGCCCTTGAATACACAGAATGGTGGGGCCATTGCACTGTAAAATACGTCGATCTACAGAAAAGCCACAGATAGGAAAACATTAGAAAGTGCTTCCACAAAGACAAATTCCCTTATTTTTAATATGTTTACTCTCTTTTAATATTACATGAGATGGAATGGGAGTATGAAGGGAGGATTAAATGTTTTGAGGGGTAGTAGCTTTGAGTTAAAGCTGGAAACCAAGAAGGCTAGAGGTTTAGGCAACTTTTCATTTCACGTCTGGGGAGATCACTGGAAAAGGAACATTGTCTGAGTAAGGTTTCACCAGCTTTCCTTGTACTCCTAGTTTTTAACCATTTTCCCCAGTCTGCATTCCCTTTTTTTCATTTAAAGTAATTGAAATGGAAGACAAGGTAGAAGGTGTCAAAAAGAGAAAAAGGAGGTGAGAGTGGGGAAGAGTGGGGAGCAAGGAAAGAGGAGGAAGGGAGAATTCTAGGAGTAGGGGGTGATGGTGCAGAGGAGAGGAGAAACCGTGGTCGGTGCCATTTGCCTGTAGTTAAAAATAAAATGATGTGGTGCCTTTTCTTTTTTAATAAATCCAACATTTCCCCCTATTTTAGAGTTAAAGCCAATTTCCTCAAATTCGTGAGGACAGGATACAGATACATAGACTACCAACTACACAGCCTGGACCTCTGCTTAGTTCCAGTCACACCTGTGACTTAAGTTATCTTCACCATGGAATGTTACGTAACCACTAACAAGAATGAATTAGCACTGTACCTGCTCTTCTGGGAGGTTTTGCACGAGTTACTGTTGGGGGAGACATGAAAGATGGAAAAGACTGCTTATAATGCGACCCTGTTTTGTGCAGCAGTGAACGTTCCGCATATCTGTATACACATGTGTACAGGTGTATGATTTGCATGAACGGGGAAAGCAGTAAGGAAGATAATTCGAGGGTATTTCATGTTCATTGAGCATTTCTGGCTCTGTCTTCTAGGCACATGGTATGGTTGCACTTTCTGGCCCCCTTGCGGTTGGGTGGGGTCTTGTGAGTTGTGAGCGTAAGTGACGTGTGTTGCTTCTGGGCTGACGTGTGTAATTGCCAGTTCAAGACCCCCAGAACAGTCACCTCTCCCTCATCACTATCAGTGTTCATGATGGTAGCTCCTCCGTCAGCCTAGATCCCAGAGTGAGGAGACACGGAGCAGAGCCCCAAATCAGCCGCGATGAACACGTGGCGTGAGAAGTAAACGGTAAAGCATCACTGAGCTCTGTGGGCTGTTATTATCCAGCAGAACCTATCCTGTTCTGAATCATACAGCTGTATTCTAGGCTGACATTAACAGGTGGGACACTCAGGCTTTCATAGTTTTGTTTTTTTTTTTTAAATATTGACAATCTTTATTAAATCCAGGGAAGAAGTTGTGGTGCCATAAGAATGGCAGAAATTGTACCAAAAAGGTGCCAAAGACAATTGTGGTAAATTCTCTCTGAGCTGCCCTGACTCGTCACCTCCTTTCCTACCTGATATCACATAGATGCATTTCCTCTCTTGAAATGGTTCTTCCAGCCCCACCTTACTGCCCTGCCTAAAAAGACAACCTAATTTGAATTCAGGCACCCAGGGGTCTGTTACATTGCAGGGCAAACCCAGAGGTCCATTTCTCAAGTCCAGCAGTCCTCTGTGGGGGACCGTTTGTCTGAAGAGAGAGATATATATATATATTTATTTATTTATCTATTTATTTTTGGCTGCGTTGGGTCTTCATTGCTGCGTGCAGGCTTTCTCTAGCTGCGGCGAGCAGGGGCTACTCTTCGTTGCAGTGCACGGGCTTCTCATTGAGGTGGCTTCTCTTGTTGCGGAGCACAGGCTCTAGGCCCGTGGGCTTCAGTAGTTGTGGCCCGTGGGCTTCAGTAGCTGTGGCTCGCGGGCTGTAGAGCGCAGGCTCAGTAGTTGTGGCGCACGGGCTTAGCTGCTCCGCGGCATGTGGGATCTTCCCGGGCCAGGGCTGGGACCTGTGTCCCCTGTGCTGGCAGGCGGACTCTCTTAACCACTGCGCCACCTGGGGAGCCCTGCAGATGTTTTTGACGGTTACCGCGCGGCTGGTGGTGGTGTTACTGGCATCTGGTGGGCAGAGACCAGCCACTAGGCATGACATCTTACAGCGCACAAGACAGTCCCCCACAGCAACAGATGTGCAGCCCCGAGCTCCTAGTGATGGGGTTGTGAGGCCCTGCTGTATTCGAGGTCAGCTTCCTATTTTCCTTTTTTCTGGAAGGAAATAGAAATCAGGCTGCCTGCCTTTCTTTGTTATTTATGCCAGGGTGTTCTTCTCCCTTCAGAATTTTACGGAGTGTAAGCCCACTTCCCTAACAGTTTTTTTCTTGGCTGTCCATATCCTTTTGTTTTTTGTTTTTGTTTTTTATAATAACAGCTTTATTGAGATATAATTCACATACCATACAATTTACCTAAAGTGTAAAATTCAGTGATTTTTGAGTATATTCACTGAGTTGTGCAACCATCACCACAGTCAATTTTATAACATTTTCATCACCCCCAAAAGAAACCTGTCACCCATCAGTCACTCCGTTTCCCCCAGTCCTCCATCCTGTCCCCCACAGCCCGAGGCAACCACTAATCTACTTTATAGATTTGCCTATTCTGGACATTTCATATAAATTGAATCATACGGTATGTGGTCTTTTGTGCTGGCCTCTTTCACTTAGCATGTTTTCAAGGTTCATCCCTGTTTTCCAAAGTGGCTGCACCACTTTACAATCCCACCGACAATGTATGAAGGCTCCAGTTTTTCTACATCCTTACCAACACTTATTATGTCCATCTTTTTTAGTTCAGCCATCCTAGTGGGTGTGAAGTGGTAGCTCATTGTTTTGTTCAATTTTGCTTCCCTAATGATTAGTGAGGTGGAGCATCTTTTCATGCACTTATTGGGCATTTGTATATCTTCTTTGGAGAAATGCCTATTCACATCCATTGCTCATCTGAAGTTGGGTTATTTGTCTTTTTATTGTTGGGTTGTCATAGTTCTTTATATATTATAGATACAAGTCCTGTATCAGATACATGATTTGAAAATATTTTCTCCCTTTCTGTGGGTTGTCTTTTTACTTTCTTGATTGTGTCCTTTGAAGCACAGAAGCTTTGAATTTTGATGAAATCCAGTTTATCTTTTTTTTTTTTTTTCCTCCTTGTTTGTACTTTCTGTGTCATATCTAGGAAACCACTGCTTAACTCACCATCATGAAGATTCACTCCTATGTTTTCTTCTAATATTCTTCTAATTTTTGCTCTTATGTTTATGTCTTTGATCCATTTTAATTAACTTTTTAGGTATGGATCCAACTTTATCCTTTCGCATATCTAGTCATCCCAGCCATTTGTTGAAAAGATTCTTCTTTCCCCCATTGAATTGTCTTGGTGGCCTTGTCTCCCCTTTTACTCTTGAAAATGGATTTCATCAATCTTCAGGGGAGGGCTTTGCCTATAATAATGTCAAACTGTGGTGAAAAAAGAGTAATTTAGCTATTGTGACACATATATTAACTATTTTAATAGAGTGTTGGGACAATAAAGGGAGGACTCCAATTCAGCCTGAGGGAAAGAGGAGGAAGATTACAGAGGGAAGTGTCACTGAAGCTTCCTTGAAAAACAGGTAAACACAGGTAGTATTCGTGGAGTTCTAGGCAGAGCAGACAGCACATGTGAAGGCTGAGCGGCAGCTGCAGCTGGTCACCCCTGGGGCTGGGCGGTGCTACTCACTGTCTCTGCCCTGCCATCCCCACCGTCTTTACCGAAAAGACCAGGTGTCTTTCTCTTCCTTGGGGGGAATGCATTAAGCCTTGAAATCATCTTCGATTGGGAATGGAAAAAGACAGTCTACTTAAAAAAGTCAAAGACCTTGGCTGAGTCCTATAAACTCGCTGAATCTCAGTACCCGTCCTTCTAAAAAGGGACATTAATGTCTACCTCACAGGGATCTCGTGAGCATTAACTGAAAATGTCCAGCAGCTAACTAGAACAAGTGTGTAATAAATGTCAGTTTCCTCTCTTCTCTGGTGCTCTTATACCCATTCCCGCAGTCCATGGGGGAGAAACCTGGGCTTCTCTCTTAGGAGAAGTAAATGATTGAACCAAAGCTGCTGTCCTTTGCTTTGAGTGGCTGACCCTAAAGTGGGGAAATCACTGTTGAACCTTTACCTCACCTTGGAGAGGGCGGTGGTTGAGTGTATTTTTTTTTTTTTTTAATGGGAACAGGAAGTGTGTTTGGTCAGTAGGGAATAGGTTATGGGAAGGATATAGCATATTCTTTTACGGCAGAACATGGTTTTTATACTTTCTGAATCTGTCCTTGCCAACAGAAACACTCAGATGGTTTCTGGTCTGTGTTTACTTTGGAATACAACCAACCGTGCCTGACTCAGCTTTCTGTTCCTCTGCAAATAACAAGGTTGATACCCCTCCTTGTTCTATGAGCTGCTTAGTAATAAAATGTGGAAGAAGCACAAGGTGCAGTGTTGGAAGTTCCAACAGGCAGCTGTGACCATGGCTTAGCCCTGAACTTCAGGCACCGTGTATCCCTGCTCTACACTAGCCTGAGAGGCCTTAAGCAACTCTGAAGTCCATCACTCGTCTTCAGATTTTAACAGCTACTGTGTCATTTTTATTTTCTCTGTGGGTCAGGTCCTCGAACAGCATGGTCAGAAGGAGTAAGACCAGAATGAGTCTGAACCTTGTTCTGGCATGAATTCATGATGACATAGAAAAAATCACCATGAACAAGAGCTCAGTGACCTCCCAGCTCGGTTGGGTTCCTAAACAAAAGATGTTCTCATTTCTGCTTCCCCCCCCCCCCAAGTGCACCTATGAAATACAAGAGTCAATGCTGCATGCTGAGTAAATAATCAAATGAATAAGAAGGGATCCCTCCCGTCTGGGAGTTTATAATCCAGCAGGGAGCTATATACTTGTGAAAAATTGAACGTCATGAGATATACTGACAGCAGTGCTTGGAGACATGAGTAGAAAGTGAATAACTTTCACGAGAGAGTCTGAGAAGGCTTCACAGAGGGGGCTGGCATTGGAGCTGGGCGTTTCTCGATTGCCTCTTTCAAACTCATGAGAATTAGGCGATCTTACTGGAATCTTGAATTAAGGACTGAAGAACAAATCTAGGCTAAGTTTCATTATTTCTCAAGCTCTAATAAAGAACTTCGGCCTCTGAGTCAGAAGACCTAGCTTCTAGTCCAAGTTTTGCTGTGAACTTACTCTGATCTTGAGCAAGATATGTAATCTCTCAGGATCAGAATGTCCTTGTTTGTTAAATGGGTATAGTTTGGAAGAGGTAATCTCCGTGGCCCTTCCTAGTTCTAAAATCCCTCTTCTGAAATGAAAAATGAAAAGGAATTAGAGCAGGTTGAGTCATGGCGAGGGAAAATGGAACTCAGGTTACGGATGTCACCAACAGAGAGGCAGTTACCAGTTGCCGCTTCAGCATACGTTAGAGTGAAAGGGGCATCTCTGGACTTGAAAGGTTGGCTTATTTTCCAAGCAACAAGCAAAAAAGTTTAATATATTTCCCTTCCTTCCCTCCTTTCAGTGAACTTGTCCAGTACTTGCCTCAGTGAACAATGTGGCTGCTGGGCCTTCTGCTTCACTAGCAGCCCTTCTTGCCATGTGCAAGCTTTTCCTTCCATCTCCCGTAGACTAGTCTTTGGAAACTCATAGCTTCCCTCAAACCTGAGTTCAGCCAACTCCAGGTCAACCTTTTCTCTCATTCTGTTAACACTGAGAAATGGAATATTTCCTACCAGGTCAGTAAGCCAAGGATACCAGACAGTGAGCTGGTGAGCCCTGAGGGGACTCAGGATGAGAAAACACAGGATACTGGCCCCAGATAGCTGAGGTGCACATCAAAGGAATGATGTCAGTGAGTCCAGAGTCTTGCATCTTCCCATACATAGAAAAGCGCTAAATTCCTTAACTTGGGATATCTGGTTTTCTTTAATTTCCAATAATTGTTTGATGTTCAGACTACCTGCCCTTTGTTGCAAAACTCCTATATATCCTAGCTCCCCCCTCACCTCCTCGGAGCAGTTCTCTCAGGGTTACTTGAGATGCTGCCTCGTGGGCTTGAAGTGCTAAAAATTCCCGCCGAATAAAACATAACTCTCAACTTCTAGGTTGTGGATATTTGTTGACAACATCATTGAGACTAAGGCATCATCACCTCAATTTCCTCCCCTTCACCTACAAATTCATACATACCCACACCCATTCTTCTCCTCAGACTCACCCCTCCTCTCACAGACCGTCCTCCATCTGTGCTTCCGATTTCATCCTCACCTGTGCCCTCTGGGCCTCGTTCTGTCGATGTGAACTTCTCTCACCCTTTATAGCCTTTTCCCCTTTGACTATGACCAGGCCCAAGACTTTTTCACACAAAATAATAACAGAAAAAGGAAAAAGAACAACAGTGTGTTTCTTCCTATTTACTATTTCAATCATAAGAATGATACATCTAATGTATATAAAAGGTGCAAAGAATAACTTAACAACTGTGTCCCACGAGCCAGCTTAAGAAATAAAACATTCCTAACATCCTTGGGGCTTCCTGTTCTTTGACCCTTCCACCCCTCTTTTTTTTTTTTTTTTTTTTTGGGCCGTGCCATGCGGCATGTGGGATCTTCGTTCCCCAACCAGGGATTGAACCCATGCCCCCTGCATTGGAAGCGCGGAGTCTTAACCACTGGACTGCCAGAGAAATCCCCCATTGACCCCTCCTTGACCATCTCCCCCTACTTCCCCCTGAGAAGCAACCATCATCATG
Source organism: Balaenoptera physalus (assembly GCF_965194825.1). Taxonomy (NCBI): domain Eukaryota; kingdom Metazoa; phylum Chordata; class Mammalia; order Artiodactyla; family Balaenopteridae; genus Balaenoptera; species Balaenoptera physalus. Next base: position 5,429,069 of record NC_138889.1, read on the forward strand.
AATTGTGCGTTTAGCATTCACTTCTTTCTGTTTTACTATATAGTGCATACATTTACTATGTACATTATCTCCAAAGAGCATATAATTTTGCAAAATTTTACGCTTTATATAGTCAAAATATGTGGATCTTTGGGGAGAGGGATAAATTGGGAGATTGGGATTGACATATCCACACTACTGCATATAAAATAGATAACTAATAAGGACCTGCTGTATAGCACAGGGAACTCTACTCAATGCTCTGTAATGACCTATATGGGAAAAGACTAAAAAAGAGTGGATATATGTATATGTATAACTGATTCACTTTGCTGTACACCTGAAACTAACACAACATTGTGAATCAACTATACTCCAATAAGAATTAAAAAAACAGAAAACATGTAGATCTTTTCCTCATCATCTCACCCAGTTAGTAGCCAATAAATAACTTTGATAATTATTTATAGATAATTAAAAACAATCTTTAATATTAAAAATTACTTGAGAAGTCATTAATTATTGAACTCAATTACCACTTGAATGACATTTTCTTTGGATAGAAAGGAATTTGGGTGGTTTTGTGTAATGCAATCAAATATTGTCAACATCAGTTAAGTTTCTTGAAAAAAACCTGGAAAGACAATTGCTGACTCCATTTGGTCCTCCCTCTTCACCACCGCACTGAAATTGTATTCAAATGCCCTCTGTATTGTTTCATCCAATGGAAATCTCTAAAGTAGTATCTAATAGACCTCTCTTCTGTTCCCGAGGCTACTCTGTAGTTGACACTGTCAACTAGTCACTTATCTTTGAGATTACCTATGCCCTTTGGCTTTTGTAATGCATCTCTCCTGGCTCTCTCTGTTCATCTGCCATAACCTTCTTCCTCTCCTTTAACACAAGCAGCCTCGGGTCCATTTTATGTGTCTTCTTGTCTCAAGAACTCACACCCACCCACGGTTCACCTACCACGTGCACGCTGATGACTCCGGGACTCTGACCCTGACTGCTGAAATTTCAGACTCACATATCTAACCACCTGCTGAATGGACAGACATGCATGGAAACACAAAGCTGCAGAGTCAACATGTCCCAAACTGAATTCCCCATCTTCCTTCCCCACCAGATCAGCTTCTCTTCTGTATCCCAAACTCAGGTAATGGCTTAGCATCCAGTCACTCTCAAAGCCAGAATCCTGGGAGGGGGCGGTCATCCTAGATTCCTCTTTGACCTTCGCTCTGCCCTGCAGTGTCCCAGTTCCCCGAGAGACTAGACATTCTGCTTATTTTGCTTCCCCAAATTTTCTGGTGTTCTCCCTTTTCCTTTGATTCCTACAGCAGTGATCTCATTTAGGCTCTCGTGGTCTTTTGCCTGGACTACTGCACCCCCTGTAGTCCTGCCGTCCATAAATCCTTCCACTCTGCAGCCACCATCACCTACTTACAGTGTGAATCTGACTACAACACGATGGAATTTAGAATATTTCTTTGACTAACCACCTCATGGATTTGCATTGCGTGTCCCCAGGTCTTGGCTGTTGGTGTGTGTATCCAGCTTCATCACCCATTTCTTCCCACCACGACCTTTACAGTATGCACTTCACCCGTGCTATTCCCTCCCCCTAGTATGTCGTTCTCATTTCCTCTTCACCTGGCTTACCTTTACTCAGTTTTCAATAGGTGGGCTTATCTCCTCTGGAAACCTTCTGGAACCTCCAGGTCGGGCTATGTGCTCCACCTCTGTGCTACCATACTACCTTAGACATCTTGATTTTTATCACTTACCGTGTCATATTAAAATTACACAGTTACATGTCTTACTCACTAGACTATAGCTCCTCAAGAGCAGAGACCTTATCTGCTTCATCTTCAACTTCCCATGGCTTAGCACAAGCCTCAACATACAATTATAGTTCCTGGTCTGAACTGAACTGATGCAACCTAGCTTTGATCCTGAACCATGGGGAAACTATCTCCTAATCCAGGCATTTAGAAGGTTGCTGGTACCATTGCTTTTCCATATAATTTTTCAGCCTAGATAAGTCCTTACAAGAGCATCTTACAAGTGCTGTGCCTCTTTGGCTGGTGTGGGGAAGCCCCTCCTCCCAAAGGAATATCTGAACTCACAGGTCCAATATGGCGTACCGTTCTAGAGAGTCAGTTTCACCAAAAGATTTTTGGAAAGAGATGTGTTTTGAGGTAGCCTATGTTTTTTGTTGGCATTAAGAGAAGCTTCAGCTTATGCCAGGCTGTTCCCTGCTAAGCCTCTGTGTCGTGGGAGCACACGTTCTATGGTGAGTGGTAGTGTTTGAGAAACAGTAATCTACAGGGCACTGTATTACGCTGTAGCCTAGTTCTTGTTCTAGAGCCTTCCATATAAAAATAAACAACCCCAGTGAGACCAAAGCATAGAAACGATCTCAGAAACAGGCAGAAGAGAGATTTTTCATCCTGGGCTGAGTGAGGTTTGAAAAGGTGTCTGCCTCAGGCAGAGTAGGTCTTCAGAAATTAGTACATCACCGTGCTTTGTACAAAATATGCCAGGTGGTAGATAAAGGAAGGGGAGGGAAGGCAGGAAAACAATGTTAGAACCAAACAAAGAGAAGGTTTGGGTCAAGGTGGGGACCAGATCAAGGAGAGTGGAAGGAAGTGAGGGACAGGACAGCAAGGCGTGGAGCATGAGGAGGGAAAAGAGTCAAACTGAACTGTGGCCACAGATGGGATGGAGGTGGGGTGTCTGCCAAAAACCCAAGAAACGATTACGTCTTTAGTAAGGTGATAGGGGGCATCTTCACCCCCGGAAATTCTACCTGGAGTCCTGAGTTTGAGATCTTCCCAGTCTGGGTTCTGACAGCCGTTTCACACATCAGATTTGAGAATGAGGTAGCATCCTCCCAGAGGGAGTGACATAAAAAGATGCAAAAGGAACAGAGGAAACAGCAAGGGGAGAAGTAGGAAGGGTTAATTTAAAATGGATAATGGGAAAAAAACCCCAACAAATTGACAAAGGAAAAAATAAATAAAATGGATAACGGAGCCAATTTAATTCAAGCCATGTGTATTCAGTGCCTGTTATGTACGAGGCATTGTTCTGGGGGTGGAGGAAGAGAGGTAAGACTGGGCCCCAGCCTTGAAGGAGTTTGCAGGCTTCTTTGAAGGTGTCTGAGAAGGAAAAGCCAACAGTAGAAAATCCAGTATCTAATGCTTTCACCTTCCAGTTAAGAGGTCTTTGAAAGATAAACCAAGAATCACTCCTGTACCATTTCTGTTATCTGGTGCTGTAAAGCTTTCCCAGCAAAAAAAAAAGAGTGACAAATCTGCCCCAAGTTTTGATTGTCACACGTCAGGCTGCACAAGGGGAAAATGATACGGATTTGGAGAGTGACCTTCAAGGGCAGAAACTCTCTCCCCAGATCTATCACCAAGACATCCTCCAGAGATATTAGGAAAATATTTTCCCAATATAACCTCCTAAAGAAAAATACTAGTCTAATATACTTTTCCATCATAATTAAATCTTCTCCCAAATGACCTGCTAAGACAAACACTATCCTGATGTGGAACTTCTCCAAAAGCCCTAATTTATCCTGGATTAATAAGTATTTCCTTGTAGGTGGGTAATGAATATTTTGCAAATGGTTATTACAAAACAATTACTCATACACGTGTTCACAGGACTTTCACTGCCCTAGGATCTCAGACTTTTTTTTTTTTGTAATAGAAAAGAGCTGTGTCTCTGGAAGGCTTCTGATGGTCTCTGTGCTGCTGATAGAAGGTGATGCACAGAGGGGCACAAAAGCACCAGGTACTTCAAAGCGGTGGGGGGGGAGTCAAGAACAAATTCTGGTTTTGAATGCTAGACTACCACGGAGCCACCTCAAAACAGGAACCTCTACTATTAAACAAATTACATAATAAATCAGTCTAAGTTATCAATGGCCTTCTCTCAAACAAGAATAAACAGCTTTCTAATGAGAAACTGATTGTACTAGAAAGCTGCTAGAGACATAATGATAAGCCATCAAAAAAAGCCTGCTCTGCCTAATCACCCTGCAATGAGGCTCTCCCATCTACAAGACACGCTCACAGACTGCGTGTTTGTACAACATTCTTAAACATGGACATTTGAATACTGCTTCCAACATGAAAGACAGAACCAGAACAACAGAAAAGGGGACTTTGAAAATAAACACAGACATTGTAGGCAGCTGAAGAAAACTTTTAAAATGCAGAAAAGATACAGAGTTAATTCAATATTTTCAGAGAAGTATGAGGAGATACTGCATCCATGAAATAAGAACGGGATGCTATTAAAAAAAAAAAATTGGAAGTTCCCCTCCACCCCAAATTAAAGCCCTTGGGAATTAAACATATGATGGTAGAAATGCAAAAATTTAATAGAAGGGTTGGAAGATTTATTAGAACTAAATGACAAGATTCAAGACAGATTCAAGAGATCCAACATCTAAGTAATTAATATAGTTTCAGAAACAACAGAGGGAATTATATAACACAAGAACTGAAGAATATGATTTTTAGATTGAAAAGGTCTTTAAAGTACCTAGAACAATGACCAAACCAAAAAAAGCCCAACATCAACTTACAACATTGTGAAATATCAGGACATGAGGAAAAAAGAAAAAACCCTACAAACTTCCAGAGATTAAAACAAAATATAAGGGATCAAAAATCAGAATGGCATTAGCTTCTCAAGAGCACTATGAGAAGGTGGAAGGAAATGGAGCAATGCCTTCAAAATTCTGAGGGGAAATTATTTTCAGTTCATCAAACCATCAGTCAAGTGTGAAGGAAGAAAGATGACATCTTAAGTGCGCAAGGTCTCAAAAACCAACCAGATCTTGTGTGGCCTGAATCTTACCCACTTTAAGAAAAAGTCCCCATTAGGAAACTTACACAATCCTCTTAGATAGCCTCATCCACCAGAGGACAAACAGCAGAAGCAAGAAGAACTACAGTCCTGCAGCCTATGGAACAAAAACCACATTCACAGAAAGACAAGATGAAAAGGCAGAGGGCTATGTACCAGAGGAAGGAACAAGATAAAACCCCAGAAAAACAACTAAATGAAGTGGAGATAGGCAACCTTCCAGAAAAAGAATTCAGAATAATGATAGTGAAGATGATCCAGGACCTCAGAAAAAGAAAGGAGGCAAAGATTGAGAAGATGAAAGAAATGTTTAACAAAGACCCAGAAGAATTAAAGAACAAACAAACAGAGATGAACATACAATAACTGAAATGAAAACTATACTAGAAGGAATCAATACCAGAATAACTGAGGCAGAAGAACGGATAAGTGACCTGGAAGACACAATGGTGGAATTCAATGCTGTGGAACAGAATAAAGAAAAAAGAATGAAAAGAAATGAAGACAGCCTAAGAGACCTCTGGGACGACATTAAATGTAACAACATTCGCATTATAGGGGTCCCAGAAGGAGAAAAGAGAGAGGAAGGACCCGAGAAAATACTTGAAGAGATTATAGTCGAAAACTCCCCTAATATGGGAAAGGAAATAGCCACCCAAGTCCAGGAAGCACAGAGACTCCCATACAGGATAAACCCAAGGAGAAACACACCGAGACACATAATAATCAAATTGGCAAAAATTAAAGACAAAGAAAAATTATAGAAACAGCAAGGGAAAAACGACAAATAACGTACAAGGGAACTCCCATAAGGTTAACAGCTGATTTCTCAGCAGAAACTCTGCAAGCCAGAAGGGAGTGGCATGATATACTTAAAGTGATGAAAGGGAAGAACCTACAACCAAGATTACTCTACCCAGCAAGGATCTCATTCCGATTTGATGGAGAAATCAAAAGCCTTACAGACAAGCAAAAGCTAAGAGAATTCAGCACCACCAAACCAGCTCTACAACAAATGCTAAAGGAACTTCTCTAAGTGGGAAACACAAGAGAAGAAAAGGACCTACAAAAACAAACCCAAAACAATTAAGAAAATGGTAATAGGAGCAACATATCGATAATTACCTTAAACGTGAATGGATTAAATGTTCCAACCAAAAGACACAGGCTTGCTGAATGGATACAAAAACAAGACCCACATATATGCTGTCTACAAGAGACCCACTTCAGACCTAGGGACACATACAGACTGAAAGTGAGGGGATGGAAAAAGATATTCCATGCAAATGGAAATCAAAAGAAAGTTGGAGTAGCAATACTCATATCAGATAAAATAGACTTTAAAATAAAGAATGTTGCAAGAGACAAGGAAGGACACTACATAATAATTAAAGGATCAATCCAAGAAGAAGATATAACAATTATATATGCACCCAACATAGGAGCACTTCAATACATAAGGCAACTGCTAACAGTTACAAAAGAGGAAATTGACAGTAACACAATAATAGTGGGGGACTTTAACACCTCACACCAATGGACAGATCATCCAAAATGAAAATAAATAGGGAAACAGAAGCTTTAAATGACAGAATAGACCAGATAGATTTAATTGATATTTGTAGGACATTCCATCCAAAAACAGCAGATTACACTTTCTTCTCAAGTGCACATGGAACATTCTCCAGGATAGATCACATCTTGAGTCTCAAATCAAGCCTCAGTAAATTTAAGAAAATTGAAATCATATCAAGCATCTTTTCTGACCACAACGTTATGAGATTAGAAATGAATTACAGGGAAAACCCCAAAAAACACAAACACATGGAGGCTAAACAGTATGTTACTAAATAGCCAAGAGATCACTGAAGAAATCAAAGAGGAAATAAAAAAATACCTAGAGACAAATGACAATGAAAACATGATGATCCAGAACCTATGGGATGCAGCAAAAGCAGTTCTAAGAGGGAAGTTTATAGCTATACAAGCCTACCTCAAGAAACAAGAAAAATCTCAAACAATCTAACCTTACACCTAAAGGAACTAGAGAAAGAACAAACAAAACCCAAAGTTAGCAGAAGGAAAGACATCATAAAGATCAGAGAGAAATAAATGAAATAGAAACAAAACAATAGCAAAGATCAATAAAACTAAAAGCTGGTTCTTTGAGAAGATAAACAAAATTGATAAACCATTAGCCAGACTCATCAAGAAAAAGAGGGAGAGGACTCAAATCAATAAAATTAAAAATGAAACAGGAGAAGTTACAACAGACACCGCAGAAATAACAAAGCATCCTAAGAGACTACTACAAGCAACTATATGCCAATAAAATGGACAACCTGGAAGAAATGGACAAATTCTTAGAAAGGTATAACCTTCCAAGACTGAACCAGGAAGAAGTAGAAAATATGAACACACCAATCACAAGTAATGAAGTTGAAGCTTTGATTAAAAATCTTCCAACAAACAAAAGTCCAGGACCAGATGGCTTCACAGGTGAATTCTAACAAACATTTAGAGAAGAGCTAACACCCATCCTTCTCAAACTCTTCCAAAAAATTGCAGAGGAACACTTCCAAATTCACTCTATGAGGCCACAATCACCCTAATACCAAAACCAGACAAAGATACTACAAAAAAAAGAAAATTACAGACAAATATCACTGATGAATATAGATGCAAAAATCCTCAACAAAATACTAGCAAACAGAATCCAACAACACATTAAAAGGATCATACACCATGATTAAGTGGGATTTATCCCAGGGATGCAAGGATTCTTCAATATACACAAATCAATCAATGTGATTCACCATATTAACAAATTGAAGAATAAAAACCGTATGATCATCTCAATAGATACATAAAAAGCTTTTGACAAAATTCAACACCCATTTATGATAAAAACTCTCCAGAAAGTGGGCTTGGAGGGAACCTACCTCAACATAATAAAGGCCATATGTGAAAAACCCACAGCAAACATCATTCTCAATGGTGAAAAACTGAAAGCATTTCCTCTAAGATCAGGAAGAAGACAAGGATGTCCACTCTCGCCAATATTATTCAACATAGTTTTGGAAGTCCTAGCCTTGGCAATCAGAGAAGAAAAAGAAATAAAAGGAATACAAATTGGAAAAGAAGAAGTAAAACTGTCACTGTTTGCCGATGACATGATACTATACATAGAGAATCCTGAAGATGCTACCAGAAAACTACTAGAGCTAATCAATGAATTTGGTAAAGTTGCAGGATACAAAATTAATGCACAGAAATCTCTTGCATTCCTAGATACTAATGATGAAAAATCTGAAAGAGAAATTAAGGAAACACTCCCATTTACCATTGCAACAAAAAGAATAAAATACCTAGGAATAAACCTACCTAGGGAGACAAAAGACCTGTATGCAGAAAACTATAAGACACTGATGAAAGAAATTAAAGATGATACCAACAGATGGAGAGATATACCATGTTCTTGGATTGGAAGAATCAATATTGTGAAAATGACTATACTACCCAAAGCAATCTACAGATTCAATGCAATCCCTATCAAATTACCAATGGCAGTTTTTACAGAACTAGAACAAAAAATCTTAAAATTTGTACGGAGACACAAAAGACCCAGAATAGCCAAAGCAGTCTTGAGGGAAAAAAGCGGAGCTGGAGGAATCAGACTCCCTGACTTCAGACTATACTACAAAGCTACAGTAATCAAGACAATATGGTACTGGCACAAAAACAGAAATATAGATCAATGGAACAAGATAGAAAGCTCAGAGATAAACCCACGCACCTATGGTCAGCTAATCTATGACAAAGGAGGCAAGGATATACAATGGAGAAAAGACAGTTTCTTCAATAAGTGGTGCTGGGAAAACTGGACAGCTACATGTAAAAGAATGAAATTAGAACACTCCCTAACACCATACACAAAAATAAACTCAAAATGGATTAGAGACCTAAATGTAAGACTGGACACTATAAAGCTCTTAGAGGAGAACATAGGAAGAACACCCTTTGACATAAATCACAGCAAGATATTTTTTTATCCACCTTCTAGAGTAATGGAAATAAAAACAAAAATAAACAAATGGGACCTAATGAAACTTCACAGCTTTTGCACAGCAAAGGAAACCATAAACAAGACGAAAAGACAGCCCTCAGAATGGGAGAAAATATTTGCAAACGAATCAATGGACAAAGGATTAATCTCCAAAATATATAAACAGTTCGTGCAGCTCAATATTAAAAAAACAAACAACCCAATCCAAAAATGGGCAGAAGACCTAAATCGACATTTCTCCAAAGAAGACATACAGATGGCCAAGAAGCACATGAAAAGCTGCTCAACATCACTAATTATTAGAGAAATGCAAATCAAAACTACAATGAGATATCACCTCACACCAGTTAGAATGGGCATCATCAGAAAATCTAGAAACAACAAATGCTGGAGAGGGTGTGGAGAAAAGGGAACCCTCTTGCACTGTTGGTGGGAATGTAAATTGATACAGCCACTATGGAGAACAGTATGGAGGTTCCTTAAAAAACTAAAAATAGAATTACCATATGATCCAGCAATCCCACTACTGGGCATATACCCAGAGAAAACCATAATTCAAAAAGGCACTTGCACCCCAATGTTCATTGCAGGACTATTTACAATAGTCAGGTCATGGAAGCAACCTAAATGCTCATCAACAGATGAATGGATAAAGAAGATGTGGTACATATATACAATGGAATATTACTCAACCATAAAAAGGAGCAAAATTGGGTCATTTGTGGAGTCGTGGATGGATCTAGAGACTGTCATACAGAGTGAAGTAAGTCAGAAAGAGAAAAACAAATATCGTATATTAACGCATATATGTGGAACCTAGAAAAATGGTACAGATGAACCGGTTTGCAGGGCAGAAATTGAGACACAGATGTAGAGAACAAATGTATGGACACCAAGGGGGGAAAGCAGCAGGGGGGTGGGAGTGGTGGTGGGATGAATTAGGAGATTGGGATTGACATATATATACACTGATGTGTATAAAATTGATGACTAATAAGAACCTGCTGTATAAAAAATAAAATCCAAAAATTCAAAAACAAAAAAAAAAATCATTGAATTACAAAGTTGGGTGTGAAGGTGAATATTTATTTACATTGAGGAAAGAAATCACAACAAACCGGAGCCATGGAGATTCAGGGCTCTTTCTTTTAAAATCTCTTTAGAAAATTGACCAAAAATGCCTCTCGAAGGCAACCTGGCTCCCTGCCCACACCCCCGACAGCTTGCAGCGATTTGCAGCCCTCACAGTGGCCCTGTGACTTCATCAGCTCCGGGTAAAGCTGCCTCTACCTCCATGCATCCTTCCTCAGGAAGCTATGCTCCAGCAGAACCAAGGAACGAAAAGGCATGGACTCCAAGGGACAGGAATCCTGTACAATCCACAGGATGCCAATGAGGGAGCTCCCAGGGTAACAAGGGGCTCAGAGAAGGACCAGTTCCAGAGAATGGGGGAGCTGGCCGAGCAGGGATTTCCCAAGGAAAAAAAAAAAAAAAAAAGAAAACTGGCTACTTACTTGACGTTGACTAACTCTACTGAGAGGAATTTTACCATCCTGTCAAAGGTTGAGCAAGAATTAGTAATGAGTACTCAACACTTAAGTAATTGAAGATGTAGCAGTGACTTACTCCAGGACAATAGAAAAGGTTGTACAAGAGAGGAGGTGTAAAAATCATGGTTTATCATATGGCTCGGTTGTGAATAATATTTACATAGTCATAATAATGCAAACACTAAACATTACTATATCGAAAAATATTATGATATAACTTGATATATTGGGACCTTGCAAGAAAGGGAAGTGAATGTGAAGTAGAATTATGAGGGTATAAGAGAGCTAAAGCCACATCCTTCAAGGTAGAATGTCAGTAGATATTATCTAGAACTGTGTGTGTGTGGCCGGGGGGTGGGGGGAAGAGCCAATATTTGCATGTTATTTGGGAATATGATGGTAAACATGAGAAAAATGTAGCCAAAAGCATGGAAAGTAGTTGCCTCTGGGGATGCAGCTTTGTATAAACTCCATAAAAACCTTGTAGAACTTTTAAGACTACACATTTATTTGTTTTGACCAAAATAGAGAATTAAAAAAAGAAAGTGATGCCCCAAGAGGAGTGAGACAGAAAGCTGTTGGAAATAAAATGAAGGTGCCTCTGCTAAACTACCCCAAATTCAGTGTTTTTCAAGTTGTGGTCCTGTGACTACCTGCATTCAAATTACCTGCAGTGCCAGTTTATCATTCAGATTTAGAGACCCATCCCAGACCTAAGTAATCAGCATTTCTCAGGGCGGGACTTGGAACCTACAATTTCAAAAAGTTCCCCTAGACCCACTGCATTATCTATTGCTTTTTAGTAAACCAAACAACAAAAAATAAAATGAAAAAGAATAACAGATGTAGAAACAGAGTCAGTGACCCATAAAAAGCACCATGGCAGACACTGCTATTTGCTTACCTGATATCCATTCTTCCTTATTAACAGAATCCCTATTTTGTTGTATTGGCAACATGTCCAACGAAAACACTGGATTTTCTCAGGCTCCTTACAGTTTGGGGTAGTTGTGTGACATAGTCTTTATACCAGTGAGATGTATAAGAGGTCTACTGGGTGGAGCTTCCAGGGAAGATCTTAATATTACAGTAAGTCCCCTACATAAACGAGTTCTGTTCTGAGAGCACGTTCGTTAAGTCCAATTTGTTTGTAAGTCCAGCTAAGTTAGCCTAAGTACCCAACTAACACGTTCAGCTATGTAGTACTGTACTGTAATAGGTTTATAATACTTTTCACACAAATAATACACAAAAAATAAAACATTTTAAATCTTACAGTACAGTACCTTGAAAAGTACAGTAGTACAGTCCAACAGCTGGCATCCAGGGTCTGGCATCGAGTGAACAGGCAAGAAGAGTTACTGACTGGAGGAGGGAGAGGAGGTGGGAGATGGTAGAGCTGAAGGACTGTCAGCAATAGGAGACAGAGGGCAAGCTGCAGTTTCACGTGAACTAACTTACGTGATTGGACATGCGAACACATGTTCGCATCTTTGAAAGTTCGCAACTTAAAGGTTCGTATGTAGGGGACTTACTGTATTATCAAAAAGGGACAGACTCAGCTGGTACATGCCTTCTGCCCTTCTTTCTGTTAAGCACAGAAGAGGTGCCTGTCCTTCAGTGAGGACGAAAGCGTGCTAAGGGTGGAAGGAGCCTGCTCCGGCCCTGGACTTTGCACCTGCAGACCTCTGGTTCTCTGAGAAGAATAAACTCCTTACTTATTAAGCCCCCAGAGTGGGGTCTTCTGTGACTTGTAGCTGAATGAAATCCTGATGACATCTCATACTTGTTCAAATGTGTATTTGATATACTGTATATTGAACACATTTTTTTGAGTGCTTTGGGCACTGTGCTAGGAATAATACAATGGGCCAGACAAATAAGGCTCTTTCCCCCATGGAATGTGGAATACAGTTAGAGTAGAAGAATCTACAGGTGTCTGAGTCCAGGATTCAGAGGGGCTATGGTTTGCTGTCACAGACCCTAAAGCAACAGAGTCAATCGAAATAAACCACTTGATTTATGTATGTAGGAAGTCCTCAGGGGACCACATGCCAGAAGGAGCAATAGTCTGGACATTGGGAGACCTAGGTTTTCTCTGTAATTCATTAGCAAAGTACATTTCGGGAAGCTACAGGGGGTGATGGCTTAATTTTTCCCGAATCCACTTTTCTTCTTTGAAAAACAAGAAGATTGGGCTCAGCTCTAAAATATTTTGTGATTACATTGAACAAAGATGGCCATGAAATATACCAGACAAGAGTGTTTCTAAATTTAGACTCTAAGAGTTCAAGTCAGAGGATATATTAAACAAATCACAAACAACTGCCCACTCCAAATTAAACAAACAAAGGGAAAAAGAACACGCTGGAGGGAGTTCTGGTTTGAGACCCGGCTCTGCCACGTAACAGCTGAGTAACCCTGGGACGGACACTCAGTGTCTCTAAGTCTCAATTTCCTCATTTATAAAATATGAAGCAATTATACTCCAATAAAGATCTATTAAAAAAATAAAAAAAATAAAAAGCATACTAAAAAAAAAAAATAGGGCTATTACTCTGACCTCAAAGTGCTGCTTATTAAGGAAAATGCCTGGTACTCTGTAAAGCCCCATTATGATTTGATACCAGCAAGATATTGATAATGGCTTAGAAATCTAAATCCTGCTAGGGGAATACATGAGTGTGCTTTGATGTTTTCAGTTTAATTCTTCATTACACGAGGCAGATAGATCTTTTGAGTTTCCTTCTGCCTGCCATAGTGTACCTTGTGGCCCATTTTATTTTTACATAAGAGAACAGGCAAGAGAAACAAGAACAGCTAAAACTGAAATCATCTCTGTTTCTAGCCCCAGTAAAGGTTGGGAGAAAGGGCTGGCTGGTTAAAAGGGAAGCTGGGTTCAAACGAAGTGTGGGAATTACATCACTTACCTGTGGCCTCTAATTGTCCACATTCAGTATTGTATAGTGTTGTGAATAATCTGGGTTTTGCCTTATAACCTGTCTCAAGTGTAGATGGGAAATTTGTCTACATATGCAGCCATTAGCTGATGACGCAGTCATGACTTCCATTCTCTTACTCACAATTATAAAAAGTTTTGCAGTAACAGGAACTTTGGCTATGGGAGTGGTTCTACACACGGTAAAATTGCCCGTATCCATTTTCAACAGCAGATGCATTTGAGAGAAAGAGACAATCTTTTGATTACAACCAACGTAGGTAACATCTGTACTTTGACCAACTGAGCATGGCAGCCAAAGTGAATGTGAAGGTGGTGGGGAGATAAGAAAGCAGAATTATTTCTTCCTCTTTATCCCCCTTTCACCTCAGCCCTTGCCAAATCCTGACAATTTCAAAGTGCTATTTGCTAAGATTAGGCAAGGCACATAACCAAGGATATATTGGGGAATACTTTAAATAAAATTACTGGTGCCAAACGTGAGATTCAATAACTTCACATAGTCCATCACAACCAACATGCCCCAGAAGGGTCGGGGAGGAACCCATAGAATATAAGGAAAAATGCAGAGTATGTGGTAAGTGGTAATACTGTTTCCACCGTCCATGGAAGAAGTGAGAGGAAATCAAAGGTCTTTAAAAAGAAAACTGAATGCTTGCCTCCTGTAGTACCAGAACAAATAATGCATAACCAGAAATAAAGCCTTTTTCTCTGCTTATGTCAGGTGCTCTCCCCTTGTAAAATTAAGGGGCCTTATTCAACAAAGCCCTCATATCAGTTCCATATCTTTTCCAGAAACTTTAGGAACAGAGGGTAACTACAGAGGAAGTCTCAGTCAGGAAGAGCTCAGTCTGAAGCAGGCCGCACGCCCCTATCTCAGAGTGTATTATTTTTCTCCCCAGCAGTGTTCAACATGGTACAAAACCCAGAATATATTGAATAGGTTGCAATCTGGTTAAAAAGAGTACACGTTTCCTTTAACAATAAGCCATACTACTTATTAAAGTGAATGTAAAAATACAGGTAAAATTCTTTTGTCACTTTATGAGCCCAGCAGAGCGGTGGGTAGGGCAACGGGGCAGACGGTCAGGGATGTGGGGAAAATGGCAGACGAGGGCAGTGGTGGAAGAGAACAGGAAGGAAGTGGTCATTTCTGGCTAAAATTTTTAAATGGTTTATTTCATAAGGGGCTTCCCTTGCTGCAGCACAACCCTTCTTACATGGAGGGCTAGCTCCTGTCTCCAGAGGCTATCACTCTGGACCCAGACGGGGACACCTAAAACTATTTTCAGGTCCCACTAAACCTCTCCAACCACTGCTAACCTTCCCCCCTTGACCCCTCGCATCCCTCTGCCCACTGGCCTGTCGGTGAAAGCTAAATAATGGCTCGGGGGACATTATCTGTCAGTCGCCTCTTGCTATTAGCCTCCAGGCTTGCTGGCCTAAGGAGAGTATGTGGTGGGCGCATTCGTGGGGGGGCGGCGGCGCCGGCCCGGGGAGGGTCGGGGTGGAGGTGCCTCCGCTGCGAGCCGCGGACTCGAGACAGCTTCGGTCTCCGGGCGGGACACGAGCCATCACCGCCGGGTTTCCGATCCTCGGGGCGGAACGGAGGGCAGGGGCTTCACAATTGGAAGCTCCTCTCACCGGGCGACACGGTCGCCCTGCCAGGCCGGGGTCGCGCCAATATTCACCCCAGGGCCGCTGGCGATCGGCCACAGGTGCGCGGGCGCGGTGGGAGCCGCCCAGTGCGGCCCCAACTCCAGCCCCGAGGGGGCCCCCGGGTCAGCTTCCCCATCCCTGGACCTCCAGCGCCTCCCTGCCCTCCCCAGCCGAGCCCCTCCCCTGGCCGAGCCCCTCCGCGTCGGAACCCCTCCGGGCCGAGCGCCCTGCCCGCAGCCGGCGTCTCACCTACGCCGAGCGCCTCCGAGCCGTCAGTCCGCGGCCGCTTTGCGCGCCGAGTGCAGCTGCCGCCCCGCAGGTGCGAGCGCCCCTCCCCGCCCGGCCGCCTCCCCGCCGCCAGCCGGCCCTCCCCCAACCCCGCCCGCCCCTCCCCGCACCTGCCCGGGGGCTGGGCCGCCCGTCTCAAAGTCCGCACTGCCCTCCACGCCCCTGACCCTCCCGCTCCAGACA
This sequence comes from Balaenoptera physalus, assembly GCF_965194825.1. Classification (NCBI taxonomy): domain Eukaryota; kingdom Metazoa; phylum Chordata; class Mammalia; order Artiodactyla; family Balaenopteridae; genus Balaenoptera; species Balaenoptera physalus. Next base: position 5,444,643 of record NC_138889.1, read on the forward strand.
CTCCCTAAGATGTGTGTTCCAACGGGGGCCGGTTCCCAGACACGTAAGGCCAGCCGTGACTAACCTTGACCTCCTATGATGCAAAGCAATTACAGAGCTTGGGAGGTGACAGCGGAGGCTGGCTCAAGGAAGACTGTTTACCAAGCCAAGCAATCGTGGTGAACAGGCCTGCCAGCTAGGCACAGATCACCCTCCAGCAAAGGAAGGCTCTGGTGTCATATCCCGGACCAGTTTTCTAGTTTAAGCTTGGTGTCATATTCATTAGTTCATTCATTCATTCAACAAATCTGCCAACAAATCTACATGCTAGGTAGACACAGTTCTAGGTTCTGGAGACACAGCTGCAAAGGAAATAACGTCCCTGCCTTGAAGGAGCTGCTTCTAGGAAGGAAGGCATGACTTTGTAGTGTCATGTGGTCTCCATGCTCTCATCTCTAAGTTAAGGGGTTGGCCTAGTTGTATAGTTTCCCATGCTGTCTGTTGCTCATAATCGCTTGTAGAAGTTAAAATAATGCAAGAGCTACGGCTCCATCTCAGACCACTGATCAGAATCTAGGGGAGGAGTGCGGGCAGATTCAGGGGAGCAGAGGAAGTCAGGGCTGAGAATGGAGCCTCCAGGTCTCTAAGATGCCTTCCAGCTTATTCCATTGTTGTAGGCACTGGAAACCAGGAAGGCTTCATGGAAGAGGTGCTGTATTTAGGTTTTAGAGAGAGGCAAAAGCAGGGTGGAAAGAGGACAGGATCCCCAGTGCAGCTTCTTTTGATCACGTAGCTTTTCTTTTCTCTAAAGCCAAAGTCAAAGGAAGGCACTTTTGAGCATAAGGCATAAACCTGAGCAAAATTTTCCTCTATAAATAGAGTGCATGAGGCCTGGTGGAAGGAGATAAAGCCAGAGACAGTGCTATCAGTTAAAAGGCTAATGGAGCCACATACTTGAGATGGATAGTGTGCCAGAGCCAGGAGCTGGAGAGTACCACTTTAATTTCCCATCAACGTGGGAATTGATTTAACCATTAGGCCTCATCCTGGCACTTGCTCACACCCACTGTTTGTGAAATGGATGGTAAGGCGGAGTCCTGCATGCCTGTTACCCTGGGAAATGCTGTCCCTCTCAACAGACCCTTGCTGTGGTCAGGCTTTCTCTTTGGTAATGGTCTCTTTTCCTCTAAGGCAACGATGATGAAACAAATGTGTGACCTCTTAGCTGTAGTCAAAGGTGGGTAGAGATGCTTCTTAACATTGAATACCTAGAACTAAGAAAATTACTTCTGCCTCAAATGATAATGTCCAAGAGCCAGGACAAACCAGTTTTTACAAAATAAGTTTGACCATCTTTAACTTGATCTGTGGAAATAGTATAAATCAAACAGCTTAAATCAAACAGTTAACAAAAGCTAAATTACTAATGTATCAACAACTGTAATACAATAAGAGCAGCTAACAATTATTACAAAGTTCATTTAATATAAAAGTGGAGCAGATTAGCATTTAGAAACAGATTGGTCGTATGTGCCTAAATGAACACAAGGATGGCATTTTAATTTGGTGGGAAATGGTTATTTTATAAATATTGCTGACATAATTGACTGTTCTTTTGGAGGATCTTATCATAGAGTTGTTCATCATCCCACCTCCTCTTGGCCATCATGGTGCTAACGGGGCACACGGCCACCCAGCAGGAACACTATCTTTCTCAGCCTCCCTTTTAGGTAGGATGGGTTACGTGACTAAGTTCAGGAAAATAGGCTATGAGTGGAAGTGGTTTAGGCAACCTCTGGGTGGAGTCCTGAGAGAAAGGGCTTGTGCCGGGCTTCTCCCCTCCCCTCTCCTGCTGACTGGAATATGGACATGACAGTGGGCCATCAGGGACCATGAAAATGAATGGTGGAGTAAGAGAATAAAAGGAGTCTGGATGCTTGGGTGATCTCGCTCAGTAGTCTCTGTACCAGTCCTGGAATGCCCATCTCCAGACTGTAATGTGAAAGAGAAATAAAATTATATTACAGCTGTAAGTCACAGCTATTGGAGGTTTTCGTCACATGCAACCAAGTCCATGACCTAACTAATGCAGAACATCTTCCCTCCTGCTTGATACCTTGAACAAACAAAAACTGAAAATGGATTAAATAAAGATATAAATATACCATTCACCAGGAATCACAGTTTGGAGACGCCATTGCACAGAACAAATACATCGTAAGAACCTTAAAGATTCTGACTGCAACATTATTTATAACAGCAAGTGTTTCTCAATATGGGAGTAGTTAAATAGGGTATAGCATGCCCTTTCTATGATATATTGTGCAGTGATTAAAAAGGGTGAATTAGATTTATATTTGTTGACCAGGAAAATAGTCATAATGTATTGTTAAAGTTAAGTCTGCAGAGTGGTGAGAGATTTTTGTTTTTCTTTTTTTTTTTGTGATAAAATATACATAACATAAAAATTAACATTTTAACCATTTTAATTGTACACTACAGTGGCATTAAGTATGTTCACATTGCTGTACAACCATCTATCTATCTATCTCCAGAACTTTTTATTGTCCTATACTGAAACTGTACACCTATTAAACAATAACTGCCCATTCCTTGCTCCCCAAGCCCCTGGTAACCACTGTTCCACATTCTCTATGAATCTGACTACTCAAGGTATCTCTTTTAAGTGGAATCATACAGAATCTGTCCTATTAGGTCTCACTTATTTCATTTAGCATAGTGTCTTCAAGGTTCATCCATATTGTAGCATGTATCACAATTTCATTGCTTTCTAAGGCTGAATAAGATTCTGTTGTACGTGTATACTATATTTTGTTTATCCATTCACCTGTTGATGGACATTTGTATTGTTTCTGCTTTTGGCTACGGTGAATGATGCTGCTATAAATCTTGGTTTTATTTGGTGTACAAATATCTGTTCGGGTTCTTGCTTTCAGTTCTTTGGTGTATATACCCAGAAGTGGAATTGCTGGATCAAATGGTTATTCTATGTTTAAGTTTTTGAGGAACTGCCATACTGTTTTCCACAGCAGCTGCACCATTTTACGTTCCCACCAGCAGTGCACAAGCGTTCCAATTTCTCCACATCCTTGACAATGCTTGTTTTTGGTTTTTGGGTAATAGCCATCCTAATAGGTGTGAAGTAGTATCTCACTGTGGTTTTGATTTGCAGCTCTCTAATGATTAGTGCTGTTGAGCATCTTTTCGTGTGCTTATTGGCCATTTGTATATCTTCTCTGGAGAAATGTCTGAACGCTTTGCCCATTTTTGAATTGGGTATTTTGATTTTTGTTGTTGAGTTTTAGAAAGTCTCTAAATATTCTGGATATTAATCTCTTATCAGATATGTGATCTGCAAATATTTTCTCCCATTCTGTGGGCTGCCTTTTTACTCTGTTGATAGTGTCCTTTGATGCAAAAAAGTTTTAATTTTGATAAAGTCCAGTTTGCTATTTTTGCTTTTGTTCCTGGGATTTTCATGTCATATCCAAGAAACCACTGTCAAATCCAACACCATGAAGATTTCCCCCTATGTCTTCTTCTAAGAGTTTTATAGTTTTAGCTCTTATGCTTAGATCTTTTATCCAGTTTTAAAATATTTATTTATTTACTTGGTTGCTCTGGGTCTTAGTTGTGGCAGGTGGGCTCCTTAGTTGTGGCTCCAGGGCTCCTTAGTAGTGGCATGCGGGCTCCTTAGTTGTGGCATGCACGTGGAATCTAGTTCCCTGACCAGGGATCGAACCACGCCCCCTGCATTGCAAGCACGGAGTCTTATCCATTGCGCCACCAGGGAAGTCCCCCTTTTATCCATTTTGAGTTAATTTTTTGTATATGGTGTTAAGTGAGGGTCCAACTTCACTATTTAGAATGTGTATATCCAGTTTTCCCTGCATTATTTGTTGAAAAGACTGTTCTTTCCCCATTGAATTGTCTTGTCACCCTTGTAAAAGATCACTTGACCATATATATGCGTGGGTTTATTTCTAGGCTCTCTGTTTTATTACATTGGCCTATATATCTGTCTTACCAGAACCATACTGTTTTCATTATTGCAGCTTTGTAGTAAATTTTGAAATCAGGAAGTGTAAGCCTTCCAAATTTGTTTTTCTTTTTCAAGATTGCTTTGGCTATGTGGTGTTCTTTGATATTCCATATGAATTTTAAGATGGATTTTTCCATTTCTGCAAAAATAAAATCTTTGGGATTTTGATAGGGTTTGCATTGACTCTGTAGATTGCTTCAGGTAGTATTAACATTTTAAAATTAAGTCTTCTAATCCATGAACACAAGGTGTCCTTCCATTTATTTATGTCTTCTTTAATTTCTTTCAGCAATGTTTTGCAGTTTTCAGTGTACAAGTCTTTCACCTCCTTGGTTAAGGTTTTCTTTGTTTGTTTTGTTTTGTTTGTTTTTCTTTTAAATTTTTTTTTTTTTTTTTTGGGCTGCGTTGGGTCTTCGTTGCTGCGTGTGGGCTTTCTCTAGTTGTGGCGAGTGGGGGCTACTCTTTGTTGCAGTGTGTGGGCTTCTTATTGCGGTGGCTTCTCTTGTTGCAGAGCACGGTCTCTAGGCACATGGGCTTCAGTAGTTGCAGCATGCGGGCTCAGTAGTTGTGGCTCATGGGGTCTAGAGCGCAGGCTCAGTAGTTGTGGCACATGGGCTTAGTTGCTCTGCGGGATGTGGGATCTTCCCAGACCAGGGATTGAACTCGCATCCCCTTCATTGGCAGGCAGATTCTTAACCACTGCGCCACCAGGGAAGTCCCCTTGGTTAAGTTAATTCCTAAGTGCTTTATTCTTTCTGAGTGCTATTGTAAATGGAATTATTTTCTTAATTTCAGGTTTTTGTTGTTAGTGTATAGAAACACAACTGATTTTTGAGTGTTGATTTTGTGTTCTGCTACTTTGTTGTTTATTATTTCTAAAGTTTGTTTTTGTTTTGTTTTGTTTTTTGTTGTTGTGTGTGTAATAGGGTTTTCTACATACAAGATCATGTCATCGGTGAATACAGATCATTTTATTTCTTCCTTTCTAACTTGGATGCCTTTTGTTTCTTTTCCTTGCCTTATTACTCTGGCTAGAACTTCTAATACTATGTTGAATAGAATTGGAAAAAGTGAGTATCCTTGTCTAGTTCCTATTTTTAGAGGAAAAGCTTTTAGTCTTTCACCACTGAGTATTCTGTAAGCTGTGGGTTTTTCATTTATGGACTTTGTTATTTTAGGGTAGTTTCTTTCTATGCCTTGTTTATTGAGTGTTATTTTCATAAAAAGCTGTTGAATTGTTTTCAAATGTTTTTCTGTGTTGTTTGATATGATCATATAGTTTTCTTCCCCCTTTTCATTCTGTTAATGTAGTGTATTACATTAATTGATTTTCATATGTTGAGCTACCCTTGCATTCTAGGAATAAATTCCATTCGGTCATGGTGTATAATCCCTTTGATATGCTGTTGAATTCTCTTTACCAGTATTTTGTTAAGGATTTTTGCATCAATATTCATAAATAATATTGGTTTGTAATTTTCTTGTAATGGTTTTATTGACTTTGGTATCAGGACAATGCTGACCTCATAGAATGAGTAAGGATGTATTCCTTTCTCTTCAATTTTTTTGAAAGTTTGAGAAGGATTGGTGTTAATTCTTTAAATGTTTGGTAGAATTAACCCATGAACTTATTAGGCCCAGGGCTTTTCTTTGTTGGGAGGTTTTTGATTTTTGATTCAATCTCCTTACTAGTTTTAGGCTTGTTCAGATTTTCTGTTTCTTCATGATTCAGTTCTGGTAGGTTGTGTGATTCTAGGAATTTGTTCATTTCATCTAGGTTATCTGATTTGTTGGCATACAGTTGTTCATAGTACAGTTTTTCTCTTGTAATCCTTTTTATTTCTATAGAATTGGTAGTAATGCCGCCACTTATATTTCAGATTTTAGTAATTGGAGTCTTCTCTTTCTTTTTAAATTAGTCAGTCTAGCTAAAGGTTTCTCAATTTTGTTAATCTTTTTCAAGAACCAACTTTTTGTTTCATTGATTTTTTTCTATTGTTTTTCTGTTCTTGATTTTACTTACCTCTGCTATAACTTTTATTATTTCCTTTCTTTTGCTACTGTTGGGTTTAGTTTTTTCTTCTTTTTCTAGTTCCTTTTTCTCTTTTTTTTTGGCTGTGCTGTGTGGCTTGTGGGTTCTTAGTTGCCTGACCAGTGATTGAACCTGTGCCCTCAGCAGTGAAAGTGCAGAGTCCTAACCACTGGACTGCCAGGGAATTCCTCTTTTCCTAGTTCTTTGAGTAGTAAAGGTAGATTGTTAATTTGAGATCTTTCTTGATTTTAGTGCAAACATTCACAGCTATAAAATTTTCTCTTACTATTGCATCCCATAAATTTTAGTATGTTGTGTTTTCATTTTCATTCATGTATAAGTATTTTTAAATTCCCCTTGTGATTTCTTCTTTGACCCATTGAGTGTTTAAGTGTGTGATGTTTAATTTGTGAATTTTCAAGTTCTCCTTTGGTTATTGATTGCTAACTTCATCCTGTTGTGGTCAGAGAAGATACTTTTATTTATTAATTTTTAACTTTTTATTTTATATTGGACTATAGTTGATTAACAATGTTGTGTTAGTTTCAGGTATACAACAAAGTGATTCAGTTATACATATACATGTATCTGATATTTATCTTTTAAAATCTATTGAGAGTTGATTTGTGGCCTAACATATGGTCTATCCTAGAGAATGGTCCATGTGCACTTGAGAAGAATTTATATTCTGTTGCTGTTGGGTGTGTATGTCTATTAGATCTAGTTAATTTTTTCTTTTCTTTTTGTTTGTTTGTCCGTTCTTTTGTTTTGCAATAATGAGATCATATTACATACATACACAAGTGTGTGGTGTGTGTGTGTGTGTGTGTTTGGTACATGAATGAGCATAAAGGAAGGTATGGAAAGCTACCTTGGTTACCTCATGGTAGTAATAACACTGGACAGGATAGAGGTAGGGGTGAGATTGTTAACTCCATTTTAGAAGTGTGTTCCAAGCTGAAGTGCTGGTGGCAGTGAGGGAATCTAGATTGGGTTGTATGTGATGATTGTCTCAATCATGGTCTCAGGACCAGCTGAGCTGTGAGGACTGTAGTTTTTTCCACTAACACTCTTCCACGGAGTCTTGCAGAAATCCTGATTGACCACTACATGGAAGAAGGCTCTGTGATGAATTGGACTTAAGAGAGGCATGAGTGGCTCTAGTGGACAGCGCTAGCACCTCTGCTGCAACGCTACAGAACCCTCTCAGCCCCACCTCTTATTCAGTCATGATTGTGGTGACAGTGCAACCTTTGACAGGCTTTGTGCAGGTGTGGTCAGAGATTTACATGAGTGCTTATGCTATGATTTCTTCTTCCTGACTTGGGACTTCTCTGAGGCTCACAGGGTGCAGACTCTTGGCACAAACCCACTTAGTGGTCATGCATGTGCAACTAGGAGTTTGCGGGGAATAAATGCCCATGAGGCCATTTTCCATGAATGGGGAATAGTAGCCAATCCATAAATGCTTCTCTTCTGTCCCATGGGCAGATAGTTCTGAGACATATTTCAAAAAAAACTCCTCAAAAAGTACCGGTCAGAAAGAAAGTCTTGGTGGCTGACCTGTCCCTTCTTCCGTGTGACACTCCCTACATCTCTCACTCCTGCTCTCTGGAATCAACTTCCCAGAGACACTACCTGCACACAAACTTTTTTCTCAGGCTCTGACTTGCAGAAACCTACGTAAAGGCAGGAGCTTTGTTAAAAGGACACAGGAGCTAGCTTGAAGGAACACTCTAAAGATGGGACCATTTGAAAAACCAATAGAATGCCAACAATATAAAAAGCATATTGGATATATTAAAAACCATTCATTCATAATGATATTCTAAAGAGAAAAATAAAATTTGTCGAGTAGAATACAATGAACCCGTTCCCAGTCCCAGGGAGGACGCCCACTTCGTGGAGGAGAGCAAAGCCCATCACACCACCAGCCACCAGCAGTAGATGTCCAGACATGCTGCCCACTGCGTCTTGGTGTCAGAGTTGCCAAGGAAAACAACACGGTACATCCGTGGGGGGGGGCATCGCTGTGCTCACATAGAGATAGAGCGAGATCAGCCTCAGTAGCGCGCATTGGTCCCCCGTGGCCAGCGGGTCCCTCTCCACCCTGGCAGCCATCACAGGGCAATTGGTCTAGAAGCACCCCTTTCGTGCTAGAGCAGAAGGACCCCGACTCCCCCCCTGGGGTTGTGCACATGTGCAAGCAGGACAGATGAGCACAGGTTGAGTCTGAATCAGGGAAAGATATTCCCATACAGGCCATAGGCCGGCACAGCGGTGTGGGCCCTCTGTCTTTTGGTAAGAAGTGGTCCAGGCCCATGGCCCATTCTTATGGGGCCAAGTACGGGTTGAAAGACTGCCCATGAGACTGCTTTTCCCAACAAAAACAAAACTAATGAGATGGTTTTGGGGGTTGCTGGGACACCAACTCATTAGGTTAAAAATTAGTAACTACATGGAAAGAAGAGGAAGCATTTATCCCGCCTTTCTGGTATGAACTATGCATCAGGGAAATTAGATAGTCTTAGAGGATGAAGGAGATCTTTGAAGAAAAATTCTAGCTAAGTGCATAATGAATGATAGAATTAGAAAATCACCATTTGGCGATTTCTAATAAAATGATTGATTCAGGTAATAATCACTAATAAGTAGATCTAACAAAATATATCCAAGGCTTCAACACTGAAACCTATAAAACAATACTGAGAGAATTTAAAGAAGACCTATGTAAAAGGGGGGTATACCATGCTCGTATATTGAAAGACTCAGTATATTAATGATTTAATCCTCTCCAAATTGATCTATAGTCAGTGCAATCTCAGTCAATCGCTGGAAGATTGTTTTCATGTGTGGTCGAAAAACAATAAACTGATTTTATAACAAACATGGAAATGCAAAAAGGGTAAGAATAGCTAAGACAAACTTGAAAAACAAAGCGGAAAGACTTGCATTATCAGATGTCAAGGCTTATTATGAAGTTGTATAAACAAGAGAGTATGAAAATTGGTACAAGAGTAGACCAATTAACAAAAAGAACAGGAAACGGAGTCTAGAAACTGACCCACACAGATACAGTCACTTGATTTATGCCAAGTTTGCAGTGCAGTGCAGTGGGTGGGGTGGAGAGGGTAGTCTTTGAATTAACAGAGCTGGGTCAATTGTACACCCATATGGACATTTTTATATATTGATCTATCCCTCTCACTGGTACACGAAATCAGTTACAGTGGATTGTAGATTGTTAACTGGAAAAAAAAAAGCACAACCTAAAAGTTGAGAGTTATGTTTTATGAGGCAGACATTCTGAGGACTTTAAGCCCGGAGCCCGGGAGACAGGACTCTCAGATAACTCTGAGGGACTGCTCTGAAGAGGCGAGGGGGAAGCCAGGAGATATATTAGGAGTTTTTGCAGCTAAGACCAGGTAGTCGGAACATCAAAAAGTTTACTGTTAATGAAAGAAAACCAGATATCTCAAGTTAAGGAATTTAGTGCTTTTCTATGTATGGGAAGATGCAAAGTCTGGGCTCACTGAAACATTCCTTTGATCTGCACCTCAGCTATCTGGGGCCAGTATCCTGTGTTTTCTCATCCTGAGTTTCCTCAGGGTGAACCATCGCCTGGGGTGGCTGCAGCAGTTGACAACTTGATGGTGGGCATCCTGTTCTATCCTGAGTTCCCTCAGGGCTCACCTGGGGAGGCCGTAATGTGATGGCTTGAAGGCTGCAACATCCTTTGTTTACTGATATGGCAGCAATATTTTTCATTCATAAGATCTAAGTGTGAAAGGTGAAACAACAAAGGTTTTAGAAAACAATATAGAAGAATATTTTTACACCCTAGGGAATAAAAATATTTTCTACAAAGGGCACAAAAAAGCACCAACCATAAAAAAGAGACTGATAAATGAGACTTCATTGTAATTAAGAACTTCTGTTTATAGAAGGGCAACATTAAGAAAACGAAAAGGCAAGCCACAGACTGGGAGAAAATATTAATATTTGCAATACATATCTGATAAAAGATTCATATACAGAATGTACAAGAAGCCCCTACAAACCAGTAAGAAACAGGCAGACCACACATTTAAAAAATAAGCAAAGGAAGTTAAATAGCTACTTTAACAAAGAGGACTAATAGTCAGTAAAATAGGTACAAATTCTCAATCTCCCCCTCACCCCAGCTTTTTTGATATGTTTGACATATAACATTGTGTAAGTTTAAGATGTAAAATGTAATGATTTGATATATGTATATATTGTGAAATGTTTATCACAATAAGGTTAGTTAACGCATCTTTCACTTCACCTAATTACAGGTTTGTTTGTTTGTTTTTTGGTTGTTGTTATAGTGAGAACATTTAAGGTCTAGTTTTTTAGCAGCTTTCAGCTATACAGTACAGTAATGTTAACTATAGTCACTATTCTGACATTAGATTCCCAGAACGTATTCAACTTATAACTGAAAGTTTGTACCCTTGGACCAGAGTCTTGTCATTTCCCCTACCCCCCAAACCCTGGCAACTGCCAATTTACCTTCTGTTTCTGAGTTTGGATTCCACATATAAGTGAGAACGTATAGTATTTGTCTTTCTCTATCTGACTTATTTCACTTATCATAATGCCCTCAAGGTGCATCCTTGTTGTCACAAAGGGCCACAAAGGGCAGGATTTCCTTCTTTTTTACGACTGAATTATTTTCATATTTATTTATATCTTTTGGCTGCATTGGGTCTTCGTTGCTGCGTGCAGGCTTTCTCTAGTTGTGGTGAGCAAGGGCTACTCTTCATTGCGGTGCGTGGGCTTCTCATTGCGGTGGCTTCTCTTGTTGTGGAGCATGGGCTCTAGGCACATGGGCTTCAGTACTTGTGGCACTTGGGTTCCGTAGTTGTGGCTTGCGGGCTCTAGAGCGCAGGCTCAGTAGTTGTGGCACGTGGGCTTAGTTGCTCCGCGGCATGTGGGATCCCCCTGGACCATGGCTTGAACCTGTGTCCCCTGCATTGCCAGGCGGATTTTTAACCACTGCACCACCAGGGAAGTCCCTGAATTATTTTCTTCAGTCATTCATCCATCAGTAAGTTGTTTCCATGTCTTGGCTATTGTGAATAATGCTTCAAAGAACATGGAGGGGCAGATATCTGTACAAGATAGTGATCTCATTTCTTTTGGATATATACACAGAAGTGGGATTGCTGGGTCACATGGTAGTTCTATTTTTAATTTTTTGAGGAACCTCCATAATGATTCCTGTAACAGCTTACATTCCCACCAGCAGTGCACAAAGGTTCCCTTTTTTTCACATCTTCACCAACATTTGTTATCTGTTGTCGTTTTGATAATAGCCATCCTAACAGGCGTAGGGTGATATATCATTGTGGTTTTGATTTGCATTTCCTCAATGATTAGTAATGTTAAGCATCATTTCATGCACCTGTTGGCCATTTGTATGTCTTCTTTGGAAAACTATCCATCCAATTTCTTTGCCCACTTTAAAATCAGATTTTCTGTTTTTTGTTTTGTTTTATTTTTGTTATTGAGTTGTATGAGCTCCTTAAATATTTTGGATATGAACCTCTTATCAGATATACGATACAAATATTTCCTCCCATTCAGTGGGTTGCCTTTTTATTTTGTTTATTATTTCTCTTGCTGTGCAGAAGGTTTTAGTTTGACGTAGTCCCACTTATTAATTTTTGCTTGTGTTGCTTGTGCTTTTGGTGTCACGTAACGTACAAAAAATTGTTGCCAGGACCAATTTCAAGGAGCTTTCCTCCTGTGTTTTCTTCTAGGAGTTTTATGGTTTCAGGTCTTGTGTTTAAGTCTCTTTAGTTCTTCTGCCCATTTTGAGCTAATTTTTGTGAATGGTGTAAGACAGCAGTCCAATTGCATTCTTTTGCATGTGACTATCTAGTTTTCCCAACACCATTTATTGAAGAGACTATCCTTTCCCCACTGAGTATTTTTGACTTCTCCATCAAATATTAGTTGACCATGTGTATGATGGTTAATTTCTGGGCTCTTGATTCTGTTCCATTGGTATATGTGTTTATTTTTATGTGTTTTATTTTTACCGTTTGACAATATCATATGTTGTAATTACTGTAGCTTTGTAGTATAATTTGAAATCAGGAAGTGTGATGCCTACAGCTTTGTTCTTCTTTCTCAAGATTGCTTTGGCTATTCAGAGTCTTGTGATTTCATACATGTTTTAGAATTGTTTTCTCTATTTCTGTGAAAAATGCCACTGGAATTTTGATAGGAATTGCACTGAATTTAGAGATGGCTTTGGGTAGTATGGACATTTTAACAACATTAAATCTTTCAATACATGAACATTAGCTATCTTTCCATTTCTTTGTGTCTTCTTCAATTTCTTTAATCAAATTCTTGTAATTTTCAGTGTACAGATCTTTTATCTCCTTGGTTAAATTTAAAGGCAGTCCTCATTTTATTGTGATTTCCTTAATTGAGTTTTTCTTTATTGCACTTTACAGACATTGCGTGTTGTTTTTTTTTTTTTTTTTTTTTAACAAAATGAAGGCTTGTGGCAGCCCTGTGTTGAGTAAGTCTACTGGTGTCATTTTTCTAACAGCTTTATTTTTAAGTTAAGGTGTGTACCTTGTTTATTTAGACGTAATACTATATGCACTGGGAAACCAAATAATTCTTGTGACTCGCTTTGTTGCGATATTCGATTTACTGTGATGGCCTGGAACTGAACCTGCAGTACTTCTGAGGTATGCCTGTATTCCTAAGTATTTTATCATTTTTGATACCTTTTTGAATGAGATTGTTTTCTTCACTACTTTTTCAGATATTCTGTTGTTAGTATATAGAAATGCAGCTGTTATCTGTATGTTGATTTTGTATCCTGCAATTTTACTGAATTTGTTTATTAACAGTTTTTTGGTGGAGTCTTTAGAATTCTCTATAAGATCATATCATCTGCAAACAAAGACAATTTACTTCTTTTCTGATTTTGATACCTTCCTGGCTGCGCCGCGAGGCTTGAGGGATCTTAGTTTCCCGTCCAGGGACAGAACCCGGGCCCTAGGCAGTGAAAGCTCGGAGTCCTAACCACTGGACTGCCAGGGAATTTCCAATACGTTTTATTTCTTTTTCTTGCCTTATTGTTCTGGCTAATGCTTCCAGTACTATGTTGAATAGGAGTGATGAGAGCGACCACCCTTGTCTCACTCCTCATCTTAGAGGAAAAGCTTCATTTTGCCTGCATCATCCCATCCCCCACGCCAGCATTGCTCAGTGCCAAGAGGAAACTGCAGCAAATTCTACCCTCCAAAATAAACTATAAAACTGGACTAAATTGTCAAAAACAACCATTTCAAAAACAACCAAAGCCATCTGAGCAATTTACAGGTGGTTATTAATGAAACACTGAACTCTGACTAAAAACCATAGGTCTGTGGCAATCTTACCTGGGACTGCTCTCATTTTCCCCACCCTCCATCTCAGTTTGTGGGAGGTCTTACCAGGGTGTTCAAGCTGTAAAAATCCACACCTTCCCTGCCAGAGGGGTCTCACTTGATTCTGAATGAGCAGGAAAACCCCACCCCAGCAGCACTGTAGGTAATAGCTGTGATCTCAGTGGCAAACAAACGTGTAAACCAGTGCCTCAGCTAGCCTGAAGTTGCAGTCCTGCCTGGAACAAGCAATAAAGTTAGCCAAAAATTTAATAGGAAGATTTGGAATATGAGACAGTCATAGGGTCTGGATAAGTTTCCACACATCTGCACAGGATAGACTGGAGAGGAGCTAGGCTATCCACACCAACAGAACGATCCATGAAAAAAAAATTTGATAAATTGTACATCATCAAAATTAAAAACTCAGAAGATACCACTGAGAAAATGGAAAGTCAAGCCACAGACTGGAGGAAACTATTTCCAAGTTATATATCTGATAAAAGGACTTGGATCTAGAATATACAAAGAAGTCTTACCACTCAGTAATAAGGAGGCCCAATTAAAAATGGGCAAAATAGGGACTTCCCTGGTGGTGCAGTGGTTAAGAATCTACCTGCCAATGCAGGGGACACGGGTCCGAGACCTGGTCCGGAAGATCCCACATGCCACGGAGCAACTAAGCCCGTGTGCCACAACTACTGAGCCTGCACTCTAGAGCCCGCGAGCCACAACTACTGAGCCCGTGTGCCCCAACTACTGAAGCCCACGTGCCTAGAGCCTGTGCTCTGCAAAAAGAGAAGCCAGCGCAATGAGAAGCCTGCGCACTGCAACCAAGAGTAACCCCTGCTCGCTGCAACTAGAGAAAGCCTGCGCGCAGCAACGAAGACCCAACGCAGCCAAAAATAAAATAAATAAATAAAATTTTTAAAAAATGGGCAAACTATTTGAATAGACATTTCATGCACAAAGGTATACTAATATCTGAAAGTCACGTGAAAAAAATAGTTAACAAAACTAGTATTAGGAAATGCAAATTAGACTATCATGAGATACTGATGTACCCACTAGAATAACTATAATAGAAAATAAAGAGGGACTCCTCGGGCGGTCCACTGGTTAGGACTTGCCGCTTTCACTGCCGGGGCATGGGTTCGATCCCTGGTTGGGGAACTAAGATCTCACAAGCCTCGGTCGGGCCGAAAAAAAAAATACAGAAAATAATAAGAATTGGGGACAATATGGATAAACTGGAACCCTCATACATTACTTCAGGGGATGTGAAGTGGTTTAGCCACTCTGGATTACAATCTGGCAGTTTCTTAAAAAGTTAAACAAATTTATATGACCCAGATATTTTACTCCTAGGCGAGTATCCAAGAGAAATGCAAATATGTAGCCACACAAAGACTTATATGCACATGTTCATAATAGCATTATACATAAGATTCAAAACTGGAAACAATTCAAATGTCCATAAACTGGTGAATGGATAAACAAAATGTAGTATAACTGTAAAATGGAATATTATTCAACAACAGAAATGATTGAACTAATATATGCTTAACATGTATAATCCTAAAAAATATTATGGTAAGTGAAAGAAGCCAGATGGAAAAGACCACATACTGTATGATTCCATTTATAAGAAATGTTCAGAGAAGACAAATACTTAGAGATTGAAAGCTGAAGAATGGTTGCTGGAGTGGGAGAGGGGGTAGGTATTGACAGCAGTTGAGCAAGATGGAATATTTTGGGACAATGGAAGTTTTCTAAAACTGAATTGTGGTAACGTTTTCACATGTTTAGAAGTTTACTAAAAATCCTTGCATTGTGCAGTTACAGTGGGTGAATTTTTTGGTAAATAAGTTATACCTCAATAAAGGTGTTAAAAATCATAACTAGCAATAGGTAAGAGGTGGAGAAGTATAGATGAAACAAGATTGTTGAAGCTGCAGCATGGGTAATGAAAGTTCGTTTTACAATGCCTTCTACTTTTGTGTATGTTAAAAAAATTACGTAATAAAATGTTCTTTAAAATTGAGGGCTAGCTCTGTTACATGTGAATAAAGTTGGAGGATTTACACTGTCTGATTTTAAATTTTAATATATTAGTGAAGACAGTGCAGAACTGGTATAAGGATAGTCATGTAGATCAGTGGAACAGAATTGAGCGTCAAGAAATAAGCCCTTACATTCACGCTCAATTGATTTTAGACAAAAACAATTCAAAGAGAATTAACAAATCGCATAAGGGAACAGAATCGAGAGTTAAGAGGTAGACCCTCCTGTTTATATAAATCTGATATATGATAAATTTGGTGCCACTAATCAATGCATAGTAGATGATGTTGGAGAAATTGGCCCATAAATAGCAAAATAACACTGGATCTCTACCTTATCCTTTACCTTATTTATAGAGGTGGACTTCAGATGGGTTAAAGGTCTAAAGGCACATCTTTAAGCTTATATAAAAATATGGTTGTGACTTCTTAAGACCACAAAAACACAAAGCATAAGGCAAAAAAAAAAAAATTCAATGGATTTCATTGCATCAAAATTATAGATTTCTGTTAAATGAAAGACCCTATAGACAAGGCCAACATGCAGGTGATAGATTGGGAGAATACATTTGCAATAGTTAAGACAAGAGACTATTAGTCTGTAGCTATTAGCTAGAATGGTACAAACAACTCTTGTGAATCAACACGGAAAAGCACGACAGATAACTGGGCAAGTGATAGAAACAGGAATTTCCAAATGGAGAGACCTAAATTAAAAAAAAGATAAAGAGATACACCAACTCATTACAATTTAAAAATGTACAGTGTATTGAAACACTGGACATCAGATTTGCAAAAATTAGAAACTGGATAACATCAGATGGTATAGGACATAGGACTTTGGGGAAAATAGGAACCCTCCTGCATTTCTGGCGGAGTGTTGACTGGTACAGTTTTTTTTTGTTTTTTTTGGGTTTTTTTTGCAAAGTAGGTTGTAAGTATTTGGCTAAATTAAGCATTCATAAGTTCCAGAGAAATTCCCACACAGGCTCAGAACAGGGCATGTGCACAAACGGTCATTGCAATTCTATTTGTAATAGGGAGTGGGAGGCATTTATTGTGCAGCATTAGAAGCAACAGTGAAATGGGGGCTTCCCTGGTGGCTCAGTGGTTAGGAGTCCGCCTACCAGTGCAGGGGACATGGGTTCGAGTCCTACTCCGGGAGGATCCCATATGCCACGGAGCAGCTGGTCCCGTGCACCACAGCTGCTCAGCCTGCGCTCTGGAGCCCGCAAGCCACAACTGCTGAGCCCGCGTGCCACAACTACTGAAACCCGTGTGCCTAGAGCCCGTGCTCCGGAAAGGGAGAGGCCACCACAATGAGGAGCCCGCACACTGCAACCAAGGGTGGTGGCCGCTGCCACAACTGGAGAGAGCCCGCGCACAGCAACAGAGACCCAAAGCAGCCAAAGAAAAAACAAAAAAACAGACAAAAAAACCACAGTGAAATGTACACAACAGCGTGCGTATGTTGTAAAAAGAGTGCTGAGTAAAAATAGTAAGAAACAACACAAGCTCTACATAGTAAGATGCCCTTTATATAAATTTAACACACACACATACCACCACCAATATGCATTTTACAAAGAAATATGGAAATTCAAAAATACATACAGGGACTTCCCTGGTGGTCCAGTGGTTAAGACTCCATGCTTCCAATGCAAGGGGTGTGGGTTCCATCCCTGGTCGGGGAATTAAGACCCTACATGCTGCGCAGCGCAGCCAAAAAACAAAAACAAAAAACCATGCAAAATGCATTAGACCAGTTAACCATGGAGATGAAGGGAATGGGGATGGAGAACAGGGATAGAAAGATACACATAAATTCATTTACATAAAAGATGGGGGTCTTGTGTGGACCCATGGGGGTTTTATGCTAAGAACTGGGTATTGTCATTCACTCAGTCATTTTCATCTGAGATCCAAAGGTGGGGAGAGGAGAAGGGAAAATCACGTGTGAGAACAACCTACATCTTCAGATTAGTGGTTCCTTTGGGGCAGGCATGTAGGGAGGAAAAAGAGTGTGAGGAAGCTGTATTAGTTCCATCTGTGCAGTTTTATTTTTTAAAATAATCTATCCTATAGCTTCTGTGTTAGTCAGAGGAAGTATAGTATCGGGATTAAAATCATGGGCTCTGGGGTAGATGATCTGAGTTGAAACCCAAATCTGCCAGTTATCAACTGTGTGACTTAGTGTAAACTTCTGAACCTCTCTGCGCCTCAATTTCTTCATCTGTAAAATGGGACAGATGATAATATCTACCACATAGGACTGATGTGACAACCAAAATGTATGTATTTTATCTGAGAATATACACATATTTACGTGGTACTTTCTGTGCTTGGCACAAAGCAGCGTGTTACATGTGTTTTCTATTATTAGACCTAAAGCAAGCATGACAAAACAAGCATCTGTTTAGTAGTAGACATGCATAAATTGATATATATACTATTTTTGTTTTTGAAATATTTTTTATTAAAAATAAAGTGGGAAAATACTTACCAAAGGGAAGGAAGGAATAAACTGAAAGCAGAAAGAATGAAAAGGAGCTGAGAGTGAAGCAGGGTTTGAAATTTTGAAGATCAGAGAATTCTGAGGAAATAACCTATGTCAGTACGGCTTTTGTTTTTCTTTCTTCTTAATAACTTTTTGGTTTATTAACACCAAAAGTTTGGGAAAGGAAATTATCACTTTTGTAATTTTTTAAATTGAAGTAGTTCATTTACAATATTGTGTTAGTTTCAGGTGTAAAGCAAAGTGATTCAGTTAAATATGTATGTATATATTTTTTCAGATTCTTTTCCATTATCGGTTATTACAAGACATTGAATATAATTCCCTGGCTATAGAGTAAATCCTTGTTGCTTATCTATTTTATGTGCAGTAGTTGTATCTGTTAATCCCATACTCCTAATTTATTACCCCCTTTCCCCTTTGGTAACCGTAAGTTTGTTTTCTACGTCTGTGAGTCTGTTTCTGTTTTGTATATAGATTCATTTGTATTGTTTTTAGATTCCACATGTAAGTGATATATAATATTTGTCCTTCTCTGTCTGACTTACTTCACTAAGTGTAATATTCTTTAGGTCCATGCATGTTGCTGTAATGTTTGAGTCAGCATCTACCGCTAAAAGCTTTGTGAGGCAAGAGTGTGAAATCGTGGCCACGACATGGTTAATGGGTGTTCTCTGTGCTCCTTGGAGTTGATTTTTTTGGATCAACGGATTGATTTTGATGTCTTTTCCTGGTTAAGGTCATTGTTCCTGTTTATTTGCATACCTGGTAATGTTTGCTTGGATGCCGGACACTGTACATTTTACGCTATCGAAGGCTGGATTTTTGGAATTCCTTTAGACTTTTATGGGCTTGGTTTAGGATGCAGTAAGTTCCTTGGAATCAGTTTGATTCTCTAGGGGCTTGCTTTTAAGCCCTGATGGGACAGGTCTAACAGAACTTTTCATCGAGGACTAACTTGGCCCAACGGAGGGAACATGCTTCTGAGAACTGTGCCCAGTGCCCCGGGCGTTAGGCGGTCTTTCCCCCCTGGTTAGTGGGAGCGCTGTTCCTGGCCTCCTGTGAGCTCCTAGGCTGGCTCCGCCTCCCCCTTTCTGACGCTCCTTCCGCGGCCTTGGAGATGTCCTCACACACGCCCACTGCAGCTCTCAGCCGAAGACTTGAGGGACCCCCTGCAGATCTTGGGAGCCCCGTCTCTCAGCGGCTCTTCTCTGAATGCTTTGCCTCACACCTTGTCACCACCTTGCCCTCCTTGAGCTCTGCACCTGTCTCCTCAACCCAGTGAGAACCTTGGGCTCTGTTTTTTTTTTCTTTTAATATTTATTTATTCCTTTATTTGGTTGCACCAGGTCTTAGTTGTGGCAAGCGGGCTCCTCAGTTGCAGCTCCTGGGCTCCTTAGTTGTGGCATGTGTACTTAGTTGTGGCATGCATGTGGGATCTAGTTCCCTGACCAGGGATTGAACCCAGGCCCGCTGCATTAGGAGTGCGGAGTCTTATCCACTGCACCACCAGGGAAGTCCCTGGGCTCTGTTTTAGTTTCCCCTTTCTTCGTTCAGCCTGGTGGTGAGCTGGGGCACTCTTAGGGCTCACTTCATTTGTTTCCTTCTCTCAGGGATCGCTGAGATCCTGCATCACCTGTGGATCTCAGGCGATGAGATCTTTTGTTTCATATAGTTAGTTGCTTAAAGAGGGAGGGTAAATCCAGACTCTGTTATGGCATCAGGATTGAAAGCAGACGTCTAATGTTGGTTTTTGGTAAACAGTCTTTCTTCATCATGTTTAAGTAGTTTCTCTATATTCCTATTTTAATGAATGTTATTTGTTTTTTTATTAGAAATGATATTAAATAGTAGGAAAAAACTTTCTTTGCAATAAAATCATGTGAGCTTTTTGCTTTAGTATATAAACCTAATGATTTATGTTGGTAGGATTTCCATTGTTGAACAACTTTTGCTCATTCCTGGAATGAGCCCTTCTTGGTCATGTATTATTATTACTGTTATTTTAAAATTTTTATTGGAGTATAGTTGATTTACAATGTTGTGTTAGTTTCTGCTGTACAGCAAAGTGGATCAGTTATACATATACATATATCCCCTCTTTTTTAGATTCTCTTTCCATCTAGGTCATTGCAGAGTATTGAGTAGAGTTCCCTGTAGTATACAGTAGGTCTTTATTAGTTATCTATTTTATATATAGCTGTATTATTTTTATATTATTTTAAAATGTTACTAAATGAACAATGTGATGGTAAGTAAGTCCTGGAATGACGGCTGTGTCAGCATAAGAGCAGAGTGCCTGGATCGGTGAAACCTAAGAGAGTGCATCACAAAGATTTACATGTTAGGATCTTGGGCGGCAAAATAAAGTTTTTTCTCCAATAAAGCTACAGACAGTCCCCGACTTACGACGGTTTGACTTACAATTTCTTGACTTCAGGATGATGCTGGAGTGATATGCATTCAGTAGAAACTGTATTCCAAATTTCAAATTTTGATCTTTTGCAGGGCTAGCAACGTGAGATACGAGTCTCATGATGCCGGGCAGGGCGGTGAGCTGCAGCTCCTCATCAGCTCTGCCATCACGAGGGCAAACACTTAACAACCATTATGTTTTCCACTTTCAGTACAGAATTCAGTGACATGAGATATTCAACACTTTATTACAAAATGGGCTTTGTGTTAGATGATTTTGCCCAGCTTTAGGCTAATGTAAGTGTTCTGAGCATGTTTAAGGTCGGCTAGGCTGAGCTATGACGTTCAGTAGGTTAGGTGTAGTAAATGCATTATCAGCTTACAATATTTTCAATTTATGATGGGTTTATTGGCATGTAACTCCATTGTAGGATGAGGAAGATCTGTATTTAAAAATGGGCTCCCTGGGGGCTTCCCTGGTGGCGCAGTGGTTGAGAATCTGCCTGCCAATTCAGGGGACACGGGTTCGAGCCCTGGTCCGGGAAGATCCCACATGCCGCGGAGCAACTAGGCCCGTGAACCTGCGCGTCTGGAGCCTGTGAACGGCAACAAGAGAGGCCGCGATAGTGAGAGGCCCGCGCACCGCGATGAAGAGTGGCCCCCACTTGCCACAACTAGAGAAAGCCCTCGCACAGAAACGAAGACCCAACACAGTCAAAAATAAATATAAAAATAAATAAATAAATACATAAGCTGGGGTGGGGGGGAAGAACAATATGACTGACAACTACGTTTAAAAAAAAAAAAAACAAAAAACGGGCTCCCTGGCATTTTAGACCAGGAGTCCCCAACCCCCGGGCTGAAGAACCGGGCCGCAGAGCGGGAGGTGAGCAGCGGGTGCGCGAGCGAGCGAAGCTTCATCTGCCGCTGCCCATCACTCCCCATCGCTCCCCATCTCTCCCCATCGCTCGCATTACCGCCTGAACCATCCCCGCCCCCGCCCTCCATCCGTGGAAAAATTGTCTTCCACAAAACCGGTCCCTGGTGCCAAAAAGGTTGGGGACTGCTGCTTTAGAAGATTCCTTTTTACATTTGGAAGCTTTTTAATGTCTGTCTTTTCACAATTAGACGCTTGAAGTCATCCCACAGTGCACAGGTGCTCTTTTCCTTTTTTTCAGTGTTTTTTCTCTCTGTGTTTCATTGTGGATGGTTTACATTGCTATGTGTTCAAGTTCACTAGTCTTTTCTTTTTGAGTGTCTAAGCTGCTGTTAATCTCATCTAGTGTGTTTTCATCTCAGACATTTTAGTTTTATTCTCAGAAGTTCAAAATATCTACCACTTCTCTATCAATATGTTCATCTTTCCTCTAACTTCTGGAATGTGTAGGATATAGTTATAATAACTCTTTTAATGTCCTTGTCCACTAATTCTGTAATCTGTGTCATTTCTGGGTTGGTTTCATGTTTGGTTTTCTCTTCATTATGGATGGTATTTTCCTGTTTCTTTTTCTTTTTCTTGTTTTTTGCATGCCTGATAATTTTTGACTGGATGCATGACATCGTAAATTTTACCTTATTGGGTGCTGCACCTAAAAGAGAGTAGAACAAGTGTCCTGCTGGCTGCTAGCCTGGCTGGAGAAGCTGGCATGAGGCTCCCTCTTGTGGACGCAGCCAGGAAAGGCGAGAAGTGGCCACCCTCTCCAGGAGCAGCTCCTCCAGTCCCCACTCTGGACCGAGGCTCCCAGAGGGTCTGAGGTTCAGGCCAGAAGCAGTGATGGTGACTAGGAAAGAAGGGTTTATGGGAAGGGTAGTGTTCCCAGCCACAGGACCCAGCAGAGCTCAAGTGCAATTAGGGGAGAGGTTTAGTGTCAATAAAGTGAGCCATGGAGAGAGAGAGGAAAGCAGCTAAATCAAAGAGAGGAAGAACCAACTGGCCAGAGGAGGGGAGCTGCTTGCAGAGAAGTTGTAGGTAGTGTCTACAGGCTGCAGAGGTCACACAGGAGGTCCCCTGTCATTTTAGTACGTACTTATTTTTTGACTGAGATCAAAGAAATTTACCACATGCCTAAAGGTCACATGTGAGAGCAATATTCACTTTGATCCTTGTCTATGTGGATGGAATATTCATGGAAAATTTTTCTATTTCTATTTCATTTTTCATCATGTGTTTTCTTTGTTCCATTTTCTTGTCTGCCCCCGTCTCCACAAGAATATCAACTCTTTAAGGGATCATGCTTTGTAGTTACCACGTGTGGAGTGATTACTAAGTTGATAAACATTTTATATGCCTTATGTTGCTTAACTTATATACTCGTCTGAGAAATTGTAGGAGTTTCTTTGTTTTATCTCCATTTTCAGGTTTAGGAAATTGAAGCACAGTGAGGTAAAATAAGTTGCGCAAAGCTATATGACGATTAAAACTTGAACTCTAAAACTGTCTTACTCATTCTGAATGTCCTGCATCTAAGGTAATGAGGGAGGCATAGTACTTACATACTCAGTACTCAATACTGAATAATACTCGATAGAATAGGGGCAAGAAAGGTAGCTGCCTCGTCGTGAACACCAGGTGGCGCTGTCGGCTCGGCCTCGCTGCCTCGCAGGTGGAAAGGTGAGCCTGGCCCCGAATCGTTCACAGGCTGCGTCCTTCAGTTACTAGGACAGAACTTCCAGGATGGTTGACTAAAACTGAACTTAGAAAACGCAGATCCCCGTGGGACTTCATTTTTCTATTTTTAAAATGGGAAGATTAATTTTGCCCCTTACAAGACAGTGAGGATGACATAAATATTTTGCGAGTCTCAGTGAGGGGATCTGACAGCATTAATAAGTTCTTTCCCTCACACACAGTCGGAGGGCTCAGGACAGAGAATGGTGACATGGAATCTTCTTTCCTTAAGATAACAATCTCACTGGCCTCCTTACCTCGGTCCAGGATTTTTTTTTTTTTTTTGCTCAGCTTGGCATGCTGAACTTCCCAGACCAGGGATCAAACCTGCGCCCCCTGTAGTGGAAGCACGGAGTCTTAACGACTGGACCGCCAGGGAAGTCCCAGGATTATTAAAAATACTCCCAGGGCAGAGTTTTTAGAACCCATGTGCCCATATCGGACCACCCCCCCCCCCTCGCCCCACCCTGTTTGTCTCCTTTTTCAGTGACTTGCAGCTCTCACTGTCAGAAAGTTCTGCACATAAGAATGAAGCATTAACTGTATGATCTCACACAGATTCTCTGAAGGTAGTTATGGGCCCCACCCACCAGCCTTATTTCCCTGAACGATTCTACGATCTTTTTTCAGAGCTCTTTCCTTTCATCTTAAATAAATCGGGTGCTTCTCTGAACAACTCCTGGGGATCTGTGTGCCTCCGAATGTGATAGTTGTCCTTTACCAAGCCCTGCTCTTGGCCAGCTTGGGTCCACTGCAATCACGGAATCCATTTCAACTCTATATCAAAGTTGAATTTGTTTTCTTCTCTTTGAGCTATGTTTCTGGGAACTGCAATCCCACTCCAAGATATATACCCAGCAGAACTGCATGCGTATGTTTACCAAAAAAACATGTTCTGGGATGTTCACGATGCTTTATTACTCGTGTCTCCAAACTGGAAACCACCCAAATGCCCAGCAGCAGGATGGAGAATGGACAGTGGTGTATTTATTCCTTGGAAGACTGCACCACAGTGAGAATGAATTAACCTCAACTACACGGGAGAAGGGTGAATTGCACAGACTTATAGTTGAGTGAAAAAAGCCAGGCACCAAAGTGTACACATTCTGTGATGTTACTATATACATTTCAAAAAACAGGAAAACTGATCTACTATGTTAGAAGTCAGGACAGAGGTTGCCCTGGGGTTGGTGGTACAGTAGTGACTGGAAGTGGGGTTGGGAGCTTCTGGCGGCGGGGGTGGGGGTGGGGGTGGGGGTGGGTTGTAATATTCTGTTTCTTGATTTGGGTGCTATTTTTTTTTTTAATTGAAGTAGTTGACTTACAATATTGTATTAGTTTCAGGTGTACAGCAAAGTGATTTGGTTATACATACACACATATATAAATATATATTTTCAGATTCTTTTCCATTAGAGGTTATTGAATATAGTTCCCTGTGCTACATAGTAAATCGCTGTTGTTTATCAGTTTTACATATATTGGTGTGTATCTGTTAATCCCATACTCCTAATTTATCTCTCCCCCCTTTCCCCACTGGTAACCATAAGTTTGTTTCTATGTCTGTGAGTCTGTTTCGGTTTTATAAATAAGTTCATTTGTATTGCTTTTTAGATTCCACATATAAGTGTTATCATATGCTATTTGTCTTTCTCTGTCTGACTTATTTCATTTAGTATGATAATCTCTAGGTCCATCCATGTTGCTGCAAATGGCATTATTTCATTCTTCTTTTATGGCTGAGTAATATTCCACTGTATATATGTACCGTATCTTCTTTATCCTTTCATCTGTTGATAGACACTCAGGTGGCTTCCATGTCTTGGCTATCATAAAGAGTGCTGCTCTGAATATAGGGGTGCATGTATCTTTTCGAATTAGGGTTTTCATTTTTTTCTGGATATATGTCCAGGAGTGGGATTGCTGGATCATATGGTAGCTCTATTTTTATTTTTAAGGAACTTGCATGCTGTTTTCCATAGGGGCTTGGATGCTGGTTTTACAGATGTGCTCACCTGGTGACTTCATGACTTAAACGTATGTTTCTGTATGCATGTTTTACAAAACTCGCGAAAAATAAACAAGAACTGTATTGCCATGTATAATTGGATTCCATCCTGGGCTATTTTGGTGACTTTGGAAACTGAGTTTGAACAGTGCTTGTGCTTAGAATAGGCCCTGACTTGCTGTGATCCAGGCCCCGGATTCTGGTCATCCTGTGAGAACAGTACAGCATTTTAAGGGAAGCTATCCCCCTGTTTTTACAGTCCTTGTGTATTTAAGGGATGGGAGCTGTAGGGACCTGTCTTTTCTCCATTGTCCCGAGTCTTGGCCACACAAGACCTTCCAGAATAACTGTGCAGTTGTCATCATTGTTCGGGAGGCCGTTTTGGAACATTGGCTTAGGCTGGTGATGTGAGGGGATCCAGGAAGGGCCCAGCTGTCGGGAGGCCCAGGGACAACAGGGAGCCGAGGGCAGATAGGAAGTCATGGGGCGCTGGGCTGCACGAGCTTCCAAGCTTCCGAGCGGCCCGGGGTAGCATGGTTTCTGGCAAGTGTTCGATCTTGGCGGGGGGAATTGGGACAGAGGGAGGAGAAAGGATGGGGAGGATTGGGTGTAGGTTGGAGGGAAGCTATTATCTGAGCTGGAGGAAGGGGCAGAAGAGGAAGGTGGTTCACAGAGGAAAGGGAGGGAAGAGACAATGGTGTCGAGGGCACATATTGTTTGGAGAGTGATTTCTGTGGCCTGGAGAACTCGTCCACGGGATGATAGAAAAGTAAGCGGAGCGCAAGGGGGCATAATGACTACCAGCTTGATGTTGAGTCAGGTGACACCTGCCAGCTTTAGCAGTGTGACTGGGGTCACACTACCCCAGAGCCTCCAGCTCAGCAGAGAGGGTGGGCCGAACAGATCTCAAAGGTGTTGTGATGGAGGAGAGGGGCAGGTGAGTTTTAAAGGGACAATGGTGAAATTCTCCTTTCTATTTACACTTTCTCTTGACTTCACAGGCCTGTGGAAACAGCATATCATGAGTTAAAAACTTCCGTTTCACTGGTTCTTGTACCGCCAGGATCTCACAGAATCTCTAGCCCCTTCAAAGTCTGCTCCAAGTGTCTGAGATCCTGTGACGTGTGATTTATGATAAGAAATATTATATATATTTGGTCTTCGTCCCCCTGCCTGGCACAGAGCTCCTAAAACTCTTGGAATTTCTTGTGACCAGAGTGATAAAGGTGTCTTCTGTTATGTTAATGAAAAGCTTTTAGGAAAGCCCCTAGGTCATCTAGGTATGGGGGCTGGTTGCCAGGGGATCCAACCACGTGCTTAGAAGGTTGGCACTTTCAGTCCCACCCCTACGTCGGGGAGGGGAGAGAGGCTGGAGGTTGAGATCAGTCCCCAGTGGCCGATGAAGTCATCCACCATGCCTCTGTAATGAAGCCTTTTTGAAAACCCCAAAAGGACGGGGTTCCAGGTGTTGGATAGGAACACCTCTCCGCCCCCTTCCCGCATACCTTGCCCTTGCATCCATCTGGCTGTTCCTGAGTTATATCCATTTATAATAAACGATGACCTAGTGAGCAAAATGTTTCCCTGAGTTCTGCGAGCAGCTCTGTGGTATAAATACGTTCACCATAGTGGATTCCAAGCCACCAATGTGATTGTCAGCTGGCTTGCAAACTTCCTGAAAAGTGAACCATCAGTACTGCTGGTGGTTCCAGCGGGCTGCAGCGCACCCCTGCCTGTATACACCTGTGTGACCATCACCCAAATCAAGACTTAGAACATTTCCATCCCCCCACCAGTTACCTAGTGCACTCTTGGAGTCAATTCTCACCCCGACTCTGAGCAAACTACTATTCTGATTTCTATCACCACAGATTAGATATTCTAGAACCTCATAAAAATGCAGTATACATATTTTTTGGTCTGTCTTTTTTTTTTTGGCTGAGATTTGAGATTCACCCATATTGTTGTGTTTATCTGGTTGTTTGTCTTTTCTATTGTGCATTTGTACTTCGTTGTATGGATAGACTACAATCTAGCCCTCTATTAATGGACATTTGGGCTGTTTCCAGTGTTGGGCTTTTCTGAGTAATCTTGAAAGTACTTGAGAGAGTGTGAAAGCAGGAGGTTCTAATATTCTTGGCAAAGACTTTTCTGGTGGAAAAAAGGGATGTGTCTTGATGCTCTAGATTTTACTGGTGAAAATGAAAGAGCGGCTCTGAAAGTGGCAGACATTCGATAAATGTTAGTGGAATCTCAGTTTGATAGAGTTCTGTTTCTAGGCCCAGTGACCAGAAATAGACTGGTTTTTGGAGAAGGGTCAGACTTAATCTTTCTAGAGAAAAGAAAATCTAGACTATTAAAAAAAAACACCTCAGAGATCGTCTTCTCATTTGATACATCCATTTCAGGAATATTTCACAGTTCTAACAGTTAGGGGAAAATTTCTATGTTAAAATTGTATGTTATACTTTTAAAACCTAATTATTATACATATTATCTGATTTACTTTATACACATTTCCTTTTTAACTTATGTACATTATCTCATTTAAATTTTGTTGTCACACTGCAAGGTAAGCCCCTCCCCCCCTTTAAAGATAAGGAAAACTGAAGCTCAGAGACGTTAAGTTACTTTCCCAAGTTCACAAAGCTAATGAAAATTTGATCTCAGTTGTCTGACTCCAAAATTCATGCTTTTTTCACTGTAAGGTGCTGCTTTATATTCACACCTCAGGTCGGATGGGCAGCACATACTATGGAAATAATTGTTGCCCCATTTCCCTTGATTCCCATTGTTCCAGTAAACAAACTATGTTGTATTTTCACTTTCTTTTTAGATTTCACCAGTACACGCCCAATAGGCCCAATACTGCCTCATTTAAGCCAGCAAATTCATAGTACCTGCAGAAAACTTGAGTTGGCAAGTCAGCATGCTGCCAAGTGCTCAGCAGGTGGCGCTGTTTCCTTGCTATTGCGATGACGTGCACACCCATCCTGCCACCAGGGGGTGCTGTGCTACCCGGAGAAGTGTCACTGCTGAGAGCGCGGTCCATTCTTCCTCCCTGCAGCTGGGACCAGAGCCCTGGAGCGATCTCAGTGTATTCTCTTCTCCAGCGTGGGACCCCACAGTCCCATCTCCCCGTGTCTCCAGCCAGAGCTCTAATGTTAATAGGCTTCTGGACCAAGTTTAACCCACGAGACAGGCTTATGTTCAACTCTCCTAGAGAAGTATGAAACCGTGCAGAACTCGCTGCACCAGCCACTGGGTCCATCTCCTCTTTTCTTATCCTGTTATCTTCCAAGATATAGTTTTCTTTAAATCAATTTTTAATTGAGGTATAGTTGATTTACAATGTTAATTTCTGCTGTACAGCAAAGTGACTCAGTTATACATATACACACCTTTTTTAAATAATATTCTTTTCCATTATGGTTTATCATAGGATTTTGAACATAATTCTCTGTGCTATACAGTAGGACCTTGTTGTTTATCCATTCCGTATATAATAGTTTACATCTGCTGATCCCACCCTCCCACTCCATCCCTCCCCCAACTCCCTCCCCCTTGGCAACCGCCAGTCTGTTCTCTATGTCTGTGATTCTGTTTCTGTTTCATAGATAGGTTCATTCATGTCATATTTTAGATTCCACATATACATGACCTCGTATGGCATTTGTCTTTCTCTATCTGACTTACTTCACTTAGTGTGGTAATCTCTAGTGGCCAAGATATAGTTTTGATCCTACACATCCCAGGTCCAAGACAGTTTCACAACAGTATTCTATCCTGGCTTCTTAGGCTTGTATCACTGTGAAAGGTGAGAGGCATGAATGGGTGTTCTGAACAAGCAGACACAGTGATGGATAGAGGTGTCCCAGCTCCGCCTTGGCGTTTGTCCGTCAGCAGAAGCCTGCCGTTGAGACACAAACCTGGATTCTGTTAACACACTGTCACTTAAGGCAAATAGAAATTTCTGTGGCAAGTCTTTGTTTTCCAGGGTGAAAGGAGCACATCTCCTTGTCCTGATCTTGCCCTGTTAGCACCTGGAGTTTCATCAGAGCGAGTGGGAACATGAGACCGGGGAGGCTGCGTGACCTCAGTCAGAGGTGAATGCTGCAAGCCTGCCTCATCCTTCCCAAAGCCTCTTCTCCACTGGCCCTGGGCAGAGGGCAGAAGACTGCAGGCTTTGAGGCGTCTAACCCCCTCAAGTTATCCCAGCTGTGCAGTCAGCAATTTCCTGGAGTCCAGAAGTCTTTCATTTACCTGCACATGTGTTGACTTCTAGGAGTTTCCTCTCTCTCAGGCAGGGGCAGGAGGGAAGAGGGAAAATCCAACATGGGAAACGGAAGGATGTGAACCTGGTAGGAATTGGGCCAATCAGAACGTTAGAGGAGGGATTTCCCTGGTGGTCCAGTGGTTAAGACTCAGCGCTTCCACTGCAGGGGGTGCGGGTTCGATCCCTGGTTGGGGAACTAAGATCCTGCATGCCGCACTGCAAAAAAAAAAAAAAGAAGAGTGGATGAAATTTTGGATTGAGAGGACCCAAAGACAGTGGTGTCTTTCCGAGACCTTTGCTCTGTTTCCAGGAGTGATGTAAGAAGGCCAAGAAGGGGAAGAATGCAGTATTCACTGAACTCACGTCTTAGACCCTTGGCTGAAAGCTTGTGGGCCCTGTGTGAGCCCCACAGCCAGCCCAGGGTGTAGGTAATGGAGGGGACAGAGCCCAGGCCAAGCACACCTGAGTTTGAATCCCTGACCTGCCTTTTACGGGGCTTTGACTACAGACTGAGCTGGCTTTCTTTATGTGCAGAATATGGGTAGAATATATTTATATATTATATAATATATAAATTATATATCGATATAAATTATAATTTATGTATAATATAAATATTATATAGATATAAATATATATTATATATAATATATATTATATATATTATATAATATATAATATATCTCAATATATACTATATATTATATATATGTATATAAACGTACAGGGCCTGGCAGGTGGTTGACAGTAAATAGTGGTGACCAGTGTATTTCTCTGCCCTCAGTCAGTACCTTTGCTCAGCCATATAGAACTAATACAGAGAAAACGTGGCCTACTGTCCAAAAGCGATCACATAAAAAAAGAAACACAAAACTTTTGGGCCAGTTAATATTTATGGTGTGAAAAGTATTGGAAATCCTTGAACTTTAGGCAAAATCAAGTGTGTGAAGCAGCCAGGACCGCAAGGCGCGCCTACTTCCCCGGGGACGGTGAGGGCACCAGCTCCCTGGATCCTTCGTGCCACACCCTGGCCAGTCCCCTGCGGCCCGTCCACTGTGACCAGGCCTCCCTCTGTGAGAGTGGAAGGTTGTTCCCTCCCTTGAAGATGTCCAGGGACTTCCCTGGCGGTCCAGAGGTTAAGACTCTGCGCTTTCACTGCAGGGGGCACGGGTTCGATCCCCAGTGGGGGAACTAGGATCCCACACGCCCCGCAGCACAGCCAAAAAGAAAAAAAAAAGTCCAGATGATTTACAGAGAAGGACTTCGAATCAGGTCCTTGGCTACTTCAGATGGACGTGCTTACAGGAGCTGAATTACTGGAATAATTCTGTAAATCCGTGACCTGCCTCCCGCCCACCTCTCCAGTCCCCGTGCTCCCCCATCTTTACCCCTGCTGCCCGCCTTGCAGTCCCCTGACCTGTGCCGGGTGGGTGCCTGCATCTCCCGCGATTTCCGGCAGCGCCTTCTCCATAGCGCCCTTCCCAAGGCCCTTTGCAGCTCTTACTGTCCCCGCCTTGAGGCCTTCAGGATCAAGTCCCTTTGTAGACATCCACCCCAGAAACCCGAGCCTTCACTTCTCCATTCGCGTCTTCTGGGCTGTCAGCTCCTTGAGGGCGTAGCCCATCCCCAGCTGCAGCAGACAGCCCGGGAAGAGCCCAGCCTGCTAGACGCCAGTAGGGGTTTGCTGAGTGAATGAACGAAGGAATAAAAGCACTCTTCACTTTGTATTTAGAAAGAATTTACACACACAGATTTCCATAAAAACCAAACCAAGCCAGTGTCTCTTTGAACTGTACTGATATTTTATGCCTTGGACAGTTGGTCTGATGCTTTATCCATGTTGATAAATCTATTCAGGGATATGTTTAAATTGCTACCAGAGCCAGAAGTTCACTTTTACTTCATATATTCATATATTAAAACCTTCATATAGTCACTGCCTTCAAAGGAAAGGCTTCCCCACCTCACTGGAAGTTTCTTCTCTGGCTCCACGCGGCAGGGTCCTTTCTCGTGAGGCGTAGATGCCACCTTGTCTCCTGGTGGCGAGTGGCCCTGGTGGGTTGGGACGTGGCCAGCTGAGGTGGGCGGTAGGGGTGGGATGCAGGGCCATCCCACTACTCAGCGTTAGAGGGTTTGAAAGAAAGTCTGTGGCAAGGGGCAGGAGGTGGGTGAGGGATTGTTTTAAATTGGGGCTGCTTTTCTAGGGCGCTGAGGGGTCTCCTGGTGCAGCCCGGTTGGGGATTGTCCCCACCAGGTGACTCCAGGGAGCCAGCTGGGGCTCTGACCTGGAGCCACTCTCCACTGACAGGTGCCACCCTCTCCCCCGACCACCCCCCATCCATGCAGAGGCAGGAGGACCTCTGGGAGGTGGGGAGTGGGAGGCTGCCGTCCATGGGCAGAGGGAAGAGCCGCCCTCTGGGTAGACCTGTCAGGAGCTGGAAGCAGAGCTGAGTCACTGGAAAAAGGCTCCTTGCCGTTTTGCTGTTGGTTGTTACAGATTGAGTTGGGGTCAAGGTGCTGGGGTCTGGTTTCTTTTTTCTGGGAAGCATGTACCTTCTCCATTTCTCTGACCTCATCTATTATGATTCTCACGAGTCCGTAGGGGTTCGCTCTCCTCCTGCAGTATTGGGGTGTGTATGAGAGCGTGGGCTCTGGAACTAGGCTTCCTGCCTTCAAATCCTGGCCTTTCTTCTTAGTAACTGTGTGCCCTTGGGCCATTCGCTTAACTTCTCTGTAATGATGATGATTTATCATCTCGTCTGTAATGTGGGGTTCACCTCAAAAGGGTGTTGTGAAAATTAAGTAGATTAATATGTGTTAAGTCCATACAGCAGTGCGGGCACATCAGTAAATGATTGGTACTCAGTAAACACTGGCTGTCACTGTTATTTCCCCTTTGCTGTGGTCTCTCTGTTCAGCAGGGACTCTGATGCTGTCTCAGGCAGAGGCAGGTGCTGAGGTCAGATGTGGTCTCTGCGCTCAGGGCTTACCATGTGGAGAGGTGGAGACAAAAGCAAAATACTGAACATGATGAATTAGTTTGTGCTAAAATGTGTGCTGCTGATACACACGTGTGAGGAGTTTAGGAGAGAGTGGTGTGAGCTGAAGGCTTCGTGGAAGAAGCAGAACTGGATCTGGGTCTAAAGAAGGGCAGAATATGGAGAATTAGTTTTATGACTTTACACGCTGCCACTCACAGCTCTCTGAATGGTCCTTGCTTCCGAGTCAGCACTGCAAAACTGCTTCACTCAGGGAAATTCCCATGATGCCACTTTACCAGGTAGCTTAGTCATGGCCTTAGGCCACTGCTGTCTTTTTTTTTTTGGCTGCTTTGGGTCTTCGTTGCTGCGCGCGGGCTTTCTCCAGTTGCGGTGAGCGGGGGCTACTCTTTGTTGTGGTGCGTGGGCTTCTCATTGCGGTGTCTTCTCTTGTTGCGGAGCACGGGCTCTAGGCGCGCGGGCTCAGTAGTTGTGGCTCAGGGGCTTAGCTGCTCCGCAACATGTGGGATCTTCCCAGACCAGGGCTTGAACCCGTGTCCCCTGCATTGGCAGGCGGATTCTTAACCACTGCGCCACTAGGGAAGCCCACTGCTGTCTTTTTAACTGTGGGAAAAGTGCAAAGGTTCAGGGGCTCTGCCATCCCACCGAGTCACAGCTGCAGGTGACTGACCTCCTGGTGGGTAAATCCCAGGCCTCTGAGCTGCCCTGGTTCCCTGCAGAAGCCTGCAGGGCATTATACACTACATTTAAAGGAAAATCCCTGCCACTGTGTGTCCAGACTGGAGAAAGAGGATTGTCACCTCAGAGGACACTCAGCTATTGTTCCCCTGGAGCCACAGACACCCGGGCCTGAGGTTTTCATCTCCTTCTGGCTCTATCTTTAGCTTTCGGGTGGGCTCAGGTGACGCTGAGTGCTTTTGGTGGGAGTGCTGGCGAGAGCCCTGTGGTAGATCCCAAACTCAAGGCCGCGTGAGCGGTGTGTGAGGAGCTGGTGGAAGCTGCACAGGATGGGAGGTCATGCCCGGTGGTTCTGAGTCAGTAGGCCTGGGGTGATGGCCAGGAACCTGCGTCTTTAACAAGCAAGCCAGTAATTCTGGTGAGGGTAGGTCATGGGCCATCCTCCAGCTGCAGCCAATGGGGACTCTGTCAAAGGAAACAAAGGAAGTAAAGTAGCCAAAGGTGGACCCTGTAGCAAAGGAGTGATTCTGAACAGAGTGAAGAGCATATTCATTATGGAAAACTGTCAGCTCACAGGCTCAAGAATGCCAGGTACAGGGGTTTCCAGCTGTATTTGAAGGAGACCCCCAGTCCTCTGGACTCACCAATGTGGGGATGCTGAGGTTGGGGATGATGAGGGGATGGTGGTTTGGGATCAACCCTGCTTCACCCAGAGCATCTTCACGCTGATCTACTTTTATATATGTGGCTTCCATGTCAGACTTCGTTTAGTGGGCACTGCTAAAAGAAATGAAAAAAGTCTCTAACCTGGAGACAAAGTTTCAGTCCTTGGAAACAACACAGTCTCCTCAGGTAACTTTTGGAGCAGGATGCCATCAGGTCTAGCTTGTTCTATCTGCAAAAGCAAGACAACTTTGGACAGGAGGCTTCTGTCTTCCCTTGTTTCCTTTCTCCCTGTAAGCCACTTGTTCTGTAATTTTTGTGTCTTCCAGATCCATTTGGGAATCATATGAAAGCTTTGGATCTTTTCTTAGAAAAATATGCACACACCTGTAAACTCTGGCATTCAATTTTAGTGGGGTTCTTGGGCTCCATGAAGGCCATCCATGAGTTTGGCGATCACTTCCCCCTCTAAACTTTCATTTTATTTTATATTTTTTCCAGAAGTTCCAGTGTTGTTTTTTTTCAAGTCTTCTCAACTAGACCATAAGTCTGTTGAATGTAGGAACTGTATATCCTCCTCAATGGCGCTCTCTAAAGTGGAAGAACAAGAAGATCCATTGTAGTATAAGAAGAAAATATTAGAACTTCTACTTATTTTTAATCTTTACCCCTTTCAAGTTTCTATTTTTCTGTATGTTCCGTAATGCTCATTTTATTATGAGACTAGGTCGTGTTATTTAAATAAACACATCTATATTGGGGATGCCTGTTAAAAACTTACTGATAAGGGTACATGATTTCAAAAGTTTGGAATATCCTGCCTAATAGAACTTTTATGTTTTGTTGAGGCTTGCACTGAGCGTTCTGCTAGGCATTGGAGATACACCAAAAATCTGTGTGATCCCTACTCTCTGGGAGCTTATGGTTTACACTTGTACACAGTAGGTGGAGCTGAGATTGTGTCTGGTTTATTTGACTCAAGTCAGTAACTTCATTTTTTTAAAGAAGGGTCTCTCAGTGCGTATTTAGAAAGTACCTCTCCATACCCTGTGCTCACATCGCTGAGATGCCTGGTTTCTAGGGAAGGGATCCCATAGGGAAGCCTGAGTTGGTATGCGATGTGAAGGAGGGCGTCTGAGTTTATAATCATCTTAGGTAGAGAGGCACTATTGGTAGTAATTCTAGAAATTTTTTTTAAAGATTTTTTGATGTGGACCATTTTGAAAGTCTTTTTATTGAGTTTGTTACAATACTGCTTCTGTTTTATCTTTTGGTTTTTTGGCCCTGAGGCATGTGGGATTTTAGCTCCCCAACCAGGGATCGAACCCGCACCCCCTGAATTGGAAGGTGAAGCCTTAACCACTGGACTGCCAGAGAAGTCTCTATAATTCTAGAATTTTTATAGACAAAGTGCTGAGGAGTAGCCATGTCTTTGGAAGGATGAAGCCTGGGGGCTCATACAGCGATTCCATTCCCGTTGCTTAGATTTTGTTAGACTGGGTCTCAGGGAGATGATGGAGATTATGGGGTGGAGATGTGTACAGCTATCCCAAGCCACTTGTCAGTGCTGCCTCGGGACGTCCTGAGAAACCGAAATAAAGACCGGGCAGAGGGCTGGAGACGAGAGCGCAGCTGAGGAGCCAGCGTACGAGCTGCGCTGCCCGGACCCTGCAGCAGCCTGGAGGCTCAAACCCAAGACGAGAGGGTTTCTCACAGCAACCGCCAGACTGGACCCACCTCTCAGCAGCTGTCAACCATTTATTAGTGGGTCTCTACTGAAGCCAAGGGAAGGCGGAGGGAGAGCAGACAAATGGAGAAAATAAAACTGTGTTAATTACCAGTCCATTTCCATGATGGAAAGGTGACCCGGTCTGCCACCTCCCTCCCCGGGGCTGGGGTTTTGTTGGGTCTGACATTTGCGGCCAGCGCTCCCAGCCGGGCGTCTGTTGCCCCCATTGCCATGGAGACAGCAGCTGCAGCAGCGTCTCCTTTGAGAATGTGCCGCCTGAGATTTCAGGGACCATTCTGGAAGCAGTTGTCCCAACAGTGCCAGCTAATCCTTCTTTTCGTTTGTAATTATTTTATCGCCTTGATTCTCTGCTTTGGCATCGTTCCCAAAGCGAACTCTGCTCCCCGACACTGGGGTCCGTGGGGAGGTGTCAGCGCCCCAGCCCCGTCTGGGTGGAGATGAAAGGCCCGTGGAAGCAGAGGCTACGGGGACCACTGCCGTCTTCAAACAGGCCCTGTCTCCTGTCCGCAGCCCTGGGAGGGCCCCAGGCTGATTGAAGTGGCCCGAATTATGAAGCCCAAAGCCTTTGAGGCAAGCCGCCCCATCGAGGCCAAGAATAATTGAACAAATAGTTTATCTGGCTAACCAACAGCTGTAGAGCCCGGGTGATTTGGACAGGATTAGGGGCGAGCCGTGAGAGGATACTCCCACAGGGCCCTTCAAATCCTCATCCTGAACTCTGCCAGCGAAGAACACACGTCGAGACACTGGAATTGCTTTTAAGTCCGTTTCTCTCCCTTTCCAAGTGACGCTGTTCAGTGCCTCCAAGAATTTTAAGTGACTGAGGCAACCAACTTTGGGGTCCCTGCTATTGGGTTCCTTCAATCCCCCCAAACCTTGTTTGATCCCAGACAGCTCGGACTCATGTGGAAATTCTGATCCCTCTGGGAGGGGCCTGAGGGCTGCTGCCTTCCCCTGAAGTCTGCATTGCTGGCAGCTGCTGTAATGTCTAAAGGTGGTGCCAGGGCCAAGTTCAGGTTAGGATAGAAGAGGAGTCTAGGGGGGCTGCATGGAGAGAGAGGACGCAAGGAATCCTCTTCCCTGTGCGAGAAGAAGTTGAAAAAAAAAACTTCAAACAGACAAAAGATTTAAATGTTTTTTTTTTAAAAAATCCAAGTAAGTACAAACAAGAACCTGGGAAAATTTCTGGGTTAAAACCTTTATAACCTCGAGGTGAGTAATATGTTTCTAACTCTGATTCAAAATCCAGAAATCACAAGACTATAGAAATCATAGAAGATTGACAAATTTAACAATATAAAAAATTCTGCCTGGCAAAACATCACTTGTAAGTATGATAAACTAGGAAAAAGATTTGCAACTCATATTGCAGAAAAAGGCTAGTCTTCCTAATGGATAAAGAATTCATAGTTACCAATCAGCAAAAGACCAGAAACCCCAAAGGAAATTGGGTGAAGGATATGAACAGATAGTTCATAGGGTGGAAAACAGAAATGACCCCTAAGTATATGAAAATGATGTTCAACCTCACTCATAATATGAACAATGCAAATTAAAACTACACAAAGAGGACACAAGGAATCCTCTTCCTTGTACAAGAAGAAGTTGAAAAAAAAAAAAGAAAGCTCCAAATGGACCAAAGATTTAAATGTTAAAAAAAAAAGAAACTCGTATAAGTACAAATGAGAACTTGGGAGAAGTTCTGTGTTAAAACCTTTATAACCTAGCAGATTGGAAAAAATCCAAAAATTTGACAATGCGCTGTGTTGGTGTATCTGAGAGGAAGTAGAACTTCCTTACATTAATGCTGGCAAGTAAAATGGAGAATACTTTGGCAATATCTATCAAAATTACAGATGCATGTAACCTTTGACCCAACAATAACACTCTTGGGGATTTACCTAATAGAATATTGCATGGTGACGTGCAAAATGTATTAATTGCCACTGGTTTTCAACAGCAAAAAATTGGAAGGGAATGGTTAAAAATAAATTCATCAAGAGGGGAGCGTTTAAATAACTTATGGTACCTCCCTACAATGGAATACTATGCAGCTGTAAAAAAGAATGAGGGAGCTATCCAGGAGCTGATTTCTAAGGAATGTTAAGTGAAAGAAGTCCAAATGCAGTGGGGTACATACAATAAGCTACCTTTCCTATAAATAAGAGTGAAAATCAGAAAAACATCTGTATTTGTATTACCTTAAAGAGACTCACGGAAGGACACACAAGATACTAGTGAAATGGTTTAGCTGTGGACAGGGAGGAGGTGATAACTGGGGTGGGCGTGAGACTTCACTGTGCACCTTTTTGTGTGAATTGATTTGGGACCAGTGGAATACCTATGCTGAAACAAAATAAAAACCCTGCATATAAAAGACAGAAACAGAACATAATGAAAACAGGACCCCAAACCCAGCCATGTGGCTGTCGTTCTGCTTCCAGAGTTGGGCTGGGGGACAGCAAGAACACTCCCCACCGCCCTTCCTCTTCACAGGTGCCGGCCCTCCTGCTGGGTGCTGGGGTGACCAATGCCCCAGTGCAGCATGGCCGCCACACCGCCTCCCATCCCAGTGGCCCGGAAAGGGGGCCGGAACCAGTGAACTCAAGCTCCTCGTGGACGTCGGCCTCTAAGTCTGCTTGTGCGGCTTCTTCAGAGCACCCCCAGTCTCCTTTTCTTCACAGGGATCTCACAAGTCCCTAAGAACAAGGCTCGGCCCACAGAGAGTCCCGTACCCTAAGGCATTTGAGAATTTGGGTCCGGATTGGAAAGCTCTTGTTTGTTTCCATTGCGTGAGAATCTCTGAAAGAGGAGCAGTCACCTGGCTGAGCTGATCAGCCTCTGCCTAGCACCGGGCTCCCCAAGGAGGCCATCCTGTGAGTCTGAGAGCCGCAGACCTGGAGGCCAGGACCCCGGGTCTGAGCGGCCTGCGTGGAGTGGGCTATGGGGCTCAGGGATCTACTTAAAAAACCTTTACATGACTCTTAGCATGTGAAACATGGGTCTATAGGTGCTTTACAAATGTAAACTCACTTATTCTTTATAATAACTCTGTAAGGAAAGTGTTTTGGGTACCCCCAATTTAAGATGAGGAAACCGAGGCACAGAGAGCTTAAGCAACTTGCCTGAAGTCACACAGCTGGCATATGGCAGAGTCAGGATTCCAACCCAGGCCGTCAGTTCTTAACCAACACACTGTGCTGACTTTTATATTTTAAATTGAGGTAAAATTCACATAATATAAAACTAACCACTTAAAATGTACAGTTCAGTGGCATTAAACACATTCACAATGCTGTACAACCACACATCTATCTAGTTCCAAGATATTTCATCTCCCCAAAAGGAAACCTTGTACCCTAGCAGTCACTCCCCATTCTCCCCTCTCCCCTGCCCCTGGCAACCTCTAATTACTTCCTGACTCTTGGGTTTGCCTATTCTAGATATTTTATATAAATGGAATCATAGAGTATGTGACTTCTGTGTCTGACTATTTTACTTAGCAAAAGGTTTTCGAGGTTCATCACA